>NW_024538571.1:0-600000 GCF_016647635.1 Suillus subaureus
ACAGTTCTCACGTGACGATCATCCAGTGAACATTACTAGATTCCAACCTGGCGCAACAATGATGGTTCTGAGCCTACTGATGAAACTACTACTCAGTGTGGGGATCCGAAGAGCCCTACTCTAGTGACATTGGAGGCACTACAGTCACCTCCGCCACACCTGTGCCCAAGAGTGCTGCTTGTCTCATTCAATATGAGACTGGGAAGGTGAAACTACTTGATCAAAATCAAGAGACTCGCCAAGTAGTCCGGGATGCAATTATGGATGCCAAGGGCCACCTCATTTTCGTCAATGCATATCCCGAACTCATCGATAAAAATCAAGTCGCGCTCCAGTCCTTGCTTACAGTGGCCAAGAAAAGTGGTGCGCATGCCATCAAACAACGTCTTCAAGAAGACACACAGTATGCGACTCAGCTTGGTAACCTGGTATGTCTTGTAATGCTCATTGCAGTTTTCCTTTTTTCTAACTATGTTCAATTACTCAAGGTGGAGCCTCGCATCCCGTTATTACGCCGTGACCTGAAAGAGGTTGCATGCGCCAACATCGATGGCTACTTCCGTCTCGGCCAGAGCGCAGTGAAGGCGAAAAAACTTATGGAGCAACACGCGTATTCATATTCTTTGAAGTTTGATGTAAGTTGTACTATTCTTTGCCACTTGCTAAGTTCTTCACACTCAGAAGCGGGTTCTTTATCGTATTCCTACATATCTAACTAACTTTTATTTCTTCAACAGTCCAATGACAATCCCTCGCCTAGGGGAAACAAACCCTACCAGGGTGAACTTGTTATCTTTCTACTGCATACTGGAATCTTCAATGGCCCGAAGTCCATCGGCGTCAAATTCGCAGAGCGCTTCATCGAAATTGCCGGCAACAAAGCCAAACACCCCGAAATGCCTGTGCCATTGCTGGCACTGGTTGCGACGGCAGTAATGTCCTTCTATTTATCTCTTTGCGCAGTGCTAACTCGTCTTCAAGATCTATGCAGCCCTGTTTTGGAAGACGCTTGGTTCCCCAGGGAAGTTCAACTTCACGGGGAATCAATTCAGCGAAACTTATATGTTTCATGTGAAGTTCCTCGAGGATCTGAAGAAGGACGTGCCTAAGAAGTTTCACTGCATGATGGCGGGCATCTATGAGTCTGTTCAGTAAGTTTCGCTAGTATGCATGGTGCTACTTTGACTTGGGTATTGACACTACTGGCAGGGCCTTGAAACGAAAGGGTGGCGATAATCAGGCTGATGAGCATCGAAAGGCGTTGGTGCTACTGGACCTTGATGGCATGGGTGAGGATTAGCTTCTAGTATGGTGCTGATCTGTGAATAGTGCAGATTTGTTTGATCACTCCTTTCATATACCCTGGTCTCCGTCAGCTTGCTCCCAGATTTGTTGGTCACTCCTTTCATATACCCTGGTCTCTGTCAGTTTGCTCCCAGATTTGTTGATCACTCGTTTTCATATACCCTGGTCTCCGTCAGCTTGCTCCCAGATTTGTTGGTCACTCCTTTCATATACCCTGGTCTCCATCAGTTTGCTCCCAGATTTGTTGATCACTTGTTTTCATATACCCTGGTCTCCGTCAGCTTGTCCCCGTGTTTCTAGTTACTTTGTATATGTCTTTTAATCAAATGCTATTCTTTTTATTGTAACACCGTCTGAAATGCTTGATTTCCGCTTCGTGATTCAACATATTCTTTCTGAATTTCACTCTAATTGCTTGTGATATCAACTAATTATTGACAATTATACATTACTCTCGAGGGGGTAAAAAAGTACTTCTATGCGCCATAACCTTCCTAAGGCTGATAATGTCTGATAATAGTCAGAAATTATCGACATTTATTGTTATTTAACATAATTTGTCGAGGGAGGGTTTTCCTGATGGGTAAAGCCAGCTAAAGGTGATAGGGATATTTTGGGGCTCATTCTTCTGCTTCATTGTCTGCAGGGGGTGTGACATCTCCAAAGGTGTGTTCTAATCTGTGTGTACTTGCTATGAAGCGGAGTAAGGGTTTGATGCACTTTTGGTTGTTTAGCAAGTTCTTGAGGTGGCTGGCTTGGGGTCCTATCTCATTTTGGAGTGCAAGTCGTTGTCTAATGTATTTCGGACAGGCAAGTAGGAAATGGTGGACCATTTCTTCACGTCGATGACATTGCTGGCATGTGGGACTGGGGACCTTCTTTATCCAGTGCATGTGTTTGTTCAAAGGTGCATGGCCTGTGTGTAGTTGGAAGAGCAAAGAGGAATGGCATCATGGGAGTTTTTCGACTAGCATGGAGAAGTGTTTTGATGGGGCGTTCTCGTTGATTTTGTGGAGGCATTCATAGCATGGTGAGTCCTTCATGATGGTTGCCACTTCAGCTCTGATCTCTTCTCAGAATTGCTGCTTCATTGCTGACTTGCTGATTGGTAGGGTGAGTTTGACACTGTTTCTGGTGGTGAGGAGGGTTTTTGGAAGCTCCCTGGGTGTACTACTCTCTCCTCTGGCTGCTCTCTTGGCCTGCTCATCAGCTGCTTCATTTCCAGGTATTCCCTTGTGGCTGGGCATCCACCAAACCATCAGCTTGCGATCATCATGTGCTGGGATAAGTCTGTGTAGGTTGTCATGGAACTTATCCATGAGGTAGTGCCCTGGTTTGGAGATGAATGCATTGGTGGCAAAGATGGCTGCCTGGTTGTCAATGCCCAGGGACATGGTGCCTTTCCCTCCTGCTTCTCTCAATATCTCCACTGCCAATATCATTCCTACCAACTCTCCCTCATAGACCATATGTTCTTGGTCACTTCCTAGGTGGAATCTTCTTTCCTTCGTCATCTCACCATTCCTCATCAATACTGCTGCTCCTCCAACTCCTCTGTCTATGGCAGAGCTGTCTGAATATACTCATAAGTCTTCATCTGCCTCTGTGTCTTGTCTTGCTGCTGTTGTTGTATCTTCAGCCGTTTCTGTGATGACATTGGGGGA
Source organism: Suillus subaureus (assembly GCF_016647635.1). Lineage (NCBI taxonomy): Eukaryota > Fungi > Basidiomycota > Agaricomycetes > Boletales > Suillaceae > Suillus > Suillus subaureus. Next base: position 2,970 of record NW_024538571.1, read on the forward strand.
CCATTTAGGATAATGGCATGTCGGATCTATGGATTTGATGGTGTGTGGGTTGAGATGGAACTCATTGAGGAGGTGGTGTAGTGGCAATGGGTGTCTTTTGCTGTTGTTGAAATTTCTTCTGGTACATGAGTTATACGCTGTGTGGATTCCCTTGTGGAGGGGGTGGGTCTTGTCTAGTGTTACCATGCGTAGGGTAGCTCTATGGTATACTTTGCGCAATAACTGTTGGAAGGGAAGAATATTAGCGTGTGCGTCAAGGACATCAGTAGTGGTAGTTCTCATCCTGCCCGTGATCATTGTTGTTGCCATTCTCTGAACTCTTTCCATTTTTGAGGTGAATCCCCATGCTCCTCAACCTGCATTTTTCTTTCCTCTTCCTTTTGCAATCAGTCCTGAGCACCAGACATTGGCAGCATAGAGCATTTTAGGGATCACTACACCTTCGTATAGTTTCTTCAATAATCTGCTGTGGACCCCCTTTGCTGCTCGTGTCATCCTCTGGCATGCCATTGTGTAGCATGTTCCCTTTGCTAGTGTGTATGTGGTGTGTTCCTTGAAATTGAGTTCATTGTTGATGATTATGCCTAGGAACTTGTGTGATCTGGATGGTTCAATGACATGGTTGCATATGGTGATAGATTGGTGTGGGGTTGGGAGGGTCTTGTTCCTGTGGTTGGGGTCAGCAATTCGTCTTCGCGATATGCAAAGTAAAGCTGTTTTATCTAGTTCAAAATCAGCATTGTGTTCTCTGCTCCAGTCTAAAGCACCCCCTTGTTTTTCCATCATGTTCTTAAGCTTTCTGTTTGCTTCTTCATAACTTGTGCCTTGTGCTGCTAGTGTGATGTCATCTATGAATCCCAGACTTAGTTCTCCTTGTTGCAGGTCAGTGTTAGCTACACATAGTACAGGAGAGCTGTAAAATAAGAATCCTATTACCGATAAAGGGCATCCTTGGTCGACCCCATTTGATACATTGAAGAGGTCGGATCTGTAGTCATCAAAGTGCAGTGTCATTGATCTGTTGCTGAGTTGTTTGCTATACCAATTGATGTATTCTGTTGGGATTCTGGCATGTCTCATATTGTGTAGCATGCGATTGACCACTATGCTAGGAAATGCAGCTTTGATGTCTAGGAATAATATCAAGACATAAGGCTCGGCTGAGGCCCATGCATCTGTTGCAAATTTTGTTGGTAGGTGTAGAGAATCTACTGTTGATTTTCCTGGGCATCCACCAAAGTGTGTTGGTGGGATGAGGTTATGGTACTCTGCTATGTACACTAGATTGTTAGCTACGCAGGAGGAGAGAATTTTACCCATGGTGTCAAGCAAGGTGATTGGTCAGTATGCTTTTGGCAAGCTGTAATCTGGTCTTCCTGGTTTTCGTAGTACTACTGTGGATGATAGTTTCCAGTCTTCAGGGTAGTGTTCAAGTGTGAATGTTGCTTGAAAGATGGGTCCCATGTACGGCACTAGGAGGTCAGTACAGTTCTTGTATACACAGTTACATATTCCATTTGGTCCTGGAGCTTTGTACAGGGAGAGTTTGTCTATGGCACAGGAGATTTGGTTGTTAGTAATTGGTGTGAACTCGCAGATAGGAGGATTGTAGACAAAATTGGGCTCAACATGTTCATTTTTGGGTGGCTGTTGAAAGAATACATCATAGAGAAGTTTGCTTTTTCTTGCATTGTTCTGAGTGGTGTTCATTCCATTGGGGTCCTGTGGGTCTTTCAGTGTCTTAATCCTTGTGTGGACCTGTTCTGAAGGGTCACTGTTTCTTGCATTGTTCTGAGTGGTGTTCATTCCATTGGGGTCCTGTGGGTCTTTCAGCATCTTAATCTTTGTGTGGACCTGTTCTGAAGGGTCACTGGCTGCGTAACAGTGGAAGTCCCAGATGTTGGAGGGCGTAATGGCCTTGAGCCATTCTTCCCAGTGCTCTTTCTTTGCTTTCTTGATGTTTTCCAAGAAGTGGTTGTGGGCGAGATGGAACTCTTCATGGATCAGGTCTTGTCATCAAGCTAGAAGGTTTCTAGCTTTCTTGCCAAGTTTGTGTACTTGCTTTCATTCAGTGTTGAGATCATTTGACCACCATCATTTTGTGTAGGGTGATTGTTTGGATTTCAGTACATGTTCTTCTATGGTTTTGGCAATGGATTGGGTAAGGTGTGTGAAGGCGATTTTGAACTCATCTGTAGATTGGATGTTAGTGGGAGGAGGGTGTGTGTTAAGGTGGGAGGAAAGGGCTTCTCTGAATTTGTCCCATTCAATGTCTCTGAAATTCAGTCATTGAGCGGTTATGATGTTACAAACTAGGATGGTCATAACAACAGCAGCTCGATAAGAGCAACAGCTGAAGTTATAGTCAGGACCTTGCAAATGCAAGGGTCTTTAAGACAAGACAAAGAGAGTGTCTTTGACTTGAATATCGGTTCAGACAACTTAGGATTGGAAGTCCTAAGCAAGAGAATATTCCAGGTAAAACCTAGTAAGATTAAAGTAAAGAACTACTAAGTACATTGTTGACTATATATATGTTTTGTACGTGACTTTAGGGCAAGCGTAAGTCAACAATGAGTCAGAGATAAGAAATGAGTCATCTAGCAATGGCAGTGGCAATCGTGATGTAATACAAGAATAGTAAGGTGAAAAATGAATAGGGGCGTACATGACTGTAACAGATGATGCATTCAGGTTGTAAGTCTAGGATGCTGATAATGGGAAAGTGGTCAGTGATAATGGGGCATAACTGATACTCTATGGAACATTTGGTGAACATTTGCTTGATTTTGGCTGAGCAGAAGATGTTGTCTGGCTGGGTGTGATTCTTGGTGTTTGAGGCTTCAAGGGTTGCTATGCCAGGGGGGAGAACTTGGGTGAGGTCATATTCTGCAAGAAGATTAATTAGTATACCCACGGCATCTAAGTTCGCTGCAGTGAATAGGTGAGAGTTGCTGGTCAGTTCCCACATGGGATGGTGGCAATTGAAATCACCCATCCATATCATGTGGGTGTTATCCACTCTATTTTTGCCTCTAGCATTAGTGTGGGGGAGGTTGTGGGAGGCAGCCTCTTCTAAGATTATGTGTCTTTCCAGGAATTGGAGCATTCTCGAGTGATCACAGGCATTGTAGATATTGTAGATATGTACTTTTCTGAAGTCTCCATGGATCTCGATGGCCATGATATTGGGTGTGTCAAGTGGGATGATGTGCCAGTTGTTCTTGGATAACTTCTTGTTGACAAGCAGGATGGTTTGCAACCGTTCAAGATTTGAGTGGTGGTTGGTGGGGTATATTACGTCCCAGAACTGTCTAAGGTTGGAAGCATTCACAAGGCCTATGGCATTGAGGAATGGTTCTTGGATGCATGTGAGGTCATACTTTTTGGGGTTGAGGTTTCAGAGCATGTGCTCCCAGGTGCTAGAAGATTTTCACAAGTTTTGTTGCCAGATTTTAAAGTCAGAGCAGAGGGGTTGTTCATTACTGTTGTTCTGCATTATGCAAAGTTGGGTAGTGAGGGGCTGCCAATGTTGATGTCTGGAGTTGTGGGGGGGGAAACCACAAGGGTGTGGTGCTGGCGGAGGAGATCTGAGGTGGTGAGTTTGGGTGCACATGTGGATCTGTGTTGTTTTCATTGGCTGGCTGCAAGTTGAGCCAATTGTCCATGAGGTAAGCTTGAGAGTTGAGTCCGATTTGGATCTTATTTGGGTTTGTGCATGGCTGGCGATGTTTTTGCTGTTCTTGTTGCATGTTAAGTTGTTGAGGTTGGGGTTGAGGATGCGGGTGAGGTTGAGGGTGAGGTGTTTTCATGAGGAGACATCCATAGTTGCCATGGGTGTTGGTGTCTGTTACTGGTTGGGTCCACACTGGTTGTCTTGGTGGTTTGATCCATTGCCCAGTGTTATTTTCTGCCGATTCCCATGTGAGAGGGTCTTTGGTGGGGAAGTACATGTAACGGTACTTTGAGTCTTCAGATCAGTTTTTGAGGCTTTCCCACTTGTTGATGAAGGATGGGCAATCTCTACTCCATGAGGTGTGGCCCTGGCAGTCACAATTAGCACATTGGAAATAGTTAGGGTTGTCTACTTTGCATGCTGCTGTGCAGCAATGCACACTGCAAGTTCCGCACATATCATGGTCTTGAGTGCATTCTGCTGTGAAGTGTGATCCATCATAGGATTGACACTTGAGGCATCATGTCAGTTCTGGGAGGAGTCCAAATACTTTCTTTCCTTCTATTGATACTCCAAAACAGAGAATTTGGTTGGTGCTCTCTTCAGTCTTGAGGGTAATGATCATGTGCGCCATCCTTTGATTTGCCTTGCATCTGGCTATCAGTTTGATCCATTTTGCCTTGGTGATGGTGCCTGGCTTGAGTCCACCATTTGTTTCGATGTCTGAGTTGGTGCATATTGAGCTGGGGTCGTAGGATGTAGGGACATTTTCAATTAGGATGTGGTATGATTGGTCCTTGATGGTGGCATTTGATCCGAAGTTAACAGCAAATTTTGCTTGGTGGGATGGGATGCTGAGCCATTTTGCTGATTCTGCTGAGTTGAGTTCATATAGGATTCCGCCATGAGGGAGTCTTCATGCTGATTGGAACGTTAAGCTGTGGTGGATGGTGAGGCCATCTTTTTCTATAAGTTCTAAGGTTAGTTTTGCTTTTGCGATGAGTTCTGCTTCAGTCAATCCTCATAGGGTGTCTATTTCACCATATGAGTGTCTATCCAGGAGTATTTGTCTTGCTTGTGCTTCTCCACAAGCTAGGAGTTTGGTCAGTGGGGGAGGAGCATTAGTTTTGACTGCATTCACATATGTGTGCATCCCTTCAGGTTGCGTAGCTTTTGGCATGTCTTGTGACGCCTTGGTTACATTTAGGACTGCTTTTTCAATGTTTTCTGACGAGTTAGACAAAGTGCCACGCAGCTCTTTCACTGCATTTTCTAGGGCTTCTTTGTGAGTCGCTGTAGCTTCTTCAATTCTTGTAGCTTTCTCCTCTAGTTGCACGATTGGTCCTTGTATCAAGGCTGAGAATTTTTCTATCAGGTTTGCTGTGTCTAAGTTCTTTTCTGCTTCAATGAGTAGTATAGCCATTGATCAGAGTATGTCAATGTGTGTAGCTCCCACTTCCACTGTAATGCTGTATTCCAGCAGGGCATGTGCTATCTGCCTGATAGCATTACAGGCAATGGGGAGGTCTAGTCCATGAGATAGCAGTAGTTTTTTGACAGTGATGCTGTTGTTGATATCAGATCTGGTATCTAGGTCAGTCAAGTGATTTTCTATTTCTTTACTTTTTGATAGCAGGGGTTTGCTCGCAGTAGTCTTCCATCCTCTAGTGGTCAGTGTTACAGTTGCAGTTACAGACTGGTTAGTAGCTTGGAGAGTTTTGGGTGGCATTGGAGCTATGGTTTTGTCTTTATTTTCGTTGTTTTTTTGGTTTTTGTAGTACGTTCGTTATATATGTAGAGACTAGTAATAGAGAAAGGTAGCAGAGAGGAGACGGGGTAGGCGTTGTTGACGCCTTTGACGCCGTTGGGCGCAAAGTTGGTTGATTTTTCCGGGGTCCTTGAGGGGGTGCCACTTGGTAATGGACCAAGAAGCGTTTTTGGAAGTGGGCTAGGAGAAGTCGAAGCAGTACTAGTGCTGGAGCTTGATTTGCCGTGCACGACGCTGGAGCGCCGAGCGTCGAGGAGAGAATCCCTCGCAGGGTCTGCCAAGAGGTTTCTGAGGAACGAACCCACACAAGTCTGTTGATCCTTCACTCACGTCTGCTCAGCGAATGAGAATTGACATCCGATCAATATTAATGCAGGGACATCAAGAATCTGACATGAGAAATCTAAGTTGCGTCATTGAAATGATGCCTCGAGTCTGTGAAATTTCAGAGTCAGTTCAGGTAACCAGGCTGGGCTGGTCAAAGCTGTGGAACTGCAGTGTGTAGATTTGACATACCGGCCAGTCGCAATGATTGAGATAAGTTCGAAGAGTTGTCCGTTGGCCAGGGGGGTAGAGCGTGTGAGGACTAGAAACGTTGAAGATCATTTAAGAACGGAAGATTTAATATGGCAAAGTGAAAAAATGGTTGAGTTTTGGCCACGGTCTAGCGCCCTAGCCTGGGTCACGTACCTTGTGCCACCACTCAAAGGTCTTAACGTACTACTACCAACTACTATTACTCTTCTTCTTGTCGTCGTCGTCTTCATCGTCGTCGTCGTCAACGTTGAGCTCGTCGATGTATTAGGATGTCGAGCAGGAATAATTCTCGATTCTCTACCCTCAAAGTATTCAAGTTTAACAAGGAGAGACCGCCACCACCGCCTCCTCCCAAGGATAATCAATACTTTCAACAAGGGTTACAGGTACAAGGAGGTCCTTATGGTTCAAGTAAATCGCTTTACAACCCAAGCGTAACCTCTTTCTCTCCTCCTGCCGACCTACCACCATCACTACCAACAACGCCTGACTATAACCGGGCTTCACCTGAGTCCACTCCTTCAGTTCGTTCTTTTGGCCCTGCAATGTCTATAGAGAGCGAAAAATCAAAACGAAACATATTCAAGTTTTCGTCGATAGGAAAGCGTAATAAGTCAACCAGAAATCTTATAGAAGCAGAAGATCCAGAGCCTCCTCAAGAGGATGAAGGGATATCTAATCCATGGAATTTCCAGGCGAGTCTGCTTGTAATTCATTGTCATTCTTTGCTAAATGAACGATCAGCATCATATACATGTTGACGAGGGGTGAGTGTCCTCTGGTTGTGCTCTACGACCCTAACATCTCTTCCAGATTCGTGGGACTTCCTCCTTCATGGTCTAATGCCCTTTCTCAAGCTGGTTTCACCGACGACGAAATCGCAGCAATTCACGCCCGCCGCATAGCTGTTCGTGGAAACCCAAATGCAACCCGTCCCGATTCGCCACTCTCCATTCTACAGCACCCAGCACCTCGAAGTTCATCCCTTACAGCCCACTCATCAAACGCAACACTCATTGCAAATGCCTACATCAACGCCCCATCCCCATCCTCCTTCAACTTCCCCCCATCTCGCCAATCATCATACGCTGCCACATCCTCTACCCACTCGCGCTCTGCTGCCGAAGGAGACGCAGGTAGACACCCAGTACGTATTCGTCAATGGCACAGGACACGAGAGCATGATTGACCCATACCCCCTCGACACCCAATCCGTGTCCACCCACCACAGCAGCTCCAATCACACAAATGCACCTCAAATTGCTCGTGTTCAATCTGAGACTCCTCACCGGTCTAACTCAGGGCACGTCCCGAGCCCCCTGGTGCATTCTCGCAGCTTGCCTCTGAGTCATCATCCCCTCGATGTACATAGCATACACAGTGCCTCCCCACGCACGCCTCCGAGGAGAGTGTTCCATGTTGCCAATGCGGACGAGTCGCCGCCTCCTGCTTACCACTCTTCAGTCCATACGTCTGTTTTTCGGGACAAAGCTGCATTCCCATCGGAAGGGAGTGGAAGTGAGATGGAAAAGGAGTCTGGACAGCTAAGGGAGACAGAACGGGAAATGGACTCAATCCTGGATATCTCAGCAACAATAAACACTACCTCTTCATCGCTCTACACAGATCTTTCACTTCCAGACGTCGATCCTGCGCTGCTGAATAGGCACATGAGCCCGACGCCCCCGCTGGTCATTGATAAGAGGCTGACGAAATTGGGTGCATTGCCTCCCAGGCTTAGCTTTCACTTGAGCTCGGATTTGGGGTTGGAGGATTGGGGGGCCGGGTTACTTAATGGGTTGGAAGACGGGAGTGGAAGTGGGGGAGGGAGCGGGAGTAGACTTGAAGACCGACTAGGACTCTCAAAACCTGGGAAATTTGTCGAGTCGAAGCGGAACAGCCTCTTGGTAGATAGAGGGGAAGGCAGCAGTAGCTCGCTCCTTCCTGGATTCTCACTCCCTTCCTCCTCATCCTCCTCTTCTTCTTCCTCACGACCGTCACCATCGCTATCACTGTCACCATCAACATCAACATCACGCTCACCATCAACTTCATCTCGTCCATCAACACCCTCATCTTTGAAATCTCACTCTTCTAGTACTTCTGCAGCTGCATCGACGCCGTCTACCTCACCTTCTCCTTCTGCCCCTTCACATTCTCCTTCCGAATCGACACAGAGCGTGCTTTCGCCATTAACTTCAAGTTTGCTCTCGCCGCCAAGTTCAAGCATGCTCACTCCTACACAACCAACTTCAAGTATACTCTCTCCAACCCCGACACAGACTCTCCCGACTCTCCCGGATGTGTCGTTTGGAGCGGATATAACGCTTGGAGCTCCGCTACGTGTTATGGTGCCACAGTCACCTGCACCTGGGAAGAGCGTACCGTCTATGCTAACGACTAGGAATACACCGTCGCCTACAACGACTAGAACGCCGCCTACACCAACGCGGAATGCACCGCGAAGAGAACTTCCGCCTGTGCCTTCTGAAGAGGTTGAGGTAGAACACAGTGTTGGTCCTGTGTTGCTGGATATTTCATTGGGACCTAACGTCTCTTCGCTTGGTACTGGCTTGGACCTCTCTTCACTTGGAGTTGGGTCGGATGTTTCTGGTGGACCGAAGACTCCAAGCTCGAGTACCCCTAGTACAAAACACACAGACCACATGAAACCCTCGTCGCTTCCGGCTTGTAGACCGGGAATCGAGGTTGCTGTGTCGTCGCCATCGCCTGCCAGCGCCATGTTGTCATCGAAGATTTCGGGTGGGTGTTCTTCGCGAGGAGAGGGTGTTGGTGCTTCGATGGCAGGTGATCCTGGTTCTCCTACAACGGGCGCTTCAACAACAAGCAACCGCAGTCCACCTTCAACCACAAGTGGCCGTAGTTCCCCTACGACCCTCCTCCCCTTACGACCCGCAGGCGACCGCGACTCCGGCATATCGACGATGACAGTTACACCCGTTACGATCGTGAGCGTGAGTGGAGCCGTGGCTATCACGTTGGCAACAGCTAGTGTCGTTGGCTCTGATTCAATGTCACTGAGTGTTGTTGAGCCTACAGATGATGCAGGGAGCGAGACAGAAGACGGCGCGTCCGCTGTGTTGGACTCAGATGACACATCCATGGTTCTAGGTTCAGATAGCGCATCCATTGCGTTAGACTCGGATCCTGCATGGCCAGAACCCCCTCTCACCCCCGACCTCGACACAACCCCACGTCAATCCACACGTTTCCGCACAACTTCCCTTCGCGTGCAGGGTTCCCCTCACAGTTCGCATTTTAGCAGCGATACGGGCTCCACCACCGAAAGCGCACCCCTTGTCACGCCCAAGTTGCACGTACCGCCTTCGCCGCTCCGGGATAAGAGTTTCGCGCCTGAAGCTGCGCTTCTCACATCAACAACTGATACGTTTGGAGTTGGAGGGCGGGACAGTGATAGCGACGAAGAGTTCATGCTTTCTCTCCCAAAAGCACATTCCCAATCCCAATCGCAGCGCATACCAGGATGGATTGCAGACGCCGTCTCCCCTCTCTCGGAATTCATGATTAACGTCGATCCCCAAGAATACTTTGCAGACCTCCAAGAAATTGCAGAAGGCGAGAGCGGCTCCGTATACGCCGCACGCCTCGTCTGTCCCCCTAACACGCTCTCTCTACCCCCCGGAACGACGCACGTAGCCATAAAAGCCATCACAATCCACCCAGCTGTATCTCCGAAGCTTCAAGACCTGAGCCACGAGATGGAGTTGATGCGCGGGGTGCATCACGAGCATGTATTGCGCATGGACGCGTTTTATGTGAATTTGGTGGATGATTCGGTGTGGATACGGATGGAGCTGATGGAGAGGAGCTTGGCGGATGTTGTGGGGCTTGTTGGGGAGGGGTTGTCGTTGCAGGAGAGGATGATTGCGCGGTTTGCTAGTGATGTGAGTCTTTTGTTTCGTTGTGCGTAGATGGATGCTGACCGATGAATGAATGAACAGGTCCTACTTGCGCTCGAATACCTCCAAAAACACCATATAGCCCACCGAGACGTCCGTTCTGACAACCTGCTTTTAAACGCGAGCGGAATCGTAAAAGTTGGTAAGTGGCTCCTTTATATGCTCGGTTGTTTACTCCGATCATCACTTGTTTTTGTTGCCATCTTTTTTTTTAATTGGAGATGATATGTTGTGCTGATTCCATTATGATTGTTTGATACATAGCTGACTTCTCGAATGCTGTGCGTGTGACGAGGAATTCTCCGATGTGTTTTGGGGCTGTGGGCGTCATTTACTGGCAGGTGCGTTTTATGATGTTCTTCGTCCTCTGTGTGTGTTTATGGTGTTCGCGTTTATGTTTTGTAGGCTCCAGAGATGCGAGTGTGAGTGTATTCATTCCTTTCTCTCTCATCAGGAATCTTATTTCATATTGTTATCACAGTGGAGCATACAATGCGCTCAAAGTCGACGTCTGGTCTCTAGGCGCAACGGTTTGGGAACTAGCACAAACAGAACCGCCCTTTGCAGATGTTCAAGACCCGCGACAAATCGGTATTCAGTGGCCGCCTCTACGTCAACCGGAGCTTTACTCGCGCGGGTTTCATGAGTTTTTGAAGTTATGCTCGAGGCCGTATGGGTCGAGGCCGAATCCTAATGAGTTGGTGAACGTGTGTTTATTCTCTTCTGTGATTTTGATTCGACTCTCATGGTACCGTAATTTTGGATTTGATTTGTAGACGCCTTTCATCCGCAACGCATGCGGCCGAGCGGTGAACGTCCAACTTTTATCACAGTGTAGAGCTATTGAAGAGCATATGTTGCAAAGGGAGAGTGAGAGTGGTGGGGAGTCGTGACGAGTAGACGGATGGATGGACGGATGGACGATTTGTTTTTGTTTTTGCCGGCGCAGTGTCATTCCTTTCATAACTATCTATCATATCGTTATCTATACCCAAGGTCATTACTTATTTCATCAGATCTGATGGGGTTTTTACATATCATGATGCCATGGCTTTGTTTGTGATTCGAGTGATGTTACTACATGGGTGATTTGGTAGTTGATTGGACGAGTGGAAGACTGGTGATGAGTCTAGGCCGAGGCCAATTGGCAACTGGGTTTGATTGCAATGAGTCACTCATCGTAATCAAATCCAATTAACAATTGGCCCCTTGCTCTCAGTGGATTCTTTGGCCCGGGTCCGAGCAGTGATGCACTTAGTTCAAGACAATAGATCTATGCCACGACCAGTGATTGATCCTCAAATGATAGTTGCTGTGCATTCCAAGAGGTGCTGATGCACTCGTCTGCTAGGTCTTGATCTGAAATCACAAGTGATATGATTTGTAACAACCGATGAACCAGAAGCCATAGCGACCAAGACAACGGAGAGGCGGACGAGGAAACAAGGGAGTAAGACAAAGGAAACTTGAACGTTCGAACTATGTAGCTTGTCGGATTCTGAGTCATGCTGGCCGTGTGAAGCCGTTGTGATTTTGCTCACACGGGTACAGGAACTTGTTTTTGGACTAGCTCTACCGTGACATACTAGTTGAGCTAGATCCTAGTACCGTCCTCCGTGTTTCTGTCTTCCGCCGCCGCCACTGGTCCTGTCTTCAGAGTCCAGACAGTTTGACATGCTTCCTCGTTTGTCACATCCTGTGGCCTGACAGCAACCCCACCCGTTCTCTGGATTTCTCTAGTATGCCCCTGCCACTTAATCAAATGACAGCATCCCCGAGCCAGGAACGAGGGCCTAGGCATGGCTGCAGCTGCAGGGTTTCGAACGCGATTCTGAGTGGCGCATCAAACCAAGTTTTTCTATATGCTAGTGCATTTGACTCCCTCATCTTTTACCTCGTCGTAGTAGCTGTCATCAGTCCCACTCCGAGTCCCTATCAGTCATCCCTACCTACTTCCTTTATACTTGCGGTTCTGGTTTCAGGCCTCTGCACTGTCCGTCTTGTCACGTCTTGCATTCTCGTTAGGTTCCAGAACGGATGACAGACACGGCGACACCAGTCTTGAGTGTGTCTGCTGTCAGCCACGTCTTCCCGTGCCTTGGATGTCATCTCGATCCCTTAGCTTCTACTAGTTGAAGCCAGCCCTGTCTGCCTACTTGTCACCTATTAAGTTTCATCAACAGCGCCCATCTATGTCTGGGAGATTTGTCTGATGGGGCCCCTTGTACCCAAATTCATCGTCGTGTTCGCTCTAGAAAAAGGTTCCCGCGAAGGAGTTAAATGCCCTCCGATAGGCGCCCAGGAGCCCTGAAAAAGCCGTGATCAACACCGTAATTTGATTTCCAAGAGCTGTGATCCTTCCGTGCAAAGAGAACGATGAAATTTTAACTCCCTGTTGTTTGACATCACGTACTGGCACCATAATATCTTGGCGTTCCAACTGACAACAAAAACATCTCTGGTTCTGGAAGTTGCGCCATGCAGCAACTACACATCTCAGTGATGGCATTCACCGACTCTGTACTCTGAGTCTCATGTAAACAACGTCAACAGTCTTACGGTAGTTTCTTCTAGGCACGACCTGTCAAAGCTCTCTACCCCGAGTCAATCGGCAATTTAACTTCTCTCCTCGATTCTTATCAAAAAAACAAATTCCCTCCAATCAAAAGGTTGGTACAATTTGACCGTAATTGACCTACTTACGAGATCCGTGATGCGTCTACAGCATTCTAAGTGCATGCTGTGTATGTTGTTGACCCTGGAGAATCATCTTTGGGCACTTCCTGGAAGCTTTAAACGACCTTACAGAAACCTGATCAATGTCCCTTCTCGCTTCTGCCCACGGTAAGCTCTGTCTTCGCTTGATCGTTTAATATTTCTTGACTGACACTGTTATTATCCAGCGATTAAACTGAAGATGAATTTTGTATCGACGACCACTGATCAGAAACAACCCCAGTGCTATAGCAGTCAGCTCAAGCCCTTTTACCACGGAACAGCATCGCGATACACTAGCCCCTCTAGCGGAAAATGCAAGCGCCTGATTGTGCAGTCCGTGAATCCCAACTTGAATAGTGATTGGAACGAGGACAATGTTCGATCGAACGCGCCACTATCCACTCAGCTTGCTGGTCGGTTGACCAGGATGATGTTCAACCCGTCCAACGAAACATTTTTGTGGTTGTTCATCTGGCTCTTTTATATCATCACACTATTGTCTCCATCCAGAGGGCCTGTGTTTGCCGCTTATTACAAGCCGTATTTGATGCGGTTTGTTGGCCAACTGTGGGCTGCACGCTCACCAAGGGAATACGCTCTACGGGCGCGAGCAGCAGATGAAGATGATGGACGTGTCCGACGTGTCACTCACGCCCTCTACCCCCGCTTCCTTGTTGTATATGATGAAGAGAGAAGAAATTGGACAAGAGTCAACGTTGAGGCAGTAGTGAGGCGAAAACCATATGTCGCTGTCACCTACTGCTACGACGACGTGATAAATTCCGGAAGTACGGGGGCGCTCATAGAGCGGGTGCGGAATGCTACCTTGGATCAAGGATTTGACGCGTACTGGCTAGATCTCGAGTGCTTATTTGAAGATCCCGTGCAAAAGGCCCAAGACCTTTATCGCATGTCGGACGTTTACCGACTCGCCTCTTTCACACTCATCATACTCACCAACGAGAGCGCCTGGCCCGCTTGGGGCGGCCGCGTTTGGACTCTGCCGGAAGCTCTCCTCAGTCGCGAGCTGCGATACAAGGCTGGAAATAACGCAGTCACCCCCATCAGTCTCATTCAAATCGCCTCTTTAGCTTACTCGCACCACGATGAAGAATCCCATATTATCAACTCTTATGGCCTTGGGAAGGATCCGCTCGAGAGGCTGGAGCGTAATCTCCAGCTCAAAGAAGCAATATGGCGCCGCCAAAGCTCTTCCTCTCAACTTACGAGTCAGGAAGGAAGTTCTCAGGGGAGATATCGCGCAGAAAAGGTTTACTGCGCTCATGGGATTTTTCGAGCATCGCATTCTCCCAAATGCCGAGGAGACAGAGCTGCAAGCGCTTGCGCGCTTGTTTATGGCGAACGACAACGACCGCATTGCTGATCGCATGATCTCGATGTTTCCCAGAGATCGAAGAGGAATAAATCAATGGTACACCAAAGAAGACGAATATGGAGCCAAGCTTTGGGACATCGAGCCCGTTGTACAGGTCATCGGCATTACATCCAATGGTTCCCTTGTGTTGGATGGCTGTCGGGCGGCAGCGATTAGGTGGAAGAATTTTCCGTCCATTGCGTTTGCTACGAGGCGCTCTTTCCGACGTCTTCTGGCACATGCATTGCCATACACGACCCTGATCCTCTTCTTGACGAGTTGCGTCATGATTTCCATCGGAAACCAGACCGCCTCTACTAGCGTATATGGAACTTCCCCGGGAACTTCACCTCTAGTCGCAGGTGGCGGCGTCCTACTTGCTTTCTCACTTATTCTGCTGATATTTGCGCCAATCTTCACAACTTATGCGCACTCTGGACGAGTCGTCCTTGCTCGTCCATGGCTAATCGGAGTCAAAGGAGTCATCTCTGCGCAGGAAGCCTCTGACTATCTGTATGGACGTCAGATTGGGGATTTTCGTCGCACACTTTATACTCCTTCAGGTTCGCCTTTGGCGAGACCGAGAGAAAGTGACTCCAAGTTCCGTGAAGGCCACGTTTCGCAGTACGATGCGGCCCTCGCAGCCCCGCCGTTTGACCCTATTGAAGGTCACATGTTCACCCTCGTCGACACCATCTCAGGTACGATCTACTATTTCCGTGCGCACAGGCCTCCTACGGTCTGTCTTTTTACTGGATCAGAGGGTGGACAAGGGAGGTTTGTCCTGGCTAGTGAGGAATGCAGCTGTAGCGAGCTGCGACGTGAGACAGGTACTCCGCATGCCGAGTTTCATCTCTGCTTACATGCACACTTCTGATTGGGTTGCTTTGGGTGGTAAGCCTTAAGTTCGGTGCAGGCAGTGACTTGCCTCATTGATACTCTGCTATTTTATCAACACCCTCATTTCTATGGCGCGTTTCTCTTCTCTTTTCCTATTTCCTTTGTATTTGTATTTTCACAATACATGTCAAGAATGCTAATTGGTTCCTCACGGAACGTCCATTCCTTTGTTCCCTTTCTCTCACTTTGGTCCATTGCTTATTGTCTATTTAATATTTACTTGTCCTGTTGTAGGGATAAACTATTGGTTCTTGCTTTTGCGTCAAATGAATGAAGCCGCATAGTACTAGACGCCATCCTTCTCGTGTTTCAGGCTCAGGGGCCAGAATTCCAGACGTGTTTCAAGTAACAGCAAGTATACATGGAATCCAGGTTCGTTCTATAGGCCGCAGGCGTCTATTTCTTTCTCATCTTGCTCGTGTTGATCACCGACCAAAGTTTTCTTCTACTATAGTCAAGCCAGTCGCTGCATCGGTACTAGACTTTGATTGAAAATTGAATCGTCTACTGAGTCCTGTTGAATGTTCCACAATTATCGGGGGTACCAGATGGGACCATGTTCGAGGGTATGTGTTGCAACTTCCATCATATATTGACAATTTGACATACTGATTTACAATATCCATGGTCTCGACTCTGGTGACTCAGGATGATCTGCAGCCAGTCTTGAGCTCCCCCATCAGTGAATTCATGAGTCCGTGATATTGTAACCGTGAGAACTATAGAAGGATATAATTTTGTTCCAGGTAAATATGGCTGAGTCTACTGCGATAGCCATCAATGTCTGCAAATCTAGATTCTCGCGAGGAGTTTGTGATAAGGTTGTGACATTGTAGCGTGATGGCCGACAAGAGATGGTAGCGCAAGTGTGTCCCCCATGTTTGGCATTCTCATTCTCCAATATTTATGTTGTAAATTACATGGCTATTTAAGGCTTTCTCGTGGAAAGCGCTGTTTGCATTGGTCATCAAATCTAGATTAGCACGCGAGTTTGTGACAATGTTGTGACATTGCACCATTGCTGCCTGTAACGGCCCAGACTCCTACCCATCGATGGGTGTGTGAGAGTCTTCATACTGTTACCTTAGCCACAAACCAAATATGTACAACATTATTTCAAACACCGCAACTTTGGACTCTACACACCCAGCTGACTGGCAAAACTTGTAGTGGCACGAGGTTTGGAAGTATTTGTCCCACTGAAAAAGCCTTCCGAGTGTGCTGACATATCCCAAAAGAAATGGGAGCAATTGAATATTAATGTCAAAAATCTTTAGTGTGATGTGCCTTTAGTGACATGATGGATAATCCTCTCTGAGACTTAACATTGTCATGTATCTTGATGTCATCGCCAGGTGGCCAAGTCAAAGTACCGAGCTTTGCAGAAATGAAACTGGGTCTTACTCCTTGTACTTGGCAACTCCAGTCAGCTCACAACCAGCTTGAGAACAAAGATGTCTTCACCATCTCACCCACCAGCTCAGGAAAGACTCTTACCTTCTGGATTCCCCTGTTGTTCAACAATGGTGGAATAACCATTATCATTACCCTGCTTAATATCCTCAGTGAGAAGAACTGAGATGAAGCAAATGCTTATGGGTTTCCCACCCTTGATATATATGCAGAGACAGCAACAGACAAGGCTTTTAAAGTGAGTTGTTATTCAGTAACATTAATACTACATGAGTCTGAGCATGTATTCATCAGGACATAGAGAAATTGAAGTATTGAGTTCTTGCTGTTAGCCCGGAATGTGTACTTCAAGACACTTGATTCAAAAAACTTTGGAAGTCTCGAACATTTACAGATAATCTCTTCAATATCATGTTTGACAAGGGTCATTGTATCAGTGAATGGGGCAAAGATTTTCAACCACTGTATAGTGAGCTGGGGAATCTTCGATGGTACCTTCCAGCTCACATTTGATTTCACACTGTGTCTGCAACCATGCTGCTGCACATCCTCCTAGACATCCAATTGAAACTTCACATTTGGTCATATAACCTTGCTAAAGTTGTGTGGTCAAACGACCATCCAAATATTCATCTCATGGTCCAGGAGATGAAGTACCCATGAAACACTTACTACGACCTTGCCCAAATCTTGTCACTCAAGGAGGGCACACTGCCCAAGAAGTTCATGCTGTTCATAAATTCTTGAGATCAAGCAGAAGCAGTTTGCAATAGCTTATGCAAAGACTTGCCTGTGCATCTTCACCATAACATTGTACAGTTCCATTCAGGCATGTCAATGCAGTTCTGACTGGATGCAATGGAAAAGCTGTCAAAGGGTGAGATTTGGGGGATCTGCTGTACTGATGCAGTGGGAATGGTGAGTTACTCACAGTCATATTGAGGGTCCCTCACATATTGATGTTGTTATTGCAGGGCCTTGATCTTCGAGATGTCAGATTGGTCATTCAATGGGGATATATAAACTCACTTTGCATATTGATGCAACACCTAGGACGTGCTGTGTGAGACCATGCCTTAATGGCACTTGCAGTATACTTCATGGAGCCGCTGTACTTTGATATGTACAGTGGCAAGTGCAAACGGCCTGAACTTGATGAGGGGCAGTATCACACGAAGAAGAAGAAGGTCACAAACATGGATGCTGAGAGCACAGTGGTGTGTGACGAGGAGAACAGTCAATGTAGGACTGATGGTGGTACCCTCAATGGGGGGGACAATGTTGGTGTGTGTCATTGAACATGGCAGATGCTGGAATGAGACGTTTGGAATACAAAGTACTATATATGTTTGATTTCCTGTCATCCCTCTCTTCCCTCAGTCCATTATATCAGACTGAGGGTGAGTTATCCTTTTCTTATCTTGCTGTACTTAGATCACTCACGCTTGTACTTAGGATACTGATATTAGTGTCTAGGTACTGCATAATATCAGTCTGTTATATCAGACTGAGGGATACTGATATTAGTGTCTAGGTCTTTAAAGGTTATGAGCCCTGGCTCATTGTAATCAACAGCCAGAAACCCACAAGACCAATCAGCGTCCAAATGACCTGATATGGTGTGACAATCATACTGGTGCTAGGCATGTATGATCAATAGCATGGTTCTTCTCACCTTCAGAAAAGGAGACAAAGCATGGATCATTAAATCCATATACAGTGGCTCAAAAAACTGTCCACATGTTTTGACATTTTTCACTATCTATGACATTGTGTGAGAATGAACAAATGCCTCAAGGACATGCTTATACCACATTGTAGTATGGCTTCAAGGCTTTCATTTGAGCCCTACACTGTGGGAATCGGTGGAGATATGGTGGAGACATAAGGCTTATAAAATGATGACTCATGTGGACAGTTTTTTGAGTGTATATTAAAACTATATAAATCATTATTTATGACACCACAAAAATCATGCCACTATTATATAAATTATGAAGTGGTGTCATTATGTTATTTTATGACTATATCTAACTATATAAACCAGAATATCTCATGTATCATAGTCATAATCACCATGAAAGCCATCTCCTCTGCTCAAAGAGATAATATCCTCTCTCTGTCTTATGCTGGCCTCTCTGCTTGCCAAATTTCCTCTAGAACTGGAGTATCCAAGTCCACTGTGGCCAATTTTATCAAAGAAAGCCACCCAGACAAGGAAAACTCTTGTGGAGGACATCCATCCAAGCTTACCTCTACTGACAAAAGGGCTATTATCCAACATATCACTACAGGAAAGGCTGATAATGCTGTCCAAGCCACCCATTATATCAATTCCACCATCACTACCCCTGTCTCTTCACAAACTGTGAGGAATGTTCTCAAGGCAGCTCATCTCAAGGCAGTAACAAAGAAGAAAAAGCCTCTTCTCTCCATCAAACATAGGCAGAGAAGACTAGCCTTTGCCTTAGCTCATCAACACTGGACTGTAGAGGACTGGAAGCATGTTATATGGTCAGATGAGACCAAAATCAATAGGATTGGGTCAGATGGGAAGGTATATGTATGGAAAAAGAAGGGAGATGGCCTAACAGACAGAGAGGTTAATGGGACTGTCAAGTTTGGAGGAGGTTCTTTAATGGTATGGGGCTGTATGGGATGGAATGGTGTGGGAATGCTTGCTGAGGTTGAGGGGAAGATGAATGCTGAGCAGTATGTGGACATTTTAAATGACCACTTGCTGCTTAGCTTGGCAGAATCAGGGATTGATGAAGAAGATATCATTTTCTAATAGGATAATGATCCCAAGCACACATCCAGAAGAGCTAAGGAATGGTTTGAAGAACATAAAATCAATGTTCTTGACTGGCCAGCACAGTCTCCTGATGTCAATGTCATTGAACATCTCTGGGGAACACTCAAGAAAAAGCTTCAAGCCTATGAAAACCCCCCTAAAGGAGTATGGGAGCTTTGGGAGAGAGTAGCAGTGGAATGGGGGAAGATCACAGCTGAGGATTGCCAGAAATTAATTGAGAGTATGCCTATAAGGATAGAGGCAGTAATTAAAGCCAAGGGAGGTCATACAAAATACTGGAATACCTGGTTATTATTGTAAAATACTTGAGTCAAAAAACTGTCCGCATGAGTCACCATTTTGTGAGCCTTGTATCTCCACCATATCTCCACTGATTCCCACGGTGTAGGGCTCAAATGAAAGCCCTGAAGCCATACTACAATGTGGTATAAGCATGTCCTTGAGGCATCTGTGAGTTCTCACACAATATCATAGATAGTGAAAAATGTCAAAACATGTGGACAGTTTTTTGAGCTACTATATATGAAAGGGTTGCAATTGAAGCAAAGAGCACTTTCAATCTGTTCAAATTAGTACTGACAAACAACAAGGCAGTCAATACATACTAAAGATATCAATAAGTTCAATTTTGCTCAGCAAAACATGTTGAGTATCATTGGATGGTGAAGGTGCAGGTATTCCATTGCAGTTGGGCATGCCATCCTCTGAGCCGTGGTGGTGGTAGTCTAAATAGGCCTCTACCAGGCAGTCCATTTGGATATTCCAGTGATTTGTTTCATTTTCAATGCAATCAGTATGAGTGTGTGGGTCTACATAGCAGCTCCAAATCCACATATGATTGAGATAGTGCAGGTAGTGAAAAAATCAACACTTACTATCCATTGATCCCAGCAATTTCACGGGCGAGTCCCTTGAATGCCTCAAACTCACCTCCAGCATGGCTCATGTCTAAACCTTCTTCGCCTGGAGGGGCAGAGTATGGTTGTAGCTCAACATCCATACCATAATCAATGATCATGTTCTCGACCATCTCGTGGTCCTCAGATGACATCTCTATGGGAAAACAATGGTATGGTGGTGATAGAGAGCAAGGAAAATACTACATACCTTGAACTAGAGCCCAACAACTCACTGCAGCTGCCTTGACATGCTGGGTTTGCTTGCTAGCTGTCAACATGTGTGACTGACGATGCTGCCCTCTGAAGCTGTGTGAAATGATAGACTTAAAAAGGCCTTTCAGCCTGGAAGATCCCATCCCATGTGGCATGTCAGATAGCATGATCTGAGGGTAGCAGGAATGAGGAGGATGGCGGTGAAGGTTCGACTACTCTGCTGGCTTGCAGAGCAAAAGAAAGAAAGAGGGCTCTACCTCTGGGGTGAGAGGAAGGCCTACTGACTCTCTAAGTGTTGGTCGAAGTGCGCCAGGCAATATGTTTGACCCTTAAGGGAAGCAAGGAAAGCAAATCCACAGAGTGACACCAGGTCAACTCTGGTGAAGCACGTGTGCAGGAATGTCAAGTGCATAGGTGTGCAAAGCGTGGGAATAGGGTGCACACAGTGCACGAACATGTAAGAGATGATGGCATGCTGGCTGAAGATGATAGATTCTCACTATGAGATACTAAGTGACATGATGGTAGTTCATGTATTCTGTGGTGGTGGCAGGTATCTGAAAACTTCCCAGGCAGCAGTTAAGCTGTGCCTAGGCGCACTCCCAGGGCTCAGAAGTGAATAGGGAGCGCGCTAAGTATGTAAATGATGTAAGTAAAAGGGTCCATGACGAAATAATGTATGGTACAATGCTAAATATGAGAATAAATGAAAAGGGACTCACTAGGGGACTGGTTGGATGATGGATGGATGCTCCAGGACACTGTGCGACAAAGGGCGATTGAGCACAGGAAGAGCGCACTAAGCGCATGTGCAGGAAAGCGTCGCGCCTCTGGCATGTTTTGCAGGAAAGTCATGGAGGGTGAGTCGTACACTGTACCAATTGTTGTGAGTCGTAATATGGGCAATATACAGTGGCTCAAAAAACTGTCCGCATGTTTTGATATTTTTCACTATCTATGATATTGTGTGAGAATGAACAAATGCCTCAAGGACATGCTTATACCACATTGTAGTATGGCTTCAGGGCTTTCATTTGAGCGCTACACCGTGGGAATCGGTGGAGATATGGTGGAGACATAAGGCTTACAAAATCATGACTCATGCGGACAGTTTTTTGAGCACATATTAAAACTATATAAATCATTATTTATGACACCACAAAAATCATGCCACTATTATATAAATTATGAAGTGGTGTCAGTATGTTATTTTATGACTATATCTAACTATATAAACCAGAATATCTCATGTATCATAGTCATAATCACCATGAAAGCCACCCCCCCTGCTCAAAGGGATAATATCCTCTCTCTTTCCTATTCTGGCCTCTCTGCTTGTCAAATTTCCTCTAGAACTGGAGTATCCAAGTCCACTGTGGCCAAGTTCATCAAAGAAAGTCACACAGACAAGGAAAACTTCTGTGAAGGGTGTCCATCCAAGCTCACCTCTACTGATAGGAGGGCTATTATTCAACATATCACTACAGGAAAGGCTGATAATGCTGTCCAGGTCACCTATTACATCAATTCCACCATCACATTCCCTGTCTCTTCACACACTGTGAGAAACATTCTCAAGACAGCTCATCTCAGGTCAGTAACAAGGAAGAAAAGGCTCTCCTCTTTATCACACATATGCAGAGAGGACTAGCACCCTTCTTGTTTCACATATATACCTTGCCATCTGACCCAATCCTATTTATTGTGGTCTTATATGATCATATAACATGCTTCCAGTCCATGTAATCCAATTCTGATGGGCTAAGGCAAAGGTTAGTCATCTCTGTTTATGTGTGATAGAGAGGAGAGCCTTTTCTTCCTTGTTACTGACCTGAGATGAGCTGTCTTGAGAATGTTTCTCACAGTGTGTGAAGAGACAGGGAATGTGATGGTGGAATTGATGTAATAGGTGACCTGGACAGCATTATCAGCCTTTCCTGTAGTGATATGTTGAATAATAGCCCTCCTATCAGTAGAGGTGAGCTTGGATGGACACCCTTCACAGAAGTTTTCCTTGTCTGTGTGACTTTCTTTGATGAACTTGGCCACAGTGGACTTGGATACTCCAGTTCTAGAGGAAATTTGACAAGCAGAGAGGCCAGAATAGGAAAGAGAGAGGATATTATCCCTTTGAGCAGGGGGGGTGGCTTTCATGGTGATTATGACTATGATACATGAGATATTCTGGTTTATATAGTTAGATATAGTCATAAAATAACATACTGACACCACTTCATAATTTATATAATAGTGGCATGATTTTTGTGGTGTCATAAATAATGATTTATATAGTTTTAATATACACTCAAAAAACTGTCCACATGAGTCATCATTTTTTCAGCCTTATGTCTCCACCATATCTCCACCGATTCCCACGGTGTAGCGCTCAAATGAAAGCCCTGAAGCCATACTACAATGTGGTATAAGCATGTCCTTGAGGCATTTGTTCATTCTCACACAATATCATAGATAGTGAAAAATGTCAAAACATGCGGATAGTTTTTTGAGCCACTGTACGCCTGGAGGAATTTCATTCCCTACAGCGGGTGGGTGGGCAAGATCTAGGAGGATAGTGGGAGCACAAGCACCTTGCTTGATGGGATAGGATGGTGCCACAGTGCCTAGGACACCAGCCAGCAACTTGGATTGTTGGTGATCATTGGCTATACTGCCCAGTGATGTCAATGGTGTAGAGTAAGAGCAGAAGGGGCATGGGAAGCCGCCGTTGTTCAAGATTCAGATAAGGCAGGGAGGCTACAGGAAGTGCTGTGTACTTGGGGAGGGTAGGGAACAATACTTACCCTTTTGAGCAGGTAGGTAGTAGGAGCTGCAAGGTAAAAAGGTATTTGGAGTGATATTTAATGCTGGTGTTGGAGGTTTACTGTAACCAAGCCTAATTAAACTTGGTGACACACATAATCACCAAGTTTAATAAGGCTTACTCATTGGGAAGGCCAGGTGTAAGGGCCAGTAGCATCAAATGTGTATGTTTTCTGACTGTTCTCATTTTTCTTTCCTTATGTTGTAAATTACATGGCTATTTAAGGCTTTCTCATGGAAAGCGCTGTTTGCATTGGTCATCAAATCTAGATTAGCACATGAGTTTGTGACAATGTTGTGACATTGCACCATTGCTGCCTGTAAGGGCCAGTAGCATCAAATGTGTATGTTTTCTGAGTGTTCTCATTTTTCTTTCCTTATGTCTCAACTATAAGGTTATTTATGACTTTTCAATAGAATATGCCTTTCATACAGATCAACCAGGTGTTGGTGTTGGTGACTAAACACATTCCTCCAATAGTTTTGGAGGTGGCACATTCAACATCACCATGATACTACAAAGCAAGTCTTGTACATATTGAATTAGCACAGCTTGACTCTGCAGCAAGGAGATAAAATTTAAAGCTATGTATAGTACATGAACTCTCTTGTACATCAGAATGGAATGAGCTTCTTGTGTGCAGCAGTTGAGATGTCCGCACATTGTGCATTTTATGCTATTTCACTGCATTTTGAAGGCCTACCTGCCTTGTTTCAAGTGACTAGTACTAGTAGTGCTGGATACTGGGCTAGGACATGGGCTGTTGTGACCAGCATGGGGCCGCTGCCGCATCATGTGAACCAGTTGAACTGTTTTGCAGAGTCACCCAAAAGACATTGCACAGTAAATCGAACTTGTCCCTGAACATCATTTTTGTGTGCAATGTCTCTGCCATCTGACATTGCCAGTTACAGATCTGTCATTTAGCCTGATGAAACACAGCCATCGCTGCCTCCCATGGCACAGTTGAAGACAATCATGATGATTTTCAGGATTAGCAAGGTTTGCAGTGACTCAGACATCATGATGGTGGCGAAAATACCAGTGAAGTGACAAATGCTAACATCTCATCTTCCTTTGTTAACGCCTTGGACTATAAGACTATCTGAGACTTTCTCTCAGAAAGTACCATTAGCATTGGCCACCCAATGAAGAATAGTGTGAGATCATGATAGATTTGAATATTGTTGCATGTTCTCATTGTTCCTTTACATTTTGAATTTAAATTTTTGCAGGTGCTGGTTGGCAAAGTTGACACAGAATTGATTAATAAAGTTGGGGTGACCGGTCATGTTCTGTGGCCCAGGGAGATAAAAAAAGACTGACAAAAGTGTCATTGTTTATGATTGGGCTGAGGCAAGAATGCAACAACAGTCATTGTATGTAATGTAGAGGGGACAGGGGGTGTAGGTCAGCTCACTTTCAGGTAGTCTGGGAAAGGATAAGACTTCAGGAAAGTGATGGGTACTGCAGCAGTTGTTATAGTTGGAGTGCGTGTGTTCCACAGCACAATGACACTAGCTGAATTCTGGAACTCAAAGCTTGTCAAAAAATGAGCAAAGACTAACTATGCCAGTCTAGAGAACATGCACCTTGGCATGGGGATAAGTATATACTCAATATTCTCCTACTCCTGCATGAACAAATTGTGATTCACCTTAATGATGACGACACCAACTGCAGCTGCAGCTTGTCCAGCATCACCGCAATAATCATCATAGAAAGTTGCATAGACTCCAACCAGCTAATCCTTGCCACATCATGCACACTATGGGAATCTATCATAGTGGTCTGCGTAAACTCATCATAGCAGCCGAAGTGAGGCTTGATCCACATAACAACAACCTCAGTGAGCAATGACCATGAGTGGGGGTTGTCAAACAAGAAACCCTTAAAGATCTGGATGTACATGATCAACCGCTGTATGATAATTTTGCCCTTACCAGTCGAGATGGCATTGAAAAAATTCATAGCGACCATCACAAGCTTGATGGTGGGAATGATCTTGGCAAATCTTGGCAAGCTCTGGAAGGATGGTACCAGTCAGATTCTGGAGTAGACTGTCCATTGAGCAAATCATGTGCAGAGAAGCTGTGGCACAGTTGAAATGCTGTTTAATGTGCTATGGGTTAAAAATTGCTGAAATAATGATCTTGCATGATACTGCAGTGAGGACAGTTACCAGTCCATTTCACCAGTAACTTGCCGCAGGAAGCTAGTGAAGAAGGTCTACTAGTAGCACATGTTGGGCATGCTTCAACCCTCCATACCCACCCATTGCCATGGAAGGATCACCAAGGTTCTTCTGATAAATGAAAAGTGAAGCGAATAAGTTATCAGTTGATTTGGGTGACTCAAAAACATACCCAAAAAACATCCGAGTCTGGTATCGTGAGTGTGTTGTATGACACCAGTATCAAATCGCTGCTGCTGCCACAGCTCCGAGCCTCACTCGAGTTGCTGGAACTTATGCTCTCAGTTGTGCTTCTGCAGTGGCACACATCACTCACCTAAGTTGCTTTTCACTGACTCAAAACTCCAAGTCCAACTTGGTACTTGCCAGAATGACTGCACTGTGGCAATTTCTTGCAAACAAACAACCAGACAAACAACCAGACAAACAAACAAACAACAAATCATTAATCAATAACAAACAGCTTGTTTAATTTCCTAACTTTCAACATACATCGAATCTACTTCTGGCTGTACTATCTGTCCACTATTAATATTGTTCTTTTGCATTATATGTTGGTCATTGCAACTGCATGCCAATCCTTAGGGTAGGTACATCTCGCAGACATCACTCAGATCATTGACTGGACTGCTCCCCATCCTCTCACTGAGGCTGTATCTATCCTGTCGGTTTTTGCATTGCATGTTGGCAATGAAGAATGATGAGATGTGTCATATCCCACAATCCAGACCCACATTTCATCATATTCCCACGCCTTCCAAGCCTACGTCCGGACCCCACTTCATATCCAACTCATTCCCAGATCCCCTTCCACTGTGTGCTCCACACCTCAGCAGGATTGACTATGCTCCGGATTTACCCCTGAGCTCTGGACCATCAGATCTCCACTGCTAGCCTGATCCATACCCATCTGTCCCATCCACCCTATGCACACTCCATCCAGCAAGACATCTGGACTTCACCTCATCTCAGATTCTGGACTATATCCACCTCCTCATATCCCAGTCCTGTATCCACCTTGTCTTCCAGATCCCCAGATCTCCAGACCTCTGGATATTAACTCCGGACCTATTCCCACCCTCTGTCTGATATCCTGCGCCTATCCCCATTTAGGCATCTCTGCCTTTCTGGCTTTTGGTTACCTCTTGTTCTGTCTTGCTTATTGATCCTTGTATGAGTCTTCATCTCTGAATTCATTTACTTATGTTCCGTCTTACTTACTAATGTGTTTCCACATGCTTGTACATAGCCTTGCTCCTTTGCT
The DNA here is from genome assembly GCF_016647635.1 of Suillus subaureus. NCBI lineage: Eukaryota > Fungi > Basidiomycota > Agaricomycetes > Boletales > Suillaceae > Suillus > Suillus subaureus. The sequence goes on from NW_024538571.1 coordinate 29,504, forward strand.
TACTGATCACCTCAGATATTGTCCAGTATATAACCCCTGTAGATACTCCTGTAGTTTCTTTAGTCTGAATATCATCTTAGACTTTGCTCTACCTACCCAATCCTCTCTTGGACTTTGGTCCAACTAAGTCTGTCCTATCCATCAGGCCTAGGGATTGATTCCCTAGGCTGGAGCTCTGCCTTTCCAGCACTTACCCTCTTTCCGGACTTAGGTCCAATCCCTGTCCCTCCAACTCTACCTTAGGGTAGTCTACCTCTGTTTGTTTCTACATTGGACTTTGTCCGATGTAGCCCCTATTCCTTCCAGACCTCTGGATGTCCTGTCCTTTGGACATTCTGTTCTCCTAACCCTCAGATGTTCTATCCTCCTGTCCTTCATACCTCCAGACATCCTGTCCTTCTGTCCTCTGTCATCCTGCCCTCCTGTCCTCCAGACCTTCAGACCTCCCATCCTTCCATCCTGTTTCCTGTAGAAGTATTACCTTGCAGTGGGAACTCTCCTGCACTCCTCTGGAAGTCCTCTAGCACTCTCCACCAGAGTAGCCAGCCTCTGGAAGTCCTCCAGACTTCATCAGACCATCATCAGACCTCATCTGAAATGAAGGGCCCATACTTGGGTAAGGGGCACAGTGTATGAGCTGAGGCCAAGCCCCTCTGAGTCAGTCTCTCCCTCCCTTGAGCAACATGGTTCTTAACAAGATGATACATAGCACTTTGCAGCACGTTGAACTGGGTGGTATAAGGGGTGCAATTCAGGGTGAGCAGTGATGCGGATAATGGCCCTGTAACAGATGTTATGAAGAGCAAGGGGGATGGGTAGTATGTTGGTGTGGGGTTTGAGGACGTCTCCTGCAGTAGTGTGCATGGTGCTGGTCATGGCCAATGTGGCGAGTCTTTGCACTGCTGTGAGTCTTTTGGTGACTCCCAGGGAGCCTCATTGGAGGACATCAGATCCTTCCTTGAACACCGGTGAAAACCATAAGTTGGCCACACACAGCATTTTTGGTATGGCAATGGCTTGGTATAGTTGACACATGAGAGGTAGTGGGATTCCTTTGGCCATGGTGGATAGATGGTGAATCTGGCATATGTACGCTGTTCCCTTTGCTACTGTGTTGTCAACTTGAGCAGACCAATGAAGTTCTTGATCCACGATGACTCCAAGGAAGCGATGGGATGTGGTGGGTTGGATTGTTAACCCTTGGATGATCATGTTGGGGCACAATCTTTGTTTGTTCATGGAAAAATCTATCAATGCAAATTTGTTAGTTTTGAAGCATGAGTTATGATTGCATGACCATTCAAAGCCACCTTCAGGGCATTCCAACATGTCAGTGAGCATTTCATGCGCAGTTTTGAAGTCATCCACTATGGCAATAAACACTGCATCATCAACGAATGCTAGAGTCAACTTCTTCAGAGTTTCTCTTCCTTTTCATTTGTTAGCAACTTCCACTAGATCCAAGTTATAGATAATATAAAGAATCATGGACAGGGGGTCACCCTGTCCTATACCATTGGTGATTGGTATCTAATCCAAAGTGTATCCGTCGAAGTGTAGTTGAGTGAATCTGTCCATTAGTACTCATTCTGTGAACTCTACCATTTCACAAGGAATGCAACACTTTTGCATGTTGTGAAGGAGGTGGCTTGTGACTGCATTGGGGAATGCCCCTTCTATGTTGAGAAAGAGAATGGATGCTACATGGTGAGAGCACCAAGTGTCTTTGATGGTGGCTTCTAGAAGGTGGAGAGAGTCAGTGGTGGAGCGACCTGGCCTGCTACTGAAGTGCGTGTTTGGTAGGAGGCTGTGGTGTTCTAGGGTGTATGTTAGTTGTTCTGCCATGACTGCTGTGAGGAGTTTGCATGTAGTGTTGAGTAGCACAATGGGCCTGTAGGCCTTGGGGACTCATAGGACGGCTTTCCAGGCTTTCAAAGGACCACAGTAGTGAAGTGTCACCATGGTTCATAGTATGTCTTGTGGGAGAAGACCACATTGAATATGTAGATGAGGTGTAGGGTTAATGTAGACACACAGCACTTGAATATGATGTTGCAAATTCCATCTGGGCCTGGGGCCTTGTACCCACTGAGGTTGGTGATGGCTTGGGAAAGTTGGTCTGCTGTGAAAGGGGTGTGCGAGGAGACTGGGTCTGGGTATTCATAATCTGGTGGTACATGGTTAGTAAGAGGAGGAGGAGGGAAGAATGCTTCAGCGATTAATGTGCTCTTCTCATGATTAGTAGATGCCTCCATAGATGAACCATCTGGGTGTTTGATGATCAGTGTTGGGACTCATGTCTTACTGCCATCCCTGGGTTTAGACATTATGTAGTGATTGGCCATCCAAATGTTGTTACCTTCTAAGTCCTTGAGCCATTCAGTCCAATGTTGCTGCTTCATTGAGGTGATGGATTCCACATATTCGTTCTTGAGGGCCTTTAGTTCTTCATGGGATTCATGTAGAGGCAGGGTGCGCATCTGGTAGGATAGATGACTGAGATGGTTGATGTTCTTGCACATAACAGAAAGTTCCCGTGTCCACCACCATTTAGAGTGAGGGCATGGTTTCACTATTGGGACGTGGGCATTGATGGTGGCAGTGATGGCATCTGTTAGTCAGCAAATGGCTGTCTGGAATTCCTTGTCAGTAGCTAATGGCTGGGGAGGGTGGGGAGAGAGTAGGTTTTGGAGGTGCTTATCAAATTGTTCCCATTCAACTTCTCTCCAGTTTCTCTGTGGTATGGTGTCAGCGCATGGTGTTTCCAGTTCAAGGACAAGGTGTATAGGTACATGGTTGGTCTTTGGGCCTCTGAGTTCTGGTGCTGTGATGCAGGTCATGACAGCATCGAGGAGTTGTTCTGTGCCAAAGACATTATCTGGTCTTGTCCAGTTACCGGTGCTGGTGGATTGGAGTGTTGGGATGTTGGCGGGTAGTAGCTGTATCATACCACAGTTACCAATCAAATCAATGAGAGGGTTAGCAGCAGTATAATTGAATAAATGACAGTTGCACATTTCTTCCCATAGTGGATGGTGACAGTTGAAGTCCCTCATCCATAGCACATGGTCATTGATCATTGGGCATAGTGTCATAATGTTGCTTTCAATGAATATGTTGAGCATTTCAAGCATTGATTGAGAGTGACAGTTGTTGTAAATATTGAAGATAGTGCATTTGCCATATGGACCAGATAGCTGAAGGAGGGTGATGTCTGAGGAGGGGAAAGGAATCTGTTTCCATAAGTTAGTGTCCAGAGATGAGCTGATTAGCATGATGGCATGAGTTCATTGTTGTGGATGAGTGAAGTGTTGGGTCAGGTATATTACATGCCAATGGTGGTTGGTGGAAGTGTTTCTGAGGAAGTTGATGTGTGGTTCTTGGATGAGGATAATGTCCCATTTGGAGATGCTGGGACTGTTGAGAAGGGAGGCCTGAGCAACCATAGAAGTGCTGAGGTTTTGCTGCCAAATGCATAGATGGGTGGTGGGTTTGTTTTGGTGTTCAGACATGGGACACAGGCTGGGAGGTGCTGGCTGTGGGGGGAGAAGATGAGTTAGTGGGGTTAGTAGGGTTGGTGGAGTCAGAGAAGCTTGGAATTGGGGCAGAGCCTAGACAGCCCATGAGGTCAGTGAGGATAGGAGATTGCAGGATTTGAGGGGTGCATGGGTGGGATCTGTTGCATGGTTGGAAGGTGATGGTTGATTGCTTGGATCCCTTTTGCCTGGGAGATTGAGCTCTGCAGGGTGCTGGGTATGTGGTCGGGGTTGAGTGAGGAGGCTGATTGACATGGGTCCAGGACATTTCCGTCGGGTAGTAAGGCATGGTATTCTCCAGGAATTTTTCATTGATGAGTTTACATTGTCAAACAAAGTCAGGGTAGGTGCGGTTCCAAGTGGTGTGGTGGTGACTTTGGCAGTTGATACATACAGTATTGTAGGAGGTGTATTCCATGGTGCAGTGTTGGTTGCTGCAGGTGCCGCATACATCGAGTGTTGCAGAACAGTTTCACACTATATGTCTGTACCTCTGACATTTAGCACACTGGATGGACTAGCATTTGTCCTTGCAGACTGCAATGCGTTCATTTTGGATGTAAATGCCTTCTTTGAGGATGAGGTTTGCTGTATGGGGGTCTGCAATGTGAATCAGTGCGAAAGCCTTGCGTTGGGTTGCAGATCTGCGCTGGGGGGGTTTGATCCAGCAAGTAGTCACAATTGAGTTGATCAGGAGATTGTTGTCTTGCTCGACTGAATGGAGGAAGGTATCATCTTGAATTTGGAGCTGGATGGGGAGGTATTCAGCAACAATAGGGTAAGTATGAGTGTGAAATGATACTGTGTTTCCAAAGTGTTTGGTTAAGGCTTCTTTACTTGTCATTTCATGGAGCCAGGATGCTAGGGATTTGGTCTTGAGTTTGATTATGAAGCTTCCATTGTGTAGTGCAGTGATGGATCTGATGTCCCAAACTGGGGTGTCTGGCTTGTGGATGTTGGCAAGGGCTGCCTTCATTTTCTTGACCATGTCAGCATGTGGAGTATCTGGTGGGAAGAGGTTGTTACCTGGCATGGGGTTGAGTAGGATTTCCCACATGCAGATGGCTGCTCTCCTGATGGCTTTATTGATAGAAGGAGTCAAGTTGGCAGCTGTGACAGAACTGTATGTTTGATGTTGGTTTTGAGTGGTAGTGCCAGTTTCCATGTTGTTGTTGTTGTTGTTGTTGTTGTCATGTTGGGTAGGTGTGTGTTGGGTCAGGAGCTGGGTTGATAGAGTGTTGAGGCATTCTTGGGTGGTGTCAAGTGATGAGGAGAGGAGTTTCAGGGTGTTCTGGCATTCTTCTACTGTTGCATGAAGTTCATCAGCTACTGTTTCAATATGTGATACTGAGATCTGTAAACCATCGTCCATTTCATCTCTGTCATTTGCTATGGCTTTGCAGACTGCCTCTGTTCAATCTAAGGTATTTGAGAGTAGGTCAGAGGTGGTTAGTAACTTTGCCATCTGTGGTGCTATAGCTCCCTGTTAAGGTCATACTCAAGGGATAACTGGATCCAAAGGGCTTCGGCCTCAGCTTGTGCACTGTGCCCCTTACCTGAGTATTGCCCCTTATTTCAGGAAGGCAAGACTAACGTGTCCAGAAGGTTGGATGAGTATCATAACAGATCCAGATGACTTCCGGATGCAGGATAGGTATCATAGGGCTAATCCAGACAAGTCCAGACTAGAAACTAACAGTAATAGACTGTCGGAGACAGAGGCGGATATGGATAGACTATAGGAATCAATCTTAAGTCTCGGAGGGTGACAAGAGTGGAGATACTCAAGTCTGGAGGATGGGAATGAGTAGAACTAAGATGATATTCAAACTGAGGTACTACAGAAAGTTACAGGAGGTTATATAATATAGGTATCTAACGGAATGATCAATCAGCAGAGTCTGAGGCTATGTACAAAGCATGTAGATAGTCTATTGATAAGTAGAAACAGATCATGAATCATGAAATGGAAATGAAACATAGGTAGCAGATCAGGGAGCAGGATGGATATACAGATAACCGAAATACCAGAGTTAGGGGGTTACCGAAAGGAGACGAGTGCTGGTTGTGGATTTGGATGAGTTGTGGACTGGACTGGATGAGTGGACAGATTGAATGATGAGATGTTGGAGGGAGATACAGTGGCTCAAAAAACTGTCTGCATGTTTTGACATTTTTCACTATCTATGATATTGTGTGAGAATGAACAAATGCCTCAAGGACATGCTTATACCACATTTTAGTATGGCTTCAGGGCTTTCATTTGAGCGCTACACCGTGGGAATCGGTGGAGATATGGTGGAGATATAAGGCTGAAAAAATGATGACTCATGTGGACAGTTTTTTGAGTGTATATTAAAACTATATAAATCATTATTTATGACACCACAAAAATCATGCCACTATTATATAAATTATGAAGTGGTGTCAGTATGTTATTTTATGACTATATCTAACTATATAAACCAGAATATCTCATGTATCATAGTCATAATCACCATGAAAGCCACCCCCCCTGCTCAAAGGGATAATATCCTCTCTCTTTCCTATTCTGGCCTCTCTGCTTGTCAAATTTCCTCTAGAACTGGAGTATCCAAGTCCACTGTGGCCAAGTTCATCAAAGAAAGTCACACAGACAAGGAAAACTTCTGTGAAGGGTGTCCATCCAAGCTCACCTCTACTGATAGGAGGGCTATTATTCAACATATCACTACAGGAAAGGCTGATAATGCTGTCCAGGTCACCTATTACATCAATTCCACCATCACATTCCCTGTCTCTTCACACACTGTGAGAAACATTCTCAAGACAGCTCATCTCAGGTCAGTAACAAGGAAGAAAAGGCTCTCCTCTCTATCACACATAAACAGAGATGACTAACCTTTGCCTTAGCCCATCAGAATTGGATTACATGGACTGGAAGCATGTTATATGATCATATAAGACCACAATAAATAGGATTGGGTCAGATGGCAAGGTATATATGTGAAACAAGAAGGGTGCTAGTCCTCTCTGCATATGTGTGATAAAGAGGAGAGCCTTTTCTTCCTTGTTACTGACCTGAGATGAGCTGTCTTGAGAATGTTTCTCACAGTGTGTGAAGAGACAGGGAATGTGATGGTGGAATTGATGTAATAGGTGACCTGGACAGCATTATCAGCCTTTCCTGTAGTGATATGTTGAATAATAGCCCTCCTATCAGTAGAGGTGAGCTTGGATGGACACCCTTCACAGAAGTTTTCCTTGTCTGTGTGACTTTCTTTGATGAACTTGGCCACAGTGGACTTGGATACTCCAGTTCTAAAGGAAATTTGACAAGCAGAGAGGCCAGAATAGGAAAGAGAGAGGATATTATCCCTTTGAGCAGGGGGGGTGGCTTTCATGGTGATTATGACTATGATACATGAGATATTCTGGTTTATATAGTTAGATATGGTTTTAAAATGACATAATGACACCACTTTATAATTTATTTAATGGTGGCATGATTGTTATGGTGTCATAAATGATGATTTATATAGTTTTAATATGTGCTCAAAAAACTGTCCGCATGAGTCATGATTTTGTAAGCCTTATGTCTCCACCATATCTCCACCGATTCCCACGGTGTAGCGCTCAAATGAAAGCCCTAAAGCCATACTACAATGTGGTATAAGCATGTCCTTGAGGCATTTGTTTGTTCTCACACAATATCATAGATAGTGAAAAATGTCAAAACATGTGGACAGTTTTTTGAGCCACTGTAAGATGTGGATAGGATTGGAGATAAGATGTGGATCTGAGATGAGATAAGGGTCGGATCTGAGATCCAGATATGCAGATATGACACTCCCACAATGTGTTCTATGATGTGTGGGGTGAGGGTGTCCGAGATTTGTCTTGCTACCTCTGTTGCCATTTTGCAGGCTGCATGCTTTTTGAGGATATATGCAGCCACACATATGGCAGTAGTGACAGGGAGAGGGGTAGTATCTTGCATTTGCGTTATCTGAAATAGAATGGATATTATGTGAGTTAGGGTAAAGGTTTCATCAGGGAGGCTAAGGAGATTTTTATTGAGGTATTTTTCTGCTGATGTACAGTTGTTCACTTGATTAGACATTGCTTCAATTTCATTCTGTGTTAACAGGGTTTTCATTGATTGTTGGGTAGCTGGGCCTGCAGAGGGGGAGATGTTGTTCAAGCTGGTGAGCCCGATCTTCACTCCCTTTGTTGCAGGCATATTGGTCTGTTTTTGATATCTATGTTTATGTTTTTGATTTTGATAGGGATTTCAGAGAGATACTTAGATGCCTGTGTGCATCGTTTACGCTGTTGAGTGTGATGTTGAAAATTTTGTTTTTAGGGTCCTACTTGGGGTGCCACTTGGTGTAGGTCCAAGAAGCAGTTTCTGAGGAGGTTGAGGCTGAGGGCCATGGTAAGTGCAGATGTGTCACAAACACTCAGTACAAGGACTTTTGGTTGTATTAGTTATTTTTTTATGTTTTTACTGCATGTCACAATTTAGGTTTGACAGTCTCAAAATTGGTGTGACTGTCACACAAAATAGGTTCGATTCGCTAGGCATGTGACAGTGTGATGAACTTAGGTGCATATCTCTACAGTACTGTATAGATACACACTTAGGTTCATCACAGCATCACAAGCCTGGTGAATCGAACCTAATTTGTGTGACAGTCACATCAATTTTGAGGCTGTCAAACCTAAACTGTGACACACAGTAAAAACATGAAAAAAAGTCTGACCTTGTACTGAGTGTTTGCCATGTGTCTGTGCTTGCCACACATCAGTAAATTCACACATTCCTTAGTGCAGCTTATTTTGAAAATTAAAACTTATTTTTAACTTATCTATAATTATTCACTTTGCTTTGAGTTTGACAAGTCAAGTAAGGAAGCACGTGGAATTTCAGTGCCAAAAAGCAGTGCAAGGCAAGATCAATTACCAATGCCGAAACAAGCACTGCAAGTTGCAATACATCATTATTGATCTACTACTACTACTCATGATTTGAACTCTATACTCATCTGAACAAAGATCTCGAGCGCGATCTGGTACGTCCTCAGGCTTTAGCTCATTGTTTGTTCATTGATGACGCTGGAACAACAGATAAACCAAGATCGATGGACTCCAACATGCATTGTGGGCAGGAGCAAAAATGCTGGTGGACAGAGGCTGCCGCTTGTGCACTCACAGAGGCAAATGAGGATGTGGGATGGCAGGTGGACTCAGAGGTCCCACTGGGGTTGTGGGAGAGACTGAAGAGGGTCTTGGGGCACAAGGGTTGAAACTGAATGCAAGTGCAGCATGACTGCAGGTTAAGGTGAGCAGAAATATTACAGCAGACAAGCTGCAAACTTACCAATCTTGAAGTTGATATTATCATCTTGGCGATTCAGCATCTGGGAGCTGCGGGATGGACCTGTAAACTAGCGTTTTGGTTGATGTTAGTAGTTTAGAGTAAAACACAAGAGCACATTCGGCTGTGTTGAGGGTGAACAACTTACAGTCCATAGAGGACACAACCTCCTTGAACGACACTGTGCATTGCTGACACATAAGCCACCTGGACTTCGTCCTCAAGAACTGACAGCCTTAGAAAGGGTCTCTGGGTGCCAAGACTGCGAGATGAGCTGAGGCAGTGGGGTCATAATGAATGCTAAGCAACTCCTGCGCCTGCTGTTGTTCGAGTGCGCACATTTGATCCTTGAACATTTTCCATTGCAATAACCTTTGGCGCTTGTGCTCTAAGTGCTTCAGCTCAATGCACTTTGGGAAGGAAGGTCAATTAGAAGGAAGATCAGAGAAGTTTTAGCAGTACAAGTTAAGCACTCACTGAGAATGAATGCAACAGCACGACCTTCCCATAAGCCAAGGGCCATGATGGCACAGTGGACACGCCTGAGGAAAGATCCAGCTTCATGGTGGTGATGGTGAGACTCAGCTTCATGATGGTGATAGACCCACAAGACAGACCCATCAGGAAGAAGCTCCTTGATATTGCCTGAATTTTCCTTCTCAGAGGAGCTGGCCTGGACGGTTGATGTAACAGGTTGCACAAACAAGGGAATAGGAAGATCAGAGAAATTTTAGCAGTACAAGGTAAGCACTCACTGAGAATGAACGCAACAGCATGACCTTCCCATAAGCCAAGGGCCATGATGGCATGGTGGACACACCTGAGGAAAGATCCAGCTTCATGGTGGTGATGGTGAGACTCAGCTTTGTGATGGCGAGAGGCTAGACCCATGACTGCATGCCTCCTTGATGTGTTGGGAATAGTTGTAGGCAACTTGCTATTCACGTCGTTAATACATTGTTGTGTCAGAAGAAAGGATGCATACCTCATCTGAAAACATCTGGTAGATGTGAGTGTCCATTGCGACGCCATCGTATCCATCGACCATAAAGCCATCCCAATCACTGAGACTTTGGAATGTGTCATGAATGAGCTCGACAGTATTACTTTCTGTGGATGAATTGTAAGGATATCTATAGAATCTGGTCGTTATTGGTCAAAATTAGGACAAGGGCGAGGTCCTTGCCTGATATTCCCATATGAGTCTTTCCAATATTGCTTCACAACTGTAAGCACATCATCACCATCAAATCCAGCAGGTCTATAACTCATCAATCCAGCTGTATAAACTAGGATAGAAGGGAACTTACTCATGCAATGGGGTTGATGTAACGGGTTGTGTGAACATTGACATTGCCTGAATTTTCCTTCTCAGAGGAGCTGGCCTGGACAGTTGATGTAATGGGTTGCATGAACAAGGGACTAGGAAGGATATGAAGTTCTCCAGAAACAGGACTGGAAGCTCCTTGACATTGCCTGAATTTTCCTTCTCAGAGGAGCTGGCCTGGACAGTTGATGTAACAGGTTGTGCGAACAAGGGAATAGGAAGGATATGAAGTTCTCCAGAAACAGGACCGGGGGTACTGCGTCAGTGTCTGCGCAAGTTTCGACTGGGTGTTCTTCATGCGATGTCCTAGGACCTGACCATTAGCAATGGACTGAGAATTGGATTGAGAACCCACCTATGTAATCCAGTCAGGATGCTATCTCAAATGCGTGGTGGTCAGCGTATTTGTTGACATAAAATGAGCTGAAAGTGTCAAGAGAATGATACAACTTGAGGGAGTGAGGAATGTACTCTGAACCATAGATAGCTATCAAGTGTGCTGCATGGAAGACCATCTCAATGTGAATGACAGCAAGGTTCCTTGAGCCGTCCTCATGAAAACTTGGAGCGACCATCCACATGCCAGTATCTTCATCAGGGCAGTCACCAATCTTCTCAAACCACTGTATGAGAGTGCAAGGATATACTTCCCAGTTGTGCTTGAATGAAAAGAAGCATATGACTCTCGCAACTTTGAGTCCTCGCATCCCTTCAGCATCTGAATCAGTGTTAATGAACATGCAATCATTGCGCGGGTACTTGTTTCACTAGAGTGGACATGCATGGATATGTTCGTGTCGCATGCCACCAATGCCACTCAGATCACTGGGAGCATAAAACGTTGCAGCAGCAGAATTGAAGACCTGAAGCTTGCCTTCATGTCAAGGCAAGCTAGCAGCTGGGATATCTTTGGGGTTGCGGGCATCATCTGGGTTGAGCTGAGGGAATAGAAAGTACCAAATGAGGTGTCGTAGATCTGGAACAGCAACTTCATGTGCCAATGCTGCTACTGTCTGTGCCCATTTTCATTCTGTGAGATACAGTGGTGAGCATTGAGATTGGACATTGCATGAGATTACTTATGAGGAGTTTTGGCAAGTGCCACATAAGCGAGCACTGTTGGACCATCAACTATTTCAGCATCATCAGTATCGTCTGCTTGTTGCGGTTCAATGACAGGGGCATCTGGTTGTGGTGCAATAGCAGGGGCGTCTGGTTTGTTTTCATCTGCCATTGTATATGACTGTTGAGTATGCGAGAAATTTGAGAAAGAAACCTTAAACAGACTTACCAAGAGCAGCTAAAGTACTTGATAAAATTGTGCCAGTGAGCATCCCTTGCGCATCAAAGTCTGCATGGGATGCTGTGAGCTTATCAAGGTGCTGATTGGTCACAAGCATCTGACCAAGAGCATTGTGCCTGTTCGACCACCGCCAAGGCTCCTTTACGGCCTTGATGTGCTTTGATTCTGTGATCAATGAGCATAGTCCGTTAGGGGCACCAAAGAGTCTGATCATGTCAACATAATGAACCATTGAGTGCTGATGGGGGAGTGAGAAGGTGGGAACGATGTTTTCAAATATCGTGCGATATCGATGAAAATGACCAAGTGTGTCTTGAATCTGAATCAGTGTATCTTCGGTAATGACATTGCACTGGACAAGATAACAGAATTCTAACAATGCACGAAATGCGCACACCATGTCTTGAGGTACGTGACCTTCAATAGCCGGAAGAAACACTTTCATGAGCACTTTGGAATCATCGCCAGTCCACTGTTTAAAATCGTGGCCTTGAGGGAAATGTTGTAGACCAGAGAATGATGGTACAGCAGCAACTCTGACTTATTGTTAGATAATATCATTGAGTAAATGAGTAAGTTGACATACCTGCGATCTATGTCACTCACGATCTCTTCTGACCATTTGGTCCCATGCATGGCCTTGAGGTACTTTGCTACCCAATCAACGAGATGGTCTTTGAAAGCCCCTTTAATTAGCTGGTGGAAGAGGTCAAATGACAGCAACTCATGAATGTCAGCTCGGGGGAAGTCATTAGTGAATGGCTACACAAAATAGATTAGTCTGGTATTGGAGAGTGGCTTGTTCGACTCACGATGAGATCACCAATGAGACCAAATTCATCCCACAATACATCCACATGTAGCTCATTGATTAAGAAATCAGTAAACTTGTGGGTGTGGTAGGTGGCATCACCATCAAGGTTTGTGTGAACTGCAATGCATCTACACAAATTGTTAGTGTGAATGGATACTGACTGCAAGTGCCAATACTCACTTCGGGCACCAATGTTTGACAATACAGGATAGCACTAGTTGTTCTTCATAATCCGCAATGTATGGTCCTAGACTATATATGATGTGCCAAAAGTGTCTGTCTCCACAGCACACAACCTCATACTCAGTCATAACAGGTTTTAGACTGGAGAGAATCACAGACAATGAGCCATGGAACAGCTGGCGGCAAAATATCCGAAATAAGTCATCTTTCGAATGCGTCTTGTCAGCTGTAAGACAGGTCAGATGAGGCATAATGAAATTTAAATATGAACATACGTACTTTTGGGTATGGCAAGGAAACTGATGATGACAAGAGCATCACAGTGTGTGCATTGTACATTGTTGCGTACATTACCGATCGAGGCATAGAGGGGGTAATACTCATTATTACCAGTGCCCACAGAGACAGTAGTCTTGTCACTACCAAGAATGATTGGGATCAAAGCAGGTCCGTGTGTTTCTGGATCTTGTGATATGGTGTCCTTGATGGAATATTAGCTATATTATGAGCAATACCAGAAAGAGATGGAGGACGTACTGCCTGTTGCCATGCCCAGTCTCCAGACATGAAGTCTTTCCATTGGCGCATCTCGTCTGATGCATCATATTCACAAAATGGCACATAGTCAATTTCGTCCTTGTAGGTAGGGTTAGCAAGTATATTGTGTGCCATTGCACAAGGGTCCCTATACCAGACCTCAAATTCTTCGTCCATCCAAGGTGGGACAACCTCGGGTTGTTCTCCTGTGTATTGTGCAGAGAAACACTGCCAAGGGACATCACCAAGCTGCATCGCATCTATGACGTTGTGCAGATCTTTGTGATCAGCAAATGGAGGGGTGTCATGGTGTTTCGCAAGTGTCGCAGCCATCAAGTCACACAGGAAATCCAAATTCCTCACTGACATGTGGCATCTTTTGAATGTGAACTCTGCCACCTCAAATTCGATTCTATTGCGGTATGGGCTCCAATCATTGGGAGCCTTCAGTGGTGCAGGAGTCAGAGGGGTACCATGCAGCAGAAATGTCCCATCAGCCATGCATGGTCATCCTAAGCATATATTTGAGCCAAAAACAGAGTATTCAAACTTGAATGAAACTTACCATTTAACTTTGAATGGAACATGTGATAGCAACGCTCGCTCGCATCAGTGAATTCTGTGTCAGTGTTTGAATCCTCATGAGTTGGATCATGGAGTATGGGAGATGATGGCCGGGGTGGGGGTGAAAAATCTGGAGGGGGCAGCGAGAAATCTCAAGGGGGTGGTGACAAATCTCAAGGGGGTGGTGACAAATCTCAAGGGGGTGGTGACAAGTCTCGAGGGAGGGAGGGTGAATGAGATGGCTGGGGATGATCCTGAGGGGACAGTCCTGAAACAGGTAAAGTTGGGTGAAGTGAGCACCTGTGTTGTGTGAGACCTGACTGGTTTTGAAACCAGCATGAGCATCCTGGAACTGGGCATGGAAGCTGAAGCAGGTGGTGAGCATGACGGGAAGGCATATGTGCTGTGCTGGGATGTTGACAATTGAAGAAGATGTCAAAGGTGGACACATTCTAGGTTTGGGGTGCAACCACCCATAATTATTGGCACCAATGTGACAAACCAGTTTGATAATAAAAGCCAGATTTGGGGCCCAGACACGAGCAAACTGTACTGAACAGGCTTTGGCAAACATTGATTTTAGTGCTACACTGGAAATGTGGTGGTTAACCTCAGTCTCACTGCATCAACAAATGAAAACTAGTACTCACAGTGCGGAAAGGGTTGGTAGACTATCTCCTCATTGGAAAGGTGTTGGTGAACTGTGACATTGATGTCTCACAGGCAAAGCGTTGGATCAGAGTGCCTGAAAAATGCTGGAGACTCCCAATATTAACGGCAATGGCAAAATATTGTGCTAGTATATTAGTAGGTATGTCAGAGCAAAGTAGGGTCATATGTATTTATTCAGAGTCAGCTTAGGCAACATTTTTTGGAGAATTGACGAAACTCACCTTGTTGTCAGCCACCACTAGTCAAATTTTCTCTTTCTTCAGCCTCCCAAACCCTCTGTCAATACCATGTCTCAGCCTGCCAGCACAGTTTCGAAATGTGTGACGACCCAAGCTAAAAATGCAACTCAGCATCCAAGTTATATCCTGACTGGGGGTGAAGGCCACGTAAAGAGACATACCAAAGCTCAAAAGGCCACTGACAATCAGCACGAAGAAGAGGAAAAGAGGGCAAGTGAAATGGCTGAACTTGAAGCACATAACCAGATTGCTGCTTTTCAGAAACAAATGGAGACAGATCAAGCTGCTAAATGAGCTGATGCGCCAAAGCCTACTCATCCCTGCCCATGCCCTGTTAAAAAGGCTGTAAAAGCCATGGAGACCTCCAACTCGACTATGGCTGAGGATAAGGCCATTAGTGCTGATGGCAAGGGTGGTAGAGCGGGAGGTAAATTAGCAACCAGTGCTAATGTTGAACATCCTGAGAGTGATGCTGAGGAAGAGGTGCAAGTGCCAGGGTCACACAAGAAGAAGGAGAAGAGGAAAGTGTTACCAGTGAAGACGCTGGTGAGAGATGCAATCCAAGCTGCAGGCCTTATCGATGAATCAACGATGGCATGTGATGACGATAAGAAGCTTGATGATGTGGTAAGATGTTTGCTTCTCAACTATGTTGCACCATCTCACTGAAACAGCTCTTTTCTTTTTCAATCTAATGGTCCATGATGATAGCTCTACTAAAGATTATGGTATTGCTGCTGAGCACATCTTGGGTTGGAGGACTGATATTCCTCCTGCTGGTTCAAAGCCATCCTCCAGCTTGAGGAAAAAATTATCTACAATGCCTTCCAACTTCTCTAGTACTGCTCCCTCCTCTAAACTAACTATGGGGAGTACTATTAGTAGCGGTGGTGCCCCACTCACACCCATCGACACAATCGCCGATGCTGGGGCTGACAACATGGCAGATTGTTTTACGACCCTATTTGCAGACAATGATTTGGACAAATCAGTCGAGCGCTCTCAAGCCCTTGCCTGTATGTCTAAACCAAGGGCTGCTCAGGTGAGTTCAATTACCCAGTTCTTTTTATTGCATTAACTGCATTACCAGGGTGTCAAGATTTCTTCTAAGGTTCCTGATACTTCAGTACAAACCATTCATGCCTATCGAAACACCAATCTGACTCCTCAACAGCTCAATGCAATTCAGTCTGATGTTGTTGCCGATGATGAAATGAATGTTGAGGCAGCTCCCCCAGTAGTAGCTTCCCTTGTTAACTATGGATCTGACACCAATATGGAATCTGACCTCGAGCCTCCTCCTTCTATGCAGGTCCCCAGAGGATATTATGATGCTGATATCCATTGAGCTGCAGCTCTCACTCAAACTCAAACATCCCACTCTACCATGACAAGTGTCAAGTGCAAACTCATAGATATCCTGACCAATGATGACAAGATCGAGGATGCCCTGCTGGAGGACGACCTGATTGAGGACGACTTCATGGTCAATGACGACTTCACAGATAATCATGCCTTTGCAATCGAGGAAGATGCACCTTCGTCTGATATTGAATTTGTGAATCATGTCAAGCCTGTGGTGGTCAAGACCGAATCCAAACCAATATCCTTGTGGGTCACTTCTGCAGTAGTAAGCTTTGGTTATTATTTTTAAATCATACTAACTACAAATTATGTAGACTAATGTTGGCGTCAAACACAGAGCTCCTGTGGCAAAGCGGACAAAGTCTTCTATCACACACACTCATAGTCTTTCCAGCATCTCGAGTGCTACTTCTGGCACCATGCTGAAATCTGTAGAGGTGGAGATCCTCCCCCATTCTGCTTACAGGATCAAAAACCTTCCTGGAGGTCCTCAGGCAGTCGCTAGGTGGAGCTCAGTCTTCATTCCTACCCTCATTTCCACCATTGGGGATCAAGACAAAGTTTGGGGCCAACTCAAGTCAGAGACGACGCTTTGTGCTATTATGCAAGACACTTGGAATGCGGTCTACAAGGATATACCTCACACAGTCACCATTGATGGGCTGGTTATGGCTTTAGTAAGTCATTTTTGACGCATTTCATATCTGATTGTGTTTTATTTTTTTATTAGGCTACCCAGCAGCTATCAGAGTGGTGCAACGGTGTTGGCACTACTGCCATCACAGTACTTACGCACTTCATGTCATCACAGGACGATGTGGAGACTGACAAGGATCACAAAAATTTTGCAAAAAACTTACGTCTCAAGTTAGCTTTCTTGTATGGGACTGTCACCAAGGATGGCAAATTCAAGCAGCCTTTTCAATCTGAACTCCTCATTCAAGTTCTCGTACAGCATACAGTGGCTCAAAAAACTGTCCACATGTTTTGACATTTTTCACTATCTATGATATTGTGTGAGAACAAACAAATGCCTCAAGGACATGCTTATACCACATTTTAGTATGGCTTCAGGGCTTTCATTTGAGCGCTACACCGTGGGAATCTGTGGAGATATGGTGGAGACATAAGGCTTACAAAATCATGACTCATGCGGACAGTTTTTTGAGCACATATTAAAACTATATAAATCATCATTTATGACACCATAACAATCATGCCACCATTAAATAAATTATAAAGTGGTGTCATTATGTCATTTTAAAACCATATCTAACTATATAAACCAGAATATCTCATGTATCATAGTCATAATCACCATGAAAGCCACCCCCCCTGCTCAAAGGGATAATATCCTCTCTCTTTCCTATTCTGGCCTCTCTGCTTGTCAAATTTCCTTTAGAACTGGAGTATCCAAGTCCACTGTGGCCAAGTTCATCAAAGAAAGTCACACAGACAAGGAAAACTTCTGTGAAGGGTGTCCATCCAAGCTCATCTCTACTGATAGGAGGGCTATTATTCAACATATCACTACAGGAAAGGCTGATAATGCTGTCCAGGTCACCTATTACATCAATTCCACCATCACATTCCCTGTCTCTTCACACACTGTAAGAAACATTCTCAAGACAGCTCATCTCAGGTCAGTAACAAGGAAGAAAAGGCTCTCCTCTTTATCACACATATGCAGAAAGGACTAGCACCCTTCTTTTTCACATATATACCTTGCCATCTGACCCAATCCTATTTATTGTGGTCTTATATGATCATATAACATGCTTCCAGTCCATGTAATCCAATTCTGATGGGCTAAGGCAAAGGTTAGTCATCTCTGTTTATGTGTGATAGAGAGGAGAGCCTTTTCTTCCTTGTTACTGACCTGAGATGAGCTGTCTTGAGAATGTTTCTCACAGTGTGTGAAGAGACAGGGAATGTGATGGTGGAATTGATGTAATAGGTGACCTGGACAGCATTATCAGCCTTTCCTGTAGTGATATGTTGAATAATAGCCCTCCTATCAGTAGAGATGAGCTTGGATGGACACCCTTCACAGAAGTTTTCCTTGTCTGTGTGACTTTCTTTGATGAACTTGGCCACAGTGGACTTGGATACTCCAGTTCTAGAGGAAATTTGACAAGCAGAGAGGCCAGAATAGGAAAGAGAGAGGATATTATCCCTTTGAGCAGGGGGGTGGCTTTCATGGTGAATATAACCATGACATATGGAAATTTTTGGTTTGTATAGTTAGATATGGTTTTAAAATGACATAATGACACCACTTTATAATTTATTTAATGGTGGCATGATTGTTATGGTGTCATAAATGATGATTTATATAGTTTTAATATGTGCTCAAAAAACTGTCCACATGAGTCATGATTTTGTAAGCCTTATGTCTCCACCATATCTCCACAGATTCCCACGGTGTAGCGCTCAAATGAAAGCCCTGAAGCCATACTACAATGTGGTATAAGCATGTCCTTGAGGCATTTGTTTGTTCTCACACAATATCATAGATAGTGAAAAATGTCAAAACATGTGGACAGTTTTTTGAGCCACTGTAGGTGTGCTACTTGGGGCACTGTTGACAACCACAGGATGGTCACACACGCAAAGGGTGCCCTTAGTCTTGCCACTGCGGCAGCATGTATATTCATTCTCTCGTCATACCACAACTAACTCATTTCTCGTGTTTCAGATGGAATGTGCCCTCGATATTTTCAGTGGGGACATGTGTGTCAGTGAACTGAAAGTCAACAGCAAAGGAAAGGCCATCAAGGTCCCACACACCATGAACAAAGCCTTGGGCAAGCCCAGTAGCGCTCTCAAGGCGTTTTCAGACACGAACTACAGTGAGGTGACCAGGGGATACATGAAGTCTATCAACCACCTCCGAGAGTCGGTCATCTGGGATGTCTGGGAGCGCACCAAGGACATTGCTGTGAAGAGGCATGGTGCGCCCACCACTCTCAACAGCGAGGATTCCGACGATGAGCGTGCACTCATCTACAACAACTGGTAGTACCATTTCATTGTTCACTACTATTCCCTAACTGACGATTTTGTAGAGTCATTCACTACTACTAGGTGCTGCATAGTATATTGAATCTCTCATGCTTGTTCTTGCTTGACATCTATATTTCGCTACTTACTAGTACTTGCATGCTCTTTCCCTCGCTTAATTTACAAAATGCCAGTGTTTTTGTGGTTATTTTTATATTAAAAGTGTGAAATAAGTGAAATAAGAATCAACAACTTGCGCAATGCAACGGAGAAATAAGTGCTACTGTTAAAAATAATTGCCCAAAAAGCTAGAAAAGATTGAAATAAGTCACGGCCAAGAGGAGGCACCTGCTTTTTCGACTTAAAATTGCCTTGTGGCAAGTTTACAGCAAGTTGGTGTCACCATTCTTGCGAAGGACTTATCCGCGCCTTTTTGGGAAATTAGCCGGCGGCAAGTTGCAAAAAAGGAAGCTAAGCAATGTGTGAATTTACTGATGCAGCCCCCAGCCTCAACTTCCTTAGACCTATTCACTGTAGATCGAAGCTCTGTGTCATCCACTGGCAGGCTCTGCCTAACGGTCATCGAACCTAAGCACAGCGTGTCACACGTCACACACCCCCTGCGAACCTTCGAACCTAACGTTCATTTGGTCACACCTCAATAGGGCCGAACCTAAGTGCGTATCTCTACAGTAGTCTCAACCTTCTTTCATTAATAGCAAGTGAGAACTGGGGTGTTTTACAAATGGAAAACATGCAGCATCATGCATATGATCCTTCCGATCTGTTGCTGAGGAAACAAAGGGAGAAGAGATGCACCTTGAGCGGTGACTAACGAAGAACCAGAAGCCATGTAAACGAACACAGGAAAGAAAGTCATCATGATCGGGACCACGGAGATATAGGCCAGCTGTATCCTTCTGGACTCCTCCTCGTTTGTCATATTAGCCTGATGGCAGGCAAACCTTGCCCATTTTCTTGGATGAGTCACTGTTAGTCATCCCTACTACTCACTTTGAATTCCCTTATGCTCGCGGTTCTGGTTTCAGGCCTCTGCAGTATCCACTACTTGTCACCTATCAGGCCTCAGGTCCTGTCATCAGTGCCCATCTGTCTCTAGGAGCTTTATCTAATACCCCTTTTACCCTTTATCACCCTGTTCGCTCCAGAACAAGGTGCCCGCGGAAGGATTAGTTGCCCCCCGATTTGCGCCCAAGAGCCCTGAAAAGCTGTGATCAACACCATAATTTGATCCCCAAGAGCTGTGATCTTCCTGCGCTAAGAAAGATCATAACTTTATTGTTTGACACCACACTAGCACGATAATATCTTGGCATTCCAACTGACAATGAAAACGTCTCTGGTTCTAGAAGCCGCGCCATACAGCAACTGCCCGATGATCTCAGTATGTGTGTTATCGTCTTACAGCACTTCCTGGAAGCTTTAAATGACCGTACAGAAAGCTGATACTGTATCCCTCTCGCCTCTGCCCACGGTAAGCTCTGTCTCCGCTTTATCATTTAACATTCCTTGACCAACTCACATTGTTTTCATCCAGCCATTAAACTGAAGATGAACCATGAGTGCTACAACAGTCAGCTCAAGCCCTTTTATCACCGAAAAACGTTGCGATACACCAGTCCCTCTAGCGGAAAATGCAAGCGCCTGATTGTGCAGTCCGTGAATCCCAACTTGAATAGTGATTGGAACGAGGACAATGTTCGATCGAACGCGCCACTATCCACTCAGCTTGCTGGTTGGCTGTGCAGGGTGATGTTGAACCCATCCTACGAAACATTTTTGTGGTTATTCATCTGGCCCATTTATTTCATCGCATTGCTGGTTCCATCCAGAAGGCCTACGTTCAGCCATTATTACAAGCCGTATTTGATGCGGTTTGTTGGCCAACTGTGGGCTGCACGCTCACCAAGGGAATACTCTCTACAGGCACGAGCAGCGGGTGAAGATGATGGACATGCCCGACGTGTCACCCACGCCCTCTACCCCCGCTTCCTTGTTGTATATGACAACAACAGAAGAGATTGGACAAGAGTCGATGCTGAGGCAGCGGTGAGGCGAAAACCATATGTCGCTGTCACCTACTGCTACAGTGACGTGATAAATTCTGGAAGTACGGAGGCGCTCATAGAGCAGGTGCGGAATGCTACCTTGGATCAAGGGTTTGACGCGTATTGGCTAGATCTCGAGTGCTTATTTGAAGACCCCGCGCAGAAGGCCCAAGACCTTTATCGCATGTCGGACGTTTACCGACTTGCCTCTTTCACACTCATCATACTCACCAACGAGAGCGCCTGGCCCGCTTGGGGCGGCCGCGTTTGGACTCTGCCGGAAGCTCTCCTCAGTCGCGAGCTGCGATACAAGGCGGGGAATAATGCAGTCACCCCCATCAGTCTCATCCAAATCGCCTCTTTGGCTTACTCACACCACGATGAAGAATCCCATATTATCAACTCTTATGGCCTCGGGAAGGATCCGCTCGAGAGGCTGGAGCGTAATCTCCAACTCAAAGAAGCAATATGGCGCCGCCAAAGCTCTTCCTCTCAACTTACGAGTCAGGAGGGAAGTTCTCAGGGGAGATATCGCGCAGAAAAGGTTTACGCGCTCATGGGATTCTTCGAGCATCGCATTCTCCCAAATGCCGAGGAGACAGAGCTGCAAGCACTTGCGCGCCTGTTTATGGCGAACGACAACGACCGCATTGCTGATCGCATGATCTCGATGTTTCCCAGAGATCGAAGAGGAATAAATCAATGGTA
This sequence comes from Suillus subaureus, assembly GCF_016647635.1. Lineage (NCBI taxonomy): Eukaryota > Fungi > Basidiomycota > Agaricomycetes > Boletales > Suillaceae > Suillus > Suillus subaureus. The sequence goes on from NW_024538571.1 coordinate 51,183, forward strand.
CACCAAAGAAGATGAATATGGAGCCAAGCTTTGGGACATCGAGCCCACTGTACAGGTCATCGGCATTACATCCAATGGTTCCCTTGTGTTGGATGGCTGCCGGGCGGCAGCAATTAGGTGGAAAAATTTTCCATCCGTCGCATACGCTACGAGGCGCACTATCCGACGTCTTCTGGCACATGCACTGCCATATGTGGCCTCGGCGGTCTTTGTGGCTGGCGCCGTGATTTTAATCTCATCTATCCATGCATTTCCTCTACCACCTCTAGCTGTAGTCGGCGGCATCATGGCTGCTTTCTCACTTATTCTGCTGATATTTGCGCCAATCTTCACAACTTATGCGCACTCTGGACGAGTCGTCCTTGCTCGTCCATGGCTAATCGGAGTCAAAGGAGTCATCTCTGCGCAGGAAGCCTCTGACTATCTGTATGGATATCAGATTGGAGATTCTCGTCGCACCTTTTACACTCCTTCAGGTTCACCTTTGGCGAGACCGAGTGACTCCAAGTTCCGTGAAGGCCACGTTTCGCAGTACGATGCGGCCCTCGCAGCCCCGCCGTTTGACCCTATTGAAGGTCACATGTTCACCCTCGTCGACACCATCTCAGGCACGGTCTACTATTTCCGTGCCCATAGACCTCCCACGGTCTGTCTTTTTACTGGATCGGAGGGTGGACAAGGGAGGTTCATCCTGGCTAGCGAGGAATGCAGCAGTAGCGAGCTGCGACGTCAGACGGTGCTCCGCATGCCGAGTTACATCTCTGTTTACATGCACACTTGTGATTGGGTGGCTCTGGGTGGTAAGCCTTCAGGCCGGTATAAGCAATGACTTGCATCATTATTGCTCTGCTTTTATCAACACCCTCATTTCTATGGCGTGTTTTTCTTTTCGAAGTCCTGTCCTATTTCCTTTGTGTTTTCATTTTTTCACGATATACAAGTGATCCATTCACATTTGGACGTTTTCTACCGTGAATTACACTGATAAGAGATGTCTGTGTACTACGTTTGCTGTTGTCTTTTCCTCTTCTTTCTTGTAAATAGCTTTCGAATGTCTCGTACTCTTGAAGGTGCAATGTATGGCTGTCCGTGTGCGAATGAATCTGTGAGCAGGTCAGGCACGGCTAATCCTTTCTCTGCTCCGAAGCGTAACGAGCAGCATTTTGGATACCCACAACGCCGTGGAAAGAGCACGCCGAAGCCATGGTGGTAAAAGAACAGGGTATAGTCAGGAGAGAAATGTGCGATTGCATGTGGAACTCAGAAGACACGCATCGAAGTGCAATTGCAAAAGCAGGAGTACAACAACGCACGCAAATAGGAGACTGTCGAGCAGACACGCTTGAGCGATTCGGAGTTCACGCATCGCAATTGCTTCCGCAGGATCAAACATTTTGTCCTTACATCGTACTTACTAGGCTACGATTTAGACTGTGAATTATGTAAGCACAAATGATTGAACTAGGGGTTCGCATTGCGAACTTGTGACCTTGCTCCGATATGCAGGCAATGCTTAGCCGGTGCTTTGGATTTCTGTAATTGCTACAGTTTTGAGTTTCTTGATTTTAGATCTAGGTTACTTATTTTCTACGACGTTCTTTCATCTCACGTGATTGCACAGCATGATGTTCATATCAGGTGACTGACAGATAATCTTCTATCCAACATGACCTTGCTCCGCAAGGTGATATGACATGCTATAGCACATTGTCGGCAACCCCTCTGACTCTTATCGAGTCAATTCTTCCAACATGTCTCTCGACGACGATATATCCGGTGCATGCACCCTTACCCTATCCCTATTAGATGGCCATACGTTCAAACGCGATCTTACTATGATGAGTGACGCCGAGCCGGAGACGAACAACAAGTTGAAGCGTCGTGCAAAGGCCGTTTTTTTTGAAAATGGGATCTACGATAAGCTCAATTGGCCCGCATGGAGTCAGGACATCTGATCTATTGGCCGCAATGATGGAAGGCTCAGAGAAAGCTGGTTTGTCAAGCGGTGTACGCTACACAGCGGCTGCTATCATAAGGTCATATCAAAAGGGAGAAGCGTCCAGCTCCTCTGCATCCGAGTTAATGAAGCTGGCGCATGATTAGTTTTTATTCTTCCTCTGGCCTTCTTTGTTCGCAAGCTGCTGCTCATGCTTTAGACCCTCCGAGTCTCTCCGTGCTTCCGAAGTCGTTGCTGACGCTGTGCCCACGACGTCGCGAGGTTCCAAATTCCGGAATTTGGTATGTTGCAGCGTCTCGCCTTGTTCTTTGCAGGATGTTCATCCAAAGACCATCTAGATCGGCGAACGAGACGGCGACAAGTGCGCGGTCACTAAAACTTTGAATACACACAAGTGCCCATATTCTCCCGATACTCGAGGTTATGAAGGGTTCCTCTATACTGCTCACATCCTCCAAAGACCCATTGTTTACGAGCATTCCGGAGACGATGTATGTTCTCCAGCTGTCAAATTGCTGTGCCCGTCCAGTTGATTGTTCTGCAGCGAATCGCGGGAACAATTGACATCATAAAGCACCACATTAACCTCCCTGCAAGTATGATGGATGACGTGGCTGATTTCATTGATAACCCAGAGAATGGAATGTTACTCAAGATGTCAATGCACCATTACTTCAACGGCTACGCGTGCTGCCTATACCCCACAGTATGGTTGGGTTTTTGTCGTGAGATCTCAGGTACTTACGCCCTTGAAAGGATGTCCCTTTGGGGCGGCATAATTTCAGAAGTCCAATTCCAAGATCACTCTGAAACTGATATTCTACTTCCTGACCCCAGATTCATTGCGCTTCACGCTGCGGCTGCCCATACCCTATGACTCAGCGGTGCTGCAAAAGTTATAGACAAGGTTTACGATGCGTTTGTTTATGAAGGTTTTATTGGAAATCGTGCTAGTAATGAAGATCTCCTTGTGAGACTCTCGTTCATTGACCAGGGTTGATGACGAACACCCATCAACTACCAACAAACCCTCATGAGGTACACGCACAATGTTAGTGAGACTGACCTTCCATGCTGAAATCAATTGGTTCTACTACCCACAGCTGAGAGTTTAAGCTCTGCTGTATCTTAAGGACCGTGGCTCCAGATATTCGATTAAGGTGCGTTTGTTTCGGTCGTCTGGCTGCCTGGGTAGGTGACTAAATACTTTATATGCATGTAACGAACTGCAGACATCCTCAGGTATTCAAACAGCAGCAAGTGTTTATCTTCGTACGAACTCCACAGAATCTCATGAAAGTAGTAGACATACATTATAGGTTATGCACAATACTCTAACTGATCAAAATAATAAGTCATTAACATCTCATTAGGATCGCCAATTTCCTGCTTCCTTGATCCTCATTCTATATTTGAGGCACTTCAGGGGGGAGTCGCAGTGTAAATACCAATACCTCCAGGTAGGAAGTTCAGACCAGTGGCGTTGGTATTCTGTGAGACAGAGAATATGCGCTGTACCTGCGTGGTCGAGTTGGTGATCGAGCCCAATCCAACGTCCGTCCACGGCACGTAGACTATCGCGTTGACCAAGTTGGCAACGACGAGCAAGTATGCAGTGCCGTTGTGCCAGAGGCCGGCATCCACACCTAGATGATCGTAGTTGGTAAATGTAGCGTTCGGGTCGACGATGAATGGCTGAACGATGTCCTTGATGAGAACAGTAAGGTTAGTCGCTGTCCCCTCGATTGTCGTAACATTGCCGGTTGTGGTCGGGTATTGGTAGGACATGGAACCTGACGACATAAGTGAGTTTTTAGTCCGTATGCGGTCTATCAGCATGACTTGCCTACGGCACCATGGCTAAAGGAAGTGAATCCCATAGCAGTCCATTGCTGCCCAGTGGGAGTGGTGTTCCAGTATCTGCAATGAGAGTCAATACAGATCGCACCGAGGGCTCAAGACGACTTACGCGCCACTGCCGAATGCCTGGGGCGTGGTCCACACAGATTTGGTGCGGTCAAAGCCCAAAATGTTGAGCCTATCTTTGTATGTCTGGACACGGGCCCTGACATCGTACAAGGTACCATTGCAGTTGTCGCAACCACAGTGACCAAAGTCCGGAGTACACACTGTGTGCCACACTGGGGAATATGTGGCGTTAATACCAATAGGATAAGCATCCTACACCAAAGATTAGCAACATGAGTGACAGAAATGTTATGAATGGCTCACCTGAAGAACAATATCGGCTCCCTTGACGTAAGGCGAGAAGTTGTAGTCCTCGCAATTCAGAACAATAGAGACAGGGTGATATCCGTCTATCTCATATATCAAGTCGTATGTCGACTGCGCCGCACCCAGGGGGTCGGAGTTGCCATCAGGCTCGTGGGCGGTTTCCCAGTTCAATAGGTTGGGAATCGAGGCGTAGGCCTCCACTTGTTGAGCGACAGCGGTCAAGTTTTGGTAGTTGCTAAATAGAAGATGTCAATGGCCATGCGATGAGGTAGCAAAGTCTGACATACGATCGCATATCATAAACAATGTACATGCCAGCACTAATGGTCTTGTTGATGACTTCTTCGAAGATAGTAAGATTGGAGTAAGGAGGAATTGGGTGAATCTATGGCATAGACGTTCAGTACGGGATATATCAGATGTTCGCAAGACATACAGTGTTGAACCTGGAAAAGACTTGAGTAAATTCGTAGGAGGTGATAGAAATGTAAAACGAACCCGTCGGCTTTGAGTTGATCGATCATAGTCAAATTTGTCGCCAGATACTCGTCGAAATTTATGTAGAAACCTTGAGGGACGAAGGGCGCAAATGCTCCACCCTTGCCATTTGCGGGCCTCACCCAGAGTGCGCCAGTGCGCAAGTCAGTCTTGGTGACGGAAGCATTTGTGTCAGGGAGATACAAAAGGGATGTGCTAGTCTTGAATTTCTGGGACTTCGAAGAGGAAGAGGAAGTGTATGTAGCGGAGCAGCTGACATGGTATGCAGACTTCTGAGCCTGGAGCCTGCTGATATCTACGGGGATTTGAAAGTTGGTGGCGTTCAGAGGGACATTTGCAGTGGTCTTTACGGAGCCCACGTTGATTGTGACGCTGATGCTTCCTAGGCCAGTGGAACTGCCAGAAGAGCCGGAGGTAGAAGGAAGTAAGATGGGCTCAGCGCCGGTGACCCAGTCGTAAACAATTGGTGTATCCACTACAAATGCTGCGCTCTTCGCATCCTCCTGGAGGTATGGACGGAAGACAGGGGCACAGTGGAAGGACAGAAGCGGATCAACACTCCGCGTAGGCAATACAAACTGTCCGCCAGGAGGCACCACAGACTGATTTGACATATAATTCTTCCCGCACCTAGAAAGATTCAAGAGTCAGCGGACTATTGTGTAGGATCGAAATCGTACGTACCATGTCTGAGCGAGCGAACTTCGGACCAGGCCGGCGGCAACCAAAGCCGTGAAGCTTTTGTTGTATTTCATTTTATTACGCCCAAATCCTCGGGCCTGATGTGGGAGAGGAAGATTAAAGGAAGGAGTTGTCGGTGTGGAGCTGTCTGGAGATTTGAGTTCTTGCCAGCTCACTATAACTTATATAGGTTCAAGTACGGCTGTTCGTTCAACTCCACTAAGCCCGGCAAAGGTAATTAGGATCGTGCTGTGGAACAGCGTTCTGCTGATAATTGCCTGTGACGAGTCAGGACACATTTGGTTGGCCAAGCCAGGCTAAAGCCCCATGGCTGTGGTTCACCTACGACGGCGATTCGCGCCAACAGTTAAGGCGGCCCGGCCCAGCCGCCGGCGTTTTAGTAACAGATTGATCCAAGGCAATATGTGGTATCAATTGCATCGCTTTTTAGCCGTTGTGAAGAAAAGTCGGACCGCAGATGGATAGAGGGTATGTATAAGTCTATAAATGGCCTTCTGCCAGTTAGTGTTGAACGTTGAACGCTGAACCTCAGCACTGCTCACTAATAGTTGTTTTGTTCATGGCTGAATATCATGGTAGTAGATATACATATGAAGCACGTAGCCCATCAAATTCGAAATTGTGACCCGAGTCCGAGTTTGACGCAACGGTCGCAACCACTTGCATCAAAACATGCGTGCCATGTCAGGTCCATGATGTAGCTGTCACTGGTGGCCTGGTAGCGGGCTCTAGTGCGCTCTAGTGCGCGTTCCTGCGGGGTTGTTGTATGGGAGAGGTATAGCTAGACCGCGTAGTAGACGTAGGTTCGGGTTACTTAGGTAAGGCATCGGCACAACTAGTAATTAGTACTACAGTTGGTGCCTGCCGTGGCCTCATCTCTCTTCAGATCATCGATATCGATTCCGTTTCTCTTCCGACCAGTGAAGTTCTTTATTTCAAATTTCTGTACCTCTACGAATTGTGCGGTTGAATCGATTAATCAGTCTGGCTGAACTTGAAGCAGACTCTAGAACCTCAGCAGGGTCCACACTCTGATCATTGAGTCGGATGATAATTCTACAGGTTGCTGTTCGTGATCTAGAAAGATGTTTCATGTTCCAATTTTTGGCCAGGGGCACGCTAGCGGTCCGCGGATACCATATTTATTACCCAAAGCTGCCTAGTGGGTGCTAGTGGCCACCACTGGGAACGCCGCAAGTCTATCATGAGTCCTCGAGCCATCCTCTCAATTTCAAATTATAATACCGCATCGTTCCAAAGTTCCGCGGCCGGAGCCCGGTAACTTGCTCCATGATCAATTGATTGCTGGCCAAGTACCTCCCGCCGCGATCGGCGCGAAGGAGCCCATTTGTTTAGATTCGCTCCTCCGCTGTAGATTAGGGCATCCTGAGAATATTCTGTCAATGAATTTAGTTAGCATAACAAACGTTCCTGGCCTTATCTTCCATAAGGTTGGTAGTGATCTACGAGCAGTTCCAGCTACTTTCGAACAGGCCAGATTCTCTCCTAGGACAGCGGTTCGTAGTGCACCGCGCGTCTTGACAGTTTCCGTTGTTTGTTGCAGTGTATAAATGTAGAAATTCCCTCTCGCCAGTTTTGGAGCGAAACAAACAAACCACCTCTCCGCTATCCCTGACTGATATTCCTAAATTCAACCAAGCTTACAAGGGCTCCTTGGCATGATGACTAGCAGGCCCTGCGAGCCACTTGCTTAGTGACCACACAGCACTACTTGAGCTCGGTGGCCCAGTGATACTCCACCCTGACATGCTCGCTCGTCTCCGTGAAAAAACCACGCCTTTGAAAAGTCGTCTCCATGGTTTGTAGTGATACATTGGCATCCCTCGCGTCCTAATACACCCTGTAGCTCCTGTAGAAAAACGTCCGAGGTGAGTTCTTAGCTCCGAGTCTGCACAAGCTTCAAGGTATCGGTGACCATGGTATTTAAGTCTTACACGCGGCGTTGAGAGATGCGAACAAACGAAGATGATCGGTTTGCAAGGTTGAGTGACGGCCGTGAAAGGCGAAGCGCGCGACTAATATTGACAATACGACAACTAGTGAGTGACATGGCGATATTGTTGTTTGACAGACTCAGCTGTGTCGATGGTGGATATTATGACGTTTAACCCCGACGCTGTGCTGTGCCTTCGTTGACATTTCTGACCAAGTCTCCAATGGTAAGCAACGCCAGTGCGGAGTCATCTGGCACGTGGATTTGTGAATAGCTGTCATGTAGTTCCTAATAAACGTGTGGAACAATATGGTGTAGCACCATTCAATCCTCACCGTACCCAAGTGTAGGTCAACACGCATTAACATCATAGAGCCAATAGGAATAACTGAATGACTTACTTTTTTCTCTCAATTTTCATCGTCACGGCGTTGCCTGTAAACGAGTGATCTACACAATACAATATAGCAATGTGATTAGTGTCTCGAACTCGGTAGATAGTTGCCATCAACGTGTCACCGCTGCACAACACGAATCTGATCTCAAGAGCAAATAAAAATATGAATCTCACAAGTAATTAGGGCACCTTGATCGGCGAGTCCGTAGACCGTATAAACTACTTTAAATTCAAATTCAAATCTAAACGGCAGTACATCAACACCGATGGCAGGCGTGAAACGGAACGAAAGGAAACAACCCACTCTTGGGATCATGTCCGATTCTAAGAACATTCGTTTCTCGTTATAATCGCGGGAAATATAATATCGAAGGATGTTCAGTCCAGCGAGACGGACTTGAGTATAAGGTAGCGTGCCTGTAGCGAGCACACAAAAGGCAACCAACCGAGGTCCCAAACAGTAAGCATGAGCCCCAAAACGTCAGTTGTGATATCCGTGGTCGTCATAATGGGGAGGCAAGTTTCCTCTCCGACGCAGACGCCAACACAACGATGCATTCAAATATCAAATCACGTCCTTTCTCGCGTCCATGAGCATTATATATTACGAAGGAACTTCAAGGAAGGCAATACCGTTTGGAAATCGATGACATTGTCAGAGTGGCTCGCATGCGCTCTGTGGCCGGAGATCGCCCCAAAGCAAGAACATGAGAGGTGCATCTCCGACAGCGCGATGGAGTGGAGCTCCCAGAAGTGTAGGTAACGGCGTGGATGTTTTGCATGAGAGGACATACTTGGAAATTAGCTGTCTTCAGTTCCCTGATTTCCCTTCTTTTCAAGTGGTGAATCAATCTAGTGGAGCGAGTAACTGGTAGATGCGCACCAGTGGAGCTGTGATCCAAACAGGAGTAACATCCATTGTCGACGAGTCGAACAGCATTAACATCAATAGGCCTCGCAACCGTTCGCCCAAATCTCCTCGCCAGCCACTCTAAATTTTGCTTGTGGGTGCTTCTATTGTCCACTAGCCAGGGGCCTAACAAGGATACTGTAAAGCGTGTTCAAACGATTGAGGTTCACGTTTAGTTCCGAGAGTTGGGACTGCTTGAGGCGCGGTCGACTCGGATATCGCTTGCAGCCTCAAAAAATAGTGTCCTCAAACACGGAAGGACCGTCCTGAACCCGAGTTATTCGACACTATTTTCGCACTGAATACCGAATACAGCAGACAGCGAGCACAGTTGCATGAAGGTGTTACTAGCAAGTGCGCGGATTGAGTCGAGGTCCTGAATTTCTCTTGGTTGTTTTGGGTTGACATACCTCCGAAGCTCTAGCCAATATTGATATCATTGTGCAACTCCTGAATTTGGTACATGACCTCTTAAAAGTGGCTCCGCAGATGATGATTAAAAGGGACACTGTCGTGGATGCATCCCTGCTCCTTAACCAAGATCCCTCAGCAAACACAGGGAAATGAGCTAGCATTTGTAGCGCTAAGATATACATCACAGGCTTCTGTTATAGATCACCAGTGGCCGGACTTGAGCTTCCAACCTTGGAGTAACAGCGTGCATAACATAGAAGCACACGAGTCTCGGAGCGAAACGGTTAGCTGCCATTTTCATGACTGAAAGTTAACGCTGAACGACGACGAGACGGTAAACAAACATTTCTGTATTATCCGACATTATAGGGAGGGATTGACTGATTCAGATATGTACATTGTTCATTGTCAGCAGAACATAATACAATAACGTTCCCGAAACTTGATTATCCGTGGAGTGAGCAGCAATTCATCCAGACCTTGTTCCTAGTAAACGTATGGAATAATACGGTATGGCACCAGTTTCTTGTACGCCTCCCAATCCTTACCGTACCTGGTGCCAACTAGTCAGGGTACATCGATCATAGAAGAGCGACCAACTCACTTTTTTTCGCAATTTTCATCATCACGGCGCTGCCTGTGAATGAGTAGGACTGCAAAGTACACAACATAGAAGTATGTAATTGGCGTATCGAACCCGGTGGGAAGCGACCATGCAAGTGCCATTAACAAGTCACCACTGCACAACACAAATCAGATATCAAGAACACAGGAAGAAAAGAAGAACTCACAAGTAGTTGGGGTGTCTTGATCGACCCCACCACCCCGAAGTGAGAAGCTTCGAGCCGGTAGACGTCGTAAAGTATTTCAAATCTGAACAGCAGTAAATCAATATTAATGAAAGCATTTGTGAAAGGAAAAAGATGCACTCTTAGGATTTCGTCCATTTCTGAAATCATTCTTCTCTCCATTAGCATCGCGGAAAATATAATACCCAAGGAGGTTGAATCCAAGTACTCCAGCGGCAAGAAGAGGTCCGAGCTCAACGGGCTTGAACACAAGGTAGCGTGTCCTGCAGCGAGTACACAAAAGGCACCCAGGTGAGGTCTCCAACAGCAAGCATGAACCCAAAACCATCGGTCGTGATGTCCATGGTCGTGAAAATGGCGGGCTACATATTGGATTGATACAAATTTAATCGTGTAGAATGGGGAGACCAACCTCGTTATACAGTCCATCAGCAACATACCAGGTCTGGAATGCGAGTACAAGCCACATCGAGTCGGTCACGTTTGCGAAACCCCCGCGACGCACAGCTTGCTCGCAAACCATGCTTATGTTCACCAAGACCCAGAGGATGAGACCAGGGCGGAGCTCATTGAAGGATTTGATGTCAAAAGAACCAATGGAGGGGTTCAACTCGCGGCCAATGTACCACTAAACAAGTCACTTAAATCATGAATAGCACTGACAGGCAAACTTGAAACGTACGTCATAGATGAAATTTCCCGAGTTGCCACCAAGTGCGAGAAGAGCGCCCGGACGGTATGAACTTGCGTACACGTAGAAGGCCTGCACCAAGGACATGACGAGCGAAGCAGTGACGAATCCTATCCATTTTTGGTAAAGGAAGGTGAAGGACTCGGGGCCGTTACGAGAGATATAGCCACAGGAGATACCCATTGCAAGGAGGAATGTCGAAAAAGCTGCATATAAACAGCATCAGTGTTAACGCTCACTGCCATTATCAGACACAAACCATTGATTTTGTACTTCTTTTTCTCCCCAGTGCGCATAGTCACTCCTTCAACCCAATCTCCGGGCAGCACTGCCCATGCAACAATGCAAAACGCGTACCATCCCAAGTAAATCAAACTGGCCTCGGTATTCCACAAACTTGCCCAAAAGGTCTTGTCGCTCAGTGCTTCCATGAATCGGTCTGGGATAGATTGCAAAGGAGGAGGGCAGCCGCCAGATTCTTCTGAGCAACCAAAGTAGAGGAGATACGTCATGAAAGGTACGCCGAATGAGATGAGAAAGGCGCCCGGTGGGCCCAAGAACTCATAGGTCGTCGAGCGCGGATTCAAGTCTGCCATAGGCTCTGACTTGGCTTTCGTCGTTGTCGACATTGTGGAGAGGTCTGAGCGCGATGAAACGCGCAGTAAATGGTTGTTCGGTTTAACTTTGGGTTCAATCGTCTGATCAGTGTGCACCTGTGCTTCCGACGGAATTGAAGCTATTTTGGTCCGATTGCTTCCATATATGTATGAAATAACAAGACCCTATTTTCTTTGTCTAGCCTACATGCTAGCACTTGCAGTACTGGCAGGCGGTAGTTCTTCACGCAAGACAGCATGAGAACATGTGTTCTACATAATTAGCGCACAATCATGCTGCGTCCCCATCTAGATTCCCAACTAGCTTTGACAGCCTCTCTTTCCTCAAAGGTATCCACAACACCTCACTACCACTAGTACCAGGCTGTGCTGCGCTAACCACAAGTCCGTGGTCCCTGAATTCGCCAAGCAGAGCTCTAAGTGCAGTATCATTCGTGGCAACGAACGCGTCCCGCGCCAAAGTAAAGAGAGCATCATATGTCAGGCCAAAATGTTGCTGGTCATGAGGGCTATGTGCGAGGTTGACCTCTAAGACGTCGGAAGAATCGGCGTTCTCGAGTTGCTTGGCAGCAAGTAAGGAAAATAATTTCTTGGCTTTAGCAGTCACCGCTGCTAGAACATGTATTGCCGCTGTTTCTGTCAGCGGGCCAGAGACAGGGTTGGTCATATCAACACGCGCACGAGATGATGAGGCACCAGAAATGGAGGTACGGTCAGCAAACGCGAGTTCGGAGGTGTATGGTGCAAGAGTGGTCAGGTCGTGCCAGAGCCAGCCGTATCCCACATTTTTTGTAGCACGATCCGAAGAAAAGAAAGAACCTTTCCTAGCTGCGAGCTGAGACGCGCTGAAGAGTAGTGGCGCGTTGAGCCTGTCGATAGACGCGGCAATGTGGATATTAGGGCTGAGTGCAAATGAAGAAACGGTACGTGCAAGTTTTGGAGAGCGGTCGATGGAATGAACTATGAGGAACAGATGGGGGCTGTCTGAGCTTGCAAAGTGCTCTGCTACGCGCTCCTGGGTAGGAGCAGAAGTGGAGGTGTATTGTACGCCTGGGACGCGTGCAATAGACGCAAGCATGTCGCGCACGGTCACCGAAGGGTGAAAGGCGTTGACTACGACGACATGTCCACGTCTCGACACGTGCTTTGCGAAATCATTGAGGATACCGCGCTTCGAACCCAGTCCATAGAACAATATATTGAAGCCTTCGTCGAGCTCGCGAGCCCATCTCTTGAAACTGGAAGTATCAAAGGGAACTTGTGGCGTATAAACATGCGCGGAAGCTCGTGCGAGAGCAGCATTATGCTCCTCAGGACTGAGGGGCACGACACGCTGTGAAAAGACATTGGTAGATGTGCGCGTGCGTGAGGAAGCGTGCGTGAAATAAGCGTCAAAGGATGGCTTGTAAGAGTCGATCAGACCGTCAGATTCAGATTCTTTGAAGATGTTGGTGGTATAGTTGTGCTCGACATCTGAGGCATAGAGCTCGGATCCTTCATCGCTGTCCATCACGATAAGGTCCGTTTGCAGTTGTTTGTTTGCGACCTAACTCTGGATCCAAACCAGTTAAAACTAACCAAACCAAACTGTCACGCCAACCACCACTTGCTCAGGTATCGTACATCCTCAGGGAGTTCCTTCAGCGGCCTACAACGTACATCTCGAACAAGGAAATTTGCATCGGTAAGAAATCAAATCGCTGCACAGCAGCAACCACGTTGCACCCAAAAGATACGAAAGGAAGAGCCTTAGTATGGTTCATTCACTTGGTATCTTTTGTGTGTTCATACTGTTCTCTTCACCCGCACGTCTTTTACACTCAGTTTACGATATCTAATAAAACCATACCTCCAGACCTAGAGACGGGACAGAAATGAAAAGGTGGGTGGCGAGGAAGCACAAATGTACGGAAGCTGCGCACTTAGTGCCACATATATCTCGAAGTATTTCATGAGAATTAAATTCACGTTCCTTTGGTTGACGGACTGCAGCAAAAGTCCAAACTTCAAAGCTTCAAGAACTTGAACAGTGACCTGAGTCGCCCTTCAACGTTTAGGTCAGTTCAAGCAGGTTCCAGCCTCCACTTTTGTTGATTATCATCGATGTCAGCATTTTGTACACGTTGTCGAGCAGTCAATGCGCAACGCCCTTCGCGTACCATTGTCTTTTAGTCACCCACCTTCCCGGGTCTCAGTTGACGCGAGAGCTCGCTACAGCGGAGGCACTGAACTATTCATGCCAATCACGTCATCAGTCTTTGTTATGCTAGTAACTAGTGCGAAGTGCAAGGGCTGACAGAACATTTCCGTCAGCACAGAATCACGATATGGCACTGGAGAGTAAGTATCTTATCTCGGCGAACTAATATATGTCCACCCATCCGACACGAAATGCTAAACCGCCTTACACTACAACTCACATCAATGCCAGTCCATCTAACTTAATCAAGATTATGCTGCTTCTAGCATCGATACTTCAGACTGGAGATCACAAGGTATGTTTTGCAGTTCCTGGTCACTTTGTGTGTTTCAACTAAGTATTAGCCCACGACATGTTTGTGAGACAACTTGGCAGGTTGGCTGAACAATGGCATGCCTACTCACCACGCGGTGGTGGTGCAATGATGTTACATTTCTTGGTGACGACACCGACGTAGCTCGGACAGGTCAGTGAGGGGGTTACCAAGGGGAAGAGGGCTACATTCTACCCCGAGGAATGAGTGGTCTGTTCTTGATCGTTCCACTATCACTGCTCCTCTACTTCGTTCTGGTCTTGCCCAAGATGAATGTTATTGTGGACGATACCCATTGTGGGTGAGGGGGTCGAGGGACTTTACCAGTAGTTTTCAAAACCTGGTCCAGCAGTTCCAAGCACAACACTCGGTGACCAAGACAGACTTATATCGGTGCACTTTTGGATGGTCTTTCGGGCTCCACGAGTTCTGCTCCGATAATTCGCCAAGAGCTTTGCCATCACCGGCGACCTCAAGTCTCACAGGTGAGCTCCTGGCAAGCGGCATCTGTTTCTTTCTTATTTCAACACTCAAACTTGATGCGTTGTGTAGATTCTCATTTGCGCAAATAGATCCCATGCTATATGATCATGCTATTCAACTAGTTTCCAGAGAAAACGATTCAGGCTGTCATGTGGTACCGATCGTACGTCGGCGGTGGCCGGCGGTTGTAACATACCAGGAACACGACCAGGGACGTCAATACTTGCCCTTCACTCCAAAACCTGCTCATTTGGGAGGCTGGCGCAAGGCAGATCCGATCTTTCGTCTTGAGTTATATTATGACAACTACTGCAGCATCACCCCTTCCGAGGGACACTGGGCAGCGATCACCGGCTTGTCCTCATTCAACCGCGGAGCCAGGTACTTATTACTATCCTTGCCAGCTGTCACTACGAAGAATTGGATCTCGGACTATCAACCTCACCGAGTCGGAAAGTAATATCCATTCGCCTGTACAGTGCTGGCGTCACTAAAAGATCTAGCAAGCACGGATGTTTTGACAATTCAATACCTAGATTGGAAAGGAAGGCAGCCGTTGGGAACCATTAGTTTTGCCGCTTAAAACCAAGTTCAAGGGTCTAATATTCGTCAGTTGACTAGGACCAGTTAGTGCGATGCACCAGTGAGTAATCATCGCAATAAACTGACAATGACATCCGTCAAATACAAGGGCCCCGCGGTCTAGTCCAGAGCTAAAAGTCGTACGATACCAGATTAGGAGCTCACCGGGAAGTGTCCAAGAAAGAGTTAGGCGTAAGTCATGGATGCTGCCAGAAGAATGTGACTATTGAAGGAACTTCTGGTGGTGAATCTGTCAATGGAAGTGCTGTGGCGCGATATCATGATATGATGTTAGCGCGATTGTGTATGAAATGTCATCATTTACATTAAAGTTCATGTGTGCTCGCTAAAGTCCTTACAGGCTAGGAGAGGATTGGCGCTATACAGCCTGAGCGAACTTAAGCTTCTGTTTAGCTCATCATAGTCGAAATCAGCTTCAACTCGAAGAGACTCGTGTTGGAGAGCTCCAAGTCTCTCGTCGCTTCAAAGTACTGTCTGTGTCAGCAAGTCTGTCTCAGCCAATCAGATTGCAAACAAAGCATGGCGAGTGCTATGATCTCAAATATGCTCTTTGAATGGGAGCCGCTGATCATAGGATATTGAATGGTGGGGTGCATCGATTTAGTAGGATGACTTGTTGTGTAGAAAGAAAGGGAGTCAGACACTTTAACCCTATCTCTGATCGATAAAGCCTGCCCTAATCGAATCAGATGGGCCTCGTTGCGATTATCTGACCTGTGTTTTGGTTGTGCTCCGATAAAATTTCAGGAGGTGCGCTAATCAAATCGGCCATCTCATCTTTCTCTCCATCTATCACCTTCTCCAAGTTTTCAAAATGGCACCTGTGGGCAAGCTCTATTGTGTCTCTACCATGTCCCAGACCAAGGCGGTAATTAGTGCACTTGCGTCATCTCGCGTTTTAATATGACTCATAATAACCTATAGATCAGAAGCGTCTGTGCACTAGCAGGTCTTGAGCTCGAGATCCCTGAGTATCAGCACTTTTCGGACAACCAGAAGCCAGAGTTTCTTGCCAAGTTCCCTCATGGAAAGATCCCCGCTTTCGAGGGCGCAAACGGCTTTAACCTCACGGAGGGTGCCCCGATTGCACGGTATCGTGAGTCATACTATTTTCTATGTTGATTTTGATCTAGGATATCATAAGGATGAGAAGATCTACAGTTATCCCTGTCTTAATTCTGTGTCGACAACTTCACGTAATTCTGATCGTGTTATCCGTTCTCACTTTCATGTAGTATTGTTGTGGGTTTGAAACGTATGTACTAATGTTTTGATTGCAGTCGCCGGCCTTGCTCCCAACTCTGGTCTTCTCGGCTCGACACCAGAGGATGCCGCAGTCGTTGATCAATGGGTTCACTTTGTTGAATCAGAAATTTCCATTACAAACCGATGTCATTTCGGGGATGCTTAGAACTTCCTTCCCTACAGCAAAGGCGTAAGTTAGTTCCTCGCCACCAGACCGTTCGCTCTCATTGACCCAATACAGATCCACACCGCCCTCGCTGAGCGCCAATTGCGCAGCCTAATCACCCTCGAGACTCATCTGAGCACCCGTACTTTCCTCGTTGGCGACCGCATTACTCTTGCTGACATTACTACCGCCGCTGTTCTCCAGCGCGTCGTTTCCGTCACTGCAGACGCCGATGTAGCGCGCTAAACTCATCAACACTGTTCGTTTCTTGGAAACTATTGTGCATCAGCCCAAACTCGAGGCTATCTTCGGTCCTACTGAGTACACCGAGAAGGCGCTGCAGTACGTCCCTCCAAAAAAGGAGAAGGCGCCTGCACCCCCAGCTGCACCAAAAGAGAAGAAGGAGAAGCCAAAGAAAGCCGCTGAGGACGATGACGAAGATGATGGCAACCTTGTGCCTGAGGAGCCCAAGGAAAAGAATCCCTTGGAACTGCTCCCAAAGAGCACGTTCAACCTCGAGGACTGGAAACGTGCCTACAGCAACAAGGACACGCGCGGCGCTGATGGTTCGCTAGAGTGGTTCTATGCCAAGTAAGCACATACTGCCTCTCCTTCGCCGAACGTGCTGACAAAGGCACTTGCAGCTTCGACAAGGAGGGCTTCTCCGTCTGGCGCGTAGACTTCAAATACAATGAGGAACTCACGCAAGTTTTCATGTCCTCCAACCAGATCGGTGGCTTCTTCAACCGCCTCGAGGCATCACGCAAGTACCTCTTCGGATCGGTGGGCGTGCTTGGCCAGGCCAATGCCTCTATTATCTCTGGCGTCCTCATCCTGCGGGGCCAAGACTCAAAGGCAGCCGTAGACTGTGCACCAGACTTTGAGAGCTACGAATACACCAAACTAGATGTGTTTGGTAACCAGCAAGACAAAGCCTTCTTCGAGGGCGCACTTGCATGGGATCTAGAGGTCGATGGCAAGAAATGGGCGGACGGAAAGAATGTGAGTGTCGTTTTTCTTTCATCGCATTCCACGACTTTTTGCTGATGCTTTACGCTGCAGTTCAAGTAAAAAGTACCTGATGTTGGAGAGCGTGGGACTTTTGGGAAGCATGCAGTATTGATTCCGTGTATCATCGTGTCTCTTATTTGTAGATCTTGTTACTTTTAACCAGCTGTTGATCTGCGTTTGTGGAAGAGCAGTGGCTGCGACACACATACCGTCTATACTGTCCAGTGTCACACTTCTCGATGCCTCTTATTCTAGTAGAAGATGGTCAGCAGCCGAGTATCCTCTAAACATATCCTGGGACTCCTTTACGACAAAAGCGGTGCCGGCGGATGTCCACCTCGAGCTTCGATCAAACATAGCCAGGAGTCTACCAAGTCCCTTTTACCGAAGCAGTACGAAGGAGGTAGCTTGAAGAACTCGAATACTGGGGTTGTCCGTTTTGATTTCGCAGCATAATTGAACTTTGTCGTCCGCGCAAAGGTTCAATATTCAATATTCATAACTTGACCGCAAAACCTTGATAGGTAAGCGAGACTTATAATTAAGCTTTTGAACGAGGTTCCTTTGATCGTTGCCACCTCTCGGCTAGACTTTGAAGAAAATGGAAGACGATCGTCCCTTCTTTCCAGTCGTTTTTTGCACCCCTAGATGAACGTTTCCCAGCTACATACTAGTAGCGCGGTGATACAGAAGGAACGACTATCTTCCTTCTATATATCGGTCTGACCACGGGAGTGAGTAATTCCGTACGTGATCACGATGAGGCGGCAGTCTCCAGAGGGGCAGTACATAGAACCAGAAAAAACTTTCAGCCAAGGAGATTGTCGGGAATCAGTACCTAACACTGATTAGCAAGCATTGTCGGTGCTTGCCGTTCACCAAGTGTGGAAACAATGAGGCAACATGTCGTACGATAATGGTATGTACTCCTGTGTACTATACTCTACTGTGATCAGGAACGCTAATGTCATTATAATGTCCTGCCTGCGCTGCTTACTAGGTAATCTCCGAATCTGCGAGGAATACAACCTCGGGTGGTTTAAGCCTCGGTGAGTTTATTTGCGAATCTTAATCATGGTGTGCGTACGAGCCAGTATCTAGGCGTGTCTCATGCATGTCATTTCTAGCCGGAGAAGACTGATGTTCGTGAGATGTATAGGCGTACAGATCAATTAATGAGACAAGATCTCTTCTGACAGTCCCAAAAATTTGTTCGACTAATTGAACTAACCACGTTCAGTATCAGATTACTATAGTACGTCCTTTCTTTCACCGCGATCAACGTTTCTAAGCATACATAGACATATTCAGATCTAAAATTGAAAGGAATCCTTTTCCTTCTTTTTCTTGGACACGGTTTGACAAAGTTCTTAAAATCATCTGAAGACGGTTCTGATGGGTCGTGCGATGTTGACTTGTCAAGTTCTCAAGTTACTGACTCCGGTCCCTGACAATCCCCTCACCTTCACTTCTGGAATATGCATACTGATATCTGGGGTTGGTTACAGATTTGAAAGACTCGGGGAGTGCGCCAGCGAAAATGCTGTTGTAAGCTTTTCATTTTCAAAGACCGAGGGTGGCACCTAGTATGGAGTCGACATAGGTCGTGTGGCTGAGTAAAACTCTCGCTGGAAAAGCCGTCACCCGGAAAACTGTTTGGTCGTGGAGTCTAGTACGCTACTGGCAGCTAGAATAAGAGGCCGTTCGACGAAACAATGCTCACAAGTCCTGCTGAATGAATGCAATTGAGCGCTGCGGTTATCGCAGGCCCGCAATGAAGATATCAATCTTCAGTGTACATAGGAACTTGGCGCCCATACTCGCACTTTACAGATCCACAAGGGTTTTTTGATGCGTCAACAATATTAATACTCGCTCAAATTCCTCGAAATCAAATCGACCTCCGCGAATTCCTCGTCACTGGCAAGATTGCCCTAGCAGGCTTAATTTTGGCTGCTGTAATCCAACGTGCCGTCCGAGTGCTGCTCAATGCTGCTGAGCGAGCACCCTGAATGAACAACGAACATCTTCGCATCAAGGACATCCTTGGGGCAGCAGACGTCGTCAAAGTGCCCCTGGCACCCAAGAAAGCTACGTGGGTTCTCATACGGGGAAGAGGGGGAAGATTCGAAGGGGGAAGCGCCTTCTGTAATCAAATGATATACTATACCTCGCTCGATATCTTGGCCAAATCAAGTGCCAGCACAACTGTCATGACGTAAGAACGTTAGCTATTTGTATTCTCTAGGGCTCTCAGAGGACTTGAACGTGGGGGTGTTGTCCCTTTAGGCCATAGGACACCGTAGTCAAGTACGCTTGATGACTCCTGCTACCCTCCCACTTGCTACTTTCTCGACATCGCGGCAAGTAAGACTGTACCTAGTCGTCCTCTTGACTGTCCCTCCCGATTCAATGATCCCCACGACAGTCTCATCTTGAATCATGTGGCGATTGACGATCCGTGAGTGCGATCCATTTGGAAGAAGTAGGAAACCATTGCCGGTGAATGTGTCGGCGTACACGTCGTCTATGCCATGCAGATGCGTCGTGTAAAGCTCCCCAGTAGTAATCACAACACTGCGAGGCTCCAGAAACAATGACAATAAAGGCGCTGGATCGATACTACGCCCCACCGATTCAGGGCCAACACTCAAACTGTCTTTATCCTTATTATATCGATAGTAATGGAAGATTGCATGTGATCCTAAGGAAATAGTTGCGACAACCGGGTGATATGAGGGACCGTCCTCGTGGGGCTTCAAATTGGACATTAATCATCAGTGTTGAAACGGGATATTCCGGATCATACCATGATGCCTTGTCCTGGATGGTACTTTTACGATGATGAGAGAGGTATAAAAATTATTCGTGAGATGCAATGATCTCACTTCGTTCAATATAACGTGATTGGGCCCTTTGTGTGGGGACTGGTCGAAGGTGCCAAGAAATCTGAGACGTCCTAGAACATCAGGACTATTATCGGACCGAATGGTTGAGATAGGCTACGCAAAGCTTGATAAACGACTCACAAATCATTCAGGAATGCGGGCAAGTCCTCGCGAAGCAGAATGTTCTTCTGGAGAACTTCACCCCCTATATGGAACAAATGAACCTGGGTGAGGGATTTCAAACAGCAGCGGATGACTCTACTCACCCCATAATTGCAGTCTAAATAAAAATAACGAATTAGCCGCCGGATTAGTGCCCACGTATCGATAGCGGTATACGTGACAAACCTACGATTGTGCAACGTCTTCCATTTCTGCTTTGGGGAATCTTCTATCTGACGACTAGCTAAGGAGCGCACCTAAGAAACTAACTTGTCCGGCTACAACTCACCTTCCGTAATAAATACTGCTCCTCATCTTCAGAGATGAAGTTTGGGATATAGAATGCAGCTGAAGTTCCCTGCAGGTGGTGTTCAGCAAGGAGGTTCATATTGGTATTACCTGAACCAAGAAGCGCCGCTGCGTTAGCTTGGGAATACACGATAAACAATTTTAATTGGCTGACCACGCTACCGATGACAACTACTTACTACTTCAAGTTATTACGTCATGCCTTTCGCTGCACTTCCACAAAACGGGCCACGTTTGTTTGGTCACATATGGTGTGCGGTTTGGGTGCGGTACATACAAACCCACCTCACACACCATTTTCGCTAGACCGAGAAGACTTATAACTACTCCGACTATGTCCTTGAGCAAAGAGTTTTGCCTTAGTCGGGCTACGCGGTCACTCCATCTCAGGCTACTTCATCTTTAGTCCGCCTGTCTCAGACGATTTGATTTGTCTTAATATTCCATTTGTGACAAGTCCTTTAGGGACCTTCGGTGCGAGCTATCTCCATCGATGAACGTCGAACGTCTACGGACTGGCTGGATGTTGAGGTATTCGTATGGCTACTGCTTCTACGATCCGTTCTCACCGCATCTCATCAGATATAACCGTGATGGCAAAATTTATGACCATTTACGTTTCGACATGCGATCCGTGTATTTTTATGGTTAATATAGGCTTCACAGCCAGTGCTGCGCTTCCAAATTCTTCGCTTGTATGGGACCATATATCAAATATTGGTTAGCCAAACATAGCTATGTCAGGTGTGTCGCATGGCATGCGCACGGAGACACCAAATGAGAAAGCAAGGGCTAATTTGCCTGTAGCAATGGCACTGGTATTGCGAATCTCGGACCTGGAGATGTTTCCAAATCAAAATAACATCCTCGCGGGGTCCTCGAATAGTATGTCAATGACTGTCATGTGCAGCACTACTGTCTAATACTACAGTCTTGTGCGAAAGTCATGCATGACAATGACCATGCTCAAAAAGGAAGTCCTTCAACTTGATCGAGGGATCTTGCAGACACCTCAGACCTTCGTTCCCTGTTCTGTGTTCATGATGTGTCGTAGGAGACAAAGATTCATACATCAGATTCGAAGCCCTCAGCTAACCCCTGCACCTTAACAGAACCCTTCGAGGTGCCGATAATTTATTCCTCTCGTCATCAGATGGCAAAATGCGGCGCCAAAACGGCTCCGTGCGTTAACTAAATATACTTGACGTATCCGGTTAACTATAAGTTGAGTGTAAAGCTCTATCAGAAGCGTAGATTCGATAAACATACCCGACTCGAAGGGCACTTGAAAATATTGCATGAAATGGAGGAGTACAGCCAGGGAGTCGAAATGAAAATTCTGAATTACCAGACTCCGGTGCACTTCATTGAGGATATCGAGGCCCCATCAACAGCAGTTGTAATGCTTTACGACACCGTAGGACAAGGAACCGAATATAGGTTCTCGAAATCTCGAGCGAGATCCGGAAGATCGTGCATTATACATGGCGGCATTTCGTTTCATGCGACCAATGTACCAAAATTTGGGCTGTCGGACTATGACACCAGGTTGTGACCAGGTTGTCGTTTGCACACAACTGTAAGCACCGAGTAAGTGTCTGGTACCGAGCGTTCAAACTTGCGATCGACGGGCCTATCTGGATCTGTCTCATTGATTGGTGCCGTCACTGCTGCGGCTGTGACAATGAATGGCCAACGATGCGATGTCGTGGTTCAAACGTGTCACCTGTTCTTCTGGGTGACCCTCCCGCTTCAGATTACGAAGTGCGGTTATATATCATGGATGCCGAGACAAAATTTCCGAAATGATCGTGCTTATAAGTAATGCTTTTAAGGCGACGCAAGACAGCGCCAGTCGTTCGGTGGGCACTGGATAAAACAGAACAGGAAGCAAATTTAAATAGACAAAATGCTTGATGAAATACTATAAACAGGAGGCTGCATGCGTATTACTCAGGTGACTAGCCTATGTATATCTGATAAGTCCATGTCAAAGTAATCATAATGTTCACTTTCCCCTTCAGGATCTCTTTCATTGTACGGAAGCGGAATGAGCCGGCAGAACGTTCCGCGACGAAGAAAGATATAGCCACGAAAACGAGAACTGCATGAGGCGAACAAACGCAATCTGCAAGAAGTATAGT
Organism: Suillus subaureus; assembly: GCF_016647635.1. NCBI lineage: Eukaryota > Fungi > Basidiomycota > Agaricomycetes > Boletales > Suillaceae > Suillus > Suillus subaureus. The sequence goes on from NW_024538571.1 coordinate 73,891, forward strand.
GATGTGGCTATTTTTGTTGTTCCGAACCACTGGAAAGAATCATTAATGGAGTTCTGTCTTGAATGAGATAGATGTCGTACACAGGGGTATAGACGCAGGGATAGCCCCGGCGGTTGCAGTTACCACAACTAGGTCGACTGCCATCACATTTTAGTTTGCGACCTTGACAAACTCTCAGTACGCGTACTGGTACTTTATATCGCAAAAGCACCACCTCTACAAAATTGACAAGCCATGGCTGTCCTACGCGGGACCCGTGGGCTTGAGTCGTCATCCATAGGATTGTAATTATATTGACCACTAGTAGCCTGAGGAGCGTCAAACGGGAACTGGTATACGAGCTGTGTGCACGTACATGTGAGGACATTAGGACGGTATTATCGTTTAACGGAGAGCGACGTCTACGAGAAGCAGAAAAGGAGAACGATGCAGAGAGGAGGGGCAGGAATAGCTGGTGCAATTTATGATGTCCCTAGCGAATTTAACGCTGAACCAGCCTCGTATAAGTCGGGTAAATACGTATTTCCATCTGTACAGCCCGTATAGCCAGAACCCGCTTCGGTGTTGTTATTTTAAATATTGCACTAGTATGAAAACTTAGATGCTACATCGGGAAGAGATAGCTGAGGGCCAAGATCTGACCGCGCTATCATGAGCAGCCCCAAAATGCCACGTGCCAATAAGACGATCAAGAAGACGTACATGTGTCCTGATTCCAGGCTGTTTCTACGAAGCTTCAATTAACCAATCAAATGGTAATGGACCAAGTGGCGAAAGGCCATGAACCGGAGGTAGGCTTCTTATCAAACCGATCAAGCCAGAAAAGCCGAGGGTGCTTTCCACTGGCACGCCAAATCCCTGCAGGCCACGGAGAGGGTCCAAGTTGTGGTGTATCTATACCCGATATTAAAGAAACTGCCGAGTCCGTCGAATACCGTTCGAAGGGAATCCATTCAATGTGAACACGATCTAAGATCGTCTCTTTTGAATTTGTCAATTCAAGTTGGAGACTCGGTCATGCCACGCTTAGTCACCTTGCTGACATCAGCTTTTCTTCTGCAGCAAACACGTTACTTGATTGATATTTCCCGGCCCCGGCTGACACGATCCAGGCTACTAATCGCGAAACTTGAGACTGTGAGTGTTCATAGACCGTTATCCCCGACACCAGGCCTGGCTGTTGCACAGTGTTTTCTGAAACTCCGGTGTCGAGTCGTTTCCATTTCAAAAGGAGTTTTCGGTGATGAAATTTCTCTAAGTAGCGCGTTATTGAATTTCAAGACATTGGGCGTTAATGGTGTCTACTCGGTCATCAATAGCTGGTGTTATGGACACTTGTCTGCGCCCACACCGATCGATGGTATCAAATTCCGCAGAAGATTTCATCGCGCTGGAATTTGATCCGACGCGATGACTGGACCAGTATACCGCATAGTGAGTCCAACATCGACGTGTCTCTTGGATAAATGAAGTCACAAGTTTCCTCGTCCAAACTCAGCAAAGTAACAGAGGACCTGTAAGTGTAAGTGGTAATTCTACGCCGCATACACGTATTTCGATTAGCTTAGCTGTAATCAAGATACAAATAGAACCAAGATCTCTCTGGCAAGCGTTTTCATCACAAGACAACACGTATATGACCATTAAGTATTTCCTCTTCTAGGAGATGCCAATTACGGAGGCATTGGTGCGGCTGTCAGGGGTTGTGGTAATATGTGGTGGGGTGGTCATGAACTACAGCGTTTCCATGACTGAAAAAGCAGGGACAGCCAAGATTTGAAAGGCCTATCTGTACCTGAAACCAGAACGGTAGGGGGATCGGGCTTCAAGAAGTCCACGTGCAACCCAAAAAGTGCGGGGAAATGAATGGTGCTACTCTTGATGCATTTCTGATGTGCCGATGGCCAATATCTTGATGAACTGCAAACTCCGCCATCACGGGGCAGAATCTATCAGGGTTAGCTACGACACAGTCCTCCTGAGGGTATAGCCTGGTATAGCCCGGTATTTCGCTATCGTTTGTTGTAACCAAGCTAAAACCATGTTGCGATCTCATTATAGGCTATTAAAGGCCAGCGCCTGCCAGCGTTGGAGGTAGCGCATCATTACTCAAGCTGGCTTCAGGAATTTTTTCACCGATAAATATAACCCACCGTGGCGGACTAGCCCACCTTGACTCCCCCTAGTAGCCCGAGTCCGATTCTCCGCAAAGCAGGGTGCACCCAGCGCTTACTTCCTGACCACTTCCCATACAACGGTAATTGCGTGCTTGTCTCGATCTGTTCCGATGGTCTATCGATGTATGCGAACCAATAAAAAAGCCAATCCTCATGCCTTTGTTGCCTTGAAGCCGCTGGCAATGATTTCGGCCCCGCTGGCCCGCGGTATAATCGTAATTCATCTGATCCACGCGACAATCTGATAAACACATCGACGACGAGATCGTCCGCCTTTGTAATGTGCGGGGCATGCGTATGAAGTGCTTGCCGCGGGACTGGCCTAATGCATGCTCCAGACAACATACTCATTGCATGTAATAGTCTATAGGGTGCAGCCCTAGTGGACGACACAGAAAGCGTTTTTTTTTTCACAACCTCCCGCAGTACGACTTTCATAAGCGCTGTTTACTGCGGAACATAGTTCGCCCGTTTAGAGCGGAAAAGATTTATTTATCTTCTCAGAATCCACATCTCAGAGGGTCAGTTTGAAGAGGTTCGAAGATGGGAACGCTGATTTAATGAGTCTCAAGATCATGCATGCACTTTTGCTCGCCTCAGCCGCCGAGGGGATCGCGTATCCGTTAGAACGCATCATTTCAGATCATCTCGTGAGTCGTGGGTGTTCTGTTGTTGCCAGTATTCTATTGTTGGAGATCAAATTTTTTCAATGATTAGAATATCACGCGGCCAATAATGACTTGCCTGCATACGATTCATGAAGTAGTAACGAGATGTATAATTGTGATCAGGTACAGTGCTGAGTACATATCGGATAATATAATCAGATCGTTAGTTTGTACAAAACCGCAATGACTTCAGTGTATCATATCAATGGCGAAAAGATGATAGGTGAAGATGAGGATGAGTTAAACGCGACCAAGGAGCAAAGGGGCGTTCAATAAATAGATTAACGCAATGTACCCACTAACCACTTGCGAAGCGAAAAAAACCAGGAAGATAGATTCATGCCTTGTGAGGGGGGCGGATATATTGCGAGATAGATAAGGTAGGAATGGCTCGGTGTCGGAGCAGAGATGTCTCGGACATTATTCTGCACTGGGAGCAATCAGGCTCTGATTCGCCACCCATCGCCCTTTCTGCGCTCTCGGCCAACGCCCCCGAATGCCTCTCGTACAACAAGCCATAAAGCGGTGGATGAAATCGAATCCTTGATCTCCTCAGCGGTAAGCGTCAACTCGCCCGAATTAGAGGCAGTTCGGATAACGCCCTGCGCAGTAACTACACGACGGTGCACCGCAAGGCGCTCAACTTCTATGTCTGGCAACGGAAAGGGGACTTTCAGGAGTCCGACGACTTTGGGATGGTGTGGGGTAGGTGCAAGTGTGGCAACTTTCAGTCGGACGGTATGGTCTTGCTGCTCTGCGGAACTGTGCATTGGTGGCGAATGACCTGTGCGTTGTACCATGAGAGTACACGTCCAAGGCGTCTCCGAATCCTCGGCTTCACTGTCATCACCAGAATTGTCCACGCTGCAAGCGCTACTTCCAGTGCTAATGCTACCATCCGAGCTTGTACTGTGGTGCGAGGACCTTGACTGACTATGGCTTATTGATGAAGCATGGAGACCAGATGGAGGGTTACACAAACGAGATGGGGATTTGTGAACCGACCTCGCCAATAGCGGTTCGGATGTCACAACCGCGCTTCCGCGGCGGCTGACGCTCCCACTCTCGGGGCCTTGCGCCGGCGATCTCCTATCAGTACGGGACTTCCTACCCCGCCCCTTCTTCTTTTTCAGTCCTCGTGACCACTCAAAACGCACCTCCACCTGCGGAGCACTGGCTTCAGAGAGATCCCCGCGCCCATTTGCACCCAACCTGCCCATCATCCCGTTCAAGAGGCCTGTGTCTGTGCCCTTCAACCATTTGCGGACAACCCAAACATACTTGGTGGGTCGGCCCTTGAGTGGAGATATTGACGGATAAAGGGAAGCTTGGATACCGAGGACAGGAGGACAGAGTGTGACAGTAGACGAAATTCCTGACAACGAGGTGGGTGGGAGGTTATCATTAAAACGAGGTGCATCCACACCTTGAGGACTCGACGGGGGTATGTCATGCGATCCGCGAGACGACAGGCGGGTTATGCTTGGTAAACCCTGCAAATCGGTAGGAGCTATCGGCACCACTAATGGGAGCGTTCGTGAAGGCGTGTCTTTTTTCTTGAACATCTTAGTAAACAGCTTTTTAGCGCCTCCGCGCTGGGGCTGTGCGTTGCTAATTATAGTATCTTCCAGGATAGCGGGGGTAAGGGTAAAGCTGGGTTTACGAGGGATATCCGTGTGTGACGAGGGCGAAAGGGCAGCGGCGAAAACTTCGGGTGTAACAGCCCTACTGCTCGAAGAGTGAGGGCGTGGCATAGGGAACAAGCCTAGTTCTCGTTTGGAATCATCAACGCTAGTGCGCGCGCTGCCACTTGGTGGTAAAGCACCTAGCAACGGAACAGCGCCCCAAACTTCGATAGGTTCGAGGACGGCCAGACCAAGAATTTCCAAACCTCTCTTGGCGAATTTAGCCACTTTGGCATCAGTGCCAGCATCCACTATGACATTGGTCATGACATTGTGAGCTTGAAGATTGTAAAGCGGAATAATCATGCGACGCCCCGAACTCGTAGTTGACGACGAAGCAAATGAGGATATAGAGGATGCAGATGTGTAAGCTGAAAACGCAGACGACTCTGACTGGCCGGAAGGCGTTCTTCGAAGATCAATGGAATCAGCGGTGGTGTCAGCTGCATCTGGAGCTGAATGGTCAAGGGCCTGGACGGTCGCATGGGGTCGATCATGACGAGATTGCGGGGGTACAAGTTGAACCTGGAGATTGAGCGGGTGATTTGATTTACTCGGTGGAGGTCGTACAACAATGAAAGTCTAAATGATATATACAAGTTGTTGAGCCTTTCAAATTCGACAGTATGAGACGCACCTCATTTACGAGTTTCTCCCTCTTGTCTTTTTTCTTCGACTTGAAATCACTAGCAGTGTAGTCCGGTGGCTGAAAATTAGCATCTGGCTCTGGAGTGTCACTGTTTGGAGTTGAAAGCGACTGGTGTGAGCGTTGCTCCTGGCTCGGTTGTTGAACAGATATTAGGAAGGACGAGAAACTGGAGAACATGATTGTCGTTTAGGAACAAGGGCGAACCCGGAACACTCAAAGGACCATTAAGGATCAGTAGGAAGTTGAAGGTCTTGAATATCTTGCCAGCTAGCTATGTACGTACAGTTATTATGACATTGATTACTTCATACTCCGTCGGCACTGCGGCTACAGCAACAAATACGGGTCACGTAAACAGTCATGCATACAAGGAGGCCTCTCTCAAGAGGAGCCCTGTCAACCGAAAAGCTGCGCCCGCAGAACCGTGTTGAACATGGAGGTGTATAATTATCGATGCTGAAGGAATCACATGCACAGCTGCATTCAAAATGCTAGCTGCGGCGGCCTCCGCCAAAACTTTGCCACAACAAATCTTAGATACCTAGTTACTTACAGTAACACAGGCACATAATGATGGTACCGCGCCACCGACAGCCTACAGGCCATCATCTTTTCAACTTGAGATATCCATATGGTAAAACTCCGAGAGGAGGGGAAATAATTGCTACTATACCGGCCCTGAGTGGGGCTGCGAACCTCAAGAAAGTGGACGCGCCTAGCAAACCTAAAAGATGGATGAGTAAGTACTCAAGTGATGTACGTAGCGTATACGTGGCATGGTTATAGCGGAGGTCGTGTAGGCTTGGGTCATCAAGCTTCAAGGATGACATCAAACAGGGTGAGGTACTCGATTCACCTCGAGTTGCCTGGCAGGTTACAGCTGGAGTGTGTAGATATTAGAACTCTTGCTTGCATCGATGGTTGTAGAAATCAACTCACTCCAGACTACGGTATATCTCGTTGGCCAAAGGGTGCGCTTGGCCGGCGTCGAACAATGCTGACTTGTATCTCTACTGCAGGCTGGCTAGCGCCTACCGAATCGTTGCTTCCAGTCATCGTCTAGTCTCCCTACGCAGACCTTAGACAAAAGAACAAGTTTTCCGAGGGGTGTCTTGACTTGCTGAATTGCTGTCGCTCAAACAAATCACATACGATTTCCAGCGCAACATCAAAAGCGAAATACACGCCCGAATCGGCCGTCAGAACTCAACTATGACTCAATGAGTTCCTCTATTAATATTGTCGTCCGATGTGATTCCAGTCAACGCACCTTATAAGGGAATGCAGGTAATTTGGGAAACCCGTTCTGCCAATGGATCATGATTCCTAAAATTACACTGCATGCCCTCCGGAGGCGCAACGTGCTCGACTCGGAAGTTGTCTTCCGACGTCTAATGGGATGTATATTGTAGTCATAATCAGGTATTGAGAGTTATAGGAAGCACAGATATACTACTTACACAGATGGAGATGAGTCCACTGTGCGCAACTGGAAATATGCGTTCACCCGCCATTCACCAAGTTCAGTCCACCTCCTCCGAGCCCCGGGAGAAGCGCAATTCCGGTATCCAACTGTAGCCACGAAGGTCGAGTAGCCCCAGCATTGACGCATTGATGCGTTCCTAGAAGTCAACAATTGATATACGAACACGCAGCAGTCAAGGTGCTGCAGAACTCACATCTTCAACCGACACACCGTCTACCCGTAAATGAGGCACCTATATGTTATCGGTTCCACCGCAGCCCGCAGCCTAGCCAGGGAACCAAGTCGTAGGCACCGCGCGATTTCCAACAAAAATTCCAACACGTTTGTCTTGTGGGCCATGTACATGTGACACCGATCGAAATTGACAGTTGCGACAAAGTTACGGTGCCGTTTCCTTAATTGTAGTTTTGATTACTGGCAAAGATGTGCGTCTCCGGCCAGTTCGTGAACCATTTGTCATGGAAATGTCCAGCCAGTTGACAAGTCTGATAAACACTGTGGGCACTCTTGTGTAGTTGTGTAAGTGGTGAGAAAGAAAATGTTTGCTTGATTGTAGATAGTTTTTTTCGGGTGGAAAGGGGCAAACCCGGCCGGCCCCGACCTGTCCAAATTTGACATGAGCGAGACCCAGCACTGAGCAGGTCGTTGCAGCCACCCGGGCCCCGGTAGTAGACTGGTAGGGATGTGACTATGTAGCTAAGTGGCCGAGTACAAATATAGTAGAAATTGTAATGTAGGCTGCGCACTGCACAGGAAAGGGAGTAGTGGGTAGAGAAAGAAAATCCAAAATGGCAGCAGGCTGGAGACAGGGCGTCAGGGCTTGATGGAGCCTGGGCGCTGTGTAGTAGGTGGAGAAGAGAATCCACATGCACAGCCGCTGCACGAAGTCCTTATTCTAACCCTACACTCGTACCTCGCTTCGGGGTAGAATTCCAATAAAAGTGAACGCAATTGTGCCGCTAAGACCAACTTGAAGGCACACGTAACAGTTCTGGAAGGACACATAGTAGTCGATGTTATTTGGGCAACTGTACTGTGCACAATGACTCTTTGACAGGGCACGGTCATTCATGTCATCACCAGGCCTCCCGAGGGGTGCTTGAAACTGGCTATGCTTAGTTAAATGCAAGGTGATTGAGGTTACTGGGTATCCAGGTGCTTGCATTTACCATGGCTGATGCTTTGTTCAGTCTACATCCCATAAGACTTCAATTCACCGAAAATGAGGACCCAGATACGGTATCACGATTGAATTCGGCCGTAGATCTGCAGAGGGGTGCGGTAAATGACCACCATACGTATGCAATATCACAGAATTGTCGATTTAAGAGTGGGAGTGTGGTCAGTGGAAGCAAAAACTTTACTGTGAACCTGGAACCTGATGTACATGGAAGTCGAGAACGTCCAGCAGGGATAGTGGAAAGGACATATATAATATAGTCATACTGCGAAAGTATCAGATTAATGCTGAATAGTAGATTTTTACAACAAGCCTACGCGGTAGTAAACGCCCGCTCCACCATTCTATCGTGTTCGTTGGGTAATGCTGAACATTTCCTCAGCTAGAACGTTAACTTTCAGCAAACATATTGGTAACCTAAGATTTTGCAATGCAATACCGACTCACTCGTCATCCATTCGCGGCAACGCGAGGTCATCCGAAACTTGCAAACCAAGCTTCATAGTACACGAGTACCTCACGGTGACTTACTTGATATTCAGGGACCGACGTGGGCACCAGAACTGAGGATGCACGAAAGTGTTCGGTAGGATCTGTCGATGACTTCCTGCAAGAACGCATCATTAGTAACTGACGGCGAGCCCATTTTAACGGTGTATATAGTTTCAAACAGCTGACCATGTTTGGCGCCAATGACTTGAAAGTTATAGATATATCGTTTTCAAACACTGCAGTCCCGAAGACTTGAACCAAGGACGTCCCGTTTAACTCTGAATTAAGGGTTCGGGGCTGTATTCTAAGCACCTTGGTAAACCTGGACTGGAGTAGATCGCATGGAAGGTTCCCTGTGACTTGAAAATGAGAACTGTGGGCATCTATGCATGACTCCATGAGATGACTCACTTCGTGCCCATAACAATGACATGTATATGAACGTGGTACTAGTGCAAAGGACCGAGTCAGGGTATCATCATCAGCAAAAGTACTGCTCTAAATATTTGCGTTAGCCACAAAACATAGCAAACACTGGGCGTGGACGTACCGGGTCTTATACCCAGGTTACCCTTTTGACATCCGCCGCAAAGTCGGCGGCAGAAAGTACACGCCAAGTCAATCGTCCGGGAGTCGCGGCTGCACCATTTGTGACTGAAAGAAGGATAGGAATGCAGGGGAAGAGTCAAAGAGTATGGGCGCCATTTATGAAGGCGGCAGGTCCTGGAATAGCTTGAAACATCCAGCATGCCGTCCTGAGATACGAAGAAGTAAGAAGCAAGTGCTATGCACATGTTCTCATGACAGTATCGAGGTACGTGCGCATGACGAGATTGACCATTCAAGAGACTCTCTTTCCAGAAATCTGTATGTTCACTGTGTCAACATATGGAGCTTATCAAGCCAATAGTAAAATAAGGACCGCTAGCTTTCTCGTGATCATGATGGAATCTAGACATCGGGGCATGGTGTTGAAGTTGGACCAACGAGATACTGAGACGATAGACAAGGCCAGATAATCCAGTGTGAAATAGAGCATACCGTCCCCAAGGATAAAACAAAGCGACAGGCCATGGCAAAACAGGTGATAAAATATGCGTTTTATAATGGGGAGTCAGGCCTGACAAAAGGTAGGGTGACAGACCCCTCATTCCTGAGTCGCTCTTCGTCCTGACCCAGGATCATACCATCATCTATTATCCCGACATCTTCATCATCCGCATCCGTCAGGAACTCGGTAGCAGATGGGCCGTCGTCCTCGGAGAGGCGGATTTGGCCTTCCGTCCTCGTCCACGTTTGTAGTCTGTGCCTGTATAAGTTCGAATTATGTGGCACGAACATAATGATCGCACTGGTGGGATACTACTGCACGCAGGGCACTTGCGCGACGCCAGAATAAGTAAAGCAAGCACAACGTGCAAGTGGTGAAGATGAATATCAGGCCAAAATTTCCCAACGGCTGTGGCTTATTGCCTTCGTGAGGTTCTGTTTGAAGAAGTAGAACTGTGAGATTAGCGCTTGGAAACATGAGAGCTGACTGTGTGGCTGACCTCCAGGTGCTACGATACTAGGTGCCATATGAAAACAGAGCCAACTCCTTGATGAGACAGGCGGGAGGCAATGGGAAGAAGTGAATGAATGAGTATTATTCAGTTGTAATTAAGCTCCCACTATGGACAGCATTGAGGAATCCAGATCCTCTCTCCTCAAGATACATGAGATGCGGTTCACCAACCGACGTCATGTGACTACCGGGACAGTGGCTGTATAAGCAAAGCAATCTAATAATAATAAATATCCTCTAGTATGTAGACTCTGAAAAATCGATATACATGTAAGACCGACATTGGCAGGTATGTAGAGAACCACAGCTCGTCTCATTATCTGGATCAGGTTTTCTCGTCTCACATTACCGCTTAATCCGCTCTGGAAGATTGAGGCATCGACATTGGTCAGACTTAGCCCATAAAATCGTAACGGCTTTCATTCCCCAACAGATTGACAACATGCCTTGAGTTTATCCTGTGGAGCGATCGCCAGATAACGTCCGTTCGAAAAAATTTGTTGTAGAAGAACACTTTAATTCAGGACACGCTTACCACGTCCGTCATACGTACTAGGGTGAACCATATGGACAGCCCGAGCAGGGACAGAGCATAAGGGCGCTAATAATGACATGAAGACACCAGTCAGGTGAGTCCAAGGTATCCAAATAAGTATGTATGCAGATTTAGGAAGTCAGTAGGAAATCATTAACACTGGTATACGTGCAATAATATAGAAGCATGTGGGCGGCGTGCTGTGAATGAATAAGTACGTAGGTCTCAGTAGTAGTGGTACATACATCGTACGATGCTTATCGTATGGTAGACCTCAAGGTCATGTCACTGCCTTCATTTTTTTCCTTGTCATCGGGCGCGGACCAGACCCTAAACATCTTAATGGTCTCCTCCTTGGGACTGACAGTAAATACAGAACATCCGTCGGGGGCCATACAAGAATGGCCCACAGGAGCGGAGTGTGCTTTGATGTTAACAATTCGTTGGCAGGAAGGGTAAGAATGAACGGCGAGTGAGTTTTCTGCACCTACGGCTGATGGATTGGCCACCGGGTGTACGTTTGTTTGGGGTACAGCCCATGAAGATCCGTGAGTGCTCAACAGCTCCTTGCAGTGGTGGGACCAGTGCAAAGATGTGATGGTTGTCTGTAAGGAGATGGTATGCATGGGGGCAGGAGATGGCACCAACTTTCCGGTATTCCAAATGTGTATTTCACCGTCAGGGGAACCTCCTCCAGTTGCCAGCAAGCCATGTTGCCACGGACTCCATGATAAGGCCTTGAAAAACAAAAACAAAAAACAGATAATTGCCGCGGAAGGGTAATATCATCATGCTACATACCTTGACCGGACCCTTGTGCTTCATGCGGATATTTTTGTCGCCAGTCGTAAGAAGATCACTTGCTCTATGGTCCCATATGTGGACAATACCACTGTCATCTCCTGTGGCCAGATGGCGTCCGTCAACTGACCATTTCACACCGTGTACTCGGCGTTTATGGCCCATAATCCTGGCTATCTCAGCCTGCATCCGGATATCGAACAGGGTCACATTGCCGCCGGTCCTGCCAACAGCAAGGACATCGCCATTCCAGTGCATGCCTCCCATTCCATGTCCACCATCGACCCAGCCTACAAGCTGCATCCTTTTCTCTGCATCTATAACTCTGACATCACCAACTGTCGTCCCAAGCGCGAGGAGATAAGGTTTGGCTTTTCCACTCCAATCGATACTGTGGACCGTCCCGTCTGAAAGCGAGGAACGACACAAGTGAACTACTGCACGAGATTCAAGGTTCTGAAAATACACATCATATTTGAAAGCGACTCCGATGCAGTTGGTATGTGACCATGCCATTGGAGAGGCGAAAAGATCCGTAGACATCCCAGGTCCATCGAGGGCTAGTACAAAATGGTTCCGAGCCCCTAAATTGGCCTTTGCTGAGAGCAGAGATGCAGCCCGTGAAGTTGAAAACAATTCGGAGGCACTTCGGCGAAGCAATGAACGAAAACACCGGTCTGAAAAGAGTGAGGGAGAGTCGGTAGGACTTAATACACGGTCGTCAACTAGACCAAACGCTTTGGCGATACGATTTGTTCTCGGTGTAATATTCAATGGCAATGATGTTGAAGTTCGGACTGTCACAAATCGATCCCCCTAAATCACCTCTGTGTAGCATGCTATGTTGGCTAAGCGAAGTTCTTACGTTTATCTCCTCGACTGGAGTCTCCGGTACTAATGGTCTTGCCAAATCTTGTCCCAAGTCAAGCGAGGCCACGGAAACCCGCCTTCGCTTCCGGGTTGAGTATGTGCTCGAAACACTAGCGCGTGATGGAGTGCGCTTTACCGTGGTACACGTTGGGGTAATAGTATCTGTGACACTGCCATATTCACTGTGGATCTCATTAGTTGGCGTCCTGTAGATAACACGACTCGGAGAATACAGACTCGGACATAATAGTTTGGCGCAGTATGAAAAAAGGTATCCACAAAGTGAACAGGCAACTTCTGCTAAGTCCAGTCAAAATCCAGTGGCTCGTGATCGTGACGCGTCGTCAATCGTTGTTACGGTTAGAAAGGCAATCGGGGTGTTTGTTTGAGTCTAAAGGTACAGCCAAACAACCGCCTTCTATATCTGGCTTTCTGGCACGGGTTATGACCTCTGAAGCTCACTTCACAGTTTGATTCAATTGACCCGCCCAGGTTGGTTGGCGGGCACCGCGGTCATTTGAAACAGTTACTCCCTGGGTTCGTACCTATCATGCTATCGCCATGCCACCGCACTGCCGATACCCGCCAAGTTGCCTGAAGCTGGCCAGCACATCGGATGTTAATTTTTGCGACATCTTGTATGACACAGCCTACACTCCTTAGCGAAGAGCGCTGCTGGTTGTCAACTTCCTTGCCACCCTGTTTGGTCTCAAGCTGTTTTATAGATAAACACCCGGATCCATATTTGATTTTCCTTCAATGATTGTCGGACAAATGTAGGGACGTATGAATTTGGGAGGCAATATTGCGCCACTGCAGTTAGGTACACTCTGACAGGATCGATTAAAAATGCGACCTCTTTCTAGGGCACAGCTGCATCCTGGTGTCGATTGCTGTGGTGGTTATCATCTTCGAAACCTGACAAGTTACGTAAACTGGGGCATCGTCAAATTTTCAAAACGTCGTCAGCCTCACGTCGAGCGATCTCACTGGGCTTGCAAGGGTACCTGTCAGTACTTACTGGTACATAGCGTGGATATTGATCGTGTTCGATAACGAGTCAGATTGATTGAGTCCTGAAGACGAATGTTCATACCAAGCTGGACCGTATCGTGGGGGTGGAATAATAGAACAACCACCTAGACATCTCGTGGTAAAGTTGCATTTTAAATAGGAACAAGTTGTACATTACATTTAAGGCAGATAGAACTTCGCATATACATAAGAGCGTCTCCCCAGTGCCTGCTACTTCACGACATCACTGACACGACTAGTAGTTTTATCAACACTTTATTCCACGATACTGCAAAGTACTAGCATGCGAACAAAAAGCAAAGAAAAGGTGGCCTGACATAGCAACACTATTGACAACAAAGATTCCAGAGCTGCTTAGAAAGCAACAAAGCATGGACGGATTAAATAATTTCCTCGAGATCAAATATTAAGGTGAATCACACTGCAAATGTGATGTGTGGATCTAGACCGTCCCAGATAGAGCGTGAATTGATCAACCGACATGTGTTCTGTGAGTTGTGACTCATGGATCATTCATCATCCCCATCCTTTGGGAGAAGGAGCTTCTTGTTCGGGCGCTCATACGGGGTGCGTGGTGAAGAACGCCACTTTGGTTTGTAGGGTTCATCGGCAGCAGTGACGATCTGGTCAAGTGTTTCAAAGCGACCCTCCGATTCCGAACAATCAAGAGGTGCGATGAGTATTTTGCGACCAATCTTTGTACATCTTCTGTGCCTTGGATCATCAGTGATGGCGGTTTTCCCTTTCCGCAGCTGCTCTCTGAACTTGAGCAGTGGCAGAATATCTGAACGAGCGAACTCTGTCGGTGATGTCATCACCGACCAAACAAACTGCATCACGGCCAGCTCAGGAGTAGTGTAAACTGGACGCCCAGGTGAAGGCAGGCGAGGTATAACGTAGGATAAGGCGTCACGGGCTCTAGAGCCAAGTGGGGTGTGGGGTAGCTATCATTCCTGATCCAAAGGTCTTCGCCAATTCAGCCCAGTGAGATGTCTCAGCCTTGGCTGCTAGTTGGTCGTGATCCTTGTAAAATCGAACAGCGGAGATATTCAGAAAGCGAACGCCTTCGGGAGTAATGAGGATGTCGTGAGGGAGGAGAGATCCCAATAGAATTCCGTGTCTCTGGATATCAGCTACTGCTGCGAAAACAGCAGCACGGTCGGTAGGACACACACGACCTGTATGGTATGAGCACGAACAACCGTATTGCGTATAACCTCAGCTTACGTCCAATAATAGGTTCACACATGACACCGATGACCATTCTACTTTTGTAGACATGGGCAAGTAACTTGAAGGTGTAATGACTGACACCAGCCTCATTCATGAGCTTGTGGCCAAGACTCTCTGAAGCAACAAAATGTGACCAAAGTGCGTGTACGCCCATAAAGAGGTCGACTTCCATTCCTGTGGGAGGAGGTATGAGAATCATGGTCAAGAGGACATTACACGACATAACCTTCGTGTATTCCCTCCCATAACGCGCAGTCCACGATGCGAGTGACTTGTATATCATCCAAATTTACCTTCTTCGTCCAAACCGGGCATTTCAAACGAACAAACTCCTTTCTAGTGTAGATCAGGCTGTAGGTATTGTCCTGGGTAATCGTTTGTGAATAACGAATAGAGGATGATTTCAGTTACTCTCACCTTTTGTTTTACAAGATGTGCCCAATTATTCTCTGTACCGAACTGCAGATTATCGAGCATCGTCTGCAGCACTTCTTGTAGGTACAAAAAGGCCTCTCTGTCACATAAGAAGGGCCGAGTCGACAAGGATGTTTGAGAATAGTCGATGCCAGGACGGCGGTATGGTTCTGCTTGAATAGATAGGACTTCGCCATTCTTCCACAGATGATAGAAGCGCCCTTGGTCAGGGTCAGTATAGCCGCCTATTCGGAAAGTGAGATTTTCGAAATCGGTTGTCCGTCTGAGTTTGTGGATGGTGAGATCCTTCTACAGGCATGAGTCAGTTCTGCAAGAATTGTGGCGCAGGAGCTGGACCTACCCTTGCACACTCCATGCCGCTGACTTTGAGAGATCAAAACACGTTCTTTCTTGCTGTGTTTCATCGATATGATGGTCAATACTATTACTAGAGTTTCCCAGAATGGATGGTAGATGAAGCACGTGGCAGTACTTGATATATCCGTTCGGTGACGATCTTCAATACTTTCAGGTGAGATCGGGACCGTTTCAACCGTCTGTGGTTGACTTTGCTCATGAAATCGATCTATCCTATTGGATTGACGCAATCCAGCACAACCTGTATATAAGCCTGGCCAAGATTATGGTAGTTGAATGTCTTGTTTTCCCTATCCTTGGAATCCTGACGGGGATTCAGCCGACGCCACCGAAGCCTGTTGTTTAACTTCACTGCCCTGGTGAGTCCAAATATCACTGTTTTACATCTTCCCCCGAACAGATAATTACCTTAATTCGTCGTTGCTCCGCCAACATGGCCTCTGCTTTAAAGTGCGCAGTGAGTTGACAAAATGCACTTCATTACCCCTCGAAAAATATTAACGATGTGTGTCTCTCAAGCCTATTTCTGTACACTTCACGAGGTACGATTCTACGTACTCGAGCCTTGCTCTAGGGGCATGAGTGGACGACCTTGTCCATCCCCTCGAGTATCGGAGGATGCCAAATCTAGTTTGCCTTGCTCCAAATGTCTTGGCCGCTGAGTACGTCTTCCCTGGCAATCTTGTACTTCTGATATTTATTCACGCAGTCACCTTCTGCAAGTGAGGGCACTTCATCGTCGCAGCTGACAATTACCCGGCACAGATTTCTCTGGCGAGGATGATCTACGCTCGACCCCGCACGATAGCTGACATCTCAAACTCGTTCTACGATATCACCAGGAACACACAACTCGTCATATGTGTGATGTTTTAATTTATCTCATTTATTCTTACTCTATTTCAGGCTCCTAATCTCGCCAGCATTGTCTAACATTCTGTGTAGCATACTACCACCCAAGTCTTAGATCTAATCAGTGAGTATGAATTCTTGATAACTGAATGCACGTTGACATATGGCCTTTGATAAGACATCCACCAGTAATACCATCATTCCCATACGGCCTTAGACCTTAAACCACTTGCCTGGATAATCTGCCGCAGCCTTCAACCTCTCTACTTTAGGACCTATTTTACTAATGCTATAGGCACCATCTGCAGTGCATACACCATATTTTACCTGCTCGTCCATTAATAATTAATCAGACTCCCTTCTGCAATTTCACCCAAGATTTTTGTTCTGTCACTCGGCAGTCGGACTAATTCTGCACAGACCGGGAAACTTTGTTCTAAGACTAGCTCAGGCGAGGTGCACACGCTCTGATTTCGCTCAAACTTTGATGAAAATAAGGATGTCGGTGAACTGAATTAATATCTAGAAATCAGTATATAATTCCGTCATCTCCGCCTACTCATCACGAAACAGCCCTCATAACCGTTGGCACCGGGGAGACTGAGCGTGTCTCGCCAGCGCCCAGCGAGGCTCCCGTTGATGCTACCAACCAGATAGCCTCGGTAAAGCCATAGTCCTCGATCGCCTTCGACCTAATAAAAGGAGGAGTTCATGCACGACACATTGTATGAATTCAGTAGACGTACATATTCCTTCAAAAGACTGACAAAACCGTCGCAAGGTCGTACCCTACCAATGACATTGAATTGACCCCAAGCAGAATGACCCTGGACAAAAAATGAGAACAGTTTAAGATAAGTAAACCATTATTGACCTCTCCTACAACAATAATATCTTGAATCTCGGGGCACTTGAAGCCCTCGACTTCCTCGTCACAAGCCGACGGCTGCCTGTAAGGAAGTGGAACCATTTTCCCGGGCTCGTGTACCTCTGCACCGCCTACGTGCTCGTGGATGCGGATGCCAGACGGAAAAAATGCCTTGAGCGGATCACCCGAGCTCAGCGACGGTGATTTTTCGCCGTCGGCAACGCCATCAGCGCCCCTTGAGACGGTTAAGTGATACTCTCGCAGCTTCCATGTTTGACGATGCTGCGCAACCATACAATTATGAAGGATCGAAGGGGAGCGTCCAGACAGAAGCGCAGCATAGGTAGTGAATTCTGTGTACTAATGATAGCTTGTTTAACAGAGGGTTTCAGGCTCGTGCGATGAATCAACCTACCGTAAAAACACCTTCCCACACACCTTGCAAACTGCCGACTTTATATGCACCCGATAATTGGCTGGCGAGAGGATTTTCGGCGAGATTCATGCACCTCTGCCAATCAGCATCCCACTCAAGACTCTGATTCAGACAGGATGGAAAGCTGTTCGGTGTATGTGGTCCTTTGTAGACAACCCTTGTTGGACCTAAAAGGGGACCCACCAAGCTGAGGTAAGTGAGGATTGCAGGAATAGCCATCGTCGGTGGAGTCAGTTGATATGAATTAGAATAGTGATTTATACACGTAGGCTCGAGCAGACAGGACCTAGGGACGAAGTCCTCCCATGGGGCGTGACATATATTATACTTGGATTATCAGCAGATGCATGAATGTAGAAATAAGGACATACCTTGTTGGCTGCTAAAGCAGTCGGTTTGAAAACGGTTGCGAAAGTCCGATAGTTCCTTTCGGTACGCTGAAAACGGTCTGTGAAACGAGAGTTAGACTGCGGTACAGGGGTGGAGATGACCCATACGACGCACCGGGTCTGAGAAACAACCAAAACAACCACATTGCTAGAGAATTGTGCTCATTATCGAGCGGCCACTCATCTCCTGAGAGCGTCTTCGAGGCGAGCGATGTACCCTCATCATCAAACCAGTACTCCATCAACCATTGCTCCATTCCCGCGTATTCCCTCAGTTGCTTGACATTGTTTCCGTCATTTTCAAGCATCATTAGGTAGGCGAGCCAAAGCAACTCGCTAATGACCGGCGGATTCGACATAGGATCTGGTGCGCGTATTTTAGAATCTGTCCGCGCCCGTATCCGCTTCAGGCAAACAAATCTCTTGCGCAACTCCTTCGATAGGACATCAGGCGTGGCGATCTGCTGGCCCAGACGGCGAACGGCGGCACTGAGATCGAATTTATACTCAAATATGCGTGCGCAAAGATGTAGGTTTGCATCGAATGATAGAGCGCGGTATATGCTCCTGCAGCTTAGAAGTAAAGGGAGCAGATCGGAGGGAGGCCCTAGATCTGTCGTGGTTGCTGCGAAGAAAGCAATATTCTCCATTACTTCCTGAGGGAGCCAATCGAACGCGACGGCTTGAGTGGACATGACGTTGGTCGTGGTAGTGAGTGTAGATTGCTTAAGAAATACTGTGTGTACCAGTAATACTGTCCTGCCGGACCGCCGTCGGAGCATCCGACCAGTCCTTTCCTTGGCAGGTGAAGTTAACCCAAGGACTCGGTGGTGAGAGTACTATGTATTTATACTAATAAGTATCATACACATTTAGGATGCAAATCACAGGCAGGTACTATCTTTGATTGCAAAACTTTTCACTGCTTGTCGCTTCAATTGCATTTAACTCAGCAATGTCCCATTAAAAAATCTAACTACATATGTAGATGGGAGAATACGAATACTGAGTAATTAAAATTCGCGAAGCGATAGTGCCAGACGTCGACTGAATATACAAAAGACATGCAAAAGAGTACACAGTTGCAAAATTTCTCACCCCGTGCTTTGGTTCCGAGTTCACACTTCGTCATTCCAACCCAGTTGTAATCACCCGGTAGAGAACTTGCGAGTCCGAAAGCAACCTGTGGCTCAGTGTCGGATCTGAAGTCTTCGAAGTCCAACCTTTCATGACATACTTTTTCACAACAGAAAAAGTTGAGGTCTATTTACATAAATGTATACGAAAATCTGGGATTAAGGTGGGTCTGATTACCATGGGGAACACATTTCTGTGGTTTTGAAAAATAGCATCATCATTCTCTGCATAAGAAGTACCTATGTACCATATAGTGGGGGTAGAGGACGAGTGTTGAGGCTGCTGCAAGGCTCTGAGCCATTTCTGGGCCAAAGATAGTAGGTTATATCAATGTGACAACTATTCCCATGACACGTCTTTGCACAAACTGAATATTGACTCCCATTCAGGGGAATGAACGCCGCCGGACACGCATCTCCAGCGACCCACAAAGTTGCGAGAGGAGATAACTAACGCGATCTTGTCAGCGTACACAACAGTTATTTGAACCGAATTAACGTACTGTAGCCTCTGAATAAGGCTCGTCCAAGTTCAACCATCTGAGGGTCCAGCTACATACCACTTGAGCGTAGAAAAGACAGCAGCATGGCGTTCCTTACTGGTTCACGGAGCAGAACTATTAGACCATCTGAGGGTCGTATCCGTCCTATGTAACGATAGCCACCCCAAGCAGCTGCGTAGCGATCCTCCGTCTATTAAAATAATTAGATATGGGACAGAAAGAATTCTATGGAACACACCACTCCTGTGATGATGACATCAAAAGCACCATGCGCACCTGGCTTCGACTTGCCGGTAGTGCCCCCAACAAAGCCAATTTCGAGGTGCTCTTGCCTCGGCGGAGAATAATAGGCCTTGAATGACGCGTTTTCTCCGGTAAATTCAATCCCTGCCTGTTGAAAATATCAACCTTTGCGCTGGAACTAATGTCAAGACTAACCTCGGTTTCATGCCACCGACAACCGATTGGCAAAAAAGCATTTTCAAATACGCCTTCATTGCCTCTCAAGGGGAGGGGAATTGATGGAGAGTAACAGTAAAGCTCTCTGAATGTAACATAAAGAGGGAATCGGCCAAACGTTGGAAAAGGTGACGGAGCAGAGGGAGATGACAGCATATCCCTGTAGACATTATAATATGGGGCCTATTCATATTAGTCCATGTGGGGGATGAACAGGTACGAAAACTCAACGATGAAAGACCCCTGCCAGTGACCGGAAATTGTGCCAGGGATATACTGTCCAGGTAAGGAAGAAGGGGAGCGATAAAGAGGATCACGAATGGAACGCGTCCAATCTGGGTCATGACGCCGGCTCTTGAGTAGAGTATCGAAGCGGTTGCCGTATATTGTGTCCGAAAAGTGAGTCTTGCAACGAGTATTGAAGTATACTATGTCCTCCTTTGTAGGCCCTGAAATACCATTGGCGACAGCCTTTGCTCGAGTCTCTGGTAGGTGTGGAGGGATCATAAGAGGGCGAGTCTCCAAACGAGAGAAGTGAACAAGAATAGCGTATGGAGCAAGTGGTGGAAGGCTGAACGGTACTGGTCGCCCAAAGTAGCATATGATAGTTGAAACTGGACGAATGGGAGAATATACCCCATGAGCAGATGTAGCAACAATTTTAGGAGAATTTTCCGAAGGAAGGAAATCGTACTCCAAGCCAGAGAAACATGGATACTAGGAAATGCGTTATGAGAACATAGCAAGTATAATCAATGGAGAACGAACTCGAAACCCAGCAAAGGAGTAAGGTGATAGCAGTTGCACGAACTCTCTCCTGAGTTCATCGGTTTCATCACGTATAAACTCTGCGGAGGCATGATAATCACGGATACAAATAAATGAAAACGGCTAACCTGAACAGGACATCAACCAGAAGATGGAAACGGCCAAGACATTGACCTCATTCTCGGTAGGCCAGCCGTTGTTGGTCTCGGCACCCATCATTAAGCGTTCCCTAAGGAAGCGCGTCATGAAAACAGGAAGTTGAGCCCAAAGCAACTGGTCCCAGTTCCGACCATCATCCTCCAGCATCATAATATAGATGGTGGAGAGGGACTCCAGAATATCAGGATCAGCAACATCGCCTCGCCGAATGCGCTGGAGTGCTCGAAAACGTTTCCTTAGCTCATGTTCTATGTTGTCGACTGTGAGATGACCGCCCGGAAAATCCCGCCAAGGAGAAAACCTGTCCTTGAATAACATCGAGTATAGATATGAGTTTGATTCAGGTGAAAGGGCATTGTTGGACATGCGGCACGTTAATCGTAGGGAACGCAAGACACTGGGTGGGCCTTGGCGATGCTGGCGAACTGCGATTATGACAATTTGTTCTAAAAGCTCAGCAGGAGTCGTGATAAGAGAGACGGGCATTCTCAAGGAGGGACGAAACTCGAGGAATAACTTTGCTTTTCAGCGAAACGGCGACTTGCGAATCATTGCTTGGAAGGGTATAGATTGGCATCAGATTCTCACGTGAACAAGATCGCAAGCGCGCTCCGTGAAGAAGCTATAGTACGGTCGCGGATATCATTGGAAAGCGAAAGCGAAAGTAAGCCGCTCATTTAAAAGACTCAACCAACTCACCGGTTATATCCGGAATGTGATTGTATATTACCTAAATAAGAAAAACGAATCTCAGATCAAACCTTCGACTCATCTGAATAAACCCTACTGGTGACGAAGAACGTATACGGGTTACACCACGCACAAAGATATCACGGTATGCGCAGCATGCTTATTCATGTCATGGGGCGGACATCCTGGCGAGGCGCGTTAGTAAGTGCCACCATCCCAGGTACTTCCTTCGATAAAATGGTATCAATTATTGGGGAAACCTTTTGACTAGAGTGAACTTACTAATGTCTCCATACGGTAGGAACCAAATTTCTGTCGTTGAATATCGCGGACTCCGTACCCTTTCCAACCCTACGGTATCAGAGTCAGCCGATGATAGAAAGAGGCCGCTCTCTGTTACGCTCAACAAGATGACGTCAAATCTCTTTCGACTGGTATCTTACCTCTGGCCGAGATAGCTCCTACAGGACTTGCCAATAAGTAGCATGGCAAGCGAAAGACAAGCACGTGAAATGATCGAAAGGTGATGAGAGGCGGAAATATGAGCATACGAGCATGGTACATTGGTAGGCGTAATTGCTCAAGCGAAAGTGACAAGCGGAACAAACGTTAGCTTACCTCATGCCTTTTCGGACCCATAGCAGTGGCGCCGTGTCTAGTCAACGTGGCGTTTGCGTTCTGATCAGTAGAAACAATTTGTATGTACCTTGGGCCTGTGTGTGAAGGGTAGCCCGAGTTCCGAAGATGTCGAATCCATAGAATCCTGGAAGCACCTGTCAGGCCGTTGCACTATACTTAGTGAACATGGGTTCCCCCCATGGGGGTTTAGTGGCAGGACCTTCGCTTCCATCAAATTGAGCTCCGCGCGCCTTGTGTGGGTGAAGATACAATTACACAGACATCGTCTCAGTGGCAGAGTGAGCTCTTAGTACAATGTGCCATAACACACGATAATACGCACTACTTTTGGTGCAGAGGGGCGTTTGAAGTTCTTGGTTACCAGAACCGCATTTGGAGATAAGCTATAGCTAGCAAAAGCAACAAGTTACTTGGGTGATTGACCTCACTGCAATTGAAACGTTAGTGCACGTTTTAGTCGGCGCACGAACTTTTACGCGATGCATCGTCAGTTCTAGCTTAGGCCTGTCACAGGAAGCTGCATAGGTATCAAGCCATTTAGTCCAGTCTCAATTAGTTTGCAGATTTTTTGAGGCCCTCAGAGAGGTCACTCGTTATTAAATAAGTAATGAGTTCGACAAGCCATCCTCCAATCGCGGGGTTGACATGTCTCGTGACTCCACGGTTCGAATACGCGTCTTAGTTGCCTATAGATGCATGGGCATCTGTATGACTTACTATGTACAATATTAATTTTATACGCTTATAACTAATATCCCGTTCTTCAATCGGTCATCATTCCGCAACTCCTGGGCACCTCCTCGTGTTCTCCGGCTGTCTACACTGAGTCAGGCCCCAATTGCTATCTGTTTTTCCGCACACCATCACTTCCCCAGCTCCATGCAACAAATGCTCTCCCGACCGCATTCTGATCGTCTTCTTGTCAATGCCCATTCATATGGGCAATAACTATGATATGGCACCAACCAGCAAGGGTTGCACCTGCGATTCAGAGCAGAACAACTCACGACGGGTCACGGTCACATCGAATTTGCTGCAGGAACCCAACTAGGGGCGTATACTGCATCAATATATATTCTACATTCTTCATGGCAAGAATGAGCTAATTAAATACTCTCATAGGCTCGCTGTTGTTGTGCCACATTCCCGCCCCCCACCCGGTAAAAGACCGTGACTCCTGTCATCGTTAATGCATGACCATGAGACACTGATGGACGGCAAATGGAATGAGATGTCGAGTTCTCATCGTTGTATTTCGCGACTACTGATTAAAGAAACATTGCATCTATGCGTGCTGCTCTCGAAGTAAAACTCACAAGAGCAAGACTTTGTCCTGAAGGTGAGATCGCGTCGTTCCCACAAAAGCATCGCCAACTTGCAACGAGGTATGACAACCACTACAGCTGGCGTGGGCATATGCAGGGCCAATAACGGCATCGGTATCAACACTTGCGCCAGGATTTCTTGATGGGCCCATCTCAGTCCCACCGTTACTAGTTGAAGGGAATATCTCCCCATTACTGGAGTTTGATCTCACGAAGAAGTTGCACGTAAGACTATGGTAAGGCCTAGACAGACCTGGCTGGATATGATTAACCCTTCCGTTCTTGTGACGCTTCATCAACACGCAATACTTATCGTCAACGTTCACGACCATGGCTGTGAGTCTGGTCGCTTTCCTTTTCAGTTCTTTGTTGAGATGTTATCTTTATGTTCCATAACAAGGTTTTCCCTAGGACTCCCCTTACCTATTTTGAGTACTTTCGTGACTACCAGCATTGCGGGGTCATGACGCAAGGTTTTGGCACAAGCCTTAGTGCAATTCGTGACTTCCCGACAGCGCACGTACAACATGCTTCCCCCCGCAATTCCGGATAAGTTCTGGTCCGAACAGGTTTGTAATAGCCGTCCTGCTAATCGTGCGTCAAATAGCATAATCTCTTCATCGATACGCCAACCATACGTATCACCAAATTCCGAGGCGATAATTGGGTGTCTCAGCCCCTTCATTGCCAGGCATGTGCATGAAGCGCCCCGCACTGATAGGCTTAATACTACGCTTATTCGAGTAATGTATAGGTAAGTAGAAGCACGAAAAGAAAACTGCGAATGCTGTCTACAGGATCTCCCAAGATCTAGGATGCAGAAGTACTCCTTAACGTGCGGCTTACGAGAGTCTTTATCGTATCAACACTCCTGCAATTCTCATGTCAGATCTGATGACCTCCTACTTGATATTAAGATGTACTTATATCAGTCTCTCTCATAACTCGCCAAATACAATGTTTACCGTCATTGTCCCCCTTCACACGTTACCTGTCCTCATGAATATTGAATGATTACACCCTTGCAAACATGCAGACGTCAAGACTCATTCACACGACTCCCTGCAAAGGTCAGATGGTTATTGTATCCTTTCCAGGATTCAAATGATGTAATCCCGACGCTAGTCCACTTCCAACGATTTCGGAAACCCGCGCGACACCACTTATGCATCGCAATGACAGCTGGGCTTTAGCCTTATATACGCTTGTATATACGCCGCTCGACCAACGCTCGCCGAGCGCGAATCACAGCAGATTGTGCCCGAATGCATGCAGGCAGCCTTGACGGCATCCACACGTCCCACACTACATTCAATTCTCATGTACTAGCTATAAGTGCAGCAAATGTTGTTTGGCAGTCAACAGGCAAGCACTCCGGAGTGACATCATGATGAAGTGGAGCAATACGCGAAAGCACGCTTAAAGGAACATGGATTGGAGATATTAACCATTCACATTCATTAGGCGAGAACTAGGCAATTTTGCAGTATGATCGCGACGCCAACGGTCTCCGCAGCTTTCAATTGTTACGAGCGATCGTATAGGACGCCGAAATCATTGCCAGTGGACACGCATCAAACTGCTTGCGAACCCTTGATCTCATAATAAATACAATAGCATTCGCACCATCAAAACCATTGGCTACCAGTGTGATCGAAGTGCGAGGATGTAATAAGCGTCAAGAACGGATACGAGTAGCGGGATTCAGAATGCATAGACACACACCCCGACGGCGGCCGCATCACACGAATATCCGAGGAACGACGGAAGCGCATAGCATGCGAGTCTCAGGCGAGAAATGTCAATATCAAACGGCGAAGGCCCCATCGCGGGGAAGACGGCCCTTCTGCGAGACCAGTACGAATGCCTCTTAAAGTTATTTCATTCGTAGGGGGTATGAATGTCGTGTTCTCATTCAGACTAGGTCTTGTGGGGCTAAGATATCGAGATCAAGCGGCATTCCATAAACGAATAGTCAATCTCCGACTTAAGAACCGAGACGGATAGAGGATTCGGACAGTTATGAGTAGGGTCCTATGTGGCATCGTCACTAACAATTGATTTTGCTTGTTCTGGCGTGCGATATGAGCAACCGTCACTGCCTTGGCAAGTACTCACGGAAGAATCAGCAAGTAGTTGTCCAAGTATAGGATGGCAGTTTGGCACCTGTTTTGCATATGGGGCAAGCCTTTGCGCTGCGCAATCACAACCCACTGCATGAAACGAAAAAGAGGAGTAATAATTACTTGCTTTGTGTCATTAGTTTCATCACTCGAGCAAATTAATAGCGTCATATCGTCTTGAGACGCTTCAGCATCAAGGCACTCAACCAGCCGGGCCAATCAGTTGCCAATAGGAGCTTGCAGGTCATATCATTGCAGCATGTTTCACGTGCGATCGGGAATAGCCTGATGCTACGACAACAACGTCGTAGAATGGCCCAGGCCCCATGTCACAATGGAAAAAAAGATAAACATTTGAAAGTCACAGATGAAAGTCGCAGTTGAACCGACGGGATTGATTGATTCTCCAGTTCCTTTTGTCGAAAGCATGTTCATGCATGCAGATCTTTCTACACCGTGATAGAAAGATCATGTATTAATGCACAGTAAACCATGAGGCAAGGGTGTTTCTAATATAACGCAAGGGTCTAGCTCTGTAAAATACAGGGGATCGTATTCAACAAGCTGTCAATTGCATCACACACGATGGGAATACAAATAAGACGTACGAACGCTTAGCGCTCAGCGCTCAGCACTGGTAGAAGTTGGGAGAAGTCAACAAGCTGCAACCTCATACGTATGCGGAAAAAGTTGCTTCGGGTTAACTGCTAGTCCGGGTATCGTTAGCTTCGATTTCGATAGAGCCAAAGATAGCTTACAGTATCCCGCAGGGTAGGCGTAATAAGTCAACAACACCAAGAGAATCGTTGTCGATACTTTAAGGAGTTGTAGTACAAGTCCGAGTCTTGCTTTTTCGACCAGTGGGCCGGCCCTAAAGAGGTATCTCAAAGGAAACTTTAAATTTTAATCCGTTCAACTCAACTGTTGCTGCAGTCTTTACGATAAAGATGTCTTTGAACTTTAACGCCCTTGAGCAACACCTAACTACCAGATCTTATATTGAGGGGTGAGTTATTTTCCATTCTTTGACCTTTTTTCACGATGATCACTATGCTATGGTCCGTGTTTCCAAGAAGCGACTAGACACCGCTGCTCAGATATGCCGATAACTCTCTACCTAGCCTTCTGATTCTTTGGCTCGTTATATCATTGGATCTAGCTAAATCTCTTGATTCTAGGTACACGCCCTCTCAAGCAGACGTCCACGTTTACAACTTGCTCACGGCACCGGAGCCATCGAAATACCCGCACTCTGCCAGATGGTACTCGCATATCAAGTCTTATACTGCGGAGCATGCAGCTTTGCCTGGCACAAGCACTGCTGGGCAGGCTTTCGTTCAATCGGCATCGGCTCCTGCTGCTGCTGCTGATGAAGACGAAGTTGATCTCTTCGCTGATGACGATGAAGAAGATGACGGAGAGGCAGAGAGGCTCAAAGCAGAGCGTGTTGCCGCTTACAATGCGAAGAAAGCTAATAAACCCAAAGCAGCTGCGAAGGTCAGTCTCTTCGCTTGCCTAATATTGCGGTGCTTATGATGGCCGCCTCCAAATAGTCTGTTGTGACCTTGGAGGTTAAGCCTTGGGATGACGAAACCGACATGCAAGCACTTGAGGACTCTGTACGTTCCATCGAGCAGGAAGGTCTTGTTTGGGGTGCCAGCAAACTAGTCGCTGTCGGCTATGGCATCAAGAAACTCCAAATCACCCTGGTTGTTGGTAAGCTATCATTCCCCATCGTATTGATGAAGGGGTCATGACTTTTATGAACAGAGGATGAACTCGTCTCCTTGGATGATCTACAGGAGAAGATCGCTAGTTTTGACGACTACATCCAGAGTTCTGACATTGCTGCCATGCAAAGTAAGCATCCTGTATCTTGCATAACGGTTTGCACCTAACTTTCCCCCCAAGAATTGTAATCATACTGGGAGTTGATGAGCGCGAGATTTTGTAAGCTGTAACAGACCGGTTAAGAAGCATCATTATAGGAAATGAGAAGGTTTTGTGCGATATAATCATTGTTAATGTGCGTGACGAATGTGCTGGTGTTGTTTGGTAAGCCAATTAAACGGACGCACACAACAGATGCTCCTTGTAAGACAGTCCCAACCACATGAGAAGTTGACTTGTTCGTCGCACAATATTGTCCTACCACATGTACAAAATGCACATTAACATTGATCGTGAATTCCAGGTCATTTACATACAGAGAAGAGATAGTTGCTGTGTACAGTGTGCAGGCAACGCGTGGGTTCACATTTCGCTCCACCCACACAACTTTGTGAGTGGTTGTCACGCTAGATTGGTCAGTGGACAAGGTTAACTTCAAGCAGATGGGGAATGCACAAAGCGGTGCGAAACCTATGTTTCCTTTCTTGGCGCATCTTAGGAAATGCGTTTTGCCACCGCCCTTTCACCGTTATCATGATGCCAATGCTCCATCGGAGTAGTTCAATGCTCGGAACGCTTGTTGCCATCTGACAACGATTCTAAATCGTTCATCTCCGTGCTCGGGGAAGTTGCTTTGGCAGCGACAGCTCTCTATGAGGCTCTCTTGCCCTCGTGTCAGATGCTGGAAGCTCAAAGGGTGTTTTACAAAATATAATGGATCTACTGAGTACTGAGCAGTCATTTAATGCGTAATGGCGTCATAGCAGAAGCTATCCGCCTTCTTGCTTTGCACCCAAATTTGAAGTGATGTATACGTTCAACTTTGGCGGTTGGCCCTGATCCAGCAGTACTAGTCTGGGCGATGACTACTAGGACAGCAGTTGCGCAGTCAACGCCACATATATTGCCCCGTGCTGGATGTGGAAAATATTTGGCCAAGAATTACGGTGCGCTTCCGATAGCACTTGCTGTGAAGACGGATATATGAATTCGACCAGGCACACGGGTACGTAGCCACGATTACAATCAAGATCTGATCTGGAGAACGCGTGTTTACCTCTCTTTCAGACGTTTCAATTTTCTCAATGAGAAAAGCAAACCTCCGCTTAGTTCGCGCGGCGATCCCATTGCTCGAACGGCACTCCGCCACTCACCTGATTTTTAGTTTAAAAGGCGCCTGCAGTTGTGATTCTACACAAAGTATGATGCTTCCTCACCTCGAATCAATCCCTGTCGATGTTCTGTCCCAGATAGCTTTCTTCACTGTTGCTTCCGCACCATTCACCGGTCTTGGTGCTGTTCTCCAGCTACTTTTATGTAGCCGCAATCTACATGACGCCCTCTCTCTGACATCTTGCCCCCAGCTTTATGCGCGGGTGTTTCGTATTAGATTTGATTTAGTTGCTCATCTCCGTCGCAGCAAACTAGCATCTCCTACGACTACGAACTTGGCATTGGAGTTACAGCGTCGATGTGCAGTACTTCGACGCATCCGGCATCGCCATGTTGCCGATCACAGTATCCTTCCCGACCTCTGGACAATCTACCTAATGCTGTTGGAGAGCGATGGGATGAACGAATCTCAACTTCATTCTGCCGGCATCGCGCAATATATACGTATACTGTTGAAACGTTGCCTTGGCCAGCAAGGGGTTCTTCGTGACGACACGGCTCGCGCATTAGCTATATCTGTCGCATGTTTGGTTTGGTCTCACAGTGAGGCTATTGCGCACTTTTCTAGTATATAGGCGTTCCTGATTTAATGCATCGTCCAGAGTTTATTGCCGATATGCCGTCGGAGGAACGCAGTCAAACCCTTTCGGAACTAAGACCTTTTGTCACAGGGTCGTCAAATGTGATGAAGTGATCGCGCCCACATATTAAACCAATACTGACATCATTTTAGGTTCTTTCGCTCAATGTGAACAGCGGGATGAGACGATGTCCTTTATCATTTGACGGATCGTACAACCGAGCACTAGAAATGATGCCCGGCGCTTGTGTCGGAAATAATTACCGGTCACTCTTCTCCTCGATTTACACTAGGGAATACACGTTAACCGCTCCCAGCCTTCTTTCTGCGTCAATTTTCCTAACTTTCGCGCTGAAGGAGGCGATTGCTCTCCAAGTGCCTAAACATTTGCCACAAACTCAAGTGGTCGCGCGCCCCACGGAACACGATGGTCCTACTATAGAAGACTTCTTTGCCATCACAAGAAGAAGGACACCTCTTGTCGCTGATTCGGGTCATCAAAACCCCTCCCGTGAACCCTTCGCGGATCGTGCAGGAAGGAAGATGCGGGCATCAAGAAGTCTCGCTCATGATGAAGAGTTCTATCGTGTTGCCCATCGCCTGGGTTTACCGGATGACACTTGGGAACTTCGGTCGTGCATTGGGTTACTAAGTGGAACTTGGGAAGGTACATACATGTGAGTGCTCGATGTCATTTATTAGTCCTAATCGATGATGGATTTCACAGGGTAGGCGATGGTCAATGGCTTCGAGCACTCGACTAAAACCTCCATAGACATCGCCGACATCGTTCTGTCAATGTCCTTCACGGAAATCTGATCCCACGGTTTCGCCAGATTTCGTGTCCAGACATCCTATCCAATGCCGGCTTGAGGAACACCTCTGCTTCACACCATGCATGCCATTGCCTAGCGTTCCGCGGAACGGTGATTTTGGAGAGTCAGCGTTCAAGCATTTATCCATGAATGATTGTGAAGGAGTCACTGTGCGTATGGTTCTCACTGTGCTCCATCGTTGGTGACACGACTGTCATGCCTTCCCACTCCAGACAGCAAATGAATTTTCGGACGCCACAGGAACATCAAAACATCGATATGAACTTTTTCGCCCAACCGATACCTCCGAAAACTACAGGGACCCACGGCATGCCCTAGATGTCGTGATCACTGGGGAAGTGAGTATTTCGTTACCAAAGGGGTTTCCAGATTGTTCACGCACTCGTGTAGACTCCACGCAGGTTGGAAGCCACCTGGGGTGCATTTATCTTCTTTGGAAGGATCCGCTTATCTGATGGACTTGTCACTCTGACGAGAAAACCAGTTAGTCCTGCTTCGGTCGACGGATTTTTCACATTGTCATGACGTATTATTTTTGCAGAAATACTCGGGTGACGAAGGACGTGGGACGTGGATCTTTGAAGGTTACATCCACAACAGACGCTCCTTTGTCGGACGCTGGAGGTCTTTTGGTGTGTCTGAACGTGAGAGCTTACGGGGCATTTTCAGCCTGACTAAGGTAGATGATCCGCCTTCCCATCTTTACCCTGGACTGTAGACGAGACTTTTTGCAAAATACGTTGTAATTCTTATTTAGGGAGATAACACGGAAGTTCGCGCAAATTGTGGGAAGGGCGAAGGAGCGTGGACAGAACTTCCAGGCGCTGTAAGAGCTCTTGGAGTTCCCGGACTTTTGATTCCTGATAATCCAGCAAAGCCGAAAGAATTTTGACGCTAGTGTCAGACCATATAGAAGGGGGACAGTATTTTGACGCCTCGTTTTCGTGATAGCTCCGGGAACAATGTTGTTACTTGTGATAACCGAGTGCTTTCCACCCATTAATGAGTTCTTGGCTTTAGTGCTCAGAAATACGTCAAAACTCTTGCCTGATATACTCGAGTAGTGTGGTACATGAACTTTGATAAGATGGTATAGCCAGCTGACATGATATGTCACTTCATACTTCCTAGTTGTGTCCGAATGCTGAGTTTTACACGGGTGACTTGTCTAGACAGCGATACCCCCTGACGTAAGCATCGTCGCCCCGCTTTGTATTGAAGATCACCGGTGCCCGACACCTTTATTTAAATTTCACGACAAGGTTGGTTGCGAGGCTTTGCGAGAATGGTTGTTGCGCATCAATCCGATTGAATGTCTTCTATTCTTCGAGATTACGGTGCCGAAGATAGATGCATAAAACACAACTCTACAAGTATCTCAATTATCTCCGAGTTCCGACTTCTTCAATAGTCAACACAAACCAGATGCTATGCATGACATACAGTCACGATTTGCGCTAATCCCTCAGCTGGACACAGTTTCCACGATTTCCAATTGATTTCCAATAATTATGTATTTCACCCATCGGGAGGTCATCCGTTCACTCATTTCATTCATTCAAGTACAAAAAGGTATGGTCTGCTGAGCAGTTACGTGTTATTAAAATGCGCTCCCGATATTACAGACTGGTGGCGACATGGGTGACGATATGCCGCACGGAACGATTATGGGCGCATGTCCATGCAGCACCTCGACGGAAATGAGTGATTTTGATCGCGACGGACCCGAATGCGGATTATTCCACTGATCTATTTGACGATATTCAGAAATGGTTGTGGCCAACCGATATGCTGGTGCTGCTGACTGAACGTTCATACATATCCGCTATGTTCCTACGATAAAGATGACTTTGAGCATGGAAAGCAATTGTTGGTGACATGAGTATTATACCGCTTTACGTCGAATTTAATGTCATATTCAGACAGGTCAGGATTCTTTCTCTCGGGCAAGGTAAACCCGACTACAATTGAGGTCGTCGAAGCCAAGGAAGTTCGATAGATACCGGATGGACTAAGGCGGCAAAAAGTGGTCAAGCAATTATGGGAGACACTCGATGCTTACCGCGTTGTGGAGATGAACCCTTGACAATGGAATATCAGCTGGTCTTACCGCATGTTTAGCGCAGATAAGAGGATTCACAACTTGAACTGAGCGGAGTTCCAGGACTCTGGTCAAGCAACTTACTGTAACGAGTACGATCCAATCCGAGCGTCCTTGTGCTTTTGAAGTGTTTTCCTTATATGTACATGTCATGTATTTGTCTGCAGAAGTAACTTAACTGAACAAGAATCCAGATAGGTTTGGGGTATGCGAACAGAAGCGGTGTCAGCACAACAGTGCGGATCCTGAAGGTGACACACCTGAGCCAGGCGAGTTTAAGCGGCGATAGGCCTACTAGAGTGGAACGTAGACTCTTTCATGTCCGTACTAGTAGGTTTTCCTGGAACAGGGAGAGAACAGGAGAGAATAGCCTTCTGTACTAGGAATTCTTATCCCTAACCCTAGTGTGAGAAAGAATCGGACACAGATCCAAGGTACATACTTCAGGTAGGATATTTGTGATGAGTCCCATGCAGCTGTGTGGGTCACTTGGCAGGTGTGTACAAGATCCGTGCTCAATCAGATATAGGTAAGCTCTGTCATGACTTACAAGAAAATTATTATATGCTTCTTGTAAGTGTGCGACGCCAAGCTGCGGCCCGATCAGCCAACTGATCTGTGGAGTGAGACTCGGGTGGAACAGATGAATGTTGGATTTAGCCAGGTACCAAGGTACACTCACACTCGTGGAGATCAATCGATAAGATGAAAGAGCAACCGGTCTTGATAGGCCTCGATGTGTCCCCCAGATCCATGCTGAAGACCAAAGGTACATTAAAAGGTGCGTATGCAGGGATAGTCCGCTTGCATAAATCTGGGGCAACCGGCGGCGGCATGCCATATTTGGAGTGAAGAGTGCTGAGCATGACATAGCTGGGAATTCTCCTGAAATCTCATATTCGACAGTCGCAGGATATCATGATGGGCCCATATATGTTTTTGATCAAACCGTTGCTAGCAGATTGGCCATGGCAGCAAATTAACACAAAACATGAGCAAGTCGTGTGTTATGTACATATTTGGCTTTGTTTGTAACTAAGGAAGGATCTTTTTCCATGATTGTTTTCCTTCTCAACAGAAACTTCGTCGCCATCGTCGCCTTCGACTGCAAAGAACCCGTCCACTCGTTGATATCTATCATACCCACCTTGCAATGAAGTCATTTGCTATTCTCTCCTTGTTCATTACTGCTTCTTTGGCACAGTCTGTAAGTTAGTTTGGTGAAATCATTGATTGTTAGACTGACAACACTGTTCTGAAACCATTCCCCAGTCTTCCAGTTCCAATCCTTTCATTCCTTCAGGAATCAGCCAAGGCTGTTCAGACTATTTAACAAGTCTGGACAGCAACAGTAGCTTCTCCTCCTGCACAACCCCAATTATATCTGCGACATCTGCGTTCGCACCAGGAGCCAACTCGAGCAACATCACCACGAGTACCATTAACACTGCATTGAGCAACCTCTGCTCATCATCTGCGTTCAACGCATGCCCTGATAGCACTGTTCGCTCTCAGTTGATGTCTTACTACTCGGCATGCTCAGCAGAACTTACAACGAATCTCAATACCGATGTCCTCAGGACTTATGATGTCCTCTATGTCCTGACGCCACTCAGAGAAGCCGTATGCTCAAAGTCTGACAACGGGCAATACTGTGTCACGCAGCTGAACACCACGTCCGGTAGTTCTGCTACTGGAAATGTGGCTTTGGCGACTTCCAACACACAACAAGCGTTGCAGCAATACCTATATACAACTCCTGGTGGCGGGGCTTCCGCACGTCGGGATATCAGCAACTCTACTACTGCACTTATTCCCAACACCACGACATTTCAGGATACCAATCTCGTATTCCTCTTCCTTAATTCCAACATGAATTCAACCCAACTCTGCACCACCTGCACACGCAACATTCTCACGTCATACATCACGTTCGAGTCCAGTCTCCCTTACGCCCCAGGTTTAAACAACAGTTTGCTGCTCCGTGGTCAGACTGCTCTTTACAGTACCACCGTGTCAACTTGCCCGAGTGGCTTCTTGAGCGGCGCTGTGCAGGCCGCCGGCGGCTTGTCTAGCGGCTTTATAGGTGGTAGCCCCCGATCAATCAGTGCAGATGTATCGTTGCTTGTCGGTGCTATCTTGGGTGCTGCAGGTCTCGCGGTCACAGCTTTCTGAGGCTTACATTATCCAAGGACTCATAGCCGATAGTTGTGGAATTTCGATGGTTGTTTATGGTGACCGGAACGGAATTGTCTATTATTATACCTATGGTGATTTCTCTTTAGACAAATAATCTCCAGGCATCATCTTTGAAGTCGTTTGTCATCTTCCTTTTCACCTTTTGATCCTTGTGGGTATGATGTGTTTGGATTCAGTTCAGTCGTGTTGCCCGGTATCGAGTCGGCGTAATGATACCAACGTACTCATCTCATCGACGATACAATAAGCTTGTTGGCTGTGCCGCGAGCCTCAGGATTGTTACATACACCAGTACTGTTGTGTAATGACTTGTTGAGTTTCGGTTGTTGTGCTGAATGGACAAACCGTGTTTACTGTAGATACTGACTGAGGGACGCAAACGTATTAACGGTTGATCCTTGGAGACCCCGTTGAAAATGCGATTGGGTTTCATACTGATGGTTACAATACTGAATGGCGTATCGACGGCTCTGCATTCCTCAGCTGAAACAGCGAAGGATAGGAGTCGGAAATGAATAACGCTTGACCAACATAGCTACATACAAATTAGTTCAGATAGAACTAGCAGGGTAAATTTTCGCACCATACCCAATATATGAGGTTGATGCTGCACAGAAAAGAGTCACATTTGAAGTACAAACACAAGCAACAGGAATTCCACTACCATCACGAGTGCACCAACAGCAACAACATCACGTCCAGCCGTTACGAATGGACGACCGTATTCCCGTCTGTCTTCCTGCCCAACAGTAGGGAGCGCCTGATCATAAAGAGCGCTAGGTTTCGATCCGTCGGAAAAGTCATGCCGCGAATGTCGAGCACGAATATACCCGAGAGCGAAAAGGAGAATGGAGAGAACGAGATAGAGAATACCAACTGTCCGATGTCATAGGTGACGGTCACCATGGAAGAAGTCAAAGACGATGAGATAATAGACTTACTTCGAAAAAAACGCGAATCAAACAGTCGGAGGGCCGTCAGTGCGTACCCAAGGGTAGCAATGGCGGTACGGCGGTACGCACCGTTGAATGTGCGATTGCGTGCCCGAAATTCATTGAGTTCAAGGACATCAATTGGCCTAAATGAATCTGCTCTATGACCCCTATTGTGATATTCAGCCACGTTGGTGATCGCAAGTTATTTTCGTAGGGCTCACCGGTATGTGTGCATGATGGGGGTGAAGTGCCAAAAATATTGAATTGACTGGTGCTGTGAGAAACTGGTTCGGCTCGGTTCGGCACATTAAATTATTCTCGAACCTTTACTTACACTTCAAGCTGGGAGTGAAGGTGGTGGTCAGCTTAAGCAGAACATAGGCTTGACATTAAAATTGATGCTTCTGCCTTCAACGGTACGCGTGGGCATTCGCCTGAATCCAAGAGTTTACGGTGCAAGGTACGTTTCCAATGAATGAGTCTGCCGACATAACACTGCTGATGACACTGCAGAATATGGCCGCAAGCGTCTCAAAACCAAGGGCTGTTTTTAACCTTACCGGTGCGCGTTGAGGACTATCAGATATGCTCGTTTACTCAGTTTTCCTGTAGCACTCAAAAATTATGCCGAGGGTGTATCCTTCCCAGCGCATACCGCATACTCGTAACTTCTGGTGGTCAAAATCGGCGATACCTGAGCAGCAGGCGGCATCGGCAGTGGAGTCAGCACCAACTTCCAGTAGCAAGGTTAGTCCCGCTGCTGTGGACTTGGAACCAGCAACAACAATCAATACAGCGACACTGGAGCCAGACTCTGTTCCGATACCAGGAACTACCGCGGAGGACGGTTTAACAACCGTTGTTGACAGTGGTGCGGGTGTCGATATTCCTGCGCTTGCCACCGCCATTCCACCCCTTCAATACGGTGATTTAGCAGAACTAGGCCTCGCTGGCTGGTCTCCGGCTGGGATCATAAGGTGGTCATTCGAACTTCTACAGGTCAGCAGTGGAATGCCGTGGTTTTACACGATCATCGCTGGCACACTTTTGTGGCGTGTGGTCATTTTACCTGCCAACATCATGAGTCTTCGCAACTCGTCGCGTTTACTTCCCTATACCGATCAGCTACAGGCCGTGACGTCGGAATGGAAATCGATCGACACCAGTGACCGCCTTGCATTGCAACGTATATCCCTGAAGAGACAGAAAATTTACGAAAAAGCGGGAGCGCGGGTGCTTCCTTCCATTATCATGCCCTTTGTTCAAATCCCAGTCACATTGGGTTTGTTCTTTGCTGTCAGGAAGATGACCATGCTTCCTGTAGAGCAGCTCAAGCAGAGCGGCGTCTTTTTTCTGCCTGACTTGACTATGTCGGACCCATATTACATCCTACCCATCTTGTCCACTGTTGCCATCAACATCCAAATGTCGGTGCGTGTATTTAGCAGTTATGCACCGGGAAATTGATGCTAAATTATGGTCACAGGTGATGAAAGGAGACGTTAATTTTGCTGAACGTCCCGAAATGGCTCATATGATGAATTACATGCGCATCTTTTCATTCATGAGCGTCCCTCTCATGGGTTCACTGCCTAGCGTAGGGTTTCCCGGTCAATTCTTGCATATTTAATTCTAATGATTATATACATATTCAGGGTTTGTGGTTGTCCATCCTGACTGGTGTGATGGTGTCATGCCTGCAGTCCTTTATCCTACAACGTGCGACGGTGCGCAGGTGGCTCAAAATAACTCCCCGTGCCGAACCAAAGGTCAAACCACCCAGCATGATGGATTCTATGCAGTACGCGAAATCGTGGTACATGAGCAAGAGGAGTGAGATCATTGCTGCTCGAACTCAGGCCGCAAAGACACAGAGGAGGTGAAATAAGCAACGAGATAACATGGATAGAGGGCCTTATTGTATATTTCATTCATTAATACATCCACACTCTGCTCGTTTCAAGTCAATGGAAGGAGTGTATTACGTAACGTTAGGGTTTGCGTGGGAGTACCCGTGACCCCAAGCATCTACTGCGGTAGCCGTGCTACTTTCGGCTGTGTACACTTCATGGCCTTCAAGTTGAGCCCAATAACAGTTCAGGCGTCACCCGCAGTACCATCCGAAGTTCCCATTCCAGAAGACGAAGAGTACTATTCGTCGTGGTCCCTGTTTCTTGTTTGCTTGCTACTCATCGTCTCGTTATGGACGTCTTATTACCTGCAAATCAGGAAAATCCGGGCCATCCATGAGACTACCGTCTCTATCTTTGCAGGGATGTTTGTCGGGTTGGTGATTAGACTTGCACCGGGCACGATGATTCGAGAAATGTTGGTGAGTATCCTTTCGTTACCTCTACTGCTTTCACGGACAGATTGGTGTCTTGGTTTATTGGAACATATCTCCAAGCTCCTCATAAACTGTGACTGCTGTGGCTGAAGCTTTATTCATAGACCTTCAAGCATACTCTGTTCTTCAACTTGCTACTTCCTCCCATCATTCTTAATTCCGGATACGAGCTCAAGCAAGTGAGTAATGCGCAGATATTAAAATAGATTCAGACATATACAACCTTGCTGCAGGAGAATTTTTTCCGCAATTTCGGCTCCATCCTTACTTTTGCATTTTTGGGCACATTAATATCAGCTGTCGGTGTTGGGTGCGTCAAATGCGAAAACGCTTCTAGCATCATCATTACTTTGCTTAACTGTTCTAGGACAGGGTGCTCGTGTATCTCTACTCATTTCTGGGACTGGAATCCTTGGATGTTACACTGCTGGAGTGCTTGATCTACGGCTCTACACTATCTGCAACTGATCCAGTGACCATTCTTGCCATATTCAATCAATATAAGGTGGACCCAAAGCTCTACACCATCATCTTTGGCGAGAGTCTGCTAAATGATGCGGTCAGTATTGTCATGTATGAGTAAGTTCGAATTGCCTTTCTCCCTTTAGAATCCGCATGCTTATCTTGTGATTTTCAGAACTCTCGCGCAATTCCATGGCACAGAGATATACATCTCGTCCATATTCCATGGCATCGGAATTTTCTTGCTTTCATTCAGCGTATCCATGGCTCTTGGCGTTAGTTTCGGCCTGGGAATGTCCCTAATCCTTAAACACTCATCAATGAGTCTGTATCCTTCCATCGAATCTTGTCTCGTTGCCCTCTGCGCATATACCTGCTACTTCTTGTCGAACGGCTTGTCGATGTCTGGTATCGTATCTCTCCTATTCTGCGGAATCACCTTAAAACACTACGCGTATCACACCATGTCCCGGCGAACGCAACGAACAACAAAATACATCTTCTCGACCCTTGCCCAGCTCTCCGAAAACTTCATCTTCATTTACCTCGGTCTCTCACTTTTCACAAGTCCTCCGTCATCTGAGCGCGTTACCAACTATGTCAAGCCCCTTTTCATTGTGGTCACGACGGTCGCAGTCGTGTTTACCCGATACGCAGCTGTCTTCCCACTATCTGAAGCGATCAACTTCTTCACTCGTCATGCTCGGGGACAGCGAACAGAAGAGATTCCACACTCTTATCAGATGATGTTGTTCTGGGCTGGCTTGCGAGGTGCGGTGGGTGTGGCACTCGCGGCTGGTTTCAAAGGCGAGAATGCGGAGACGCTGCGGACGACTGTCCTCGTTGTAGTGGTGCTTACTGTTTTCGTCTTCGGGGGTACCACTGCACGCATGCTGGAGATCCTCGGTATTCGCACAGGCGTTGAAGACGAAGCTGCTAGCAGCAGCGACGAAGATGCACCTCCGGGACGTAACGCATGGCAGAATCGCCGCCATAGTGGAGCATGGAACAGGTACACTGACGATTCTGAGCCCTTGCCATATTTCTCGCCATCGCAGCACGGATATGGACGGGCTGCAGGCAGAGTAGGGTCACACTACGCATCGCGGACTTATAATCACCACCCAGGAGCATTACCATCACCGATCGGCAATACTGTGTTTTCTGCAGCATCATCAGAGTCATTTGAGTCGGAAGCAGAAGTACTGCCTATGGCCACCTCGGCGGATGCTGGTCCGTCTTCAGAAAGACGTGATGACAGACAGGCCAACGAGGACGGCAAATGGTTCCAGGAGCTGGATGAAAGGTATCTTCTTCCTTTGTTCTCGAATGCCACTGCCAGCCGCACGTTCCACGCCAGACGTGCGCGGAGGAATATCTCGATATCCAGTCAACCCGCCGGTACGAATCTAAGCGCACTAGGTACGCCGCATGATAGTGAAGACGAGGCTGAAAGCCCAGAGGTGGAGCTTGGATCAGTAGGGACGATGACGCCTGGCAGGCAGTTTTCACAATCTCCAGAAGAGCAAATGCGTTCTGAGAGGGGACTCGCCACACCCATCTTGCGGAATGGAAATGGTAGAGATGATGGACAGAGTCGAGCGGGTTCCTAAAAATTGATTTATCTCAGTTGTTTCATGGTGTTAGATACCTCGTTAGAGTGTTTTTGCTAAGTGATCTATCAAGGATTTACTCAATTGAGAGTTGTTGATTTTTCACTGGACCTGAAGTATTAAAGTCCAAATGTAGCAGTGAACCTTTGCAGGAAAGGCAGACTGGTACCTAATTCCTTCGTCGTGTCTTCCACCTGCACGTTTTGAACAGCATGTGTAGTCGGACAGTGACGTGAAGCTTGAATTAGCAGGCAAAATTTGGCCGGTGGAATTATGGCATTATGCGCATTTTGAACCTTTGATCAAGTTCTTGCAGTTGGTAAGAGTACTCGGGCCTCATCGACAATGAGTATGAAGAGGCATGCATTAATAAGGTGGTGGTACAACACGTTAGAAGACATCGACAGTAATGAAGTAGGTGGGGGTATACTAAGGTTGTGATAAGATAACACAGCGATATTATAGAAGATCCGCATTCCGTAAATGAGTACGAAGAATACTTTCCTCGACTAAGAGTACCTATGTGAGAATCGAGACGTCCTAAACTCGTGTGGACACTTACCTACGCTCAACGTAGCTGCGGTGGCCTTGGTGTCCTAAAAGTAATAAAAAAAAGTTCAGACCCCTGTGCCAGCGTGGCCATGGAACGTTCTCAAGGAACCCAGGCACGTCAAACAGTGGGAGACTCACGATTACCGATGTGAAATGGATGAAAAACGGCCGTGGCTCCGGGGAATACTGTTTAGAAATTTCCCTGAAATGTTGTTGAAAGTCTGGAAAAGAAGAGAATGATCGCATGAGCATCGATGTATAGCCGTGACCTATTCGCAAACAGTGCGCAAATTGAAGCCTACATCTCATTACTGTAATGGTGTCATTTTTGCGACTGCCGTAGCTCGGGATGTGATCCTTTATACACATCCCTCGCTTGATCTTATTGTGCAGGAGATCGCACTTGTTGAGAAAGAGAATGATCTCGGTCTTGGCTAGAATACGAGACGAGCAGACTGATTTCCATAGGAGATAGCTATCTTCCAGGCGATTTATGCGACGATCTTCACGGAGCCGCTCGTCGAAGCAAGAGATTGGACAGAGGAAAATGATGGCATCAACATCGTCGAAATACGACGCCCATGCTACACGCTTCATAGGAGGGTTGTAAGTTCCAAAATATGACTGGATAAGTGATCAAAGTTACCGAAGACCTCGTTCCGCCAACATCATACAATAGCCACTCTTTCCCGTTGCCTGCGGAATGCTGTTTAATGCAAGTGTTTGGAAGTTATCTAACGTCTTACCGTCGTCCATCACGACTTTGTGTTCTTGAACGCCAACCGTTCGTAGACGCGCACGAACAATATCGTTATCGCTAGGTTCATAGTCATACGACACGATGCGGTCAATGTCGTTCAAAAAGCTTCGATTCAATAAGTAGGGGTATTAAAATACAGGATAAAGAACACCCACAAGCCCGGTGAGTCTTCGATATTTGTCTTGCGATGAGACAAAACTTGCTGGACAACGGGGTCCTGCCACAACTCTAGCATGGTTTCCTTGCACGCAACGAGCACATCAGTAATCTCGTTGTGATCACTATTACTCCGTCTTTGAGGACGGGAACTGGACATCATCGACGGGCGCAGCTTTTCCAAGGCAGATTTCCATCCATTTGTTGAATTGATGCCAAAGTCTCGCGAGGGGCGTTTGGGTAGTAGTTGAAAGCCTGGAGAATCAAATGGTGTTGCGGACACAGAAACTGTTGATCGAACTTCTTGCGATTCAGGACCAAGCTTGTTCTCGAGGTCACTCTGAATGCTGCGTAACGGGCCAAGACGCCGTTGCATGAAACGATGCTTGTCCGAGAAATGATAAACAATTCCACGGCTGGTTGACTCGTCGTCGGAATCGCTGAGATACTCTATTGCTGTAGACCCCGGACGCTTTTCACCCTCGGCTAGAGACACTTCTCGACCGAGGATATCCAGGACCCTGACAATGTTGCGAACGAGGTTTAAATAAATAACTGCCCGCCATGCGGCTCGCTCCTCCGCCCACTCGCGTCGTGCATGTTGTAATTGGAAGTCTGTGAAATGAGATCGTCTTAACTACTTAATGATCCACGAAACGTACTTTTGAGTGTAGCAGATTTTCCTGTACGATCAGGATAAGTTCACTTCCGAAATCATGCTCTGGTGAACGCACCGCTCTCGCTCTGTCCAAGGAGAAGTACTTTGACAGATTTCTTCTTCTTGAGTGCGGCTCGTTCTTGACGGATTTGCTCGTCGATGGACTCGCTTATTCGACGAGCTTCGATCTCTGCCTGCTCACGTGTGTCTTTCTCTTGGGGTGTTTCATCTTTGGGAGGTGCAATTGCAAGTGTGAGAGGGTCTTCCACAGACATGCGCATCGTCACTAATCAGACAGTAACAGAAACCAGAGATTACCACAGATGAAAAGAAGGATAAAGACAAGAAGAAAGACGATGAATTGTCACTCCGCCGAAGGAGAGACAACCAAATGGATCAATATAGGCGCCGTACGGCACATGGATAACTGGGGTCGTTCACAAGCCTTGGCGCATGTCAGGACCTGAAGGGTTCTTTGGATAAACCAATAAACCATGTTCATGATTTTATCATCAGAATCAATTATCTCTGCAAGATGCTTGCGGAGGTAGTAAAAGTGCTATGCCAGTCCTGCAGGAATCGACCATACTGTCAATTATGAGGATAATGAGGCATGATGTCGAAGCACAAATAGTTCACCCGGACGTTAACTTACATAATTCAATTGCGTGGGTTGTAATATGTGGCGTGATATATTTGTTTATATTTGTAAGAATCAGTTTCGCGATATAAGAGGCGACATGTGACTTTCCCGTGACTTTGACCTCCTTACCCCGTGACCAGCACGACCTTCTGCAGCAACTTGCTCCCTCAAAGTCATATTGTGCCTATATCACTGTTGTAATTGTGAGTCAATAAACCCCTAGACAATCCACAAAATTAGTAAAGCAACATAAGTAGTTGTTTAGCCCGCTGGCCACTCCAGCCCTCACCATGACTTCTGCACAGCACTCTTCTATTCCCGCCGGCGCATCCACCACCAGCGTTAGTCAGAGTTCACCAGCACCAGTTGCGGTTTCTGTTCCAAATGGAGACCGCATCCCCTTGCAGATAGAGGGTATGGATGCCGCTCAAGTCTCTAATCTCCTCAAGAACCTACCTAATCTCTTCCACAAGGTCCGTAACCAACAACTATCCTTGAATATTATATCGGATTACCTTTGTACGACTGATGGATTATTGGTGTTTCAAGTTCACTCTGCTTCTGTCGCATTCGTCAGTCTTCACTGAATGTGCCGCTGACACCATTTTTGTTATATCAATAGTCTCCTACTCAGGGCGATATGACCGGAGAGGCTGCTCAATCCTTGCAAGCTCTCGCTCAGGCCGGATTGTTCCCTCTTCAAAATCAACACCAACTTCAGCACCCAATACCATTCCCTGGCGATCCTGGCCCTTCTTCACACCCCCGCGGTCCTCCCAACCTTGGGCACTTGTCTGCAGCCGCGGCAGCTGCAGGTCAAACCCCTCCAGCCGCTTCTCACGCGCAGGATGGAGGAGACGGTCTCAGTGACACAGACATTGGAGAACAGCCTCCTTCAACAGCTCCACAACCGGCATCTGGATCGACGGGAAGATCCCGGGCCGCCAGGAGCGCTGCAATGGGCACCGATGAGTGGACCCGCCAGCGTAAGGACAACCATGTAGGTTTCTTCGATGAGGCCTCCCGTGCCCTGATCATTGATGCTCATGTAATTTTCTCAGAAAGAAGTCGAGCGTCGACGCCGAGGAAATATCAACGAGGGCATTAACGAACTTGGTCGTATAGTACCAAACAGTTCTGGTGAGAAGGCAAAAGGCGCAATTCTTCAGCGTGCTGTGCAGTATATCCACCATCTGAAAGAAAACGAGGCACGCAACATTGAGAAATGGACACTAGAGAAGTTGCTCATGGATCAAGCAATGGGTGACTTGCAAGCGCAGTTGGAGGACATGAGGAGGCTATGGGAGGAGGAACGCATCGCACGACAAAGAGCAGAGAACGAACTTGATGTTCTGAGGGGTGTGTCGGGCCAGGCCCCAACCATTCCATATAAATCTCGTTCACGTTCAGTTGAGCGAGGACAGGATGCGCCGTCTAACAGAGGTCCGTTTGGTGAGAGTGAGGTACGAACAGAGCTTGGGAATCGACCAGAGGAAGGTGGTGGTGATGACTCGGAAAGCAGGCCCGGGAAACGTGCGAGAGTTGATTGAGGTTATGTAGTTCGTATTATCTTTT
The DNA here is from genome assembly GCF_016647635.1 of Suillus subaureus. Lineage (NCBI taxonomy): Eukaryota > Fungi > Basidiomycota > Agaricomycetes > Boletales > Suillaceae > Suillus > Suillus subaureus. The sequence goes on from NW_024538571.1 coordinate 117,885, forward strand.
TCAGCTGTATTGATAGCACCCATAAATCTCACTTCTAGTGCCTTTTCTAGATATTGCGAGTCCCGTATTATCAACGTATACCTGGCATACGTAGGCAACTTGTACGTGGAAGACCGTGCGTGTCACTTATTCCGCTATCTTGGTTTGATTGTCCCCGTATCTGGGGATCTTGGCGTTTTATCTCCTGTTGCATTAACGGCGAACCTGAACAGTTCCTGCGCCTTCGCGCGGGAAAACCTGTGCTTCTTGCGCATTAGCTTGTTCTTCGACTCTTTGATGCTTCAGATTTATATTATGCTAACCATCTTAGTGCAAGAGTGACTTGGGAATACTAATAGATCCCGATCGCCGCATCATCGCGCAGCGCTTGATGGTGATCCCCTTCTTGTCCGTGACACGCGGTCTACGGAAGGTCCGGGTGACTTATCGGTGAAATAATTTTTGACGTTCTGGCGTACATAACACCCCTAATCCTGACCAAAGGCATTTGTTCAGTATCATGCATTATGTCTGGCTGTTGTTGTGCGCCGTGGGCCTAATCCTCTACACCGTTTGGGGTAGCTACTTTGCGAGAAACCCACTAGATAACATTCCCGGGCCTCCTCGTCAGCATTGGTGGACAGGTAAAGGCACAATGCACAATCTCAACGGGTTAATGCGCTGACAAAATCGATCAGGCAACTTGGATCAGATATTTGCGCGGTATGTATGGGATTTCCACAAGGTGCTTGCGGAACGCTACGGTCCAGTATCGAAGTTCTATGGGCCTTTGGGGGTACGTCAATCGCACAAACGCATCGCTATTTTCTGAGAACGTTGTTCACAGGCAAGGGAGTTGTATGTGTTCGATCCAAAGGCCATGTACCATATCATGGTCAAGGATCAGAACACTTTTGAAGTGACTCCTGCCTTTTCAGCGTAGGGATTTCCACTGTGCTTGACATTTCACTTCACTGGAAAGCCCTGCAGGACAAACAAGGTCCTTTTTGGGGATGGCCTACTCTCGACGACGGGTGCGGTGGGACTCTTGTTTTGCTGCCCCTGTATCTTATTCCCAATACAGGCGAACACCATCGAAAGCAGCGGAAGATGCTCAACCCTGTGTTTTCCATCAGCCACGTGCGAGACATGGTGCCTGCTTTTCTCAAGGTGACGAAATGCGTAAGTGCCTTACCTGTCTGGCGTTGGTGGGCGTTATTGATTGCGCATTGTAATAGCTCCGAGACAGCGTTGCAGCGTAAGTAGAACACGGGTCCCGTGAAATTAATGTGTTGGAATGGCTCAATCGCACCGCTCTTGAACTCGTGGGGCAGAGCGGACTCCGGTACTCTTTTGATTGTCTGCAAGAATGCTATGCAAATCCTTACAGCACCGCCGTCAAGAACCTCCTGTACGCATTCCGGTGATTCCTTTCAGCTTTGTGGGAGGGGGCTAGCGAGAACTTCAGCCCAACAATATTCAAAGTGTCCGTCGCGAGGAAATTTCTCCCATTTCTTATCAATGTCAGGCCTCCTGACTTCAGGAGATCTGTAGTATTGTCGACGCTATGGATGAGACATCGATGAAGGTCTTGGAGGAAAAGAAATGTGCACTTTCTAAGGGAGACGACGCGGTATTGCACCAGATTGGAGAAGGAAAAGACATCACGAGCATACTGCGTGCGTTCATGAAGGTTCCTTTGTTGTAATTGCGTTCCTAACCACTGGGCTATCTATTGCAATAGTCCGAGCCAACATGGATGCTTCAGCGGAAGATCGTCTTCCAGATTTAGAGCTCATGGCACAAATGAGGTGGGCGTGGCTGCATTCGCGTATCTGTCTGATATTACATCAGTACGCTTGTTTTTACCGCAACACATACGACTGCCGGTGCCCTATGTCGGACCCTTTTGACTCTTGCTCATCACCAAGATGCACAAGACAGACTGGGCGAGGAAATCCAACTAGCAATGGCTGAACTTGGCGAGCTTGACTATGATGCCCTGGCCAATCTGCCATACCTTGATGCAGTATGTCGAGAGACACTGCATCTGTAAGGGTTCATTTTCTCTAAACTTGTTTATGTTCACAAGGGCATACATAGGTATCCTCCAGTTACCACCGTCGCACGCACGTATGTCCCACCCAAAATTCGCCAGATATGTTCGAATGAACCTTGTTTTTCTAGTGCAGCTGACAATATAGTCCTCCCCTTCTCGCGTCCCGTCAAAGGGAATGATGGGACATATATGCATGAGGTCCTTGTGCCCAAGAACACGAATGTTGTCGTGTCAATCCTGAACTCCAATTGAGATCCTGAAATCTGGGGAGACGACGCGCTTCAGTAGAAACCAGAAAAAATGGCTGTCTCCACTTCCACAAAGTGTTATTGATGCCGAGATTCCAGGGGTCTACTCTCACCTGTGAGTGGTATATAAATCCCCGGAATGCTTATACTCAATAATCCATTTCTTCTCCAGAATGACATTCATTGGCGGCGGAAGAGCGTGCATGTGAGATTAAAAAATTGTGCCACAATTGTCGGTCTCTGATGAGAACATACATAGTGGATTCAGGTTTTCAGAACTTGAGATGAGTTCGTAGGTTTTGTTCTTGATTAGATTCTAGCTGACCAGTTGGACAGAGATTGTCCTTTGCACACTCATCCAAGCATTCAAGTTCACTCCCACGAAAGAGATCGATTGGACCATGCAGGTGTCATCTCCGAACGTCAAAGGTTCTGAGGATGCAAAGTGGCAGTTGCCGCTCCGAGTCGAGTCGAGATGATATCAGGTCGGTTCATGCGGTGCTAGAAACATAACAAGGGGTCCGCCGGCGTTTTCAACTGTAGCTGCTATTTGATGTTCAAAGTATAGTTGGTCTGAAGCGGACTCGGGACTACCTCCGTTCCCTGGAGTCTATGGACAGTATAGTGACATAATTCGATTCGACTTAGTGTCAAATGAAATGCACTCACGGTGAGTACTGGTATTTTAGAATATTACGTGCTACACCCTTTCAGCACGACATCTGCGTGCTCTCCACAATTGCTTGTCGCCCCGGGCATTCCGAGCGGCGGAAGGATGATCCAAGGTTGGGGTTTCTTCTATCGTCGCGCGTCCATCATAGATGTTGATAAGACTATCGAATCCTTTTGTCCTGAAGCCTTGCATGTCAGATTTCAGGACAAAAAGGTTCGACACAGCATTCTTCCTTGTCAATTTTCCTGTTGTTCAGGTTTATTAAACTACATCATAACTCAACCAACTCACCCCAGAGGTATGCTTCCAGTCCTTCAGCGCACGTAGCTACTCTGCGCATCCCATCGCAGCCCCAGCACCCCCACTGAAGCGCAGCATCCCGCATCTGGCTCGTGTTGCCAATGCATATATATATGAGCATGCGTTCGCGTCCATTGAAATCTGGCCACCGTCTTTTTTAACCATGAGATCAGTCCAAGGGGGCAGCGATTGGGGATTCGAATTACTGGATTTCGATACTTACTTCGCGTTCATGTTGTTGGCGGAGGGACTCTCAATTGTGGCGGCCATGGCCAGAACTTCCATTGTTGACAGTTGCAGTAGCTTAACTTCATGCACTGCACTGTTACAGACCGTTGCTATTCATAGGTCAAACATTCTGCTTGCCTTCGCCTAGATAATCTGCTAGTAGGTGGTGAGACATTGAGAAAAGCGTGCTGGAAAAATGAAAGAAAAAAAAAACATTGTCAAAGTACGAGGTCACGGCATGGCATATATGACAGTGCCATGGTTTTGCAAGTTGGTTTCAAAGTTCTACACAGTCAGAGCTACATGTACTAGTAGTACTTCGACACAGGATTACTAGTTCGTTGTTCATTCTTGATTACCAAGGAGAACAGATCATGATTTGATAACATCTCGCTAAACCTAACGATCATGTCCACCAGCAGAAACGTCACCCCCACCGAAGACGAAGTCAGAAAAGCGGCTGTCGAGCTGAAAAAAGGCAACCCCGCCTCTGGCGTCGCCAAAGTCCACAGCTTCTTACTTGACGCAAATCCATCATGGACGGTCAGCGAAAAACGCATCCGAAAGATCTTGCAGAGTGAAGGACTCGTCAGATCGGACGCTGGGACGCCCAATAGTACAACCAACACCATCCATCCATCTTTTCGCCTCAATCAAAGTCTTGATGTCAACAAGTGGACCAGTAGGGTGGAAGTCAAGTACTTTGACGCGATCAAGGGCAAGGGTCTCGTCGCTAAAGAAAATATAGCAAAAGGAGATGTTTTATGGAGAGAGGATCCCTTCATCCTGGCCCCAGAATGGTGAGCTCCCCTACACATTCCGTCGCTTGGATCCAAGTGCTTAGTATGTCTGGAAAGGGAGATCTATGATCTCCAGCACGCATCGGAGGCATGCTCCCTCTGCTCGTCCATCATCCGCGACCACTCCCCGTTGCATATATCCTGCGAGGCCTCCACAACTGCAACTCCCTGCACAGCAAGATACTGCAATAGGCTCTGTCGCCTACAGGCAGAAAAAGTGCACCCTCTCCTATGTTCCGCACGCAATCCCGCGTCTGTACCACTCCTTGCCTTCGCAAGAGATGCACAATGGATGGCCCTGCATGCTCTCGCGCAGTGTACCAGCCGACTTTTACTGGTTTCTCAGCAAGATGCTGCGACATTCGACCTGGAGTGGGATGTAGTCCAGGGCCTTGCTGAGCTTGGGATGGAAGAACGTGCTCAGTGTCTTCGGTGAGCCATTGGACTCCAACACTTCGACAGCGGATGGCCACTGACCCTCTAATAGCGAGCAAGGATTGGAGCCCGATCGTAAAAATTGGCGGAGAGCCTTTGAGTTGTACTTGCAAGCATTTAAAGAGCCTCGGACACCTGCAGAACAGAAAAAACTAGCACGCTGCCTGAAAAAGCCAATTCCCGAAGAGCTACAGAAATTTACTTTCGAATATCAGGCCTTCTTACGTGGCTTGGGACGCATGAGTCTCAGTAAGCTGTTCCATAACTATCATGTTTTAGTTCACCGTTTTACGCTGGTTCGCAGATCTGGAGGCCCATGGTGGACTGTACAGACTGCACTCTCACCTTAACCACAGTTGCACTCCCAACATCTCAATAAGGCACTTGGACCAACGCACCGCGCTCTCACGCATCACAGTGATCGCAAAGGAGGACTTCGAAATAGGACAGGAGCTCCTAATCACATACACTAACCCCAAGAGCAGTCTCAGGGATCGACGCCGGAGATTATCAGAATGGGGATTCGGACCTTGCCGGTGTGAGCGCTGTGTTACCGAAGAGAAGGAATCGGATAGCAACACCCAGGAAACAGATGATCTCGTAGATCAGCTCAAAGCCGGCCTAGGAGTGTTATAGGGTGTGTTCATTGAATGATCAACAATTAAGATTAATTTCCGTTAAGCAAGCGTCCGTGGTCCCCGTGCTCTTTTGTAGGCATGCTGACATCACCCCCACGATCTGCTCCATTCAAGCTTCAAGATTTGGATCTTCCGAATTTATTTCATTCATCGGGACATATCACCATCAGAATAAATACGGTAAGCTCATGCGGCGCAATATATTTTGTCACCGGGGGTATATCTCATATCCTCACATGTGACCCAGTCAATTCAATTCGATCTCATCATTTCAGGGAAACTACCGGAGTGACATACAAATTGCAACCTGTGTTCTTGAGCCTATCGGCGACAGTGAACCCAAACCTAAGTTTAATTTTTAGCCAAGAGGTCGATCATCGTAATAACGCGCCTAATCGTGTTATACACCCCCCCTTTTTTTATTGGCTACATTCGCCGTGATTCAAATCAAGGAATTTTGATATCGATAGGTAAACGGTGTTATTTTGAATATACGTTATGCGACGCGCGGGCGATTGTGAATATTTTCTCTGATAGTCCCTGCATTATGAGGCGCAATCAAAATTGAATCTTGCGAATGTTCATCGTAGAAACTCTAGAACAGTCAATTTCCGCACCTAAGGACTGACGGTTGATCCCGCTGCCAGTGATCATCAATATTAATACCGGCGTTACATCGTTTCAGCGTACAGCATGAACATGTAGGATGCTTACGACGGGAGTAATATATAGGTAAGGTCCGCAAACACGCATAATGAAATAGCACCGGATTTTTTGTTAGATCCCTGGAGAATTGTTATAAGTACATAGATCGATCTCGCTCTTTGACGGTACTTACTAAACTCAGAACTACTTCGTTCCCGATTACCCGAGTACACACATCTCCGTCATGAGCCTCCAGGTTGGCTCTGCTGCTCCACCTTCCGATGAGATGGTATTTGAAACCACCGGTCATTTTATTATACCTACGGACTCATCCGACGATAAACGAAAATAGTAAGTCCCGTACGTACTGAGGCCCTGCATAGGGCCCCGCCCCAAGGAAACAATAATGAGCGTTTGTTACATTCTTATTGGTCTGATCATTGGTAGAGGCTAGAAGAGTGATACTTACGGATAGTGACCGCACGGCGACCTCGTAAGCCTCGGAAGTATGCAGGAAATGGAACTCGAACTCAATTGCACGGAGAAATGAATGATTTCGAGGTCTCGAAGAATTCAAAAATCCCAGCAGAGACGAGGCGGTACATATGGTAGCAAGGATTCATCGATCTGGATAAAAATAAACATAGTGAATATGATCATACCTGTGGGCAATGCAATAAGAAGCGCGCACCAGGGACTGACGGATGGCGCAACCATGCCCAACCATTTTTATCGCAATCGGTGAACGAGAAATACCGTATGATACTATGAAGTAGCTCCTAGTTAGCAGTGAGTCTGTGTTTACAGGAGTGCAGGGTGGGCGACGCATGGACGGCGCATTATCACTTGATTTAACGACGCTTCGCTGTCAGCCTGCGAATATGGGAGTACTTAGAGAGTAGCAAGCAAAAAAAAGTGGAAATGAAAAGTGGAATACCGTGGAGCACAGTGTTATTGCCGGGAGCCAAGTGATGATGGGGCAATGGGCATACCGTAATAGTGTAGGACTGGCATTTGAGCCAGCACTGTCACATCTGAGCCAAACGGCCACCACACGCTTACTCCTACAGGGGCGCAGGGTAGGCGAACTAACATCTCGTGATCAATGACAGAATGACAAAAATATCACATTTAAGATCTGTGAATTAAACTGAATTTCGAAGTAGCCACTGATCACTTGCCTGCCTGACAGTGGGCAGCCATCGTGCCCAGTTATCAAACAGACCTGCTATTGATATTGCATATAGGGAGAAACGCTACGAGGAAAAGCCACAAAAATTGCAGGACAAAATTAGCAGGACTAGGTCACTTTCAAGTTGTACCTGCCGCACAGACGGCACATAATTATCACCCGATTTAACGACGCTTCGCTGCCAGCCTGCGAGTATGGGACTTGGAGGTAGCAAACAAAAAGCGAGAAATGGGCAGCGGAACACCGTGGAACATGGCGTTATTGCCGGCGGGTGGCAAAGAAGTGAAGAGGCAAATAGTATATGTGCCAATAATAGAACCGGCATCTGAGCCAGCATACAGTGCCTCGGCTTACATAATTTGGTTGATTTTTCAGACTATAAGTTCAACATATGAGGGAAGACATTCATTCTAGTTACTAGTACAAGCCGCTACGTACTACATGATGCATGCAGCTGGATGGTCCCCGTCAATACTTTACTATGAGAACCTTCAAGTTTGCAGAGTCTCGACCTAATCGAATTTTCTGGCGATCGGAGACTGAAACAGACGGTTAGACACAAAACGGCCATACTTTAACTGAGGACTCGTCGACGCCGTTACCAGATGTGCCCGTTATCACAATTATCGAATGGTGAACAGCGCACGTAGTACATATCATCATGCTCGGTCTCGATTAATCCAAGGTGACGACTCAGGTATGCTTATATCTTGTAGATGTGGATGATGCGTGTTGGCTGCCATTGTGTTGGTTTACTCTTGCGATCTACGTCCTTTTAGACAACTTTTACAATTAAATCAAGATCAATGATACTCGGCAACAGGACCAGGCGCACGCTCAGGCTGGCACATCATGAGGGGCAGGCACCCAATACATACTACTGATGGAATCTACCGATTATCTCCGCCACTTTTATGCGTGGCAATACGACATAAAATAAGCTGATCCACTTCTCTTGCAACCTGCATGCAGCGAAGTACGGCTACGTCTTCATGCGCACGACCTCTCAAAATGAGTTCGGATTCCCCTAATATTATGCTCAGAGACCAGAAACATGTTTACTTATCGACCAAGGATCTTGACACTGGTGCTCAACTCGTTGTTGGGCCCACTTCACCTCTTGATCTAGATGAGGCTTTGAGAATAAGGTGTGCTGTGAGAACTGCATGTACATTAATTGATTTGATTTTGTTTTACAGGAGGAAGATTGACAGACATATCATGCCTCTGATGTGTGGTGAGTTGTCGCTGTGCCCAATTGTACAAATCGATTGTGTCTGACGATCCCTGTTCAGCTTTGTACTGGTAGGTTGACTGTGCTTGCTACAAGTCAGCGCTTATACGAACACAGGATCCAATTTATGGACAAGACAACCTTGGGTTATGCGTCCATCCTTGGAATTCAGTAAGAAATATGTATCAAGACCAATAAACCACTACTGACGTGTGTTGTCAGACGGGCCACGAACCTGACCACGAATGAGTAAGTCATTATTGTTCTTGAAGTCGAAAATCTGAAGGTGAACTTTCTGAAGGTACAATTGGCGAGACATGCATTTCTCGAGTCTGCATAATCCATACACTAACTATCTTTCAGGCTTGGCACTGTGTTCTATCTCAGTTATCTTCTCTTCGAGTTCCCCCAGAACCTCGCCCTTCAGAAATTCCCGGTTGGGAAGTGGATGAGGTAGACTCGCAACCATTATCAGTGTAAACATCAATGACAGCTTGTATCAGTATCAATATCTTCGTCTGGGCAGTCGCACTTGTATGTCATGCAGCATGCAAGAATTTTGCTGGGCTTCTTGTCGTGCGCATGTTGCTGGGCGCTTGTGAGGGGTCGATCACTGCTGGATTCTTGATCGTCAGCTCTATGTTCTACACGCGGACGGAACAAACGCTGCGAGTTGGCTATTGGTGTGAGTTCTCGTTTGCAAATGATCGGAAAAGCAAATTGATTGTGCGTGTGTGAATTTAGTTCTGATGAATGGCATTGGTGCGCTCACTGAAATGTATGTTTGACGTCGCCGCCTAAGCCAGCGAACTCTAGCACAAGTCGTTGCTGGTTTCATCAGCTTTGGTGTTCTCCACATTAACACAAAAGGGTTTGAACCATGGCAATGGTCAGATAATTATTTTTATCACTCCCTGCTCCTTCTGATGGATCACAGGCTCATGATCATCACTGGTATGACAACAGTGATCCTTGCTATCTCATTCTGGTGAGTCTATCAAGCGAATATTTCCATTGCCCAGTCTTCATATCTAAGACATATCCGCCTGATGAAGGTTCTTGTTCCCTGATTCGCCTACGAACGCCTGGTTCCTTACTCCCGACGAGCGGGCGAAAGCCGTGCAGCGTATCAAGGTACCTCTGTTAAATGAATTGGTATCAGCCTTTGGCTTACATTTGGCGCAGGAAAACCAAACGGGGGTGGAAAACAAACATTTTAAGATGGAGCAGTACGTATTCGATGCCATTGTGATCTTTCATTCCTCACGTCGACTTCTCTAGGATGATTGAAGCCCTGACCGACCCCAAGACATGGCTCTTCGCCCTCTTCTCGGCTCTAAACAATGTGCCTAACTCATTAACAAACCAGCAATCACTCATCATCGCTTCGTTCGGATTCAGCGTTCTACAAACGACTCTATTGTCTTGTGTTCCTGGTATTCTTGAAATCTTGACAATCTTTACTGGTGTTCGGCTCGCTGCACAACGGTCCAATTCCAGAGCCTATGTTGGTGCTATGTACTTCATCCCGTCGTGGTTCGGCATCTTGTTGGTGAACCTACTTCCTTGGTCCAATCAGGTATGTGGCTTGCCATCTGTGAGTCTACCAAGTTGTCTTTAATATCACATATTAGGCTGGACTTCTTGTCGGCCAGTTCCTGGGTGCGTGTGATCCCCATGGTGTGTTTCTATGCTCATCGCTCCGTAGCTGAAACTAGTGTCCCTGGATTTGTACTATCGTTATCGTGGCTCAATAACGTGACTGCTGGCCATACGAAGAGGGTAGGTAATTTGCCAGTTATCGAAGTCGATCGCTCCTTAAGTGAACATCAACCTGTAGGTTGTTACTAACGCCATCATGCTCTCGGCTTATTGCGTTGGCAACGCAGCTGGCCCCTTGATGTGGAAGGACCAATATAAGCCACGGTATGACATTCTTCGGCTGACTCTTCTAGGAAGGAATGTTCCAAGTAATCATTATTTATGTGCAGCAACCACGTCCCATGGGCTGTGATCGGCGCATGCTACGTCGCCTGTCCGGTACTTCTTCTTGTTATCCGTGCCGTTCTCGTCCGAGAGAACCGAATCCGCGACGCAGAGCCTGTTGACACTGGTGAAGAATATGTTATCGAGCAAATCACAGAGGATGGGAAGCGTGTAGAAGTTAATATCGACAAGGTGAGTTTTCCGAGTCGATAGTTGCTTTTCATGTACAAGGGTCGATGACCTGCCTGCACTAGGAATTCCTGGATTTGACAGATAGGCAGAACAGGGACTTTAGATATGTTTTGTAACATCAAGCACACTCGATCCCTACTCTGGATACATATATTACTAAGAGTTACATATTCTCCTTCTCATTGCCAAATGGCGATCATCGTGCTCGGTGATGTCCATCAATTACGGTGTCACACCCTGTGGCGACACTACCAGGGTCATCTCGAGAGCAAATGCTCACACTCGCCCACAGAAATTAAACAAATTATAGACAACGCGCCGTAACACTCAGGGAACGCTTTACTCATCACCGCAGACCACACGAACTGATCTAGCGCCCATCAATGACTGGTGTAATATGCGGAAGAGCGTGGGTCACCGCTGATTACAATATCCAGGGACAGCAAACAGATTTCCATGGGCCATAAGGCCAGCGCCTACCAATGTGGGTGGGCAATCGACTGGCAAGTCGCGCCGGGATCGACGCCGCGAGATCCGAACGTGCAGCAAGCTGGGATGGACTTAAAATGCCATTCATTATCGCGTTTTGGGCCTCGCCAACATACACTCGATCAACTTTCGCATCGTCTTTCCGCAGGGCGTTAGCATTTTATGCATTTGCCTTCTGGGTCATCGTTGTTCTCAAAGAAACACTTCCGGCCTTTTGCTTTCTGGTAGCGTAAGATGGGCGTAGTACCGCCGATTGTTCAACTGGACATGGACCATTACCTGGCATCAGAAGTATCGCAGAGATACCAATGATACTATTGGTCGTAATATGCACGTATTTGACTCTGTGCTAGCTCGACAGTGCGCTGTGGACATATACCAACGAAATCCATGCACGATCTCATTGATATGAATGACCATGATGTCGTTTCCATGGAGCCGGGTGGCCCATAGAAGCAATGCGTGAAGCGCCCAAGTGGAGTCGATGACAAGGCTTTGGCACGCGTAATCTGCGCAGCTTATACTTATGTGTATGTGGCGCACGGAAAACACCTGGTGTGTAGGCGACCTATACAAGCGCTATCCCAACTCGCCTCTGCGTCCAACTAAACACCTGCTTCGATTCGGTCTTTCATTCCAAGTGTGTGCACGCCAAGTTTCATTTGAAAAGTATTTGCTGGTAAGTCATAACATGCGTTATACGTTTTAGCAAAGATTACTTAGACCAAAAAAAATAGACCTGCACCAACGATTGCTGCCCAACTCGAAAAAAAACCGTGCTCTTGGACAACGCCATAGCAAAAGGTCGGAGCAGAGCCGGACCGTGTAGATAAATTTGGCGCGCACTATCCACAGCTCACCGTGCTCCTGATAAACGAGACATGTCAGCGGCGAAGCCCCAACGGAAGATTGCAGGACAAAAAGAACCAGTCTGGGGCATATTGTACCTTCCAGGTGGACGACGCACTATCACCTGTTCTGACGATGGTTCGCTGCAAGTATGGGACTTGGAGAGTGGCAAGCAGAAAGGCGAGAATTGGAAGGATAAAGACAGTGGAACGATGTGGGCTATAGCGTTGTCGCCGGGCGGCAAGGAGTAGCGAGCGGGAGTGATGATGGCATAGTGAGATTGTGGGACATCGAGACAGGTAAAGTCACTGCAAGATGGACAGGCCACACTTGGGGGGTGTCATCTATCTGCTGGAGTCCAGACGGAGGTCGAGTGGTGAGCGGATCAAGTGATGGAACGGCAAGATTGTGGAATGTTGAGAGCGGCGAGATCATCCTTGAGCCAATCAAGACTGGGCATATATACGTGCGCGCGGTTCACTATTCACCCGATGCAACAATGATTGCAACAGGTGGGAACGATGCTTCAGTGAAACTCTGGGAAGTCAAGACAGGCGAATTGCTCAAAACACTCGAGGGAAATATGCTTGGAGTTGCTTGGTCTTCGGACGTCAACACGCTTATCTCCGGGTCACTTAACTATGATAATGACTCGATTAGAAAATTCGACACCGCCACTGGGACACAAACCGCTGTGCTCGAAGGACATCAACATCTTGTTAAAGCCCTTTCATTATCTCCCAATAACCGTATCCTTGCGAGCGCATCATCTGACAAGACGACACGACTTTGGAACATTGAAACCAATCAACCTATTGGACTACCTCTCCTCCATGAAAAAGCAGTGAGATCTGCGGCCTTTTCTCCTGATGGAAAGCTGCTGGCCACTGTCTGCGATGACCATCACATATACACATGGGATGTCGCTGCTATCGTCAGGGAAGCTGGCCTCGGTAAACTTCTGACCGTGAGTTTGAATCCTATTTCCTATCGAACACACTGATGACACATGTTCCATAGGCCTCTGCCCCAAAGGTATCTCAACTTCGAACTCTTAGAAGTTATGTGCACTAATCTGTGTTATTACAGGTTGGCGAAAAGTCAATCTTAGAGGTAGTTGGCCCTTTCTTTGAACATGCCCTGCCTTTATTCATCTTTGTGCCAGACGGACGCTACACAACGTCGAAGTCAGAAAATCACGGATGCGCATCGATTACCGCCAGATTTTTTCAATGGTGCACATGTTGGCGTGAGTTTCCGGAATCATGGTCTAACCTATTTGTGACACTTGAGTTTTCAGCCTTCTACGACGCGTCGTCCCCCTCCCCGTCATGGCCGTGGCAGCCGTACAACACCCTCATCATCAGGTACCCTCCTTGGTCGGCTTTCCTCCATATTCCCCCGTTTTCACCACACCACACCGAGTGTCATTGATGTGCCTACCGTCCAGGACAGAAAGGTATGTTTACCTCCGAGTTCTGCCTGGTTTAGTGCCAATTCGCTTTAAAGGCCTTGTATGTCTCCCCACCGCGCCAGAAAAAGCCACTCTTGCAAGGTACCCACATTCAAGGTCAACAGCAACAACAAGGCCAATCCCATGGCCAGGCATCATCGTCTCGTCCCCCGGTGACCTCTGCTACTGCAATATCTACGACATCTGCAGCTGCTGGTGCAACTCCTGCGTCTACAACTGCAACACCGTCGCGTCCTGCTGCCGCCAACAACCTCAGCCTGTGGACTCGCATAGTGCTCTGCATCTGCTGCGTCTCTGTTGACTATACTAATGGCCCTCAATGATGAAGCAGCGTTTCATCGCTCGCATTGCTTCTCATTATGTGCTGACGTTCTTGTCCTCGTATCGTACTACTATTTTCGCCCTGCAGATGTCAACTCTACTTCATCGAGCCTATTATTGTGATTCTCCGCTGCGGCTAAAGTGTCTTCCTGCAACGCAACCGCTAATCATGACCGCCTGAACGGGCAGAGCGGAATGCAGTACTTCATGGTCAGGATCTTTAAGTGCATTCTTCCTGGGTGCTTGGAGTCCTTCGTTTCGCACCTTAATGTATGGCTGAGCCTCGGCAGTAAACGCCGTGACGGACATGTACTTCGGAAGAACCGATAAATGGATCCTTCGAGGTCTATCTTTAAGTTGTAGGGGAATGGAGGGACTTCAAGTTGCATAAGAGAATTTGTGTGCACGGTGTTTGGTCACTGTATCCGAGTTGAAACGACTTGCCAAGTCTATTCACCCCAGCAGCGCGTTCGCTGTAGTACGCAAAGGTTACAGCGTGGTAAAAGGATGAGCGCTCATCACACGACCACCGTGATTGCTGTTCATGGGATGCAGGATAACCGGAGACCTACGGCATGAGCTCAGTGCTCATTCCTCGTGTTCTGATGATCAAGAAGAGATTGAATTCCTTGCCTGAATTGTGTGATATGTATTGTGCTGTTCAAGTGCAAATATATTACTTGCGCCAATGAAACGATAATGTAAGGACTCGGAGACAGAAATGAACTACATCAGATATTAATGTACATACAATTTTAGTATACCTTTATTGCATTCTCCAAATGACAGTACACGACATTAGTACAGACCGCTCGCCGTCATCAATGGTGGCGTCTCCTCGTGAGACCTCAATCCCAACTATGTATTGCATACATTACTCTTGTCAATACAACAAAGATCGAAAAGAAAGCTCTATATCCATATTGTGCATGAAATCAAATAAGAAAATGTCGAACAAAAGTACCACAAAATGAGCACTTCCCAGCATAGCGGAACAGTGTCCAATGTGACACTCCTACAAGGGCATAAACCCCGTCTGACGCGCCATCGCCCCTGTCTCCGATTCCGCATACATACTGTATGCCATCTGCATCGTCTCCCCATCAAGCCCCCTCACCTTAAGACACTTCCCAAATAACTTCTTATCGACCGGATACTGAACCCGGCTTGCAAGATGCTGCCCGCCCACCAAATCCTTGATCACGCCAGCAATAAGCCGCTGCTTATGCACGTTGATTAATGGCTCCAGCTGCATCGAAGGCGGCAGAGGCGTCAGCGAATCGAATACTTCTGGGTGGGCCGGAGACTCGAAATTGACGGTTTGGGAGTCGATGCCAACGGGGTCGTGAGGCGAGGTTGGGTCAATTAGATCTGGGAGTCTGCTGTAGCGGTATAGTTGAGAAAGATAGACCCCGATGAATGGGACGCAGGCTGATGGCGTCTTGACATCATTGGCACCTTTTGATTTTCCCGAGGGTAGGTCTGTGCTGCTGCTACTCAAGACCGTAGATGTCCGCGTCGTCATATTCAGAGTCTTCGGGTCTACCATAGCAGCGATAGCATCGCGCATAGCCTTGAAATCATCATCTGGCGACACGAATCGCTTCAGCTTTTGAAGCAACCCGTTCTCCCACAGCCTCACGCGTCCCCAATGCCGATGCATAGCTTTTGCGACCCACTCGTTTTGCAAACCGGCAATGATAGCCGCCAACGTATTGAAATTACTCCGGACGTATGCTTTCTAAACCATGTCACGCAAAGTCTGAATCAGTCTCCTCAAAGTAAAATATCATCGGAAGGGAACTCACAAAAGCGATGCGAATAAACTTGCCTACCAACATCGTCCTATCGTTCGGATGCGTCATCACGATCTCGGCAACCACAAAATTCGCAAGCAGATTGAACCGCCCTCGAACAGCAGCCAATGCACTCGTCTTCTGGCTCCACCGTGACTCAGCCTTCCAGCGTGCCCGGTCCTTGAGATACTGTGCCCAATCCAACACGTTCACCTCCTGACACGACATCCAATCGTCCAAGATCAATTCTTCAGGCTTGACCCCCAAGAAAAGCTCACGGTCGATCGTTGAGAAATGTTGTACGATCAGGTCGGCGCTCACATTCAGGATCCAGCTTCGGTGCGGTTTTCGACCAGAGGATATGAATTTGGATGCAGAGGTTATTATGAATGGGGATGTTGTAGGCGAGCCATGGGACGTAGACGGTCTTGACGGTACCCTGCTCTGCAAGATTTCAAGTGGAACAGCATCTTCAGGCGCAGGTTTCAAATCGTTCATTCTCGCAGGCGGCGATGTCGGTCCCGATCCTCCAGACATGGCTCCAACCGTCCCAGACGTCAACTCCAGACTCACCGAGCTGAAATAGTCCTCCGTCGTCGTCGTCGTCGTAGCCCCTGAAATCGTCACCTGCGACCCAGTGCCTACAAGAGTTTGTTCATCCATCCTCAATACCCCGGTCTCGTGCTGATCAATCTCATAATCCTCCTCATCCTCATCCTCACTATCCAACCCAAAAAACCTCGGCTGCTCATCTCCAAAATCACCCACAGCCATCCGCTCCTGAATCGTGCGCACCCATCCATCCACCTTCTTCGCTTTCTCTTTCCGTTTCTGGGGATTGATCTGGCCTTCAAGACGTCTCAGAGCCTCTTCGACACCCCCATTATCCTCCTCGTCGCTCAAAGAATCCACGAGGGCATTCACCTGCCACTGCTGTATACCATTCCCCAACGCAGCTCCGACAGACGCAGACGACACAGCAGATCCACCCGAGGCTACTGAGTCCCGAGAACGGATCCCCAACGAGGAAACGCTGTCCACCGACCGCCGTATGAACTCGAAATCCCGCCTTAGAGGCAGTCGACGCGGGGGTTTGCGCAGACCCGGTGGTGCGGGTGGATTCTCACCATGCGCCTCGGAAGAGGTATCTGAAAGATCCAGGTCGTCGATGGAGACGACATCGAACTGCCATGGTGGTTGAGCCTGCACTTGGGCGACGAAGGGGTTGATCCGCGATCGTGAGGATAGGATTGAGCCGAAGGAGTCTGTTGAGTGTGTGCGCGTGGACGCACGGGAGACGGACGATATAGATAGGCGCTTCTCTTGTGTAGACTGGCGTCTCTCCTGCGTAGATTGACGTTTTTCCTGCGTAGATTGATGTTTCTCTTGTATCGACACGCACTTATCGCCCAAAGAACCTACCGTCATACTATCCCGCTCCTCCTCTTCTTCCACCTCCGTAACAACCCGTAATTGCGTCTGTGACGAGGGTAGGTCCAACTTCGCCTCAAGCCCTTTGACTGCACTCTCCGCCCCACTCTGACTCTGCCTCCCAACCACAGGACATGTACCCCCATCCAACACCTTCTCCCCCTTACGCCCACCCACGCCCGCCGGCTCAATCATCTTCAAATACTGCTCGACACCGCCCCTAACCATTAACAAATCTCCCGTCGCATTCAACTCCAAATCAAATGCCGAAACATTTGCAGGAACTGCAAGACCCGTATCCACAGTCTGCCTCGAGTTCAATACTCTCTTCCATCTTCCCAAACGCCCGATCGTCTTCACGAATGCACGGGAGATCGCACTCTGGGGAAACACAATGGGAGGGGGGGAGCAGTTCGTAGGGGTGGTATCGCTTGTGTTAGAAGACGCTGCTGAGATAGAAGCTCGACTCTGCTGAAGTATGTTCATCTGCAACGGTTGTTGTATAATCGCAGCAGCCCTGGGCGGAGAAGACACGCTGCCAGAATTGAATGAAAACGCGTTGCTGTTGTCGCCATGGAAGATAGATTGAGGATGTGCAGGTGATTCGTCGGGTGCAAAATCGAGGTCTACATCAGAGTCGTCTTGCTGTTTGGAAGATATGGCTTCTGCGAATTTTTCACCTAGAACGTGCGTGGGTCGGGGTTTAGTGGGAATGTTTAGGCTTTGGCGGGCGGAAACGGATCCGGAGCGGTGGCGGCGGGTATGGGCTTCTTTGCAATCTTTGACGACTTTGATGAGTTTCCTTACGATGTTCTGTGTATCATACTTGAGCTGAGAAACCCCATAAAAGATAAAAGACTTACCAGACCATCCTGATGTTTCTTCAAAATAGGATCCTTCACAAGGGTATTTAACCAACTCGCCAACAAAAGCCTCAACTCCCGATTCGGCAAAAAATCCATGACGAAAAACGTCAATAGCCAGTATCTGATAGCTACGAACGTCCGCACGCGCACGATTTTCCGTATCATATCGTCTTTACCACTTAGCGCCCAGTGAAAACGACAGATGAGGAGGTGGCAGAGGTCGACAGCAGATATGTATGTTCGGTAGGTGAGGAAGAAGTTGAGTAATTCGTCGTAGTCGAGATCGCTTGTTAGCTGGGCGATCCATCGTTCGATCGTCGCTGCGATGAGCACCTTAGTGGTTATGCCTTCCCCGTCGATACGCACTATAGGCACATCTATGAGTCCACGGCCCCTACGAGAATTAGAAGGAGAAGACATTCCACCGCGGCTGCTCTGTGACACCGAGACATCATCACTATCCAACTCAGAAGAAACTTGTATTTCCCCCCAGAGGACAAACCGGGGGTCATTACGCGGTGCAGCGCTATCCTCTGCGCGAAGAGACATTTTGATAGTCGTCTCCCCTGCAGAATCCGAAAACAGTCTATCCAGCTGTGGAAGACCACGGTAAGTCTGGAGAACATCGAACACCTCTGTTGAATATCGGGAATGCATGCTCGTTTCTGGGAGTGGGATGAGTTCTGGGTCGGGTGGGACGATGCCTGGGGGTGGTGAGGGGGAATAATCTTGGATGAGGTCGGGTGAGACGCGGAGGGGGAGGATGGAATCCGGGGTATCTGCTCGTTGTGTGATATCTCCTGCGCGCGCAGTCAGACCGGACTCGAACGACTGCATCTCCCGTAGTGCGCGTGGCATGGGTAGAAACCCATTAGAAGACGGTCTAGTAGGCGATTCAAAAGTAGCGCTGAGTCCAAATGGATGTGGGATGAGACTTGGTGACGCGTTGTTTTCGAACTCAGAGCTCGAAAATGGAGAGGAGGGTACGGAGCCGTTTGGCCATTGCATGACTTCTGCAAAAATGTCTGCGGTAGGTTGTTTTGGCGGATCGGGGAAAAGCGCAGTTGGCTGTGGACGTGGCATGTCTGCACCAGTAACGCTATGTGAATGAGTCCTACCAGTGGGTGTGTGCTGTATGGATGAGCCTGCAGCAGACGCGCTGGCAGCCATGCCGAACATGTCTGGGATAGAGCGGGTCCTTCGTACTAACTTACGCGGCTGCGTGGTGGTGGAACTGGATTGAGATTCCTGGGCGGTGGACTTGACTCTATTCTGGGTGAGGAAACTCATGCGGGAACGGGTTTTGGAGGCACGAGTACGAGTGGCATCAACGGACATGGACACCTTGTGAGTCATTTGCTCTGCTTCCTCTGCAGCAGCCGCGGGAGCGACCGCATCACGACGACTTTAAATAAGTAACGAAATTAGCTGTGCATAGTGGCGATGATACGGCAGGAACCGCACCTGACACGATACATCTGCTTTCCGTGCTGATTGACAAAGGCGGTGATGGCATATGGAGAACGGACATCTTTGCCTACGCCGAGAAATTGGTCGTAGCGCCTCTTTAGTTCTCTGGCAGCTGAACCAGATGAAGTCTCGACGAAACTGCCATCAGCTGATGAAAGATGAGAGATGCACAGACTGGTGACAAAGAAAGAACACACGAGCTATTGAAATATCTGCAGAAGCTACTTCCGGTGGAAGCGAGTTCCATTCTGTATCTGATGCACGGGAAAATGAGAACGAAGACTGTGAATTGTTTAGTGAAGGAGCGGGAATTGGGAGTAAGAGATTTGCTGGTGCGAGTTCGTCTGTAGGTGTCTCTGAGTCAGTCGTCGGCATCGCGCTAGTCATCGCCGAGGTCGTATTCAGCGTCGCCCTCGCTGTCGTGGTCGTCGTGGTCGTCGTGGTCAGCGTCGTAGTCGCCGTCTGTTAGTAAGACATGAGTGGCATCGAAGAAACAAAAGCAGAGTGACACCGCATGCAAACCACGTGCTTTACCCCGCATCATCCTCTTCCACGATGTCGATAGTCACAATCCGCGTGCGTCCAATTCATTGCAAAAAAAGTCACTGAAAATCATCAATAAAACCATAGAATGTCGAGTTCTTTAATAATCCAGCAAGATTCTTGGATCCTTATCACTTTCGAGTTACTTTTGAGTGCATAGCACCTCTCAAAGACGGTCAGCACAATGTTTATTAATTTGTGGCTTTCATCTGCTAACTTTCAAATGTAGATCTAGAATGGAAGCTGATCTATGTATCATCACCAGGGAATGAAGAACTAGACCAAGAACTAGACGACTGCCTCGTAGGTCCAGTCCCAGTCGGCGTAAACTCTTTCGAGTTCGAGGGCCTGGCTCCTGATCCTGCAAAAATACCAACAGAGGACGTCCTGGGCGTCGCTGCTCTTATCCTGACAGGCTCTTATCGTGATCAAGAGTTTGTACGCGTTGGATACTATCAGAACACGGAGTACGATAACGAGGACATGAAAGCTACTCCTCCGGAGAAAATTCAATTTGATAGACTCGTACGCGATATAAGCACAAAACTACGCGTCACCCGCTTCCAAATCAAGTGGTTCGTCCTGTTTTTCATGTTTGTGATCTGAATCTCATCTACTCAAAGGGATGTCGTGCCACAATCACAAGGTCACGCCGCTGCAGGCGCTGCTGCATCAGCCGCCGTTCCCTCTGCAAACGACCTCGATGGTGATGATGCAAATCATAGTACTTAGATTCACTGTATTCTTCTTGCATTATACCTATGCACTGTCGTTTATCGAACACTATGCCAACGGCTTACTCCTGTACAAAAGCACATACGCAGACGCGTCCTCCCCTCCTCCATCAATCGTTCCCAGTTTCTCCCTGGGAAACACTGATACCTTGTCATCATCAAATTTGTACCAATCCTCGTCATCCTCGTCAAACGCAGGTCCATCACCCGACTTTGCATGGAATACACTCTTCTTCACGAAACCGATATAGTGCCCCGCATCAGCGTCTGCTCCCTTGTGCGTAACGATGGCTGTCCAAAATTCAGTTTGCCCCCCAAAGCCAAAGAACGACGACACCCACCAACAAGATCATACAGCCCAGTCACGCTGCACCCATAATCACTCTTCAGGTCGGCATCAGCCAATGCCTCCAGCTCCTGCAACTCCCGCGCACGATACACGCTCTCCTCCTCCAGGTCCCCTGGTACTTCACTCGGCGCCATCTCAACATCCGTATTCTCCTCTGCAGGCCTAGACGACGATGACGCCTCCTGCGCCACCTTCGTCCGCTTACGCACCTTCCGTCGCTCGGCACGCTCTTTCTCGATGGACTTTAGTCGGCTGGACACCGGCGTGAGCTTTGATTTCAGTTCATCGGTTACTACTTCCAGCGCATCAAACTCTGACGCAAATTTCACTTTGCGCTTGGGGATCGTGAGACGTGAAGCAGAACTGGAAACAATTAATACTTACCATGATCTTGGCCTTCTTTCCGATATCGCGTCTCCATGCAAAACGAACCATGTGCACTGTCAGGTAACTCGGTAGGCGTGAGAGACGCGACGTCTGGCTGTAAACTGCTTGACGCCCAAGTGAAGGAGAGTTCTTATCCAATTGAGAGTTCATTGCCTGTGTACGCGTAAGCAAAGACCAACCCAAGCACAAAAAACGCGCATACATCCTTGATACCAGTATGCATATAATTCGTCGTCGCTGAAATATTGCACTCGATTTTCAGTACCTTTTCTATCGTGACGGTGCTAGGCTCTTCAGGCGCTTCGTCGCATTTCAATCTGTCCAAATCAGTCAGCTGACGCCGAGCAAAAAAGGAAAAATCCAAATCACTCTCTGTGCATCTCTGCCATCATAAACTGATCGACAAATCTCCTTCCCCCCGCCACTGTATTACCCGTAGCATCGATCCCAGGAACCTCTTTCAAGCCGTTCGCGAGCTGTGTCCAACACTCTTCAGCATCTATACCTCAAGTCAACAACCTAACAAAAAAGACAGCAGAAAAACGCTCACCTTGCTGCGCGTACCCCCCTAACATTCCATTCTTGCCCGATCTATCAATCTCCCCGAACTGAGGTACGGCCTGACGCAATACGGTCAAAAATGTGGTAGGGATATATCCCTCCGTCGTACGAGACATGTTGCTGTATAAGTCTCTCAGCGCACGAGGGAGGACGTCCAAATGCGGTGACCTATCAGACGCGAGATTCAGGTTACGAGCCACGCATGTAAGAAGTAGTAGCATACGTTGAGAGAGCTGTTTGAAGCTCTGGTATCGCACGCATCGCTTGGACGGTAGCGTTCATGTAGCAGGTATTTCCGAGGCTGTGAGCATGTACTTGTCACTTCACGGTAAGCTGTGAATCGCTGTAGTACCCACTTTTTCAATCCAACTGGTAAAGAGAGCTGCAAGAACAAAAGTGTAAGTAACCCGCACGAGCGCAAATCAAACGAACATACGGCTTCTGCGATCTCCGACTCGTCCATATCTGCACAGGAACGGTCACCACAACCCTCAAATCACATGCATACAGACACACTCACCCTCAAGAAAAACGATCGGTTTTTCAGGTGGCTTCGGGAGCTCGCCCGCAGCGCCAATAACCATGAATGTCTGTCCCTAACCATACATTTAATACACACTTTCCACAAAACAAAACAAAAGCGCACTCACCGCTTTAGGAGCCACCTTCTTCCAATCCGTATCATCCTACACAAATTAATCATCTATCAAAACGCCTACACAACACGAAAAGCACGCACCTTCAGCACGCCGCCCTTGATCATGACTTTCATACGCTCCGGCGGCACGCCTGTGACCTGATAAACCGCATCTTTGAACACGGCAGGTGGGAGTGATGTGTCTAAGTTAACATCGAGAGTTTTTCCTGTGTGTTTGACGTGTACTTGTAGTGGGGCCATCGATTGGATGAGTTGCAGGTCTGCGTAATCGCAGGTAATCAGAGTCCAGACTGACGCGTTCAAGGGGTAGATGGGAATCGATTATGTAATGATGGGCACGTGTCTGTGACGTCACGCTTAACACGTTCCACAGCAAGCAGTGTCCCCGGCTTTAAAAGCTCCTCAACGTCGACTTTAACCTTTAACTTCAACGACAACCTCGACAACGACAACGATAACAACGACAACGACGTTAAGCACGATGACAATCTAGTATGTATTGAATAAACCAAGTTCGAAAAGCTCTAATGGTCTCACAGTTACTCGCTCACATTCCTGCTCCTAGCAGCAGAAGTAAGTCCCGCAGCACCTTGACTTCAATTCATGATTCATAATGTACCCAAACAAGATGGTAACATTCTGCCTACTCGTATCTCCACTCCCTTTCACAGTCCGCAAAAATCTTTTCCGGTTCCTCTCTGAAAGCCCCATCGTCGCCAAAGTCGCGTATGGGCTCAAGATTTCCTTCATGTTCGTACTTGAATCGTTCACATCTCGCTCACTATACTAACATCATATCAACCACCCATAGCTTCGTAGGCATTCTCTTCCTAGACGCCCTCCAACGCATGTTCCGCGTAACAGCCGAAACCGAAATGGCAAAAACAGGCGGCCAGAGCATGCACGACGTACGAACCGAGACTAATTTCGCCGCTCGCAAGTTCTAGTACGCACCTCATTCTCTGTCATAGTGCATCATTCAATCTGATGCGTTTGTGTTTTCTCATCAGCGCCCAACGAAACACTTACCTAACTGGTTTCTGCCTCTTCCTCTCTCTAGTCCTCACCCGCACGTTCTCCATCATCTTGGACCTCATTCACACGCAGGAGGAATATGCGAAATTGAAGAAAGTTGTGAGCACCCCCCCATTTGGGGTTGGCCCCTGCTTATATATTGTCTGTCTGTCTTGCAGGTTGGTGCTGGTGCCAAGGGTGACCAATCCAAACAAATTGAAGAACTCAAGAAGAAATTGGCCGCGAGCGAAGCAAAGGACCGTGACTTTGGTGCGTCTACCGCTTTTTATCGATGTTTTATTTCTAAACTGGAGCTGCGTCACTCAGCAAACCTCAAAAAGCAGGCTGCACAACAGGCTGACGAATTTGATCGTCTTGCGAGTAAGTACAATGAGGCGGTTGGGGCTGTTTCGGACAAGAAATCGGACTAGAGGTTCTTTGTGCAATTGTCATATGATGTGTACTGGCTTTCATGTTCTTCTTGTTTCTTGTTGATGATCAGTCACCCATCTTTACCTGCAGCCTTCATCATGCTCACTAAAGGGCTTTCTAAATCCACGACCAGTGTTTGGTGCGTGGCACCCTCCAACTCGTCAAGAAGTGTGTTTCCTTTGTTTCGTGATGGATCGGTGCAAAATATCGATCTCACCCGGGCTCTAATTTTTTCGAGTGTCGGAAGGATCCTCAGTAATGATCACTATGAGCTACCTATGCCTGCCCTTGACTGACGTCTGGGTCGGTTATATCAACATGTCAGCACTGCCTCGATGGACGATAATCGTCCATGCTATATGCCGCGTTGTTTCTTGGAACACCGGTAGGACCAAATTGACAATGGCCTTTGAACTGTATAGTGCGATATTCATTTGAAGTGTAAAGTATACTTTCTCTAAGAGCGCCAGATGGCCCGGCCTAATACAATGTGATTGTTTCGGTGTATGAGACTCTCCGACATTCCTTTGTTCACAGACTATCGTTCGAGGTGAGCACATCGCTGTGCAATGTCCCTTAAATGAAACTCTAATCATCCCGGTCATGCGTGTGGTACCAATTTAGGCTCAGAACGAGCTGGTGCCAGACCTGGTAGAACGGCACTGATAGTGAGGGACGGACGGACGGCCAGCGAAATGCAGTATGACATTCAATTGGCTTCATGGTTCTGTTGACCTCAATGCGTCTGAAGCATACGAGCCATTTCTCACCAGCATTGTGTTCGACCTTTTTTCTCCTTCCATTGCACCGTATACTGCATCCAAAATGCAGATCCTTGCCCTATTTCCTTAGATTTTGCTCCTCAACAGACTGAAACAGTGGGTGAGCGTCTAGATGGGCAAACAGTGCAGTTCTAGAAAGCGCCTGTACTGGAGCTTTATCCTCTTCCCTACATAGAACGTCTGATGTGGGGATTAGTTTGTTCGAACTTGAGGCCATGTATGACATGATATCGAGACCGATACAATACAGCATTCTAGGGATATTGTTCACGCGGAAATGTTGTCAATGTATGAAATGAAAATGTCCTGTTCTTCGCAGCTACAATATCTCCAGCGTCCTGACGTCCATTATGCCATCAAAAGAAGCCATGTCCCTGACTTGTGCGATGATATTGTTATCTGAAGCGATTCTCTTATACTCCCCACCATGCCGCTGCGCTAGCAAAAATGCGCCAAAAGGACGAGCAAGTCGAACGAGCAAGCTCAACCCTCTGGTAACCAGCTCATCATCACCAGGCTCACCGGGCAAATCGTCCGTGCTCTGCGACTCGTCTGTAAAGTCGACCAATCCGAGATCATACCGATTCCATGGACGGATGAGCAAGAATGTCTGCCGAGTACGCCTTACAGGCGAGAATTGAACAAGCTTGTCTTCCGTTGTGACCAGCAGGTCTTGTAGCCCGTCTGCCTTGACTTCATATGTGAGACATCTGTTCCCGTCTCCACCAGGCCTCCGCCTGATTTCTGTGAGAGGAAATATGATGCATGGCAATTGCAGCCTGGCGTTGACAAAATGAGGAACGCCGAGGTTCTCAAAAGTGGTACACAGTTTCGAAGCCGACTCTACAGCCACAATATTGTTTCGCAGCGTAGAGACCGATATCTGCATGTCATGTTCGGATAGAGATGGTAGTGTACATGGCAGAGCCTTGTATGAGGAAATCTCGGCTGGGAGACAACTGTTGAAGTTGGACGATTGTCCCACCCAGTCCAAGGCTGTGATGTCGCCCGAATGAGCTATGACCTCCTGCAAGAGTCGCCCGAGCGCCTTTTGTCTTTTCTCTCCGTAGATAACAGGAAGATTAACATCAAAGATGCCAAACAAAGAGTAAGCAATATCTTCCTCCCTCGTGGTGTCACGGTTTGACGCCCACTGGAGTTTCTCTCGAGCATCTCTTGTCCCTGGACGGAAGTTGACGAGCGCTCGTGCATTTATCCCAGTTGAGCGCTCCAACTCCCTCATGATACTGACAGACCGCTTGTGGTTGGGTGAGCGGTCGTCGAGATATAGGGACCAATCTGCTTGGTAGAAGAGAACAATTGTAGGAGCGAGGAACTCCTGAATGGTCCATCCTCGCGTATTCCAAATGCTGTTTGCGAGCGCGCCAGACTCTGACGAGGGAGGAACATCCGATAGGTAGACGATGGTGAGCGCTGAGTAGTGATACCAGATAAACATAGAGTTGACTGATTGCTGGAGCTCAACATTGTTGTTCTGGTCGATGCAGCATGTATCGACCCATGCCCAGCGATACCCCGCGTTGCAAGCGACTTTGCAGAACTTCTGCAACTTCACCACGGTTCCAACCGGATCCAACTCGTATACGTCCCTGCGCTGAATGTCGTGCAGTAGTGGCTCCATGGTTTCCCACCTATGAGATAACATGACCCAACTGAAGTACTTCGCGACCGCTTCTTTGATGGGTTCCATTTGGAGGGGCGCATGCATGTCCGATGAATGCAAAAGCTCTTTGTACTCTGTGCTCTTCGTGAATGCGTTAATCTGCGCGTCTCGATCGCACAAACGTCCAGTGGAGGTGTTGATTAGACGAAGTGGAGCGTTTTCCAGTTGGGTGAGAATGGCTCGTCGAATAGCATCCTCTACTTCAGATGGGCTGACATATTGCTGGCGTACCTCTGCAAAAATTGTAAGTCATCTTCAAGTTGGCGCTTGAATTGTTTGGGGCTTACGTCGTATCTGTGGGTCGGGTGTATCATCCAACTTGGAGAGCATGATTGTGAAAGCCTCAAATGCATCATCATAGCGCTGTGCTCCATGGAGAGCTGTATGCTTCAGTCCGTATCCGATATAAGACAAGGAGTTGAGCTCAATGACCTACGAACATCATTACAAATATTAAAACAATGTCAGATATTGTCCATACCTTGTTCGCGTCCGAAAGGGCCTCCGCATAGAGCTTTTGGCCCAACTTCACCTTACAGCGGTGCGCAAAGTAGGAATCATATGAGGAATCCCTCCCAAATACTGCGGAGAGTGTGTTCTCGATGGACCAGAGCCGAACATTCCCATCAATGCCTCCACTCGCGAGTAATTCTCCACTGAGAGAAATTGCGACGCAGTTAACCCATGTGGTACATTCAAGTGCCTGTCCGATCTGCTGTTGTGACTTTGTGCTCCACAGGCGCACAGTCTCATCGCCCGAGGCAGTTGCAATGAAGGAGCCATCAGAAGAGATGGCAAGTGATGTGATAAAGGAAGTGTGACCAGTGCAGGGTTGACCGATCTGGGTTCCATTCGACGAGTCCCAAAACTTGACTGTTTTGTCTTGTGATCCAGAGACAATTTGCTGACCGTCAGGTGACCACACAACACTTTGAACCCAGGAGTCGTCGTGAGCCTTGATATCGAACAGAGGCTCGGCATTATCGTCGCTCCAAATCCGAATGTTACGCCATGTTCCGAATGCTAACTTTAGCCCATCTGGGCTGAAGGCGACACAATTCACCGTACCCTGATTGACGAGTGTTGAGAGAGCAGCGCCAGTCCCCGCATCCCATATAATAACTGCTCCATCAAGTGACCCGCTTGCAAGTCTCTTGCCATCTGGGGAAAAGCACAGTGATCTCACTGTATCTTTATGCTTTAGTGGACCGAGTACTTTGTCCCCGTCGACGTCCCAGATCATGATGTCATCAGCTGCGCTGCTCGCAACTCGCCTGTCATCTGGTGATACAGCGACTGGACTTGTGCTCTCAGCGCTCCAGTGTCCCCCGAATGGCCCTCCTACCAATGCTCCTTTCTCTACGTCCCAAATGCGCGCAACGTGGCTCGAATCAGTGACAACAACCCGTTGACTGTCTTTGAAGAACGCGACTGCCGACACTAATCCCGTGGTCGCTGACATCGTCCGCGCTAGCGCTGGTTGGGTTATCTGCGCCGGCGTCGCGCGCCTTCTCACAGTAAGATATGCTTTTTTTGCTCTATCAAGCAATCCTGGCATGTCGCTAGACAAGATGGACGGTCAGTGGCGTTTGGAGTTAACGAGGAGCGTACTCTGTACTATCGTTGTAAATCTTATGTATCGTGAGGGCACCGAGGAGAGCTGGATTTCTGCCCACAACCCAATTCATGTGGGCTCTTTATATCATTGGCCCATATACCACGTTGCTACAGCGTGGATCTCATTTCGCTCCTTCCATCAGTGCCTGTAGCGGACCGAGTACTTTCTAGTCGTCGACGTTCCAGATCATGACGTTATCAGTTACAAGTGCTGCTCGCAACTGTGATACACCACCAACTGCCACAAATATCAAATATCACCGTACTTGCAAGGTTAACCAACAGTCATATGATCATGCAGATCATCCACACGCACAAACAACGGCAAATCCCGAACGAGTTCCACTCTTTTGAGGGTATCTGGGAATTTGAATTTCCGCGTCTGTCCAAACTTTCTGGTAAAATCGTGTTCATGTTACTCCAAACGGTGGACTTTAAGAACCATCATGAAAAAATGCAGGAAATCATTTCTAATATGTCCTTTTGTCATAAGGCAACAATAGATGCACGGCGACGTAATTAGTCGGGCGAATTAGGTATAAAACACATGTACGTCGAGTATAAGTAGTTGAATAGATACTTGCGAAAGACAGATATAAACATAATACCCTACTCTAAATTTTTACAGGCCACAAGCCTCGAGACGACCACGGAAAATCTTCTGGAACTGTGGGACGTGGTCAAAGTCCATGAGCGTGTAGTGTTGCCCAGGCACGTCAGTATATGATGGCTCGCCGCGGCTGAAGCCAGACCATGGCTTGAGCTGGTTGTTGAGCCAGTCTGACTTGCTGCCGCGGAGAGGGATGGCGTAGAAAACGTCGACTGCGGCTGGAAAACCCGGCATATGAGCAAGCGATAATGAAGTCAGAAAAGGAATGACATACAAACTGAGCCTGATGGGTTGTAATCTTTTCCGCACTCGATCAGGGACCCGGCGATGTCCACCCAGTGGTCGAGCTTCCCAGCTGTCAGCTGGAGCTCGACGAGACGTTCAGGGGGGGACAGCTTCCACACCACCTCGAGCTGCTCTTTCCTCGTCATCGATCTCAGAGCAGGCGCAAGATCATTAGCATCATGCTTCGACACGAGGCCGAGGAAGTACGACAAGTTGAGCATCCCGCCTGTCCAGTCGATCTCGTGCATGCGGTCGGCGATATGAGGAGGGATGTTGATGAGACCGACGAACTTGACTTCGTCGCCCATGGCCTCGAGTCGCTTGGCAACTTCAAACGCGACAACACCGCCGTAACTGTAGCCCGCGATGGCGTATGGTCCCGCCGCCTGGGTCTTCTTGACTGCTGCAGCATAGCACGACACCATCTCGTCCATGGAGGTGAAGAAGGGGTGGCCGGGCTCAAAGCCACGAGCACGGAGAGCGTAGAAGGGACGCTCGTTCTGGAAGTATTTGGCGAGGTTGACGAAAATAAGAACTTCTCCAACACCAGGGTGAACGAAAAAGATTGGCGTTTTGTTTCCTGTCAGCTGGAGGGGAACGATGGGGTCGTACTCCTCAGTCTGGCTATCCTTAGAGAGCAGGGTGTTGACATAGCTGGCGAGGCTCGAGATGACAGGGTGCTTGAGGATTTGGATAGTGGGGATTTCAGGCAGGCCGAAATGTGCTTCTCCCTCACGCTTGAGCCTGGAAATGATATCTATTAGTGAGAGTCATTTTAGAGTGGGACAGATAAACTGACCTAATAACATCAATAGAAGTACCGCCGAGTTCGAAGAAGTTATCGCTCGCCGACATCTCGCCAACCGCGAGGTTGAAGATGCCTAGCATATATCTTGGCAAGCGCCTTCTCCGTCTCAGTGGACGGGGCAACGAACGTAGCGCCGCGTGCCTCGCTGAGAAGCTCTTCAGAGCGGGCGATGTGCTGAGCAAGCTGACCTTGCTTGAAGAGACTAATCAAACGCGCACGAGACAGTTTACCCAGAGTGGTCTTCTCCATTTGGTTCACAGGGATGGGAACGACGAACTGAGGCGGCAGGGTGATCATTTTCACACAGATATCCCGAAGGGCCCTGTGCGTAGCAAAGAGCTTTGTGGAAGCGTCTGCTCCATCGAGGTCGAAGGTTGGCGAGTAGAAAATGATGAACCCTTCGGTCTCCTGCCCAGGAGCACGGTAGGGAGCTGCAGCGAGGAATGAGTGTGTGACCCCTTCCACGGTCTGGAGGTGGGTCTCGAGCTCAGGGATACCATATGAGACACCATGGACAATGACGGTGTCCTTGATACGACCACTAAGGCGCATGACGCCATTCTCGACGATGCCAACATCACCGGTGCGGTACCAGCCTCCCTCGACGAAGCTGGAGGACTGTAGCCTCGGCGTTGTTGTAGTAGCGTACGAAAACCATTGGTCCGCGAACTTGAAGCTCGCCGCTCTCTCCGTCGGGGCGCAGGGTGGCGCCATCTGCGGGGTCAACGATGCGCATCTCGCAACCGTTGATAGGTCGCCCGAGATCAAGGAACTCGTGAGCAGGCTCGGTTGCGAGGACATCTACAGGATCGTAAATGCATCCGGCGCTGCAAAAATTCCCATCAGGTTTATAAACCCATGTAGCTTAATTAGCCTTACCAAGTTTCTGTCATTCCAAACCCAGCAGAGATGACGAACGATACAGCGGAAGGATTCTTGCTAAGCTGTTTCATAGTGGCAGCGAACGCTTGCGCAGTCTTGGAAACAACAGCTTCACCACCGCTGTTGATCCGCTTGATGGAGGACAAGTCAAAGTGTCCGAAGAGGTCAGTGCGCTTCTCCAGATCACGCGTGAGCTTGGAGAGCAAGAAGTTCGGGGCGAAAGCAAGTTCAATCGACTAACAATTTAATGGTGAGAAAAGCGTGAGGCTGTGATTTCATGTTAACATACCTTTTCATCGATCAAACGCAGCAGCCGAAGGGGATCAGCGAGGATAGCAGATGCATGCACGTGGAGTTGCGAAGCACCATATAGCAGAGGGGTGATGTGCATCTCCAACGATCCTGCAACGTGATCAAATCCGACCCCTGAACATCATGATTAATCTCAAACAATTTATTTAAACCACATGCGCCTTACAGTTCAAGACTCGAGATTCTGAAGTTAGGCCGTAGCTTTGCCCCTTGGCACGGCATGCAGCCAGGATCGTGCGGTGAGTGTGCACGACTGCCTTCGAGAATCCAGTCGACCCTGAAGTCAGGAACAGGATCGCCTCGTCGTCTGGCTTAGCCTCGTACGCAACCCAGTCAGCTGAGACGTTAAATGTCTCCGCCGATGCTTTTAATTCGGAGAGTAGGTGAATCTCCAGACCAGAAATAGTGCTGATCTGCTCAGCCCCAAGGTCGTTGGTCAGCCAAGTAGCAGACCCAAATAAGTTCTTGATGTGAGCGACATGGCCCTCCTTGTGCGCCTGTTGCGCGCTAAGTGCAGGCTGCAAGCAGGGCACATAGCCAGCCAGCAGACACTGCCCATACAGGCAGCCATATTGTCTTCGTGCTCCGTCAGGTACACGACGACGACTGAGCCTGTAGGTTTTCCCCACTCTAGCATGGCACGTGCAAGGTTTCGAACATATTGGTTGAACGCGCTGAAGGTCTTCGTCTGAATAGAGGAGTCGTGTGCCGAGGAGGTTACGAAACCAAGCTCGTGCGACGGATAACGGTCAACAGCTTGAGCGATGACGTCGTGGAGAGTATTAGGTTGCAGGAGAGACAACAGATGTCTTGAGGTTTGTAAGGGATTCAGTGGTTGTAGTAGCGGCGACTGCGATGGGTGCCATTGCGAGATGTCTAAATTCTAAAACAGAAAGATGGTCGGAAAGGTGTCTAGGATGTTGCAATTTTGAGTGCCAACTTCCCTGGACTTATATACCTGGATGCCAGAAAACAGCGGTGCGGTGAGATTACGGCATCTCGCACTAGGTGACTGAGGCCAATAAATTCGCCGTAGTACGCACCGCACGGATTATAGTCCGGACTATCATTGCTGCTGATCAGAGCAACTGATAGTGCGAAACACATACCTGCAACACGTTAGCGCGGGGCTATGCTGTAGAACTTGCACCAGTAACCTGGTCACAATTTCCGTACTAGTCCATCCGGTCACTATCGTGACTCTGAGCGCACATCGGACATTAGTCCAAGCGTCGATAATGTGTCATATCAGGCATTGCAAAAGCTAATTTGAGGTTTGGGTTTACCGTTTCCCTATATATTCCGTGGGTTCAGGATCACCATGGCGCGAGCAATGTGATCTAAGCTGTGCTTCGATAATGCACTATCTCCGCTTGCCTAGTAGGGTTGAGCCGAATTAGCTTAGCACCGTCGTGAAGTCACTGCTCGAGTCTAGTACTCCACCATCGGACCGCCGATTGATCAGAGGACTGCTGAGCCACAGATATCGTCAGAAATATGAATCATATATAGAAAACGTTTTCGTTATATTGGAATATAAAGTCATATAAAGCCATGTATAACGTCGATGGTAGATCGAGCAGCGGAACGAACCATTTGTCGTCGGGCTTCGATGGTTTTTGTTGTACAAAGAAATCAAGGCAGCAACATGCAAGGCAAGGCATTCACGTAGTACTCCTTCGAGCGCAGCCAACATCCGGTAGTGGCGACTGGACCCTCCGAAGTTGCGATAGTCTACCGATAGAGCTGGTCGATATCAGCATTGACAGTTGACTTCTCGCGAGGGAAGAGATTTAGTGGTTGCTTCGAATGATGACGAGTGGCGGATATAAATTGATGGCCATGGTAGCATACACAAACAGCCCGTCTATTTTAGAGGACAACTTCTCAAATTCATATCCGATGGCCATGGGGTAGAGGCGGCTAGCAGAAAATAGCAGGAGCTATGTCGTCCAGTGATGCTCGCAGAAAGCAACGGATATGCTGTATGGTGTCTTCATCACGAGTGATGAGAAGAACTTCAGAGACATCGGAGTGCATGGCTGCGCGGATGTGCGCCTCAGGACGACCTGTGAATATCAGGTGGATATTGGGCAGGCCCAAGTCCGAGCCTGATAGCGTAACCAGTCCTATCGCCTCTTCAGCAGAGAAGGATTCGTCAAGAGCATCAATGACGATAGCGTAAGGTGTCTCTTGAGTGACGGAATTGGCTTGATGACAAGTTCCTGCATCCGATCGCTGCGAGAATTTCCAGGCGATAGGAGCACCTTGTCTTTCTCAACGACATTGCCTCGAGTGCGTGGGAAAGCTAGTGCGAGCTGTGATGGTAGGAATAATGGCGGCAGTTTTGTGTGAAGTTTGTATGAGAAGAAAGTGGCAGCAAGCACAGCTATGGAGACGATCTAATGCAACGGACGTTTTTCCAGCAAGGCCATTGAACCAGATGTTTGTCCAATCACGTTTGTCGAAGACTTGTCTGAGACTCCCTCAGCGCAATACATGCATTATCCGCGGATCTTGAGTGCGGCTGGCGCTTTTTTGGATTGAAAGTGTCACTGTATATGATACTACAACATCACATAGATGATTCCATGCATGTTCAGAAGATGAAGGATTTTCTTAAAGATGAGGAGGAGATTTGTGCTCACAACTGAAATCCATCGCCGGGGGAGTTGAAACTTGACGAGCCTGACAGCCAACAGGAAGGACGGTACAACACCGGTACGTAAGTAAGTACTGCAATTTGCACCACGTTGAGATCGAAAAATAACATGCGTGAGCGTCGAGCGCGCAGCCGTGCCAATGTGCGCTCGGTAGCTCTCAGTGCATTTTGTCGGACGTCTCAAATCAAGGCGCGACTTAAACACAACCAACAGTGGCCCGAATGCTGAGAAAAAAGACCAGCACGACGTTAGAAAGAAAAGGAGGCCGGCAGAGTATCGACGTTTCAACAGCTAAGCAAGCGTGCGTACACAATAAGTCTCGTGACCGAAACGCAAAATACATTTCCACGCGCACATGATCAGCTGTTCCGAGCCTGTAGCATGACGCAGGAGCTCGAATGCAACTCGGAGAAACGAGATTCGTAGTCATTAGCACGTTGAAAGTTCATGTGGAGCATGTTAGTACAAGCAGCGGAATTTTCCTGCACTAATCCTACACGACGCACTCCTTTGGCACTACATCAAGCTGTATTCAATTGAAGTCCCCTGCAAAGGGGAGCGAAACGCCAACGTGAAGAGATGCAAGTAAAAAAATAGGACTGTCTGTATATCGAAGTGCTACCTGTCCGTCGTGACCTCTGAATCAGTCATCGAGGTCTATCAACTCCTCCTCATCTCTATCCCCAGTACTGATATTGTTATCTCCATCCTCACCACAATCATCATCGTCCGGTTCATGTTCCAGCATGAACGCAGGAACAGTCACCCCAGAACGAATTCTAGGACCTGGTCGCGGACCAAGATTAATTTCCTTCCGGGACTCACGGACAGCTGCGAGGGCTGCAATCTATGAAACCAGCACCAAGACTGCGTGTCAGAGAGAGCAAAGTAAATATTTATAACAACGTACCTTATCTTGCACCGCAGACTGTACCGCCCGTTTCTGCCCTGTTTTCGCTGCAGGATCGAATCCAAGCTTCTTGATGATATCTGCAGAATACGCCAGCTTCGTCTGGGGTGTGTCAGATGCTGAGATACTACCTGAATCTCTCGCCTTTCCCTTCAACTTTGCGTACTTCTTATCCTTAGCACTATCAAAGGTTCGCTTCGCCGTCATCGTGCCTATCTCCCTGGCCTTGGCAACAGCACGCATGCCTTCCTTATCCCTCTCGAGTAGGCGTTTCAGCTCGTGATCGGCATCCTGGATCAGCTTTCGCTTCGCTCGCGCCTGGCCTTCGCGCCCCATGTTCTCAGCGACAAACATCGACGAGACATCCCGATTCGACCCGCTCACGACGTGCCCCGAGACAACGTACGTGGCGTTGCCCCCACGCGAGCCAGACGCTTCAGAAGGCTGTAATCCCCACTGGCGTTGTGGATCGTAATCCGCTTTGCGCTTCTTTGATGACGAAGTTGTCATGCCAGAAGTCCTGAGGAACGGGGTTGTGAGTCAGAGCGAAGGTATAGAATCATCGCATCGCCCACCCTGCAGAAAATTCAGCTCGCCCGGCTCTTTGCCGTTGCACAGCGTTCGTCAAGTGCCAATCGCATACGTCGCTCACTCGCTTGTCCGTCCAGCTTCCGCATATTTTGCCGTCGCGTTTGAGCACCTTGCACATGCCCAAGTCTTGTGCGCGTCCGATGATGGCGATGGATTCGGCGGACTCGGGTGTGACAGCGAGTATGTTGTCGGTTGGGTGCGGTTTCCCGATTTTGTTGTTCCGCTGAACGAGTTATTCACTACGATGGGTCATACTACTCGTGCAAGCTCACCTGGAAGGGCTTGAGGACTTTGGGATTGAGAAGAGTGATGACGTCCCCTTCTTTAAGCTTTGACATTGCTTCGAAAGCGCCTTTGCTGCCACCATTGTAGAGCTTCTTGACTTTTCCATCGTCGCTCGTGACGCGGTCAAACCTATCAGCTTCGAACAGCAAGAGGGTCAGAAATGCGTCTCCTCGGATGGATGCTGCGCCGGACGATGATGGTCGTGAATGTGCCCCAAAGTCAATTAATTTGATGTTGACAAATTTTTTACCGTGAGATTTCGAGGACTTTTGTTTCTGCGGGTCTTGAGTACGAGAATCGTTACCAGCTCTACGGCCGTTGGCGTTACCAGAGGCTCCTTCATCATCGGTTGCACGTCCATCGCCGCCAGGAGCGATGTCTACGGGAGCACGCGTAGTCCTCACAGGGCCCCGTTCTGCAACAACAGCGATTGTGATCCAATCACCTTCAACAGGTACATCGTAACCTGACTGGTTGGGTAACAGTCGTATGCAAGAGTAAAGTGTAGACGGTGAAAGGTAATATCGACCTCGGAGATATTCCTGCAAATCATCGTGTGGTAATGAACGAGACCTACGTACAATCCGTAAGTTCAATGATTTAATAGATTTCAATTACAGTGACAAGACGTACGAAAGTCGGATCCCTGAATTTGGCTCAAGTCGCTGAAATGAGAGTCATCGAGTGGCGGCTTGTGATCCACGGGACCGACTTCAAGCTGCTCGACAATGGCCAGTCGGTCATCTCTGTTCGGCACGATGTCCGAAGCAGATTGGGAGGCACTAGGTGGCACTTCAGTCATTTTGGAATTTGAAGCAATGGAGGGCTCAGGTTTGGGTCGAGCCAGTAAGCTGTGGGACCTCTGAGCTGAATTTGCATTTTCTTGCTTTGCTGTGCCACCTGATAATTTAGAAAGGTTGCCGAGGAGATTCGAAGGAGCAGGTTTCTGATATTGCACCGTAGCAATCGGACCTTTACCCGAAGGCCGTGGATTCACGCTCCGAGCTCCAGACGATGAGAGGGATCTCGAGGTGGCACTCGTCCCGCCAAGTAACGAGCGCTGTGTATGGCCTGCATGATCGACCCTCCTCTTCTTCTCTGCCATCAGCGTTCATTTGACAAAACCTCTAGAGCACACGCGCTCACTCACTAGGAGACGGAGTAGCGGGTGCGAGCAAAGTTTCAGATGGGTGTTTCCTCTTGGGAGATCCGATTACGTCGTTTGCGGAGTCGGGAAGAGATGTAAGCTGAGCTTGCAAGCGCCTGATCTCTCTCCGAATTTCTAGCTGTTTCTGTAGTTCCTCTTCCTGTTCTGTTCGTAGATGATTCCATTACGTGTCGCTTTGATTGACGCGCGGTGGTTGTTCACATGCACACGTACAGTTAAGCAACACGCTGTGAGCTGCTGTATTTGAGATGCTGGCAAGGTTATGGTTTGTGGACGTGTTATTTGGTGATGCTGTACGTAAATGCTGACAGGACCTTTTGTGTTTTTCCACACCACAATTCCACACGTCCTACTTTAGAAACTCTGCCAAAGCATCGTGATTGTGGGGCACGAGTGGGGTGAAGTAAATGTGCTAGAATACAGCGCAAGTATACCGCCAGACATGGCTATGGTACATTCCGGGAACGATAGAAGTTCGCAGGCGACTCTGGCCATGGGAGGCCTGTGATGATATCTATATTTACCCTTTTAATGACTGCACTGGCAAGGCTTTCTAATACTCGTAGACCAAGAGATCCAAGCTGTGCCACATCACTACATATTCCGCGTTGGCAAGATTTCCCTTCTTTCCATATCTTTCCACCTCTCACGCCTGCTTTCTACTAGTCATGAACAACGACATCACCCCTACACTTGATTGTCGAAGAGTCACTATGGAACTCACTGAACGTCTTTGCTCTCAAAAACATGTTCGAGATGGTATCAATGACCTCCTGAAATTCAGCCGCTCGGAAGATTCAGAATTTCGGCGCTACGGTCGAAAGGTCTTGTTTTTGCTGCTAATCCCGTTTTACATTCAACTGATGGCCTTTCCGTGAAGATTATCGCCCTGACTGAGGTTAATATATTTTTAATTGTCACAAGTTCTTTCAATAATGTTCTCGGTAATTAAGGTCGCACGCAGCACTCTTACACGTGTAGGAGTGAAATTATACCTGTTCGTTGTTTGTCCACAGACCTTGCTGCCATTGAAGTCGGCGTACTTCAAAATGCTGATTTTAATCAGACGCCGCAAACACGCCTTTCCTTTGGAACTGGATGGTAAACATTTATATGTAATTTGTTGAATTTTCTTTTCACAATCCATACAGAAAGAATAAATCGGCTCTTGCTTCCTCTATACACTCATCTCGTCATATATTACGGGGGAGTTGACACCCGTGCCCAACTGGGCATCAAAGAATTACTTGTCGCCCCGAACGCACCAGCCGCAGGAAAAAGGACCTGCCTGCCTGCTACTGCTATCTCATCAGTGTCAAAACCAGACGCGGCAGAGGTTATGCCACGTATGTGAACCTGCTGCCATACTCAGGAGCCCTAGATTAACGAACAATTCTTAGCACCGGATGCTTTCGCAAAAAAAAGAGCAAGAGTCAACCGGCTCGGAGAATTTATAAAGCAGCAATCTACGAAGGAGTCACACGCACGAAAACATCTAGTGCCTAAGCAATACCCAACAGGTGACCCGGGTGACAACGGAGCAAAACCTGTAGTGTCTAAGGAATACCCAGCGGTTGACATCAAACCGGACGACAACGAGGGACCTTCTCTCCCTCGAAGGGTGTTCACTCGAACGAATATCAAATATTTCGGCATTTTTTGCACTGGGAAGCAGCCAGTTGCTTCTGCCAGGACTGTTTGCATTGACTAATATATCTCGCATCGTACTTCATCAAAACTCTCATCGTCTCTCCGATACTTGTCGTCTTATGAATAGGGAATCTATCTACCTGTATTACAACTAACAACATTCACACATTTTGTTACTGGCTGTCCTTCAAGGATTATATTTGTGATAATACATCCATTGCTGCATCATCATTTTAGTTCACGAACAATCTGCTACCCTCAGCAGCCGTACTTCTCATCCTTCAAGTCTAGAGGCCTCTGCCTCCCCCTGCCCGTAGCTCCGCAATATCATCCCTCCACCCCTTCAACTTCTCTGTCATTTGTACCTCTTGGCTGGACGCCCCTTGAGATGACATCTCGTCGCTGATGATATCAATCACTTCTCCAATCCATGCGTCCAACTTCTCCAAAGCACGTTCAAATAAATAAGGGTTTCCTAGGGCTATAATAAAAGCTAGATTCAGGATCCGAACCTGTGTCTGGCACGGACCCGGCTGGTGCAGCTGGAAAGGGGTTGGATGCGCGAAGAGGTAAATAACAAGGAATAGTTTAGGTGCCTGTGGTATCTGACTTCAGATACACCTGATTGAATAGAACGATGCCTCATTCATTTGAGCTAATTTAGTGATTACATTCCCAGACCCCAATTGTGCGCAATGACAAATGGCTGTCTGAGGGCCAATTTAACAGCCGATTGATGCACAATCGGACATGCTGCGGATATGTTCATCTGTTTTATTCTGCACCATACATGTTACCTGCACGGTATATCAAACTCGTGACGTCGCATTTCCTGTAATCAGAAATTTATTGTAGTTTTCTTTGCCAGAGATACTACCATCGAATGAGCAAAGGCCATGTTCACATGCATGCAAATACTGTGTGAAGTGCGAGGCTGCCTCACCCAAACCAGACGGCAAAACAACCCTGTTGTCAGTCATGGCTATGGCAATTACTCGGAGAAATTTTTCTTGAATTGGGCCAGGCGTTATAACTTACCTCCTTTTGACATACAGATTGTACACGTAATCCATGCAGTCCATACTATGCATCCCCTGAGATGGCAATGATCCACAATCAGCGTGTACATCACGAAGGTACACGCCAAATACATGCTCATGAACACTTTGAAGATGCGCATCAAGATCGCGCTTGAGCAGTTTCGGAAACGACCTTCACGGCCTGCATTTAATACCCAAGTCTTCAGCAATGATCATCGCAGCCTTCTCTCCAACGAGGAGCGCCGTCGAATAAGTGTTCTGAAAGATGGTTAGACCATACATCAACAATTTCTCCTTTACTACTCACCGTACCAACAATCTTCGGCACGATGGACAAGTCTGCAACCTTGAGGTTTGTCACACCATACACGTTTAGCCGAGCATCAACGACTCCCTGATCTGCCCTCGACTTCATGGCACAAGTCCCGAGCTGCACGCACAGGGATAAGGCGCCTCATGTAGAAGTATGACAGATCAAGCTACACGTACCGAATGCCATCCCGTTTGCACTGGGATTCGATTAAGTATGTTACCGTAAGGGAAAATAGATTCAGGACATACTGGTGTCACGGTGAAATCGTTCGATCGCTTCGTCATCTTCTGCAGTGTAGATGATGTCAGGCGCATTCAGGTCCGCTGGACCGGTCGCTTCTCCGCAGACCGCAGCACTCCCCTCTGGGAAAGGAGGGTGGAAGGCGGCAACTTCACCCCGGTAAGAAGGCATGCGTCGGCCGATTTCGCGCAGTTTTTTATATCCAAAGTTGAGAGGTACAATATCCGATGGGCTGGGCGGATTATCGTGGTCAGACGAGTATGGCTAAAATGAAAGATGTGCTCATTCACTCATCTAGGAAGCCTGTAGTGAAGTCGATGTCTTCCTTGCCGTCCTCTCCTAATTTGATATGAACACTACCAACGGATGCGGGGTAAAGCTATAGAACTCATGTTCAGGACAAAGATCACGGAGTGTATGGGAAACAGTACTGTAGTGATTTCGGCAGTCATGTAATTGCGAGGGGGAAGGTCACCTGACCCGAGATAACTGACTATCCTGAGCATTCGCACGTCATGAAAGCAAATGGTTGTACACACCCTGCAAAGACGGTCAATATTGCGACAGCCATCTCCGGGCGGTCCTGGAAGAACTCCTTCCACCGAGGTTCAAAGGTTGAACCCATAACTTTCAACTCTTCATCATCAGGACGCCACTTGATTTTTGCATCGTTGCCGCTGAAATACTAATGAGTGCGTTACAAAATACGAATAATTGTGCCAACTTCTGTGCAATGAGAGACTTTCTATTACTTTTCCATCGTGCAAGGTGTTCTGCTTGACTACTCAAAGGGTGCTGTGAACATAACGAGAACATACTTGCTTACCCTGTATAACATTCTCCTCCCCACGCCAGAGGGGGTCCATAGTAATAGCTCCGTCAGCAGCAAAGTATGGACTAAAGACGATGTTGTGATCTCTTAACCCTAAGTCAACATCATGAGATAAATGGTTAAACACGGACCACGATAATTTTCTCCGACACCAGGCAAGTCCACCAGCTGCTGGATATCGCACCGCTTGAGAATCGCTTCGGCACCGATCCCAGACCTCTCGAGAATGGCCGGCGAACCGAACGCCCCAGCAGAGACAACAACAAGCTTTGATGCCCTCACGATGCTTGACGACTGACCCGCGTCCGGGCAAGACACTGGGTCATCGGTAAACTCGACCCCTACAGCATGCTTGTCCCTTTCAGTCGGAAAGGACGTCAGCAATTGGGCAAAATTGCGATCCGAGGTGCAACACTCACTCGAAGATCACGCGCTTCACATGCTTTCCGACCCAAATTTGTAAATTGGGGTTGTGAGCTTGGTTGTAAACATAGTGATGTGCAGCGTCAGAACGCATTCCAGTTGTCCCGTCGATGTACCTTCTCATATGAGCTTAAGTCACCATAGATTATGGGCACATACTCACTTGAACCATGGCTGAGACAAATTTTGTCAGTGATAGAAGACGGTGGAAGAACATAATGAAGTGGCGCACACTGTAAGTATTGCATGTTTCCAAATCATTGGAGTCATCAGAAAATCGCCTCTTGTGATACTTCATGCCAACACGGATAAATTCTTCGCTGATGCCCATTTTCCACCCACCAGAGGACACCTTGATAGGTCCATTATACCCGTGGGTTGGACGATCGGCCTGCACCTCGTATGTCTCCACCTATGCAATAACAGTTCAGCTTGACAACTATACAGACAGCACGATTTAGGACCTTTTTCATGAGGGGAATCAAGTTCTTAGATTCCCAACCATCGACTCCCCAATCGTCAAAATCTGAGGCAGGTGAACGAGTGTAATTCATAACTGTCTAAGCATTAGAATCCTATTCATTGTCACAACAACACTACGAACAATTCACACTTGAGCCTCCACCAATACAATGGGCGCAATGAACGATTGGCGCACGACCGTTGAGATGTGGTGAGGGGTTTCCAACGTTGATTGTCATCGTAGTACTCGTTGGTGCCTGGTGGATGAAATATTGGTAGGGTTGAACATGCGCAGCTTTATTGAGGGTGTGTTGACCTCCTTCGAGAATTAAGATCCTGAGCGAGGGGTCACATGCTGCCAGGCGACCCGCGACAACACAAGCTGTACTCCCGCCTGCACACAACGGGCCACGCTAAAAGAGCAGGTCGCCACGTGCAAGATGGCAAT
The DNA here is from genome assembly GCF_016647635.1 of Suillus subaureus. NCBI lineage: Eukaryota > Fungi > Basidiomycota > Agaricomycetes > Boletales > Suillaceae > Suillus > Suillus subaureus. Next base: position 159,873 of record NW_024538571.1, read on the forward strand.
GCTCACCTCCGGCAAAAATAATATCAAACTCTGATAAGAACGGATAAGACATTGAGGGGATTGCTTTCAGGAAGCTAGTAACTCACAGTCCTTGGTGTGTCTGTGTCCAATTTATATTCACAGCCTGCGATAACACTACTGCGGTGTTTACTCCATCCGGGACATAGCAAGTTACAAACCACGATCAGCTGGGCACCACATGAGCTTATCTGGGTTTTTGCCCCGCACAGAAGAAGTACTTGCAGAAATTAGGTGTGCCACTTGAGTCAGGTTACCGTGAGGACGGTCATGAGAGCCTAGCCGGGCCGCAACTTAGCGGCGTTTGCCCGGCGCGCTACTACTTGGTATGTAATTTAAAAGTTGATACACACCAGCTTCACTGCCATCGTTCTGTACTCTGTGCATAGCATCACATCTCGCGTCCTTGGCACATTCTGCGGTCGAACTTCGGTGTCACAGCTAGCATGTTGTTGCGACGTGAAACATTTTGTGCCTTGCCTGCCCGTACTATTCGTGTCGGCGATGCATAGACACACACAATCACACTATTAGCAGAGACTCGTCTACATCGCGTCGACCCGTTAGGCTAAGGCAAATATCCAATCTCGATCATACCTCTCAATTGCTATATCACCGCGCGACCACCGTCCCTGTAACGACTGCGTCACTCAATTTTTGCTCTGCGGAGCCTATCTTAGAATTCGGACGGTCTTCCAACTGATGCGTTTCTTGTGACCACGACTAACACAGGTAAGACACTTTCATTAGGTCGTGCACCACGCAATCTACCCGTTCATCCTGCGTGCACTTCCAAAAACCTCCATCTGCTATCATTGTCTCCATATCCTGTAATCGAGCACCGACCACGGGAGCTTATCCCTTGCAAACGTCGAAATCACAGGAGGCATTGTATTCGTGTATCAGTTGATAAGAATCCAGCAATTTGATACCATGTGGTCCGTGATTCCATGCCGAAAAGTCGAGATTTAGAGCAGGCCCGGGATCAAATTCAAAGATACGAAGGCTACAAAGCTGCCAGCAGCAGTAAGCAGGAATATGAAGAAACCAATGAATGAAGGCAATATGGGTGGTTGTTCCTGCACAACGGCTGTAGAAGCTACTAGTACTGACCGGCACGCAAAATGTGTGTGGAAGGAGAGGGTCAAGAGTGTGCTGATCCTTGCCAGAAGGTAATAATTTGCAATCCATATATTGTCCTCACAATTTTGAAACATGGGCATCAACGATCGACACATAAAGTACATGCTCATGATCATTCCTGCGAAGACACCTATCACAGACGTGGTCGAGGACTTTCCTCCTCCGACTCACTGTATGGTCTGCATTCAATACCCAGTTCATCAGCAATGATCATCGCAGCCTTCTCTCCAATGAGAAGTGCTGTCGAATATGTGTTCTGGAGAGACAGTCAGACTGCACGTCAAATGATTCCCAACCAGTACCCACCGTGCCAACATTTTTCGGCGCAATAGACATGTCCGCAACCTTGAGGTTTGTCACGCCGTAAACGTTTAGCCGAGCGTCAACAACCCCTTGATCTGCCCTCGGCTTCATGGCGCAAGTCCCGAGCTACACACGCAAGGTTCAGGTACCTCATGTGAAAGCATAAAAGTTTCAGCCGTACGTACCGAATGCCATGTCGATAGTACTGAATATCGACTCAGTATTTTAACATAAGGATGGGATGCGACATACCGCGGTCACGATGGTATCGATCGATCGCCTCGTCGTCTTCTGCTGTGTAGATTAAGTCAGGCGCATTCAAGTTCACCGGCCCGGTCGTTTCTCCGCAGACTGCAGCGCTTCCCTCTGGGAAATAGGGATGAGTGGCGGGGACTTCACCTCTGTATGAAGGCATGCGTCGAAAAATTTCGCGCATCTTTTTGTACCCAAAGTTAAGAGGTACAATATCGGATGGACTGTGTGGATTATCGTAGTCATCAGCGAGATGAAATTGCCGACTCACTCATCCAGGAAGCCAGTATTAAAGTCGATTCCTTCCTGGCCGTTCTCGTCCAATTTGATATGAACACTACCGGCAGACGCGGGGTAAAGCTATTGAAAATTCAGAACAAATATTAAGGAGTAGTAGATGGGGGTAGAACCGTAAAATAGAAAGCAACCAAGTAATTGCGAGGAGGAAGGCTACTCAAGAGTGCCCCAGCGTATCTGGTAATCGTGAGCATTCGTAAGTCATCAAAGCAAAATAATGTGCACACACCCTTCAGAAATGGAAAATATTGCAACAGCCTTGTCCGGGTAGTCCTGGAAGAACTTTTTCCATCGTGGTTGAAAGGCTGAACCCATGGCTCTCAGCTCATCGTCGTCAGGACGCCATTTTATTTTTGCATCGCTGCCACTGAAATGCTAATCAATACGTCACCAGCATTGAAGGTTTTGTACCAACTTTTGGGCAATAAGTGAGTTGCCATTAATTTTCCATTGCGCCAGATTTTCTACATTATTTCCCGGGCGGTTAAAGGACTCAAAATATGGCGAGAACATGCTTACCCTGGACAACACTCTCTTTCCCATGCCATAGGGAGTCCATAGTAATAGCTCCGTCAGCAGCAATGTATGGAACGAAGACGACGTTGTGATCTGTTGACCCTAAGTTAACATCATAGGACAAATAGTTGAACACGAACCGCGAAAATTTTCTCCGACGCCAGGCAAGTCCTACCAGTTGCTGGATATCGCACCGCTTGAGGATCGCTTCGGCACCGATCCCAGACCTCTCGAGAATGGCTGGCGAACCGAACGCCCCAGCAGAGACAACAACAAGCTTTGATGCCCTCACGACGCTGGATGACCGACCCGTGTCTGGGCAAGACACTGGATCGCTGGTGAACTCGACACCTACGGCACGCTTATTTCTTTCATTCGAAGAAGACATCAGCAGTTGGGCATGGGTGTAATTCAACTTGCACACTCACTCGAAAATCACGCGCTTCACGCGCTTTTCGACCCAAATTTGTAAATTGGGGTTGTGAGCTTGGTTGTAGACATAGTGGTGGGCCGCATCAGAACGCCTTCCAGTTGTCCCGTCAACGTACCTTTCTATTTATAAGGTCAATTCACAAATAGATGACGAGCGCAAGCTCACTTCGCGCATGACTGAAATAGATCTCGTTAGCGGACTCCGCACACAGAGAAAGAAAATCAGGTGGCGCACACTGTATGTGTTACATGTTTCTAAATCATCAGTGTCTTCGACGTATGGCCTCTTGTGATACTTCGTGCCAACACGGATGAACTCTTCGCTGGCACCTAGTTTGCATCTACCAGAGGACACTTTGATAGGTCCACTGTACCCGTGGGTTGGACGATTGGGCTGCACCTCATATGTCTCCAGCTAAGCAAAGAATGGTTCAGCTTGAGAAATTAAAGATGATTCAATGGAGAACCTTCTTCATGAGGGGGATCAAGTTCTTAGATTCCCACCCATCGGCTCCCCAGTCAGTCAAAATCTGAGGCAGGCGCACGAGTGTAAACCATAGCTGATCGATTCAACATATCAGAGTCATGCTATTCGGTACAAGAACGCTACGAACCATTCACACTTGAGCCTCCACCGATGCAATGGGCGCATTGAACGATCGGAGCACGACCGTTGAGATGTGGACTTGGATTTCCAACGTTGTGTGTCATCGTGGTACTCGTAGGTGCCAGATGGCTTGGAAATCGGTAAGGCTGCACATGCGCAGCTTGATTGAGCGTGTGTTGGCCCCCTTCGAGAATTAGGATACTGAGCGAGGGATCCCATGCAGCCAGGCGGCCTGCGACAACACAAGCTGTGGTACCACCTGAACCGTGATACAGCGTTATGCAAAGAGAATCACCATCAATGCATGATGTATTACTCGCCTCCAGCAAAAATAACATCGAATTCTGATACGACTGAATGAGACATCGAAGGGTGCTTCAGCGGAAACCAATCGTCAGTGTGTCCAAATTTATATCCCTTGATGGCCGGGAGCGAACAACAAAGACAGCGCTGGCACTTGGCTGGCACTAATTTGCTATATAGATCTGAGGCACATCATAAGGTTTTCCCGCATTGCTGTCATGCTCACGGGTCTTAATAAAGTTAATAAAGAGAGCGCTACGCTATTGCGATGCGTCGCGCTCTCCCGCGTTCATACTAGGCCTACTCAGCTCTGCCGTAGTCAGGCGTGCTCTGACGTGGCCTGGCGCAAGCAAACAGCCGCAATCCACCAGCGATCTGTTTTTGGTAGTTCGTAACAGAGTGACAATCCTCCTGGAGGTAAACCTACGGTATTGATTCCTGCGAGACCACGATTTTAACGAAGTCAAACATCGATTTGATTCCGTCTGCAGAAGAGGGGCAGCCGATTACATAATTCATCGTTGAAATTAAAATACGGCTTTATGTAATATTGCGAGTTGATCGGAAGCGCGGATACTTCAGACTTTCGCTGTAGTGCGAAAATGTCAGTCGAGGGACAAGTTAGAATTCATTTGAACGTGCACCTACTGGCAATGCAAACTCATTGTAGTGGGGGCTCGTTCGACTTCCTCGAGAATACTGGGAGAAATCTTACGCAGGCACCTTTGGGGCGCTTCTGTATGCAAAGGCCGCATGATGATCGGATGTCCGCGTCGCAAATTGTTAGCTGTGCATCAAATCCAATCAAATTATAGCACAGACAGGTAGTGGAAAATGGAAGGCAATCTTATCTTTATTGTGCCTGCTGGTGGAGTGGGCTTCCGGACGGCCATTAATTATCCAGTGCCAACTTGAACTTATTATGCCAACGGTCAATTTCGATTGAAAATGACCAACGCTATTGATCAGAAGCAGTTTGCTATAAGAATCTACGTACGAGAAGCGTTCGTAAGAACAAAGGTGTGAGAAATACATAGCTGAGCGCTGAGCTACGGATGGTAGTGTCCTGTGTGTGTCACGGGATCAATGAGATCCAGTTCCCTTACGTCAACACCTTCAAATGACTTGTTCTTAACACGCCGACTCTGCAGCTCCCGTTTAGCAAGCCAAAGATGTAGGAGATGCAAGCAGTCCTTTGCCTGGAACAGCGTCAGAATGAGGTCAACGTTTATGATAATGGTAACATACGACAGTGAAAAGACCCAGCCCTAATGAATTTCTCCACCTGGATTGTGTCCTTGGTAAGAATCCACACCTTGATCAAAAGGAACAAGTACCTACCAAACAGGATCACATTCTGCCCAAATGGGAGTTCCCCGCCACGCGACGCTAAGACCCATCAGTCCAGCGACGCTAAGCCGCTTCACAGGGCTCAACTGGCGCCACATTTCCTCATCGATCCAAGTCCCCACCAGAGACGGCCGCACATCAGGTGGAAGAGGTGGGCGCACAGCAAGGAAACGGCGTAAAAGCGGTGAATACTTGGATAGTCGATACAACAGTGAGCCCATGAAACTGGAGATGCGTGGGATAATTAAGGCTCCTCCGATCAGTCGCCCAAGGGAGGTCCCCGATACGCGAATGGTGTTCTCAGCAGCAGCAGCAACGTCTCCTGCGATGGCCTCGCCATCGACATTTGGATTATTGTTGACATCATTGTTGGCAACACCTGCACCTCTGTCCTGCTGGCCCTGACCATTAGGCTGGAGCTGGGCGTTCCGTTCTTCGCCATTAGCATTGATGCGAATGCGAAGGAATGGGTCATCATCCTCTAAAGCAAGCATCATGCGCTGTGCGCTATCGGTCGCATCCGGTTGCGTATCCAGCGCCCATCTCGAGAACTGAGAGAATAGGCGGTTATATGTGATACGCAGAGACGGATAGATGATCAAGCCGAGCAATACTGGTGGAGGGGGCCAGCTTGGGAGTATGGGAAACATTTCCCGTTGTGTTGCTTCCCGGACACTCCAACGATTGAGGACTATGCGCTTGTCGATCCGCGGGGGGGTGGACGTTGGCCATGCGAGGAGAAGGGGAACAAGTGGCGTGACACTAGATTTAAAAGGAAGACGCGAGATAATGAGAGCAAGGGGAATGAGTGGAAGGTTGAGGTAGCAATGCCACGGCCAATTAGTAGGGTCCTCCGTTAGCAGGAGATCATACATCCTACAAACATGAGGGTTGCGACTGGCTGCCAAATGAAAGTGACACGTACTCAGCACCCAGGAACTCTTTCAGAGCATAGGCACCATACGCCGTGCTCAGGATATACATTCCTATAAATTCTTATAAAGCTGAATCTTAAAGTAAATGCCCACGGACCAGTCCCAAGAGAAACCACCACCACGGTCATGCTTGCGATGGTTACAATCTTTCCCATCGTCGAGAGGCCCCTGTTTGCTGCGTCCAAGATGCGTAGGATGAGTGGATTATCGCTTTCAAGCTCATACACTGAGCTGCACTGCGGGCACTTGAGAGCATTGGGGGCTCGTGAGAGGTTCTGCTGCGAGGTCTGTATCCATTGCAGCAGACAGGACTCGTGCGCAACAAGTGTGCATTTACATGGATGCGTCCATGCTCGGGGAGGATCTTCGGGTACTAAGAACGGACAGGTCAGATAGACGCTGGCGTGACAGTAGAGCGCTTTGACATACCATCATACCGCTCCTCCTCCCTGCAAATGTAGCAGAGCTTGATCTAGATAATCGTGAGCACCAGGGCTGCGGATATTTCAATGTATGCATACTCTGAGGTCGCTGATGGTGGGCACTCGTCGTTGAGCCATGATGGTTCAGTAAGGAATATAACTTGGCATCAAGTGTCATGTGCACGAGCGCTTTTATATGGGTGGGCCTAGATCTTCTCATATGATAACTAACTTGGCAAGGACAAAAGAAATCAGAGGGCAACTGTGACATTAACATCTAACAAAACGCGGCTACAACATTCACAAAAAAGTCACTACGAGTAGAAGAACAGAGTCTAAGGATTATTTTTGAACGAAGAGACAGAGAGAGGAGTTTACTCATGTCACTGTGTAACCTGGCATAATTTTTACTGCGCGTACGGATTCGGGGTGCGCGGCTGCAAATCACGATCATCATCTTTCTTGTGATCTTCCATTGGAGGAGTACGCGCGTGGTCATGCCTCCTTCTGTCAGGGGAAGGACTCCTTCTCCTATCAGGGCTCCTGCTCCGCCTCCTCCTGTCCCTCTCCCTGTCGACATCACGGTCACGTTCGCGTTCGCGGTCTCTGTCACGGTCGTCATGACGGTCGCGGTCATCCCTGTTGTCTCTTTCGGAGCGACGACGAGGGGGGCTTCGAGAACGCTCACGATCACGACCTGAACGATGAGGAGGAGAAGAACGCCTCTCGTACCGCCAAACAGAAGAAGGGGGATTCTTTGCCCACTACAAACATAATTAAGAACATTAAATTGCTCCTATGAGGTGCTGACTTGCCTGAATGCTCAAGCGAGATCCCTCAAAGTACCTTCCATGCCTACGCCTGACGCGTCAGGCAGGTTACAACTGAGCGTGAGAGAGTAGAGAACATACATATCGTAGTAGGCATCTTCGGCATGGCGTTGGCTTCGAAACTCGACGAAAGCGTAACTGCGAGACGGTGCGAGACATATTGAGCGTAGGTGATTCTCGGAATCCGAAACATCGAATGATATCGCAGCGCAGAGCGGCGAATACGAAGACGAAGGAGACTCGCGAGTGACTAATCGAATTGACGAGACAAGGCAGCAAGGCATCGCAAGGCAATCGTCCCTCGAGTCGCGTTGACTGGACAGAGGTGAAGAAAACAAAAATGATAATTACACTTACGGGTTTGAACTGGCATGAGGGTTACGTGGGGCCGGAACGTCACAGCGGACCAAAGGACCGAATCTAAAAATGAAGAGGAAAAAATAAACATTTTTTTTGACAATGATAAATTGAAGGTCATCGATAAAGCTCACCGTTCAAATTCGAATGCAAGGTCGCGTGCCCTAGTAGAAGGATGAAATCCACTGACAAAGAGGATGCGCGGCATGTTTGAGTGTTGAGCAGATGGTCGTGGTTTGGATCTAAGAGGAGCTAGGGTTTGTGCGGAGTGTGAACTCGTCATATGTGTATCTATTTGGCTTGTGGCGAGCACAACCATCAATTTTGAGATCAAAGACTTAGTTGGATCAGAGGGTCTTGACACCAGGTATGCTTCCTGTCGACAGTTTCAAATGTTATTTTTGATGATTTTTGTAGATGCTGTTCGCGTATGCGGTATCTTGTCTTTTCTCTTTATAGACGATCATGGCAGTCTGCTTCCACTCGACTCTGTCAGAGGACCTATTCCTCTCTCTCCGGCAGTAAACGCCTCGTCAACTTCGCAAAGCAAGCTTCCCTCGTCACAAAGGACCCTGTATGGGATCTCGTTTCTCTACTGAAACGCGAGCGCCAAGACGAACAGATATGTGGTGCTTTGGAGAGCTGTAACATATCATTCCTCGATTACGTTCTCTGGAAACATGTGGTGCATTCACCCAACTTAAACACAGCAATATCTGCAATACAGCAGAATCAGGGCCTCGCAGGTCAACTCCCTGCAGATGATTCTGCCAATGTGCGTCAACAGACGTTGCGGCTTCCCGCGTGGGTTGCTTTCTCTTTACTCTGTCACAAAGTTCAGGACTGCGCAGGATGCGCAGGATGGTGTGTTACGTCTTATATTTGAGCACTCGTGGTCCCTTGGCTCTAAAGACCGCCCTGCACTATTGATTTTGTCTACGCACGCGCTCGCTCACTTCGACATTCTTACACCGATGCGGGAAATCGTGGAGCAGTTCCTCGCACGTATGATTCAGTTTCCTACATTTCACTTCAATGCTTTTCTCCACGGCCTTTCTGGTTTCACTCGTTCAGAAGAGGCAGCCAATCTTGCTGTATCTGTACTCGAGGCAATGTCAGCACGAGAGGTGCCGTTATGGCTTGAAACATACAGGTCGCTGATGCGAGATCGCTTTGTCACTCTCCAATTGACCAAGGTCCTCCACACGAAGATGGCCCATGAAGGAGTTGTGCCAACCGCAGAACATCTAGAGGCTTTTCTTCGCATCTTTTCCAAATACGGAGCCATCCAGGATTCACAAGAATATCTCCGTGCCATCCGGCGATACTGTATAGAGCATAGCTTAACAGTACCTTACGGGCCGGATGTTCACCTCCATAACGCTGATCTCTCAGGGACGGCGCACCCTGCAAACACCCTATATATCAGATCTTTGCGGCATGACCGTGCTTCCGCGTTTCACTACCTCCATAAGCTTCTCCAGCTTGATGCTGCCCACAACCTTGAACCCGTCATGTCCGTCCCGGGACCTTCGTCTCGTCACGCATCTACAAAGTTCTGGTCTGGTACAAAGACCAGCGTGGACGTCTTTGATTGGACGACTGCACTCATTTCCGCAGCAAACGACAAGCAGACCTCCACATCTACCCTTATCGCGCTTTTTGAGCGCGCGCGCGAACGGACGAAGCAGTTCAGACCTACTGTTGTCACATATACTGTTGTGCTTCGTGGCTTACTCTTTCGAGGAGCTTTCGACGAGGCTTTGAGGATATGGAATCAGTTGATCGATTCCGATATTCTGCTTGATCGCAAGGCGCTGACTGTGGGTGTGCAAGTCCTTACTCGTGCAGGGCACCCGCAGGATGCCTTCTATCTTCTGAATTCGTTCATGGACGCACAGCGCACTTCTTCACATACAGTTTCCCTTCCAAATGACAAGCATATATCTCCAGCAACCCATCATTGGATAAATATCATCGTCATCAACGAGTTCATGGTCTCTTTACTGCGCATTCGCCGCCCAGACGTCATCTTCCAGCTGTGGGACCATCTCGAACAGCTCTATTCTGTACTCCCAAACGAAGTCACATTAAACATCCTCCTCAAAGCTGCCACGCTCGCAACCAAGATGGATAATGAGTCCGTACGGGGGACGTTCGCGCACCTATTTCACATGCCTACAGTAGAGTCCAGCAGCCCTATTGACTTGATTATGGAACGGCTTCAGTCTGCACATCCGCCGCCAGTCGTTGGAATCTGGAAGGCCCGCCGCGCGAGTGATGTAGCTCGAGACATTTTCCGCACTATGATATATGGAAATTGGAAGCGGCTCCTAGATGTAAAGGCGCCCGCTTCTGTCGTGCACTCCAAGGACGCCACGGCTACCCCTCTTTACCCGTTGGTGGAACTAGCCAAAAGCATTACAGTCCCATTCTCCACGCGTAAGGAGCGTGATGCGCAACCGAAAATCATTACCGCGGATGTCCATTCTCCCGAAAAGAAGTCGTACCATCCCTATCTATCTATTGTACCCACCGACCTGACCTTCTCAGCCTACATCCAGCTCCTGGGTCTCACCGCGCGCGCGTCAGAAATTTCGCTTGCACTCGCGTGGATGCGCGCGCTGCAGATAAATCCCTCGCGGAAGACATTGTCCATTGCGCTCGTGTTCTGGGCTGAGGTATCCTTGCGCGGACCGTTGTTTGAGGAGTGGGCGGAACGACGAAATAAAGGGGAGAGTGAATATGGGCGGCTAGTTAGGTGGATGTCTGAGTGGGTCGGGGAGGAGGCTCCGACAGAATGGGACATACAAAAGGCGTTGAGAGCGGTGGCCAAGATGAGAAACAATTCTTTTGGTCCATCATGATGTACGATATTCCCCATCTAAATCTCGCATTTGTTTGTTGAAGTTAATGCAGCAATCACTAAGCTCTGAGACACCCGACAATCATTCATCTCACAGCATGCGGGTTGCGCAAAGACACCACAAGAAATACAAATCACTAGTTGGTAGATTGTCCGTAAATCCCGAGCGAAAATGAAATAACGCAGGGAGGAATGATGGATTGGCCAAAGTAGGGAAACCGTTAGTAAGCGGAGGAAATGATCACGGACCCTATCCCGCACATACTAACAGTTTCTGTCTATCAGGAATCAACGTACCGGGAAGGTTCCATTGCGAACCGAGCGGAGGCGGTCGAGTCGCGACTTCGACATTTCAGCACCTCAAGCCAGGCCAAGAAAGGAGCCAAAAGAGTTATTTGTCAAGTGGCCTGTCAACAGATGGAAACGACTGTCACGGCCTGAGAAGGAGTTGGTATAAGTAATATTTCAATAGACATCAGAGACAGACTCACCGCCGAGTTACCGGAGTTGCAGGTCAGAGAAAAAATGGAGAAAAACAAAAAGTGTCGCTCACAAAGAGGACGGGGTTGGAAAAAATTATGGGCGCACTGCGCAGCAGCGACTTATGGCTCGGAGATCCAGAAAAATCAACGCCTCAAAGGACGAGTACAAGAAACTTTGTCAGTTAATGACACCCTCACATAGTCGTGGTCATTCTCGTCGTCCAAGTCCAGATATTAATTTTGTACCGGTGTGGGTTAAATCGCGTTGTCGACCTCGGCTCGTGAGCATCTTGACGAGGAAACAGACTTGGTTTAATGATGGCAGTGTGCCACGATCGGACTGGGGACTCTGAGTGGGCGAGCAGGGTGGAACGTCAGCCATACACCTGCAACTTCAACCTGACGCGGAGACTGAGCTCGGCGGGCATCATTAGTTTCATGAACAGGGGACCCAAGTTCCACATCCCGAGCCACCCACAAAGTCCCGACGTGAACGATACCGACCGCCAATACCTTATAGATGGCATGATATCAGTGGCGGGGCCCGAAGACGAATAAAAGCAGGGCGTACTCCTCATCTCGCGCCCAAGCTCACCGAGCAACAAAAGTGTTGGGTCAACGTGGGTCGGGGTGGGTCAGGCGATCCAGGCTCTGTCCCTGTGCTATCACGGTCCACGCCGCGAACGACGTCCGTGGTGGTCAGAACCTCGAGTGTTAAACATTAAATGTTGATGTCCATTAAACAGGTAGCTGTAGGCGTGGACAAAAAGTAGCGTCAGTGGTGAGGCTGGCAGGTGTGGCGGTAAGACATACTAGCAGCTGTTGCGTCCTGTGGATGTCTCATGCCAGACCCTGGGTGCGATGAGGATTAGTCGCCTACTACATAGACAGTGAGCTCGAGACCGTGACATACTCTATGGTGCTGAGCGTGGAAGATAAAAGGCAAGGCTGGTGATACGACGAGTGTCAGAGGATGCCAACGCCGCGGCATGTACCTCGCAATCACATACCTTAGTCGAACATCCTGCATGAGATGAGGAAGTCGAAAGCTACGTGAAGATGAACGGTTGGAAGAAAGGGCGGATGAAGGAGGTGAGGCAGAACCAAGGGAGTTTATATACCACAGGCGGCAAGCGGCTGACGTTTAATAGAATAACTGTACTGTACAGGGGTGAATTTGCCAAATACGGAATTAGGACGATAGGCATCGACGTCATCAGTAGCTGCACGCGATGGTAGACATTTACGCCAAATGTTTCCAAAGTTGTTTCTCCCCCAAATGTATGTCTGCTCTGCATTTCAAAAGAAACTGTAACCTCAGCCTCCATGGTTTCCAGAGACGTCTTAACTGCATACGCATTGATAACCACATGGACGCATATAGGCACCAAATGATGGTTTTTTTCGGTCGGTCAAGCTTGGAAATCTTCATTAGTAGGCAATGCAGCAGACGAACAGCATCAAGCCTAGCATTCGAGCCAGCACAGGGTCAAACATGAGCATATTATCACCAGTAATTTCATAGTATCACTCCAATACTTCTGGGACCTATGTCGCTTGATGTCTCACATAACGCCCAGTGACTGAATAATCGGGGCTATGTCCATTCTGCGCTCCAACAAAGTAGAAAGTCGGAAAGTGTTCTTGCGAGAGCATGCTACTACGGCGGCTTCAAGAAAGCGTGAATGGTGACCGAGCGTGCATGTTGGAGAGGCCAAAAATGCTGGCATCGTCTTACGAAACGTCGAGGTGAAATTACTATGTAATAGGCCTCCAGCTGGCAGCACTATTTGTGGTGTTGATTCATAATGTTGCCTCGGCTGACCAGTGAGCCATATGGAAGCGCTCCACGTCATCCATAATTAAATAACTGGCACCATTAATATTCTAGATCTGTAAGAGTTATGATTAGCCTGCGCTCATCGATCTGTACACGTACTAAATATTAGTATCGTTATCGTGTGTGTATGTGCTATATATCCTGACCACCATGATGATTATCGTCAACACATGCTAGTGCCTGGTGTACGTACTAATGACACCATTAAGCACAAGCCCGGTGTGCGGATCTCGCAACGACGACGACGCCGTTATTGTTGTTATGTCGAATGTCCGTGCACTGATAGGCTCGTTGGAGCCCGTTGGCTCATGGAAACGTGCTGGCTGTCCCTTTATGTGATCAGGGGTGGCCAGCGGTGACCCTCTACTTCCGCTAAGTTAGTCATCCTTGGACAAGGGCTAGATCAATTCATTGCGGTCTACAACCCTGCAAAAGCCCTGCATTGGCATCTTGAAATATCATTGAACTTTGAGGCGTGCGCCATATACTATGATTTCTAAGGTTGAGCTCGGGTGTTTTTGTTTCCGAGATGACCGCTTGAAACCAACCCTGACCTCAGGTGGATACAATACGTGGAATTGGAGTAAGCGCAGTTTCTTGTAATTGACGTGTACATAAGGGTGCAATGTCATGATACCATCTAGGTCGTGTCATCAATGAGTATGATGAATTGGCGACACGAATAAGAAAACATGTGTATACTAACAAATGAATGTGCAGAGAGGGATCACGCATACTTAATGTTACAAAACGTATCTGAAGTCCCTGTTTTGCCTATCTGTCAAATCCAGGAATTCCTAGTGCAGACAGGGTATCAGCCTTGTATACAAACCACAACCATTGATTCGGAGAACCCACCTTGTCGACCTTAACTTCTACACGCTTCCCATCCTCAGTGATTCTCTCGATAACGTATTCTTCCTCGTCGTCAACAGGCTCAGCGTCACGGAGTTTGTTCTCTCGGGCAAGAACGGCACGGATGACAAGGAGAAGTACCGGGCAGACGACGTAACATGCACCGATCACAGCCCATGGGACGTGGTTACTGCACATGAATCATGACTCCTTCCTTCCTAGAGTCACTCGAATAATAACCTACCGCGGCTTGTATTGTGTCTTCCACATGAAAGGGCCGGCCGCATTGCCAATGCAGTATGCCGAGAGCATAATGGCGTTAGTAACAACCTGCAGGTTGGTTTTGACTTGAGGGGCGACTTCCATAAGTTGCAGAGCACCTACCTTCTTCGTATGGCCAGCAGTCACACTATTGAGCCACGACAACGACAGCACGAACCCAGGTACACTGCACCCAGCTATGGAGCAATGAGTACACAAACACACTCCAGGTATCAAACGCACTCAGGAACTGGCCGATCAGAAGTCCAGTCTAATATTGTGTAATGATGGATATTGAGGTCAAGATCACGGAAGTAAGCCACATACCCGATTCGACCAAGGTAATAGGTTGACCAGCAAGATGCCCAACCACGCCGGGACGAAGTACACAGCACCAACATATGCTCTGGAATTGGGCCGTCGTGCAGCAATCCGAACACCAGTGAAGATTGTCAAGATTTCAATGACACCAGGAACACAGGACAATAGAGTCGTCTGTAGAGCATTGAATCCGAATGAAGCGAGGATGAGTGTTTGCTGGTTTGTCAATGAGTTAGGCACATTGTCCAAAGCCGAGAAGAGGGCAAAGAGCCATGTCTTATAGTCAGTCAGGGCTTCGATCATCCTAGAGATGTGTAGTACGTGAGTCGTGAAATATCACAATTGCATCTAATACGTACTGCTCCTTCTTGAATCTTTTGTTTTCTACGCCTGTTTGGTTTTCCTGCGCTAATTGTAAGATAAGAGCTCATTCATTTCGTTTGACAAACATACTTTGATGCGTTGCACGGCTTTCGCCCGCTCGTCAGGAGTGAGGAACCAAGCGTTCGTAGGTGAGTCGGGGAATAAGAACCTTTCATCCGGCGGTGATGCCTTAGTTAAAGGGGCAAGGCACTAGAAACCTCCACGTACTCACCAGAATGAAAGGGCCAGGACCAGTGTAATTAATCCAGTGATGATCATGAGCCTGCGATCTATTAGACAGAGTATGCGTAGTGAAAAGGGATGCCCGACCATTGCCACGGTTCAAACCCTTTGGTACTAATGTGCAAAGTACCAAAGCTGATGAAACCAGAGATGATTTGTGCTAGAGAGTTGTTGGCTTAGGCGGCAACATCAAGCGTTGCATTTTTGTAAACGCACCAGTGCCATTCATGAGGACTAGGCTCCCCACGCGTTTGATTAGTTGACCTGCCGATCATTTGCGAATTGGAACTTACACCAATAACCAACCCGTAGGGTTTGTTCCGTCCGCGTGTAGAACATGGAGCTAACGATCAAGAACCCGGCAGTGATTGACCCCTCACATACGCCTAGCAACAGGCGCACAACAAGAAGCCCAGCAAAGTTTTTGCACGCTGCATGAGATGCCAGTGCAACTGCCCAGACGAAGATGTTGATACTGATGCATGCTGTTATTGAAATTCATATTGATAATGCTTTGAAGCCTACCTCATCCATTTCCCGACCGGGAATCTTTGGAGGGCAAGGTTCTGGGGATACTCAAAGACAAGATAACTGAGGTAGAACACTGTGCCAAGCCTGGAAGATACCGTAAGGCACATGTAAAATTGAGTAGTGCATATCTTCTCACCAATTGTACCTGAAGACAGTTTCATTTCAGACTTGAGCTTCAACTCCAAGATAAGAACGGCTTACTCATTCGTAGTCAGGTGGGTGGCCTGCCTGATAACACACAGAGTCAGTACCGGTTTGGCTAGTCTCGAGACAGTCCTTACTCAATTCCAAGGATAGCCGCAGAACCCAAGGTTGTCTTGTCCATGAATTGGACCCTGCGTGAGTGAGCGCTGATTCGTGGTGAATACAGTCAACCTACCAGTAGAGAACTGGGCCGTGATTGTCAAACACGATCATTATCGATTCAAACAACTGGGTACTCACCACACATCATAGGCATGATATGTTTGTCGATCTTCTTCCTGAAACGAACTCGAACGATATTGATGTGGATGCAGTTTCACAACACACCTTATTCTCAAAGCCTCATCGGGATGAAGAGTTGAAGTTAATCCAGCGACGAGCTGAGCACCAGTGTCAACATCCTTGGTCGACAAAGAAACTCCTGCATGATGTTTCTGGTCCTTGAATACACCGGAGGATTCCAGACTCATTTTAGAGGACGTGGAGGCGTAGCCGAACTGTGAACTGGGGAAGAAGCTGGAAACCGGCGCTTGGAAGTCGGACTGTCAGAGAAGTTGATTCGCCTATTTTATGTCGCCCCTCCATGCGCACCCTAAAGCTTGGCGCATCGTTGACGTAGATAAGGAAATATATGGGTGTATGAGTGTGCCTGGTTCTGGAGCCAGGTGAGTGTGGTAACATCCTAATCTCTTGATTGGAAGGATATCACGAGAGCGTATGTACACGAAGGCGACCAATACGCAGCAACTTTACATAAAATTATCATTCAAATCTCGGATCCAAAAGTGTCACCTGTCACCAGAAGGATTTGACACTTTTCTCGCAGGATAATTATATTACATTAATACCTGCATTAATAAATATGCTACCGCGGGGTACTGGTAGAGCGAATATTGGAGACTGGACTACCAGTTGTATATACTAAATTATATATACATATATGGGTCCATTTGCCGCTGAGTTGAACTCTATGTAATTGGAGTCTGGCCTCGGATAAATACTTACACCAAGTGTTGGCGCTGTACGCCGTAAGGTTTAGGTACGAGTCCCGTTTAGGACAGGTTTTCTGACACTGGTGCTCGGATCCTGGCAAGTGAACACGAACTACTAAGCCCTAGGCCTGAACGTTGCAACGGTCGCCTGTCGAGACTCGAGCCTGAAACTTCTTTCATTCACACTTAAACTCCCAAACCTTGTACAGACCTTCGAAAATTTCCGGTACGCCTGACTCTAGATGGCATTTGTCTTGCGCACTGAATTTCACGCGACTTCGTACATGAATGTAGATCTGGCTTAGCCGCAGCGCACATACATTTCACGAGTTTCCAGAGACGATAATTCAACTTCTGATAGCTGAACGGGTTTCCAACATGACATCCACCGTCACTGCGACCGCATCTTTGTTGCCGACAGCAACGGGGCAGCTCAGTACACAACCGCCTATCACGCAGATCATTCCCATACTTCGTGCGACATTCAGTCTTCTGCGCACTTTCTTGTCTCAAGCCTCACGAGTTGTGGTCGCGCTCGCCACTCCGTTACTCATCTTCGTGCCCCTTGTATCCCGCCTGCTTGCTCCGGTTATACTCGTCTTCCATATCGTATTAGACGCCACAGTCTACACCCCATACATGATCATTTCTAGCGTAGCTGCTGCACTCTACCCCCTCTATATGTTCTGTGGTGTCGCTTGTATCTTTGGGGCGGTTCTTGGCATTCTTGGGAGATCTTTGGTCACACTCTCGAACAACATCATTGCTCCCGAATTACCGAAGGCTGTTGAGTCGCTGCAGGGATTGTCGATGCGACCAAGGAAGAGAAGGAGAAAGAGTTCTTTCACGGAAGACTCATAGTCTTTTTTACTTTTACTTCGCTGTTCAGCAGATTGGTTGGGACTGTCAGGAATCTTGTAGAGCGCAGGCAGTCCGTCGGTAAAGTCTACCCGGAACCACTTGTCCATGATATCATATTTATGGCCTCAAGGATCCATCCAGGCGGATTGCATCTCAGACTTGACCGTCAATACTACAGTTCATCTCACACAGTTCGGAATAAGATAAAGCTGATACACTGAAGTACAGAGGTGTTGCTACTAGAGCCTAGTATTGACATCGTCATCCTATATTTATTCTTTGCGGTCGTCGGGATGTTGGTTACCTGCTCTGCGACTGCATCATCACATGCCTCAGATCATATACCGATCTAAAAGTAACTTCAGCATGATAAAAGCAGACATTTGCAAAATGACTGACCAATTTCGTCAGGGTGGTCATACGGATCCAAGTAGGAGTAGAGAGGCTCGTTTTGATGCGTTGTTCTGTCATACGTGTCGAATGCCCCGATAACCGATTTGATGGCCTGTGATGCAGAGGTATACAGATCTAAAACCAAGCTTCAGCACGGTCGAGAAAAGATATTGCAGAACAACCAACCATGTTCGTGGGGGTGGTGATGCGGATCTAAGTAGTGCAGTGCATCCTTCTTCAGGTTTTGGTACTCATCCATCTTCTGAACTTCCTCGCGTATCTCTCCTGAAAGTGTTGTTAGCTTTGAATCTTAGCATTAGGCGAGTACTTACTATGAGACGATAAAGATTCCAATGTGGCAGTCATGCGGAGAGCCTCGACAGGATAATGACTACTGAGCATTTCAGCCAGTATCTTGTCATTCTTGATGATTTCACCACGTAACAACTCTGAGGTTTTCATGAGCATCATTGTTACGCGACAGGTTGTCTTAAAACTCTCACCGTGACGCGCAATCTTTGCTAAAACATCATTGAGAGCCAGAATGTTCACACCCGTGGCTTTAAGACACCACAAAAGAGGTTCTATGATTCCGACGCCAACCATCGCCTGGCGTGCGTCCTCTGTATCTTAATCAGCGTACATTCTTGACAGCAATACGTAAGCCAACCGTGATCAGCGATAATGCGCAGGTAATTGATAGCACTATTCTGAACAGAGTCGAGCCGAGTTGTTTCGATCATCTTGCGCAAAATCCCAAAAACATTTGTTGGCTTATCGGAATCATCTGTGGCCGGCTTTTCGACCAGTCTGTGCGTCGTCTTCTTCCATACGTCGTTTGCCGCATTCAAGCTCTTGAGTAGCCGTCGACGTGCATCCTTGCCGCCGAAATTCCAAGAACCGTTATCGAATGACGGTGGATTCTTTGGCTTTAACATCATGGATCGCAAGGCGTCTGCACAACTCGTAAGAACCCCATAGACCGCAGGAATACCAAATTGCCAAACCATTTTTGAATATCTCCGCAAGGATGTCTATGCCCTCCCTTCCAACAGTTCCATCAAAAATGCGTCCCTCGATCATCTGCAGCAAATATAGGTCCACTTTAGTGTTCAGTATCCGTTCCTTGGCGTCGTCTGAACACAGCCCAGTCAAACTTGTTGACAAAATGTCTTGGAGCACTCACCATATTGCATGAGAGTCACAAGTGCATTCGCAGCGAATAACGCATGGTCTGGTTTCGCCAAATTGTCGACTATGCTGTCCAGGCCTCCTCTATCAATGATTCGTTTGCGAAGTTCATCTGAAACAAATATCAGTTTTCCTGGAGCAAAAATTTGACAGGCCGTACCATGTTTCGATAGCTGTGCGAGTTCCTCAGTCGCCTCGTTGCTCTTTTCCACTACTTTATCTCTTGAAAACGCAACTAGTTTGCCGATGTGCGAACCACGTGCGAGCTCGGTACGCACATCCTCTAAGTAGCAATTTATCTGGTAAGCAGGGTCTCCTTAGATGGTTTCAGATACGGACCGAATTCAGCGAGTGTCATTAAGCCACGTGGCCCACCGCTCAAACCTTGCTTATCGAACTCGAACAGGTCGATCAATGTGACGAGGATATTGCTGCGTATAGCTTCCGCACGGAGTTGATCTATGTTCAGAAGAGTGTCAGCGTTGATCACAGGAATAGGAAGGAGGCTTGAACCATTTCGGCAAATCTCGCATAATGCAGCTACTGCAGCTGGAGTGACATGGAAATCACGACGCTTTATGAACCTCTTGAGCATTCTGACAATCTCTATCCGCCTGGTGTCAGACAAGGCATCCTTCGGAATTCCTGAACACAAAATATCAGAATGTACTGATTTCCGCGAATCTATGGGGAACTAACCTTTGCTGGTCACAGCCACTAATATCTTTAATGCAGCAACGACAACGGTTGCGGCTGAGATGGAAATGAGGAAGAAGAGCGGATTGAGAGGCGAAGACTCACATTTATCCCTCAACATAACAAAGATAAAATCGGATCGTCGGGAAAGAATGTCAGATGTTTCATCTTTAGTTTGATCGTATATGAGGGAGTGGGTTTGAAACGAGTTAGAGGAATAATGTGACTAACCAAAGTGTTGGGCAAGATATGACAGTGTCTTCATCGCAATCAATTGGTTTTCACCGGCCGTCTGACAGAGCTCGATGATTCGATGGATTAGATCATCTTTGAGGAGCTTCGCTCTCAGTGCTTTGACTTCGCAAAGAGCCGGAAGAGCTGCACAGGCTCTGCCTTGATGCGCTAGTTTCTCATCTTTGAGCAGGGCGAGAATATCAAGACTGTCTAGTATGCTTTCCGTGATCTCGTCCTTCTTTTCGACTGTACGTCTCTTAGGGTGCGTCAAGGGAGCAATGGAGAGACAAGACATACCGAGCCCGCAGTACGCGACGACTGCGCTGAGGCGCACTTCAGGATCGTGTTCTTCTTCGGCCGTTTTATTATCTGTGGTCTCCTTGGAATCTGCCGGAAGAGAGATCCCCTCGTCTTCTTCTGAGTATTCAATATTCGCAGTACTTTTGCCGTGAATACCAAGTATGGCTTCCAGCGTCTCAAGTGGATCCACCTCCCGCACTGCTTCAACTCCGAGTTCTGCAATCCATAAGATCAGGTCAGTATTTCAAAATCATTTAATATCTCACTAAATGAACACATGAAGGCCAAGCGATCGACGTAATCAAGCATGTGCTTCTTGTGAATCGTGCCGACGAGAGCCTTGGCAGTCGAGCGGTTGAAAGGAACTTCCCAGGCATGAGTTTGTGCCAGCGGGCCTTCTGGTGACCGCAACCGCTCCTGCTGGTCGTTACCAACATGAAAGTAGATCGCCTCAGGCCATTGCTGGAGATTTCTCCAGAAACTTGCTTTCGACCGGTAATTGGGACGAAATAGAACCGACGCATGGACCTTTTGGCCAGGTGAGATGATGCGACCTTTTCCAACATGCGGTCTAGAAGTAATGTATGTATGAGCTGAATGAATAAATATGGTCACTTACAATGACGTATGCTGGTTGGAGTTATTGTAGTAAAGACGTCTGATAGGCAATAGCTCGAGTAGCCACCATCGAAGAGTTAACGAGTTATTCATCTTGGGTGCCTTCAAATCTTCAAATCTGAAAGCTACCTTTGGAGGATGGAGCACAAGCCCCGCCTCGAGAGCTTCTTCACGCATCCATAGTAATGGCATGTCTTGGAAATTAAGCACATTCGTCTTCTCCCTTTGTCCACCGCCTCTGGAACAAGTTGTCAAATAATAGCCTTCCGGTGCAGGGGATACATACACATCTGAATGACTACCAGCAAACCAAACCTCCTTTACGCGATCCTTAACACGATCTTCCGCATGATCTTCCTTGTGACGATATTCGTCCTTGGGTGGTGGCACGAACTGGGATTTCGGTCGATCGCTCATGCCTCCATAGACATACTCCGGTAGGAATTTCACCCTGCGCTCGTCTAGTGCAAGTGCATGGCGAAAGTAGCAAATGTGATCACATGTATCGGTGGACGGTAAAATCTTCTCCTTCCTGATACCAACAGACGAAACGGTGTCCCTATAAAATGTATTAATCATGGTGGTATACTTACTCGGGGATAATGCTCACCATACACCGATGAAATGTATTACTACGCCCTGTCTCGAGAACGTCGATCTGAATCCTTCCGCAAGCAACTTATCCTTGAGCTTTCCACTGTTGATGGCGGAGTAAAGCTCGAAGGCACTGCTGGCGTCAGCTAGTCAGTTAAGAATGATCATCAAATATACCCACTAGGGGATCTGTTCTATGTTGCCAGGTAATATGAGTCCCATCTGTCAAAAGAGTAATGAACAAGAAATATCATAGATCACAGATCGAAGTAGATGGATACTTCGTGGATCAGTCCTGCCAGTGCACGAACTTGGTATGCACCTCTCGAAAACCCTGGGCTTGCATTTTAGTACAGTTGACTACATGCAACGTCCAAGGAACTTGCCAAACAGAAAGATCTTATCACCAGGATTGTACGTGTCTGAGAGCCATCTGTAGGCGTCCATAATGGTTTGGCTGATATTACTTTACTGCGGTTACTACGAGTGATGAAAGGTCAAAGATACGATACTTACAATGCAAAGGCCAGATCAAAGACACTCGAGACCTGCTTCATCCAGTGTGTATGCCCCTTAGCATACGTTCCTACACCACTGTTGTAGTACGTTAACTGTTCGCGATCCTTGACCATCTCGCTATATAGTTCGACGATATTGGTGTTCTGAAAACGGATATTTATCGTCAAGAAATCAGAAGGCATGCGCATCGGACGACCTACTTTATCACCATACTTGTTTGATGTCCCGTCTGCAGACGTGAATAATCGCCATCGAGAACTGTAAGTTAACACGCCCACCGATGCAAATAACCAGATTTCTCCCTGATACCTGGTTCCCGGAACATTTACACGGCGCGTCAAGGACCTCAGATGAACTAGCAGACATTATGATCCTGGGTGAAGCAAAATGGTTAGCGACTCCTCAATATAGTGGGGTCTGCCGACTGGAATGTGCGAGATATTAGATGAATTCCTTTGCATCAACAACGTTTTATACTGTGCTGAACAGCGCATGCCAACGAAGGTGTGGTCATACAACAACCTGCGCATGAACTGCGTGTAGCCCACGTGGACACCGCACCATGGCCTCCTACAGAAGGACCATACTAGATCTATGAAAACTGCAGTATGATTGGGTGCAATAGTTCGCTAAGCACGCGTAATATCCTTAGCGATGCAACGTTGGGCGCTTTTTGTGAACGCAGAATGCAAGAGCCCAATCGGGAAGTGATGAATGGAAGATGGAAGATGATGAGGCTACATTGCGAGGCTACCAAAATCCTGAGATGGAAATGAAGTGGTTGAATGCAAAATCACAGGTTACGTACAGAATTTATATTAAATCATTTCACATCCCCAAACTCTTTTAAGCTAGAAGTGATTTTGTGGCTCACATGACTTGTGAAGCTCTCGAAAATCAATCGATCTTTGCCTTCAACCCAGGTGAACAGAAGCTCGCATGCAATGTCCCCTGAAGTATAAGAAGATGAGTGTTGGCGACATTCAACCGAACAACGCAGGACTGGCAAATCTTGATCTGCGCAGACTGTTTCTTGAAGTTTCCCCCTTCGTGCTGCGCGGGACCAGGTGTTACTTCGGGCATGCACCAGGATGGTAGAAGAATGGTCATAAATTGCAGGCGTAGCCGAAGATGTAACCGTCACGCCACTAATAAGTACGAGAACGTTTCGTAAAGCGCTTGCCAGAATGTTTGCAGATCGAGCGCCCGGAAAGGCGTGATGCAGCGTGTTTCGAGAAGGCATGATGTTCCGTAAGGTTGGATTGGAGACGCGAGCGAAGGTCTGGACAGTGATAAATTAAATAGCTTGCGTGATAGCAAAGTCAACGAAAAGTCATACATCAGGAACCCTAGCATCTTGAAATGACCAGCCAATGGCCCAACGACGAGTTTGACCCTGAACAAACTCTGTTATAACATAGTTGTCCACCTTGCGTCACCAAGTAAGATAGGAGACCGCGGAGTTCCGCAACGCACGCACGCTATGTTCGCGAAAGAGGGAAACAAGATCGGGAATAGATGACATCTTCCCAAGCATAGACGTGTACCACCTATGGGAACGTATCAGCACGTTTGAAGTCGAATTGTCGATATAATTAGGTCACCGGCACTTCGTCCTCAACTGTAGGCTTTCTGAGAAAATCCGAGCAACAAAGCTCGTTTCTCCCCCTGGTGTTATCATTTCCACTTCTGCTCCGGAGCAAACCTGAATCAATTGGTTAAATTCTCTTACATGTGTTGACACTGTCTTTCTCACTGCATTCGGACCAAACTCCTTGAATTCGGCTGAGCGCGAAACATCCTCGGCGCTGCTATAAAACGGTGGGTTACACATGGTGAAGTCAAAATTCATTAGACTCGTATGCAGTGGTTGAAGAATAGGCCCATCAGCTTGTACACGCTCTACAAAAATGCGATTGTCCATAGAATTCTGAGAGACGTTTTGTTTGGCGAATTGGACAGACCGCTCGTCGATATCTGAATCGTATGTCACTATCACATTTCGAAAGCATACTGTTATGGCGCTTACCGGTGGCTACGAAGTTCCAAGTATGTTCAATACTACAAGCCAACAACGGGTAGATTGCCGAGGCACCAGTGCCACTGAGTGATGTTTGCTTCACTACATTTAACCAGGAATAATGTGACGCACATGTCAAGCCCTCTGACGGTGGCGGAACCGCAAGTGAATTTCACTATGTCTTGTAGCCAAAGAACATAGTTTAATCTGTATATCAGATTTCCCGCGCTTTATTTAGTCTTCTTGCATCGATCTTCTAAAAGGTGAAAGCACCTGTTTGGCACCTAATGTGCATCTGGTGTGAGATGAGTAGAAGTACGCGGCAACAAGTCTCACTGGAGGGCAGAGTCTATCATCCGGCAGCGTTAATGAAAGGCCATAGTCAAGACGAAAGAGTGCTTCTGTTAAACACCTTCCCCCATTAGTGTACCGTGACAAACGGAGCTTGGATTTATCTTGACTCACTTTTGTGCAGGAAGGCTTTTGAAATTTATCGTACTTGATCCTGTATGATTGATGAAGACACTGGATAATTTCAGAATCTCTCTGAGGTTTTCGCCTGATAAACACATACTATGGTCTGAGGGGAGGGTAGCGCCTCGCAAGTTCAGTAAAATCAGGAGGTTTGTTGTACGGATTGCGAGGATGCATGTAATGCAATTCCCAAGAGCAACTTGAGAATGAGAGAGACCAAAGACAGCTCTGGTCGTTGTGGCTTTCAAGTTATTCTGAGTCTCGGCTCTGACCCAAATTACTAGCAGCTGACTAAGCGGGAAGCTGAGTTCCTCCGAGTTAGTGAGAGAGAGAGAATTTCTGTGTTTATATACCGCTACAAACTGTTAAGGGTGCCCGAAGAACTGTGCGACGAGTATGAGGTGTAGGTATAGTACGAATAGCCGTGAAGGGTGTGTGAGCTAAGAGCTTGACCGCAGAAGATTACCGGTCATTAATAAATTAATAACCGGTGAGGATTGCACAGGAATGGATAGTACTCTCTTTAGTTCAGGACCGAGGCTCGGCCGCGGCGAGCGGTTATCTGTACCTTTGTCCCGCAACTGTATACAGCTATGTTACCAGGTCAGCTGAATTTGGCCCCACCGCCGGCAAAGCCTGCACCGTAGGTCATACGTATTGTATCCACATGGTAATAAGTCACGCTCCGAACCTTCTCCCAGGGGACGAGCTCATTTATACTAGCGAAACCGAATAACGCTATCCCATACCTACAACTTGAACTCATCCCACCCTTACCCGAGGGCGCGACTGCACTGGCGAGAATGCCACGTCTGACCTTCGCAGTGCTTGGTGGTATACAGCTTCTTGCTAGTGTATCAGCTCAAACATGGTGAGCATCATTCACTTGGATACGCCGATCACAAACTTGTATATGTGGCCAACATTTTTGACCCCTTCCGAAGGTGTAATAAGAACTACATGGCTAGCCAGCCTGTTATTCCGCCAGGAGGCAACTTCCCCATTGCAGCTGCATCGGAAGACCCACTTCTTGCCTTCCGATGTGCGGCTGCTATAAAGCCTTACCTGGAAGAGGATGTAGGCACACCTGCAGGCGTCCTCATTGATTCACCCGTGGTGTACTCAGAGATAGTCGGGGCACAGCCAATTGGCCTCCCCGCTGGGCCTCTTTCCAGTGCGGGCAAATTGGATGTCACTGTGAGCCTGAACGGAAAGGACTCTCGTCAATGCGCTTGTGCCACTCAATGCTTCTGCATACGAGTTATCATTCAGCCTTGATGGGATCACTCCTCAGATGACCCCGTACAACCTCTCTTGCGAAGCCACTTACCTTGCAAGCAACTCAACAAGTTCATCATCACCTCAGACCTATAGCGCTTCAGCAGCTCTTTCTGTACTCCCTAATCCAACCAACAGCTCCGTGACTAAGATGGATTTGAGGACTGGAGCACTTCTGGCAAAGCCAGCAACTGGGCTGGGTGGAGAGTATGAGCCAATCTTTCCGATCGGCTTCTACACGACATTTGATGGATACCTCTCAACAAATATTTCGGCGGTCGATACGCTGAAGGAACAAGGGTAGGCCTCTTATGTTATCGTCCATACAAATCTGATACTGGCCTTTAGGTTTAACATTGTATGTTTTCCTAATGTTTGCATAGAGCAGCCGAGTGTTTAATTGCCAGCGCAGATTCATATTGTCCCCACATTCAATGATACGACCGCCTTTGATATGGTTCTCGATCGTATGCAAGAAGTCGGCATGTATCTCATGTACGATATGCGATACACCTACATGAACAACACTTCCGTGATGGAACAGGTAAACTCCATCAAGTACCGCCCAAACCTCCTACTATGGTACACTGGTGATGAACCAGACGGAACCTCGGACCCACTGAACGCCACGAGTATTGCATACGACCTCATTTACAGCCTGGATGGTTACCATCCTGTCAGTCTTGTACTGAATTGCCAGGACTACGAATGGGCCTCGTACACCGCAGGCACAGATATCGTCATGCAAGATGCGTACATGATTGGGAATAATGTCACCTGGTCCAATGAGTGGAACACGACTTGCACACCCGACTATGGTGACTGCGGTTGCGACAATTGCCTCAGCATTCCTGCAGGAGATAGCACTGCTGTTTCACCCAACTCCACCTATTACGGAAGCACCGTCCCCGCAAACAGCGGTATCGGTTCATACTTTGATATCAGCGACCGGGTTTCCAGCTTTAAAAATCGACTAGAGGTGATGGGATGGGAACGTACCAAGGCGGTATGGACCGTTCCTCAAGCTTTTGGCAGTGCGCAGTCAGTAGTCTTTATCACTTTGCTGTACCCGCTGTTATTGACTACACTCATCAGATATTGGATGCGTACTCCTACAGGCGAAGAATGGGTTGTTCAGAGCATCATGGGCATTAATCAAGGTGCTCTGGGTGTCATCCCCTGGGTAGATCCGAATCCCGAATATATCAAGATCGCGGCGTCCGCATTCGCGCTGAGCTTGCCGAAATTCACGTCATATATCTTCAACGCCGATTCGGTGCGGAGCAACTATATAATCGGGGGCGTTGACATTGCTACTTGGGCGGCAGGAATTGAGACATTCGTCCTCGCTACCAATACCGACTATGTCACCTCGGTGGTGACCTGGAAAGATATCGGACTCCCTGGGACTGGTGTTGAGGTCGTGTATACGAGTGGAAGTGTCGAAACAACCGGCGACAGTTTCACGTTTGGTAGTGTGGCGTCTGCGGCCTTCGTAGTCTGTTCGGGATAACTTCTAGGGTTGGATGTAGATAACAATGGACAAACATTCCACACTACGAAAGAACCAGGCAGTACGAGCTTGATAATTAGAAATGCTGTGGATCACATAATATGGACTCCACTCAAATGACACCCGCCGCCAAAGAAAATGGAACACATGCAAGTAGTATTCCGAGTCTGATAAGTTATGACATTACAAACTATATCTAGATCTATAGCTCCATAACATGTGTATAACGTGCGACACCCCTAGGGCGCCGATTCTGTCCTCGTTTTATACGAGTTCGATCGTTGGATATATTGGTATTCCACAAGCTCGTGTACGTATGATGGTCAACGAGGTCGAGACATGTTTCCAATGCCGTTCGAAAGTAACCCATGTCTGAAAAGCGAGATGAAGTTAGCGAGAGGGTTTTGAAAGAAAAGGCACAGGTAAAAAGGTCAGATGTTTCATATCTCGACATGAATGTTAAGACAGGGATAACTGAAAGATAAAAAATCTCATCATAGAAAAATAGCACCGCTAGGTGTAAATGTAATATCGGGCTGAATCGAAGTGCTTACATTTGATCCAGTAAGTTCGGTGCGATCATGGATTGATGACCGGCATTCGACAAACTAAGACGGGGTAAAAAAAAAAAACTGAGAGCTTCAAATGGCTTGGATAAAATAGTCTCTACAAGTCGGTTTGAAGTAGAGTGAACACGTGAGTATTCACTTCAAAAGCGACAAACTCGTGGAAGGATAAAAACTGCAGATGAAGAGGAAATGGGGACATTTCTGAGACATGGTTGACAGTGGACACGTTGAAAAGTTGAAGAATCTAAAAATTGTTGTCTTTTGAAGTGGCAAACAAGTGGCAAACACTTGTGGGAACCCGGCGGCACAGCTTCGCATGTCAATTTCATTCCGAACCCCAGCGTTTTGTTCCCAACATTGTCACGGTGTTGGCGTTGATCATGATAAAGCTAACGCAGAACTCACCGGAGGCAAAAGCAGGAGGACTATCGCTCTCAGTCGCCTGTGATGTTATGTGCACCTTTTAACTTTTGCGCACGATCTGCTTTCCCTCATGACGACTAAACTCGGACACCCATATATGCTACGATGTAGCACCGCTGCCAGCAGTGATCTTGATGTAATTTCCGATGCGGTGGATGAAGCCGTCTTAATTATCGCAAACTTGGCATGGAGCCGCCATCGCGGGTTCACGGAGGTTCACAACTATGGCGTTCCTGTTATATAGCTGCCCTGAACCTCTGGACAAGGGATCACATTAGCACACAGCACCGCAACAGGATGATCCTGATTCATGATGCAATGATTCATTAGCACATAGAGCGCTGCTGCACAGCCCGGTCGCTCTGATTACCTTTTCTGACCTTGGCAAACAGTCAGGCATTGTATAAGTCGTGATGAGCTGATCAGTGACATCCCGCATCAAATTTCGAATTTTCTGCTGGCTATGGTTGCTTCCAGTATGGTTCGAGGTTCGCTCGGTCAGAGCACGACATAATACCTATGATCCTGCACCTTGCTTACTGTTTTCGAAATCTTTCCAGGTGCGGAAAGAATTTATGGTAAAGCAATCTGCAGTACCCCCTGGCGGACAATTTGTCTTGCCCACGCAGGGTGCTGAGCCACTTCTGTCATTCCGCCGTGCTCCCGCCTTCCGGGGCCCATACCTCGAGAGGGGTACAAAGAGTGCAGCATTTGTAGTTGATACACTAGCTAATTTTTTTACGATTGGATCACCGGTGCTGAGCGTATCTCACTTCGTTCTGGCTCCACTGACTTGGGAAGTCTCTGTGTCACCATTAGCTTGGCTCCGTACACATCATCGCAAACGTCCCTCTGAATGCCACTGGCGTTCAAATTCCTGTTGATATTAGCAATCTTGAGGCCCAGAAGACTGCATATAGGTGTCAGCTGCTCTGCTACATATTCTGCCCCTTCGTCTTCGAAGTTCCAGCCTGCAATGAGTAGACACTCGACACGAGTGCATCTCTCTGACAGATGCTTCCGTCACAAAAGCCGACTTGCGCACTGGTGCCTCTGGGGTGCGGCCTCCAAGTGACGAGGGTGGATTATTTGCTCCCTTCATCCCTCAAAGATTCTACATAAATTTCGACCAGCATCTGGCGAAAAATTTGTCCTTGATCGATCAGCTGAAAGCCGATGGGTTCGTTTTGCATTGCCATTACCTTTTAAACAATCGTTCAATTATTTTCCAGGTTTAACACTGTACGTTTCGCGATTATATGATATACCCCGTGCTGAGCGTTTACACCATAGCTTCACCCAATTCCTCCTCATAACAACTTCACTATTTTCCAACAAGTCATCGACAAGATCATCAGTGCCGGTATGTTCATCATTTATGATCTGCGACTGTATGTGAAACTTTGTGACCTCATCTCGTAATTATTGAATCTTTCTATTCAGGAACTACCAAAACCTTGACCGCTGTCGCCCAACAAGCGAACGCCTACCTCTCGATTTCCAACCTATTGAACTGGAAAACCGCACACGAGCCCGATGGCAACTCTGGCCCAGAAAATGCGACGCGGGCAGGGTACCACTTGACATACCAGATGGACAGATATCATCCTATGTCTCTAGTATTGAATTGCCAAGACTACAACTTCTCGACTTGCGTCAAGGAGACCGCTATCGTTCTGCAGGTGAGCCACCAATATGATTTTTATCATGTGCTCCAATCCCTGTTGAGATGCTTATCCCATTGAGTACCAACGCCACATGGTCTCCTGTGTGGAATACGAGTGTAACCCGGACTTCGGTCACTGGTTGTGACAACTGCCAGGGGGACGTGTGCGATATTAAAGCCTGCATCCAGACTGTTGAAGTCCGAACGATCCGAAGAGAAAGAGAGTGAGGAAGCCGAAGGATCCAACATGATAGGTACGAGCGAGAGAGAGGTCCGAGCGCATGAGGCAGACGGGCCAATAGGCTGTGCCCAAATGACATCAGCTTGCGCCCTGCAATATACATATGTCAGAAAACTTCACCTTTGCATTCCTTACTTACCTTCCTATAAAACCAAGCACCCATCAGACACGCACATCTCAGTTCTAGTTGAAACTGAGATGTGAGTACTTGGAAACATGTATGTCAGCAATTACTGACCAAAACCATAGTGTACCTTTGTGTTCTAGGTACTATACATGTTAATATGAGTTCTAGTTGAAACTGAGATCGTACCTTTGTGTTCTAGCTCCCTCTCCTGTTGTTCACTTGCCTGTTCTCACAACAGGTTATGAGCCCTGCTACAGCCATGGAAATCACGCTCCCCTCCTCCAGCTCTGCCCTATTCAACATCCCAAAGCTAGCCAAAGATGGTAGCAATTGGATTACCTATAAGGAATGAACATTAACAGCAATTGGTGCGAGAGGTCTGATGCGGTTTACCGATGGATGTGCAGTATGACCTGTTCCCTACAAGGTCAACAAGAGGACCAAAACTCCTGAAAAGAAGGATGGCAGTGAGCCAACAATGGCAGAGATCGAGACTCTTGATAAGAAGATTGATGAGTACGACCAGAAGGACTCACTAGTGAAACAGCAAATCTTCAGCCCCATAACTGATAGGCTGCTGCTGCGCGTGCAGAAGCTCAAGGCCACTTCGGTGATTTGGGCTGAGATCTGTGATATTCACGAAGGGAAAACCGAGCTCGTCCAGATTGATCTGAGGCGAAGGCTTCAGGAGACCAGATGTGAGGAGAATGGAGATATAAAGACTCACTTTAGCAAGATGCTTCGGCTCCGCGAGTCACTGGCAGGCATGGGAGCTGCCATTGAGGAGAAAGACTTCTATGCCATGATACTGGCGTCCCTCCCAGAATCCTATCATCCCCTACTCTTGTCCATTAGCACGGCTACAAAGATAACCGGTGCATCCATAAGCTCCTATGAACTAATCAATATTGTCTCAGAGGAATATGAGCATCGACAACTCACCAGTCAGTGACCTACCAAGAAGGGACCCAATTCGGCCCTATCAGCAAGAGGACCTCTGGGAAAAGGGAAGTCCTCGTCCACCTCCTCACCATCCAACCTGGACGCAGTTTGTTATAACTGCGACCGAAAAGGCCACTACAAAAGTGATTGCTGGAGGCCAGGGGGAGGAAAAGAGGGTCAGGGACCAAACCAGAGAGGGAAGAGGGGAGGACATACCCAAAAACAGAGCGTGAATGCTGCAAAGGAGTCAGAGGGCCAGGAGAACTATGCTTTCATGACAGACGACCTTGCCAACATCGCCCAGAGGATGAACATACCTCCTGAACACCATGGAGCCATAGTAGACTCCGGTGCAACCTCCCATTTCTGTCCTGACAGGTCAAAGTTCTTGAACTTTGTCCCTATCGCCCCACAAGACGTATTCACTGCGAATGGGTCAGTTCTCAGCACTACTGGCAGAGGAGACGTCAAGATAGACTTACCCTTGGGGACAAAGAGAACAACTGTCACCCTGAAGGATGCATTATATGCCCCCTCTATGGTGTTTACCCTAATCTCGACCAACAGAATTGCTTTGGCCAGATTAGCAGTCCTGTTTGAAGGCAAGATGTGCCAAATCTTGTCGAAGGGGCCCAAATGTGAAGTCATCGCTGAAATCCCGCAGCTTGAGGGTCTGTATAGTGTGGCCAGTCAGAAAACACATCACGCTCATGTTGCAAGGGCAAAACTTACCTTGGCCAAGGTACATTGTGCCCTAGGCCATATCTCCCAGAAAGCCATCCTGCAAGTTGCAAAGGATCAGCTCGTCGAAGGTCTGGATGTCAACCTCACCTCCCCTACCGAATTCTGTGAAGCATGCACAAAAGCCAAAGTGACTCGTCAGCAATTTCTGCAAGAGTCAAAAATGTGCGCACTCACCTACAGGGAACTTGTCCATACAGACTTGTGGGGCCTGGCGCAGACTACCAGCCTCAGCGGTGTGGGAATCATATTTCAGCTGGCCAAGCTGCTGAGTGGAGAGCAGTATGTTCAGCCCATGGGATTCTGACTTGGCTCAGTGCTCAGAGAGTAGAAATTATCATCAAAAGGGACTGTCATTCAGGCTGGTACTGACACTAGTGAAAGAGATACATGCTTAAGTAAGCAGCAAAAATGCAAACATAAGCTAAAGAAAGTGAGGGTAGGTAAAGGTAAGTAAAGTAAGTAAATCTAAGCCCAAGGAAAACTTGACTGTCACAGCGGCATGACCTATTATATTAGTTTCACAGATGATTACACCTGTGAAACGAAGGTCAAGTTCCTGAAAGCTAAGAGTGAGGTGTTGGAGGCATTCAAGAGGTATGAGGCGCACCTTACTCATCAAAACCCTGGGACGTGTCTATGAAAAGTTTGATCAGACTGTGGAGGGGAGTATCTGAGCGCAGAGTTTGATAAGTATCTGTTGGACCAGGGGATCGAGAGACAACTCACTGTCCACGATTCACCCCAGCAAAATGGAGTGGCTGAGCGCCTAAATAGGACCCTGGTCGAGCTCACTAGAGTGATGCTCATAGGACGAGACCTCCTGAAGTTCCTGTGGGCGGAAGCAGTGAATTATGCTACCTGGTTAAAGAACCGCTTACCCTCAAGTGCCATACCTGGCGCTACTCCTCACCAACTTGTCCATAGGGCGAGACCCAACCTGTCCATGGCCTGGGAGTTCGGATCAAAGCTGTATGTCCACCAGGCAAATGCTGGAAAGCTTGAACCATGCGCTGAGGAGGCCGTTTTTGTCGGGATTGACACAGATAGCAAGGTGTACCGTGTATACTGGCTGGCAAAAAGGCGAGTCTCCATTGAGTGAAACGTAACGTTTGTGCCGCCTGACATGCTTGTTGACCAGGATGTGCTGAACAAGGGGGAGTCAAGACCTATAGAAGAGGAGATGAGTACTGATAGCAATGCACCTAGCATCCAGCCCATCCCGCTTACTCCCACTCCTACTCCAAATGCTACTCCAAATGCCCCAGAACCCAGGGAAAGCTGAGCCAGACCAGCTCCAGGGTACTATGCCCAGCTCCAAAAGGGCCAAATGGCAGCTGTAGCCATCGAATTCCTGAAGGACGCATCAGATTTGGATCTTCTAGATGAGGAAGCTCACATTCACTTAGCCTTAGCGACGGCTGAGCCAGAGCCCACCTTGCAGCAGGCTCTGAATGGTCCAGACAGTCCAGAATGGCAGGAAGCGCTAGACTACGAGATCAGTCAGCTGGAGAAGTTGGGAACATGGGACATTGTGGACTTACCTCGCGGATCAAATATTATACCCTGCCACTTCGTGTTAGCAACTAAGCAAGGCCCCAATGGTGAAAAGCTCAAGCTAAGAGTGTGACTTGTCGCGAATGGACAACATCAGCAATATGGCATCGACTACTTTGACACGTTCACCCCAACGGTGAATATGAGCACAATACGTACTGTATTAAGCATGGCAGCCCAGAAGGACTGGGAGATTCATCAGGTGGATGTAAAGAGCACTTACCTCTATGCAGATGTCAAGGAAGACATATATACAGTGGCTCAAAAAACTGTCCACATGTTTTGACATTTTTCACTATCTATGATATTGTGAGAATGAACAAATGCCTCAAGGACACGCTTATACCACATTGTAGTATGACTTCAGGGCTTTCATTTGAGCCATACACCGTGGGAATCTGTGGAGATATGGTGGAGACATAAGGCTTACAAAATCATGACTCATGCGGACAGTTTTTGAGCAAATATTAAAACTATATAAATCATCATTTATGACACCATAACAATCATGCCACCATTAAATAAATTATAAAGTGGTGTCATTATGTCATTTTAAAACCATATCTAACTATACAAACCAAAAATTTCCATATGTCATGGTTATATTCACCATGAAAGCCACCCCCCCTGCTCAAAGGGATAATATCCTCTCTCTTTTCTATTCTGGCCTCTCTGCTTGTCAAATTTCCTCTAGAACTGGAGTATCCAAGTCCACTGTGGCCAAGTTCATCAAAGAAAGTCACACAGACAAGGAAAACTTCTCTGAAGGGCATCCATCCAAGCTCACCTCTACTGATAGGAGGGCTATTATTCAACATATCACTACAGGAAAGGCTGATAATGCTGTCCAGGTCACCTATTACATCAATTCCACCATCACATTCCCTGTCTCTTCACACACTGTGAGAAACATTCTCAAGACAGCTCATCTCAGGTCAGTAACAAGGAAGAAAAGGCTATCCTCTCTATCACACATAAACAGAGATGACTAACCTTTGCTTTAGCCCATCAGAATTGGATTACATGGACTGGAAGCATGTTATATGATCATATAAGACCACAATAAATAGGATTGGGTCAGATGGCAAGGTATATATGTGAAAAAAGAAGGGTGCTAGTCCTCTCTGCATATGTGTGATAGAGAGGAAAGCCTTTTCTTCCTTGTTACTGACCTGAGATGAGCTGTCTTGAGAATGTTTCTCACAGTGTGTGAAGAGACAGGGAATGTGATGGTGGAATTGATGTAATAGGTGACCTGGACAGCATTATCAGCCTTTCCTGTAGTGATATGTTGAATAATAGCCCTCCTATCAGTAGAGGTGAGCTTGGATGGATGCCCTTCAGAGAAGTTTTCCTTGTCTGTGTGACTTTCTTTGATGAACTTGGCCACAGTGGACTTGGATACTCCAGTTCTAGAGGAAATTTGACAAGCAGAGAGGCCAGAATAGAAAAGAGAGAGGATATTATCCCTTTGAGCAGGGGGGGTGGCTTTCATGGTGAATATAACCATGACATATGGAAATTTTTGGTTTGTATAGTTAGATATGGTTTTAAAATGACATAATGACACCACTTTATAATTTATTTAATGGTGGCATGATTGTTATGGTGTCATAAATGATGATTTATATAGTTTTAATATTTGCTCAAAAAACTGTCCACATGAGTCATGATTTTGTAAGCCTTATGTCTCCACCATATCTCCACAGATTCCCACGGTGTATGGCTCAAATGAAAGCCCTGAAGTCATACTACAATGTGGTATAAGCGTGTCCTTGAGGCATTTGTTCATTCTCACAATATCATAGATAGTGAAAAATGTCAAAACATGCGGACAGTTTTTTGAGCCACTGTATGAGGGCGCCACCAGGATATCTGAAGGACAGTCAGGAGAGAAAGGTACTAAAGCTAAAGCGCAGCTTGCCTGGCTTGAAGCAGGCAGGTTTTGAGTGGGCAGAGGAACTAGCTGGAGCATTTCTGAAGATGGGTTTTAGCTGCTCCCAGGTTGATCAAGTGGTATATTTCAAACGTACCCCCAAAGAGCACATCGTCATCACTGTGTCGGTTGATGACATGGCTATCACTGCCAATCACAAGTCCCACATTCTCCGATTCAAGTCGAAACTTGGCAAATTCTTCGAGATATCCAACCTGGGCGAGCTATCATGGTTATTAGGGCTAAAGGTAACAAGAGATAGAGTGGGATGCACCATTACCCTTTCTCAAAAGGCCTACGTTGACACAATCATTGAGCGTTTTCATCTGGGGGACACTAAGACTGTCCAGACCCCCATGGAACCAGCCACCTCCCTGTCCATAGATCAGTCCCCTGGAACACATGCAGAGCTAGCTGCCATGTGAGATGTACCTTATCAACGAGCCATCAGCTCATTGATGTATGCGGCGACAAGCATGCGTCCTGATATCGCCTTTGTGGTAGCAACATTGTCACAGTTCATGCAAAACCCTGGAAGGGCACACTGGGAGGCTAGTAAGTGAGCTCTTCACTACCTAAAAGCCACTGATAACTTCGAGCTCACCTTGGGATCTACGGATGCCAGGATTGAAGCATTTGTCAATGCAGATTGGGCTTCGCAGCCACACAGGCACTCCATGAGTGGGTACATAGTACTCCTCAATGGAGGCCCAGTGTCCTGGAGCACGAGAAAGCAGCCCATAATCGCCCTATCGACGGCAGAAGCTGAGTACATTGCTCTCACCAGTGTAGCAAAGGAAATACTGTACCTTCAACTACTCCTTGGCGAACTCTACGAACCACCAAGTCTCCCCACCCCCATATTCTGCAATAACCAAGCTGCTATAGTGTTAGCGTCCACTGGAAAATTTCAATCACGTACAAAGCATATCAACTTGAGGTACCACTTCATCCGCTCACATGTGAAAAACGGCACCTTCGAGCTCCTCTACTGCCCCATGGATGATAACATCGCTGACACATTCACCAAGGCATTGCCCCGCCCCCGGCTACAAAAGCTACACACCCACATGGGTCTGGCATGCGCTCAAGGGGGAGTGTTGAAGTCTGAAGGATCCGAAGAGAAAGAGAGTGAGGAAGCCGAAGGATCCAACATGATAGGTACGAGCGAGAGAGAGAGAGGTCCAAGCACATGAGGCAGATGGGCCAATAGGCTGCGCCCAAATGACATCAGCTTGCACCCTGCAATATACATATGTCAGAAAACTTCACCTTTGCATTCCTTACTTACCTTCCTATAAAACCAAGCACCCATCAGACACGCACATCTCAGTTCTAGTTGAAACTGAGATGTGAGTACTTGGAAACATGTATGTCAGCAATTACTGACCAAAACTGTAGTGTACCTTTGTGTTCTAGGTACTATACACATTAATATGAGTTCTAGTTGAAACTGAGATCATACCTTTGTGTTCTAGCTCCCTCTCCCGTCATTCGCTCACCTGTTCTCGCAACACAGACCTACACAGGTAGGCTCAATATCTTGGGTTTTGACCACATGAAGTCTGTATGCACCATCTCCCAGACCTTTGGGAGCAGCGTGTCAATCACTATGAGTCGCCAATACAAGTTCCATAATGACTCTCATTGCAGATACTGGAACACAACTCCCACTGACCTGCAATGGGCAACTATGGGATTTATTTCCTCCACTTATGGTGCTATAGGTAAATTCATGCTGATGTCACATGCATGAATAAAATTTCATTCCACTGCCTAGGTTCCAGGTCCTACCAATACCCAACCACAACTGGTAATATCGAGACGATTGAGGGGACGGTGATTAACCTCAACGTTATCAGAAAACACATCGTTCAGCCCTTCATTGCTGACCCAAATGCCACATTTGCTAGTTACAACTACCAGGTCATGGATACCGGTCTCTGGTACAACGGTACTGTATGCTTGCTCATCATACCCAACCTGGGCAATGCACAGGTTCACATGCCATGGAACAAGACTGGATTGCCAATTACCACCAACGCGACAATGCAGTTACAACACATATGATCTGTTGACATGAATACCAACATCACTTGTCTGAGGTTTCATCCTGGAAGTATTGGCATTTTCACTGTGACGCCCTGAAGCAGTCATAGACTGAGGACCGGTGAGACCGGAAATCAATGGCCCTATCAGATTTAATATCAACAGCTTGTTTTTTATCTTAGATTACTGCATGCATCCACAACTTTCATGGAGTCAAGTATTGTGGGACTTCCTCTGAATGAAGACAAAAACTTGCTGTCGTTTGAATTGGACATCCCGGGGGCATCACTCATGCTCGCTCCCAACAAGGAACAAACGTTGGACTCGTAGCGGAGCCAGACCCTGCATTCACCACCGCGAGCACCTGCTGAACAATATGAGCTGCATACTCAGGCCCCGGACTGCTGTTGATCTTCGCTGATGCTCAAACTAGACTGTGTTGTCATCAGTTTGCTAATTGAATCGCGAAGACAGTATGGCCAGTTTAAGATTTAAAAAAAACGAATGCAGGATCCGCCGTAAGAAAAAGAGGTCTGTATCGTCATTCGTAAACTGTACCAAGTTACAATACCAGCCAACTACCTGGTGATTGCAT
Organism: Suillus subaureus; assembly: GCF_016647635.1. Taxonomy (NCBI): domain Eukaryota; kingdom Fungi; phylum Basidiomycota; class Agaricomycetes; order Boletales; family Suillaceae; genus Suillus; species Suillus subaureus. The sequence goes on from NW_024538571.1 coordinate 198,133, forward strand.
CGCATCGGTACTGTTGAAAACAATACAGGGCGTGTCATGTGGCTTAGCTATGCAAGTTCCACGATGCTCTGCGGAAGTTCTGGCAGTCCTGGTCTGTCCAACGCAGCATAGGGTGAGCCAGAGTATACCTCCTCAACTCGTCTTCCAGGCGTAGTGTGGCCCAGCGGCTGAAGAAATAACGAATGAATTATATTTTTGGAGGGAGAGTTGGGTGAGAACTTTTAGACCTCAGGTGCGAGGCATGTACTCGGACCCGGGTGAACCGTAAATTCCCAAAGCTAGGAGTAAGAAAGCGTATCCAACGAGGCTTTGAGAATCATGCTCGAAAGCCAAGTGGACTCACGGCACGATTTGTTTTTCGAAAGATGACGGTTGAAACTTGAGATGACATGATGACAATTCATACATACCAGTACCACGGCGGATGGTCCCCAAAATCATGTGGCGACGCGACCAACAACAAACTTTGACGTCAATTTGTGAGACCTTAAAATTCAAACAATTATCAATGCAGTGTAAAAGCACGATTTTAGCTGGCTAGATGCAGCAAGTATATGGGAGACCAAGTAAATGATAATGTGGGTGTCCATGTATCATTCAGGTGTCGTAATCATAATGCCTTCTTTGCAGAGGCTCGTTTGGAGTAGATCATGTCAGTGAATGGTCTAGCATTGTCCTTCAGAAACACCGACACAATTGGCAAATCAAGACACTTACCCTTCAAATCGTAGTGCAAGTAGGTAAACCACGTACACGTACATGGTAACGAGGAGTCCGGCTGGCCGCTCGTACCTGTGCACAACGGACTTAATTCGTGCCCAAATGCAGAGTAGGAAAAAACAATACCACAAGGCCGTCGCAATAAAGCACATCGTACTTCCAACATACATAGGATCCCTCAGGACATTGAACGGGAAACCCTGCACGCGGTGATCCATCAAAATACCGAAGTAGTCCCCGAGGAAAGTTCCAGTTATTCCGAGGGCCCAAGTGGAAGTGACAACAAACAGCTGGCCGATGGCGAACAGAACAATTGGTACCAGGGTGTCATATGGTGCAGGGAGCATAGGAACTCGAGGTTGGTCGCTCAAAGCGCGCTGATATCTGTTGGGTGTCAAGCAGTGTCTACCAGAGTTATCGTCCACCTTGAACATACAAATGGTCACGAAGCATCCCAAATGAAAATATCATGATGGCTAAGAAGTAACATCCATAGCGAGCATTACCACCAAATATGCGAGTGATTGTCTTGTTTCTATACTCTGCAACATATAAACACGTGTCAATGCGAGTTGGGTACAATTTATCAATTCCTTCACCATTCCGAGCCACGATGTTCCAAGCTGTTGGGTTGAATGCGATGGAGAGAAGCGAAACATACAGAGACGTCGCAGATACATTTACAATGGTGAAAAACGCGTCCATGCCTGGCCTTACTGCAGTTCAAGCTGACTCGGAGAGAAGATGAAAATACTTTCAACGCTCTTAACTTCTACGCGAACTTCCCACGGTCACCTGTGACCGCGGACTTAATGGCTGAAAAGCTTGACTGTGTACTCGCCGCGGGCCAGCATGGTGTCCCATATACATATCTGCAAGAGCTATTCATAACGATGAATCATTTCCACTTGACGTAGGGCAGCTCGGGTGACCACTTAGCTATATCGCGGACGTTTTCACACGGGATCACATCTCTTGAAGCTTGATTAGTGATTAGCTGGGTCATCAATCATTTACCATGGATCTTGGATTAAAGGGAGTGCATGTCCTCGTCACAGGTTGTAATTGTATCCACTTACCATGTTAGTGCTGATCTTGCGCTCCTCATACAGGAGCAAGTGGCGGCATCGGGCTCGAGACTGTGAAATTGTTTTGTAGTAAGTCATTCATTTCTCCAAAACGATGGGCATTGAGTTGAGGGTGTCTACTGTCCAGTACTTGGTGCAAACGTGACCGCACATTACAACTCGCAGTTTGGTCCGATCCAGGAACTTTTGGCGTCGAACATCAACTTTCAACACGTCCAGGCGAATCTATCTGAAGAGCAGGCCGTGGTGAACATGTTCGAATCGCTTTCTACTATGCCTTATGGCCCCGTACAAGTAGTCGTCGTCAATCACGCTATATCTCACAGTTTAGCTGTGCCAATTGCAAGGATGACGCTGGATCAATGGAACACCACAATAACTGTGAACTTGACGTCTTCATTCCTCGTGTGTAGAGAGTATTTGAAGCATCTAGAAAAAACTTCCTCGGGTATCAAGGAAAAGGCAGCAATTCTTCTTATCGGAAGTACTGCTGGGAAGTATGGTGAGGCCAACAATGGGGACTACGCTGCGGCCAAGAGTGGTCAGTAATGATTTTTGTCCGCACTTTTGACATGGTCCCATGATATTCTAGCAATGATGTATGGTCTAAACCTGACGTTGAAGAATGAAATCGTGAAGATAGCCCCAAAAGGCAGAGTTAACTGCATTGCACCTGGCTGGGTCGAGACACCCATGGTTGAAAAAATCTTGAAGGATTCTCAAACAGTGTCTCGCATATTGGCTACGTCAGTAATACTATTTGATTCATTGTGTCACTGATGCTGAACATTATGCCACCGCAGGATTCCACTTAAGAAAGTGGCGATGCCGATCGACATCGCGACACAGATTGCGGTCCTTGCATCGTCTACTCTTTCTGGTCACGTCACTGGCCAAGTGGTCATGGTTGAGGGTGGAATGGAAGGGAGACTGCTAAACAGACCTGAAGATTTACAGGGGTACTGAGAATTAGGGGAGAAATATTTGAATGCCTTTTCTAATCTGTAACATGTACCATATCAAGTGCTTCTTGCGAGTGTGTGTATCTGATAAGAGTGTGGGCGGTCCTCTGGGCCGATTGTGATTTGCTTTGTCAGCATTCGCTTGCCCGCTGAGGCTAGCAGCGGACCGGGTGTGGCTTCGCGAACCACTTGATCTTGTACTTCTAGTTCCCTCGCAATTCTTACCCCCTCTTTAATCAACTCCCAGCCAGCCACCCAGATACGATGGTATGCCAGCATTAATCCCCATCGTCTTTGCCACTTATGATTTCAATAGTCCACCAACTGCAGGAGACGGCTTATCCGTGACTTCAAACGTCTCTCTAGTGACCCGCCAAGCGGCATTTCTGGAAGTCCATGTCCGGATAACATCATGATCTGGAACGCTGTAATATTTGGGCCTTGTTAGTCTTCCGTCTCTGTATATGACTCCTTCTGACACCACTTACAGCTGATACACCCTTTGAGGACGGCACATTCAAACTTCTGCTCACGTTTGACGAATCTTACCCCAACAAGCCGCCTACAGTGAAATTTCTTTCCAGAATGTTCCATCCAAACGTATATAACAACGGGGAGCTCTGTCTGGATATTCTACAAAACCGCTGGTCTCCCACATATGATGTCGCCGCTATCCTTACTTCAATCCAGAGTCTCCTGCATGACCCTAATCCGAACAGCCCAGCAAATGCAGAGGCTGCGCAGTTGTACCGAGAAAACATGAAGGAGTACGTGAGAAGGGTGAAAGCCACAGTGGAGGATAGCTGGTTAGATCCAGAAGAGAAGCAGAAGATGATAGTCGATGGCGACGGGGAAGGTAGTACAGAGTCTGCTGCCTGACGTATCCTTTCGTTTGGTTTATGCACTCATGGACAACTTCTGCGATCTCTGTTGTTTTGTCCCGGTTATCAGATTTAATTTAATGAGGTTTGTGTTCGGACTCCTTGTAAATTGACATTTCGATCATACCCGCCAACAGTGGTTTCCCCTGGCCTTGAACAATACTCATCCATGCACAGTACTTCATGTACACGTTAATGTTCTGGCATCGGTCACTCTACAGGATAATCTTCCGTGGTCGAACCTTTAGAAGGAGGGACTATGAGCGATACAAGTGGTCGAATTATATCCGCATCAATCACAATCAGGAAAGAATCGGTGAGTTAACGAAAAAAACACGTTGAATGTTAATGTCGAGCATTCCACAGAACGCAGTCTGGAGGCTTGTGAGCGTATGTGCACCGACAGGGCACGATTCACTGTCCCATGTACTGCTTCTGAAGGCTACTGGTCGAGATAGTTCCGGGATCAATATGAAGCTACTTTCAGGTCTCATTCAGTTCCAGTGCTCAAGACCACCATAGTTGGCCGCAGCACACAAATTCCACATCTTCCAGTTATCATCTCGAGCAAACGACTGCTCAAGCGTTGCTTTCCCATAACAGCATACCTCTCTAGTCTGAATCGGTATGTGCTATGAGGTGATATATACTATTTGATGGAATGCACCATATCTCACCTCACGGGTGAATAATCGGCTGGTGGTCCGTGCTGTTATATGCACTTGGACCAGAAGCTACATCGGCTGTGCTTCGTGATCTCGTTCATTGTGAGAAGACCCTCCATAGCCTCTCATTCGTCCAGAGGCGGCTCAGACGTCGGGACTGCGGACCGCCTTGCAGGATTTGTACTGTGGGTCCTTGGAGCCCTCGGATGGGATAAACAGAATGCTTCTCTGCCCCACTGAAGATCAAAATCGTGACATGTTTCTAAAGATTCAGGAGTGGGATGGCCGCGGCGTTGCATTAGATCTCTCCAGGTATATGCCACACAAGGCTCATCCATGTACGAGCCACCCCCGTGAATGGTTTTGCAGGTCCGGGCGTAGTGTATACACAGCATGATGTGAGTGAAAGACAACGCGAACCACGTGTTACGGTAATCTGTATCAGGTTCCAAATTTCTTGGCATGATAAAAAAAAACTGATCCAAAGTTTCGGTGTATAGTCGCAGGACAAGTCGGGCAACATGTATAGCGCAAGGTCGGGATACCCAAATGACAGGTGACCCGACTCGTACAGCAAGTTATGACACTTGGTGCGCATATGTCCAAGGCTATGATGTACAAAATCCCACATACATCAAGATTGCATCAGCAGATCCTCCGCGCAGCAACTCATCTATTGATGTAGAACGATCTATGCCGAGAAGTTGCTAAGAAGCATGGGATGTAGTGCGTAATCACACGTGCAGAGTACCCTCGTGCGACGTTGCTACGTGATCTTGGTGAAAAAATCATGTGGACGCAGCTGATGCAACGATTGAAAACAGGCGGTGCGTGAGGGCCATACCTCCCTCCCGAGGCATTAACGTTGAGTAATCAGAATACCAATACGTCGATCTGTTGCAATTCTTCAAATTCATCCTTCTGAAACACTTCGTCGTAAGCAGCAGGAATCAAATATAGTTGCAACTCACTTTCAGTAGCAAAATTCTACTTTCGTCCATTAAAGTATCGTCCACATCAAACAACCCCTCGCTAACGATCTCGCGATAAGGCAGCGCAGATCCTAGCGGTTCCGTAAATGGGCAAGAAATGGTACTAGTCAGCTCGCCTTCCACAAGTCGACCACGCCAGTCTAATTTATCTTGGGCGTGATAATTCCGAGCGATGTGTGGATTGAAATCCCTGATGCGTAACCGTCGGGACTCGCGTGACACTTCAAAAGGGTCGCTGATGGGCTCAACAACACGGAAACCATAGAGTGAAGACTGCCAGTCCTCATTCCTTTGAACCCGGAACCACGTCGTATGCTGTGGCCCCCACGTTGACCAAAGCAACTTGGGACCATTCAAGGTCGGTTGGCCGTAAGTCCTGGCGAATAAACTTTCGAGTTCTAGAATGGCACTGCGCAGGATAAAGAAGCTATAGCGGTGGATATCGAATGTGTTCGTATCCATTGTCCCAGTGACGGAGACATGAATGGCTATGAGTTGATCGTTCGTACTGGGGTGAAATGAACATGAAGGTTGATAGGACTTTCGAGAATATGGAGGCATGGAGCCAGGAATTATATTTTCGCCCGCGAATGCCTCTGTGTATGAAACGTGATTCATGAGAGAAGGCAAAAAGAATTTCGCGGTGCATTGAGGGGGCTTCGATTTGTCGGCAACGTGATATATCTCCACGGTCCCTCGGGAATCAAGCACGAGGAATTTATCCTCTGCAATGAAGGAGCAGTCGTTGATACCATTGTGAAACCAAAGAATGAACTGTGGTACCAATAAGCCTCTAGCAGTCTTAACTTGTAACAGTACTTTGATTTACCTGGTACCCACATTTGCATATAGTCTCCGACCATGCCCTCATTTACCACAACACCCCACAGCAGCATACTAATGTAGTTCCCCATGATTTGGACGCTCACAGGGCTGGTGGATTGGATTATTTCGCGGTCAATGATATCCTTGTCGAGTGCCTTCAGGATTGGTTGCGCTGCATCGGTGTGAACGTCGTTTGTTGTCAGTGACCTCAGATGGATATCGTATGCATGAGTCCGGCTTCCAGCACAATTTAGCTTGAAAATGGACTGGAAAAGACTGTAAACGCTCACGGGTCTGGTGAATATGCCACCACGACAAGTAGATCTTGCGCAGCACAGAAAGTGAAGTCCACCGAGGTCGTGGCGTCAACAGGGTGACTCCAGCAATGTAGATCATTGGAATCAGTCGCGGATGGTAGACGCGTAAAGTGGATGCAGCCTTCCCCAGCAGAGCCGTATACACCACCCAAAAATTCAAATATAGGACCCAGCATCATTGAGGGGAGCGTGCACTTCTGCTTGTACTCGAAGCGTTGCCATGCAGCGTCATGTTGTCTCAGTCGTTTGCGGCATGTAGCTGGTGGGACATCCATTTCGGAGGTTCCCATTGGAATCATTTGGAAATAGCTGAGGTCGATAACATATTGTAACATCTCCGAATTGTCGATCATAACTTTCAGCGCTTTGCACGTCTATGGCGGATGAGCATAGTAAGATGAATCCTGTGTTCGCTTACCTGTCGTACCCGTACTAGGTCGTATGCGTCAAGAGGTGACAGTATAAGGTACAAAAGCTCTGGTGGGAGGTGTACCAGTGTTGTAGCTCTCAGTGTGTGGCCCATCCGAGAGAAATTCTAGGATATATCACGGCGAGAGGTCAAGCACAGTGCATCGGAACCAAGAGGAGATGTTACCAGTCAGATCAGATCTGCAGAGTAACTTATACTTCGAAGTTCGCACTGTGAAGGATGCAGCTCAGTAATTAAGTACCTTGTAAGTCGTCACGGTGATGAGCGAGAAAGTACAACCTACACTCAGGCTCAGGCCAGAAGCAATAGAAGCCTTCAGTTTTTGAAATTCACGCGTAGTACGACCTAACCTGCCGAACGCCAAGTTCACACGCATCAGCATGCACCAACAAGGACGTTCAAAGCCTCGAGCTCTACATCAAGTAGTACTTGTGACTTTCTGTGTACGACCAACGACAGTCAGCTCTTCGGCGGGAACACTAATCATGGCGTTTCTTCTGGCCAGCCACTCAAATATGCAATCGTGAAGTTGATTTTGCATTTCCGCTGGTGTTCACATGTGACATGGTATATTACTGCTACTATGAGCAGCAGAGGTATTCAGCGAGCATGAATACGACGTGTGGCCGTCCCTAGTTGAACGATGTTTTCACCCCAAGCGTGTCAGCCCACTGCACAATGTCAGTGAGACACGTCGTGTATGGGAGAACAGCATGGAGGTTCAGGAAGGGGCAACGGTGAGATGAGTATGGACTGCTAGGGTTTGCAGAAGGCGAGTGGAAGGAGGAGGTCAAACACAGTGCATCCCACCAGAAGAACACGATCAGTTCTACACATATCGGCGCGTCAATCTTGTGTGCCAAGGCCATTATTCTTCGCCACGTAAGGTCGTCCCGCTTTCGTTTGATCGAATGGCGACCTGTCGTGTAAAAACTATTTGAAGTTGACTGTTGTCCCCAAAGGACTCAGACTGGTTCAAATATCTGATAGTGGAAGTCGCTGGCATCATCTCGATACTTTCCACCGGCAGGGAAACGAACAGGGTGAAGATGTGCATCCGAGACATGCAACCGAGTCGAACTGGCGTTGAACCTTGGTCCGCCCAACCAAAGTCGAAGTCAAATATTCCGTCACCGAATCGCTCCCGCGTATGTTTTAAAGTTTGTTTGGTATTATTTGTCAATGGCCTTCATGCTTAATTGCTGTACCTAGTCACGTACGTTTTGGCAAGTGCTGCCGCTCGTTTATCGCAGCCATACGCGAAGATGGGTGATACGTCCAAGAGCACACCAAAGAAGACATCGCGCATCCTGGCTGCGCTGGATTACTCCATGCTTGCTTCTTCCTCAAGTTCTCATACCACTATGCAAACATCCCAAATTCTCGGCAAGCGTAAATCAGATACCTTTCCTGTGTCGCCAGTGAGGAGAGTACAGACTCTCCCGGACATCGGTTCCACGATTCATGGACCACACTCCCCATTCAACAAGCCTGTGCATGCAAGTAAGAGAACTGCAGATATCCGTTATTATCATCTCATGAGCTGGCGCTTCATCAGAAGGTGCTTCGTCTGGAGCTGGTAGATCTAAATCAAGAACCAAGAACGACATTCAAAGCAAGCTCATTACATCTGGATTTTCTTTGAGATACGACGACGAAACGCCTGTTAGTCGCATTGACCAAGGAGGTCCTGATCAAGAACAGAGGTATTTCGTCCGAGCGGTGGAACAGCACCCGTCGCTGACCCACGTACAAGATTGGCAGAATTTGTCTATAACTCTATTGAAAACCTCGGGGATAGGCGGTCCGTTAAGGATGCTATCCAGAACCTCGGTCTTCAGAGGTACACAGTGGATTCAATATAACATTTGGGATAGTCGTACTGATATTGTATAGTGACAAGGATCTCCTCCCCGGTCTTGAAGTACGGCTTTTACCTCACCAACTCATTGGCGTCAACTGGTACGACTACTACTATAGGTTTCTGTGCATATATTAATTTCAGAGCGCAGGATGGTGGACCAGGAAAAAAAGTCCACGCACAGGGGTGGAATCTTAGCGTAAGTAATTTTTTATCTTCAACCCGTATACCTTATATATTGACCTGACTCAGAGATGAAATGGGTCTTGGTCAGTTGCTTTAAGTTCGTCAAAATGCACCCGTGACGAGGTATTCTGTCTCAGGCAAGACTGTCCAAATGATTGCCACAATGGCAGCTAATTTGCCAAAGGACACTGATGCTGTGAAGACTACTCTCGTCGTTGTTCCTGCTGCGCTCCTTCAACAAGCTAGTTTGTCTTCTTTGATCGGCTTTGCCCACGTTGACACCATTGCCAGTGGAAAGAGGAAATTGAAACGAAGTCGAACGACTTGTTTACTGTTCATATACACCATGGACGAGACAAACTTTCCACCCTGGTGGATGTCAAATCTAAAGATGTACGTCATTCGAATCATCACAGCTTCACAAAGTGACTGGGGTATCGTTAGGTCATCATCACTACATACCAAACCCTGAGCATGGAGCTTACCATTCCAAAAAACGTTGAAGAAGGCGAGGAACTGGCATATCTCGAGGATCACGGGTAGGCAATACGTTATTTGCACTATGTCGACCCCTTCAGCTACCTTGCAGAGGGGTACTTGGTCGTATGAGATGGTATCGTGTGATTTTAGACGAGGCCCAATTTATTCGAAACAGGTATGTTCAACATTATTCCATTTACTGAGTTCTTTGACACTCCCAACAGAGGAACACATGCTAGCCGCAGTGTTGCTCTTCTCCGTTCAACTTATAGGTGGATGCTTACAGGCACGCCTGTAACGAATACACTGTATGCCCAATCTTTTCACAGCATTTCTTGGTTACCCAACTACTTCCAGTGCTGACATATACGGACTTATTCGCTTTGGGCGTTTCCGCCCTTGGAATGACTGGGAGTCATTCAAACAATATATTGTGCGTTCCTTCGCGTTTTGGACGTTCTGCTTCTTATCTTCGTTTAGGCAAAGGTGCAGCAGGAAGATGCGCCGCTTGCGGGTGAGTGAACCTTCAATTCTGATGTAGTTCTTGAGCTCAGTCACGTAGCAATGCGAGCGCAGGAGATTCTGAAACCCCTGTTGCTTCGCCGTACCAAGCAAGCTAGATTGGTAAATTGCTAATAGGATATCTTCTTCCTGTATCCTCGCTCATGGATTATATAGGAAGGAAAGCTCATCCTTCAGCTGCCCCCGAAAAACATCGAGCTCGTGACTCTTGAATTCTCAGCAGACGAGCGGCAGGTGCGTTCATTGGGTACCCTGGCATTTCGCATACCCATATCTCCCAGCTGTATGATGATTTTGAAAAGAAAAGCCACGTTCAAATCAATCGCTTCATCAAAAGAGGGACATTATTGAAGAAGTATGCACTCAGTTATTTCTGCGTATTATTTACTAAATGCAATTTCCGTCTCAGTGCAACTGCTATCTTGGTACTTTTTCGCATTTGCATTCCTGTGGTCATCTTTAATACATTTTACAGGCGATGATCCTTCGGCTTCGGCAGCTGTGTTGTCACCCGAACTTAATCCTGGCACGTCTTTTGTTCTTCGATCACATAGATGAACTAACACACCCTACAGTGCCATACAGAAGAGCACGAGGACCCTTCCGTGCTCATGTCCGACGACAAGGGAAGGGAGTTTGCGCGAGCGATCCGAGTCATGGGGCCAGCTGGGTCAACGATGTGAGTGCTGTTGGTCTACCCATGGTCAGTATTAAACTAGTTGCCTACAGGTCAAGAAGAGGTTTGGTTCACTCTATCATGTGACAAGTAAAGAAGCTGACAATTTGCTATACTCAGGTTCATGACGCGCGCGCTGGAGAGTAATCTACTCGCCTTCTCAGATGAGGAGGGTGCTGATGCAACGTGTCCTATCTGCAAAGATCGTATGTGCTCGTCTCTCACTCATAACTGATGCTCACATGTATGCGAAAGTGTACGCCAACAACGCTGGCCGTGTCCTTACCTGTGGCCATGAGATCTGCTTTGGTACGTGAACCCTTATCATGTCATTGTAGTTGTTGATCGAGCTCCTGTATGTCTAGATTGTATGCTCATACTTTCGAACTCGCCGATTGTCCACAATGGGGAATTGTAAGCTCCTAATTCCAACTTCCTCCGTTATGCCCAACAATTACCCAGTGGTCATGGAAATGAGAAAGAAAATCTTCGTGCCGAACGCGAGTATGAAGCGGCTGTTGCAAAAGGTCACCGACCTTGTGCGTATTCCTCTTTTCTTCGTCGCGCTGTTCTCTCACTCTTTCATGCAGGTCCTACGTGCAAGAAGATGAACGACCTGAGCCCAACTAAGGTGTTCAAGTCCATTGCATTCGAGCCAGAGGAGAATGAAGTCGAGGAGGCAAATCGCGCTCGTAAACGCGCTCGCCAGCTTGCGCCTAAGAAGGCTGTGCACCAGGGCACAGTTTCAAGTGAAGAGTTATCTGACTCAGATTCAGAAATCGAGGTATCTGCGCCTTCACGCTTCAGGGGTGCAACGCCGGAACTCGACAGCTCGGACGACGATATGCCAGATTTTTCACAGCTATTCGCGAACGGAGGACAACTCAAGAAGAAGGGAAAGAAGGCTGGGGGGAATAAACGGTCGCGTCAGCAGTCTGATGACGTGCGTACAACTTTTTTATTTCTTGGCACTGAGTTTGACTATACTACAGGACGAAGTGATTGACTTGACTATGAGTGATGTGTCAGACCACCTCGATGGTTCCGACGTTGAGCTCGGAAGGGGGCACGCCGTGCGGTCCTCAGAGAAGCATGATGACAATGGAAAAGGAAAAGCCCCCCTGAGGGACAGCGAAGAAAAGCCTGCATCGCAAGGCGCAGAAAAGGCAAATTTGGAAGATTCCAGTGCCCCTTCTCGCGCACTTATCGCCATGTGGCGAAAAGGTGATTATGACCTGGAACCGAGTACGAAGATGCTCGCCCTCATCGATTTCCTCAAGTCATGGGACACGAGCGGGGACAAAACAATCTGCTATTCGCAGTGTTCGTACTTTAAGCGATGACCTTGCAAGTTATTGCTGACTCAGTATCACACAGGGACCTCAATGCTTGACCTCATAGAAACGCTATTCTCGCGATATGGGATCCGCAGCCTGCGGTACGATGGTTCCATGGACCGGATATCGCGGGATAACACCCTTGTGGCATTCAAACGACATGATGGACCGAAGGTCATCCTCATCAGCACGAAGTGTGGTAGTGTAGGCTTGAATTTGGTTGCGGCAAATCGAATCATCAAGTACGTCTTGCAGAGTTTGAATTATTTGCATTACGATTGCTGACAACTATGATGATGAATAGTTTGGATCTATCCTGGAATTATGCGTCCGAGTCACAAGCATATGACCGCGTACATCGTCTGGGACAGGAGAAAGATGTTTTCGTCAAGCGACTTGTTGTCAAAAATACGATAGAGGAGCGGTAAGTCAACTTGTTTCCGTTATCCGAACGCTAACTCAAGTCTACTGCTTTTATTTACTTACCGGCTGCCTGCCTCCCTCACAACAACCTTGCAGAATGCTCCGCCTTCAGGAGGTTAAAACTGACCTCGCGGACGCCGCGCTCGGCGAGGGCACGGGAACGAAGTTACAGAAGATGAGCGTCAAGGAGATCAAGACTGTATGATATCACATTATCCCTCGCTATGATTGCTGATCTCCCATTTTCGTAGTTGTTTGGGATGAAAACCTAATCCACAAGCGTGGACATGTCACCTGTCTATCTTATTTTCTCCTATGAAAGTGCTCTGTGCGACTTGGTACGAGCGTAAAACTGACGGCTAAACTTGTTATTTACCTCGCAGTCATGTTCTCATTCAGTTATTGGAGACATGTCGTGTCCACATGCATTAACACCTAAATGACTATTTTTACTAGTATACCTTATTGCGGCTAAATGGTAGCATAGCACAATGCATAGACTAGTAGTCACTCCCCTGTCTAGATCTAGCCAATCCAACGCTCTATCGTGAACAGACGTGCATGACCGCTCTCACATTGTCCATGGATAAGCTACTGGTACTTTTTACACCAGAAAGGCGAAGACGCCGAAGAACCCTGCCACAGCTCCCGTTACCAATTCAGTATTAGCATACGAGCCTGCCATTGCTGCACCTGTAGACGTGGCAGTCATACTCGTCGACGCGGACGTCGTTGTACTATTCGGCCCGAATGTCATGGTAGGCGGTGTTAAAGTTGGGGCGGTTAAAGTCAACGTAGGTAAAGACATGGAGGCGGGCGGAGAAAGGGTGACGCTGTAGGGATTACAGTCAATCTAGTAGCTTATGACAGCTGGGGGGAGGTACTTACGTCGGGAGTGTGAGACTGCCAGTGGGTAGTGCTGAGACATTGACTGAGGGCTGAGCCTGCACACCAGCAACGAACGCGAGGATGAGAGTAGAGGCAAATTTCATGATGGGGATCAACAACGGGTACGACCGTGACAATTTGACTCGGAGGTCTGGAAACACAGTAAATGCTTAGGTTCGTCGAGGTTGGCAGCGACAAAATCAGTGTGTGCGATCACTGGGGGCCTGTGTAGGGTCACTAGAGTGTAGGGACGCTCCACTAATATTAATAGCGAATTTCTTGAGACATCCATTACATACCTTGTAACCATTCAGTACGGGCGTAAGAAAGACCGACCACTGTATGGGCGAGCCAACTTGAACCTTCGATGCTGAACCGATTAGTTGCTGTTGACAGGCTGCGGACGTTACGAGAGCGCAAAAAAAATCATTCGATGAACCTGAGACTTGATGTCAACGTGCAAGTAGTCTGATCCGTACGGCATCAGTGACTGATGAAACTGCTGTACGTTGAACAGTTCCACGTTTCGCAGCCTGATCTCTATTAATATCCCACTCACCATACCGTCGCAATCGCCTTTTGAGTTGTAGCACTCCCGTAGCGACACCCTTCTCGTTGTCTTCTACAAGCGCTGAATATCGAGTCCGACTCGAATGAGATGGACTTGTGCGCTGGACCAAGTTCAAATGATAACTCGTCATCATCATGCACGACTCCGATTCTCGGGCCATGCCAAACAAGATTTTGGATCTACTGCGCCGACCGAACACATTGATAGGCTACGGTGGTTTGATTTACTTCTAGGTCCGTAATATGTTTGTGCCACCCAACAAACTCGACGCAGAACATGACCGAAGCGAGTTGCCAGCCGTCACCGGCTCACCCTCCATGAGGACAGGCTGATCGCCTGCAGGAAAGCGCATGCCAAACTCTTCTGTTACTGTCATGACTCGAATCCGGAAGCGTCCCGCAACAGTGGTAGGGATCATCGGGATAATATTTACACCAATGCCCTCGCAGTCTATCAACGCGTGTCTAGATGCTAGTACTACCTGCTGTACCATCAAAAGGAACTTCACGAGATGACGCCGCACAAGTTGAAGGTGAAGCAAGTCAAAGGATCTCAAAGTTTGCTCCGTTCCCCTAACAATGAAGACTTGTGCAATTCACAATGCGCCACTTTATCAAACTGTGGATGTGGACCTTTCCCGGGAGCTTACAAAAGCCGGCACTGCCAGTGTCCGCATCTGTAATTCCCAAGACTCACAAGTCATTTTACATCCCCAACCTCCGAATTCTTGCTTAATTTCTAGCTACAAGACTTCGCGGATTCATAAATGATCATCGGCCGTTTGCACGCAATCCCGAATTGGGACGCTGCAAGCACTTCCAGTGCGGAGTCAGATGACCTATTGTCTCTGACGGACGCAGAGTGGGAGAACTTGGAATGCAGTCAGTACAAGTTGAACCCTTTGTGGCCTGAGAATATCTCAGACTCCCTCCCCCCCGAACTTCAACCGTTTCTGCTGTCACGTCCAGTCCACCGTCAGCACCTACGAGACAACCGGGTCAAGCTGGCTAGGGATGATGAGAAAGATCACTCCATTAGCAAAGAATCTTCCCTGTTTGGGGACGAGAATGACCACAGCGAACAGTCTTCCCTGTTTGGGGACGACGAGACGAACTGCACCATCAACGAAGAGTCTTCCCATTTGGGGGACTCGGATGAAACAGACCACTCCATGAACGAAGCGTCGATACCCGCAAGTTTGCCGCGGGATCACACAGCATTGCCTAATGTCGGGTTTCAGCCTCCTGTTGGACAGCATTATGCTTGGCTGCCCTCTCACGTCGGGCTACAGCATCCCAGGGTCCAGCATGTTGCTCGGATGCCCTCTAGTGTCAAGTTTCAGCCTCTCCCTGGGCCGCATTACTATTGGATGCCGCCAAGTCAGGGGGCCAACGGCATAATCATGATGCCACCTTCGAACTTGACACATCCCTATGCGATGAACACCGCGTTTCCACCAAGCGCTCAATTCTACCCACCTGCCAATTTTTCCACAGCCCCACCCTCGAGCATGTCATCATTTAGGCATCGTGCATAAATATCGAGGACAGGGAAGTGGACAAAGTGTTGAGGAGGAATCGAAAGGTCACGTTGATGTAGATAGAGAGCTCGATGTTATATGACCCATTAATTATTCATTTCTTGAGGAGTTCATGCTATCACGTATATACAGCATTTGAGTCGAGATTGTAACTACGCATAGGAGAAAGACAAGAATGAAATAGAGGAAAGGTTACGATGGCAGTAAACACAGGTGGAATGAAATCTAGACCAGAAATGACGTATAAGGCAGAAAGTTTTGGGGCAGAATGAGGGAGATTACAGTACAAGTTCGGCATAGGGTAGCCAAAGCAGCGGGTTATGGATAGTTGTCGATGGCTTTATAGTTACAGCACTGAAAATGTGGTTGTATATCGGCACGCCTATAAACAAGAGCAGTGAGAATTCAACAACCAATCGAGCACGACGCACTCTCTGATTGGTGTCATACGAGAACTTGTGGACCCCAAGACTACCTTTCAAGCAACGGAAGTGGAGGGCATTGTGTCTGTCAAACGATCTATGCGCGTCGATTAGATCGAGAAGCTAAATTCGTTCTTTGCGTGTTAGCTAGTGTCGCCATATACTGCCTCGTAAGAACCCAATGGAAATGAAGCCATGACACCAATATGTCCATCGACGCTTGGGACGCTACGCATGATACATGGGATGATTGCCTGCGCATAAGCAAGCTTTCGAGCATTTTCTGCCACCGACGAGTTCGATGGCACAGGCGATTCACGTTTGCCAACCTGGTCATTAAAATTAGAATAACCTACAGGGCCGAGAAGGGAAATGAGTGATTGAAGGCCAGACTGCGGATTAGCTAGTATGGCTACGAAGGTGAAAAACTCGGGTTGGACGTTAAGAACGAGGACTGGATAGAACAGCATAATGTGTCCAGTTGGACTCTCAAGGGAAATATGGCGCGAGGAAATAAATACCAGAACTGCATCGTATTAGCCTAGGGACACACAGGAATGCAGGCTTGCGGAATTGTAGGACTGCGATGGCGAGGGGTTAATGAAGGTGAAGGAAGTGAGGATGTTGTCCAAAAAGAGTGTTGAAAGCTTAATCTGCACAGCCAGTGCTAAAGCTGTGAAGTGAACACGGGGACCATGCAAGGAAGACGCACGTGTAGAGGACTTCAACAACCACTCCCCTGACTTGAAACTCTATCGAACGAAACACCTACTCCGTCGCAGCTTTCGTTCAGCATTGGTCTTTCTGTGTACGAACCGAGTGGCATCTGGATTTTGAGTAAGTGATAAATTCTTACAGCAATTGACAGTAAGAGCTGAAGTTGTTACGCACCCATGAAGTGAATCCCAAAAGAAAAACCGTAGGGCATCCAGCCCCCGCAAAATACAATAACTCAGAGACAATGCCTTGCCGAAAGATCAAAGTGAAGAACGACATCGAACACATCCTACACCTGCCCGGTAAACAACAGGTCATCACCAATTCATTTGATGGGTCATTTCGAGTCTTTGACTTGGAGAGTGGCACGCAAGTTGGGGAGGAATGGGAGAACAAAGAAAGAGGAGTGCTTGCCTTAGCATTATCGCTGGGAGGTACGACAGTAGCAAGTGGGAGTTGGAAAGAAACGGTGAGACTGTGGAACGTCGACACAGGAAAGGTTATCAGAACATTGACGGGGCACACAAAGCTAGTGCAGTCTATGTGCTGGAGTCCAGACGGAGGGCGAGTGGTGAGCGGGATCATCGGAATAGAAGGTGGAACGTTCAGAGTACGGGATGTCGAGAGTGGAGAAACTATCCTGGGACCAATCAACACAGGGGAATGCATGGATGGGGTTTACTACTCACCTGATGGCAAGATGATTGCCACTGGCGGGATAAAGCTGAAAATCTAGGATGCCGACACAGGCGAATTGCTCAAAATACTCGAGGGAGAAATTTGGTGCTTGGCATGGACCCCGGATGGGGAAACGCTCATCACCGGGGGATCTAAGGTCAGGAAATTCGACACAGCCACATGGACTGTTCTCGATGTGCGCGCGCAAACCAACGCCGATATCATTTTACTATCTCCTAATGAGCACATCTTCGCAAGCACAAGATACCTTGACAAGACAGCGCAGCTATGGAATCTCGAAACCAACCAACCCATCGGAACACTACTTTACCATGAAGCTAACGTGAACTCTGCAACTTTTTCTGCAGACGGAAAGTTCCTCGTCATTAGCTGTCGCGACGGCCACATTTACATATGAGATGTTTCCGCTATCGTCAAAGAAGCTGGCCTTCCGTCAGATATTGTAAGCTTCGATACATTTCATTCTCGATGACGCTGATAATAGATCCGCTCCCCCAGGTTGATGTTGCATCGCGACTAGCCCCAAAGATGAAAGGTGCTCCTCGAATACCTCCAGGGTTCTTCGACGATGCACTGTGAGAGGCTAATGTATGTAATTTCTATCTATTATTCAATGCTTTCACAAGCATGTTATCAGTTGCGCAATCGCATAACCCAATCGCATAGGCCGCATAATTGTCCCACCCCAGCTCCATGTCAGCGCACCCTCAGTCCTCTTTCCTCATTCTGGCACCGCCATGAGCCACATGGGAAAACTGAGCTGGACACCAAATCTCGATCCCGACCTCTCAGTTGGACTCGGAACCTAGTATCTGCTATACTACGCAAGCGAGATGGATCAGACATCCAGTTGCAAGAGGTCAAAGTCCCTTGCACAGCAGGCAAGCTCTTCAACAGTTCTTTATCGCTGACTCGTTTTCGCGCAGAGAAACTATCACGCGAGAAAGAAGCCACTGTCTCGACGTCCTAAGATCCATACCACGCAACGACCTAGTGCAGCAACTCAAGGTGCACCATCATCACCTCCAACGGCTACTACCTCGTCACTTCTTGCCGTCGCTGGTACCGCGGCGACAACAGGAACAATCTCAAGTCCTCATATTACCATTGCTGGATGGCGCGCTCGTTTTGTGAGCTGGGTTTGCTGCATGCCTATTCAGAACACAGATGGTCAACATCAGAGACGCAGTCGCAACTACGGAGTTGGCTGCTAGAACGATGTTGCGACTTAATATCGCTATAATACACGATGGATGTTGGATTCATTTCTTGCTTTGGATTGGCTGTGCGCCTGTTGAGCACAGCGGAAGAAACTTGCGGTCCTTGTTTCTCATTGACATTTTCTGTTGTATTTTCTAGTTCCCATAACCGTCCCGTGCTCCGTCGTTGTATCGTACCTCCTCCTTCCTCCGGTGCCGTTTTCTTTTTGACCAAGTCTAATTCATTAACCTATGTATAGCCTGCGGCACCCTTCACGGGACATAGACTACTTGCAGTACGTACGTGCGCTATCAACTTTGCACTCGGTTGTTGTCGATGCTCGAGGTTTGCATAAACGAATGCTATGCTGAGCGTGTTATCGTTGGCGTATATATTATCCCTCTCGCTAAATCTCTCTGGCCCTGCTATACAACAAATTTGAAATGGTCTGCGTAATGGCGATCCCCTTGGTAGTACGTGGAAGTTTCTCCTGCTGAATGAAGTACCGCAATTTCCATGAACCTATCTCCTTTTCTCGATTGTACTTACGCAGATGTGACGGCAAGTCCATAAAATAATTATCAGTCTGCGCTGTGTTCGCGGCTTACGCCAGGTTTTCACCAGCGTTGACTTTAGGTTCCAACCAGTTCAAGACGATTCAACTTCTTCGTACTTCCAGAGGCATAAAGTTGCACAAAGCACCATGCCATGGCCATGACACATCACAGGCTGGGTGAAGTCCAGCGAGCATCTTCAAGACGATCTGACACTGCGACCGCGATATTTCATCTTCGCGCGTACCCCTTGTGCAATATCATATATTGCAGCATATATAGTGACGTTAAGCTGTCATTTGTAGGCACATGCAGATCATCATGCATGAGCCTTGTGTTAAACGACTGAAGCTCTGTCGAAGCTAAACCACTTTTTCAAGATTTGTACAATCTGCGATGGCCTAAATAGCGGTCCATAAGTTACTCTTGCAGTGTAAAAAAGACATACGCTTCGATATCGTGTCCGACTGATCTGTCCAATGACTGTCGAGCGGAAATTACTTGAAGACAGGAATCAACTTGTGTGGATGTCATTGATCAAAGGTATTGCGATGCTGCATCTGTGCTGCAACCAAAGAATCACAGCTCAAAGCTTTCCTTAGAAAGCATTCCTCGGAACGTTCATGACTTACCTGGCATGCATTGGTCAGGACTCGTTTCATGTTCCCACTGATGCATATACATGTGTGCAGTCGTAAAGTTAACAGCGTGGTCGAGGTAAGTCTTCAAGTTCCACCGAGTAGCCATCGCCCATCTGGGTATATGTATCATCACTCCTGCAGCTGCACAGAGAACTGGTCTAGGCGATTATTTTGAAGAATTTCTACGGAATTAGCAAGAATGCTCATTTCACAACTAGACTATTAAGCGCACACCGAAGTGTGAGTCTCCGCGGAAGGTTAGGAAATATGGAATATCACCAACAACATGTGTCTCCGGTGAGCACCAAAGTCGCTCGTATAGAGGTGCACCCGGGCTAACCGCGGATGATCGACGAGGCAATCGACAAGACATCATTGCACTGCTGCCTTTGTTACATTCGAGAATCTTTCGACAGGCGATGAACATATGGGCACTAGAGGTGCAACTTCAAGTATCGGGGACATATAAAGAAGCCGCATCACGTGGTTGTAGTCTTGTTATAATTTCGTCCTCAGAAGATATGTTGGGTGTTCAAGAGCAGTGGCCTGGCAACATTGTGTTATGGTACAAACTCTGACTATGCGGGGCCGCATCTCGGCGTGATCAAACAATGATAATCCTCTTCAGTAGCACGTCTATGGTGAGATGCGCGCGTGATCAAAGTAGTGAATTCCTGCCTGATTGAAGGATAGTAATTCTGTTGAATGACTGGGAATGGCTCTCGAGATATGCGTTGAAGATGTCCACATAGTAAATGAAGTGATGAATAATCTCTTACTGTTGACGGGGGATATATTCGTTTAGCATTGCGCATACGCGTTCATGCGAGTTTGGAGACGTGGAGCTGGAGCAGATGAGACATGATTGATTAGACGACGACTATGAAAATATGATCGGATGGCCACACTGTGATTTAGCTAGTGAGACGGCGATGACGACCAAAAACTCACGTTGTACGTTGAAAACCAAGGTTAGAGAGAAGAGCATGATGGATTCTCAACGGGAATGTGGTGTATTGACACGAAGACCGGAGAACCGTATTGGACCAGGGGAGAAACACAAGTGTACGGAATAGAAGGACCGTGATGCCGAGGGGTCAATGTGGATATCGTCATGATTGAGCGCTTAAACCGCACAGCCTGTGCTGAAGCTGTGGAGCGAACAGAAGGCAAGGAAGACACACCTGTAGAAGACCTCAACGGCCTCCCTCCTGACTTGAATCTTAATCAAAAAAAAAACGCCCACTCCGTCGGCTGGCTATCGTTTAGCATTAGTCTTTCTGTGTACGAGTCGAGTTCATCTGGATTCTGAGTAAGTGATGAATTCGTACAACAATTGATAGCAAGAGCTGAAATTATCGTACACCTTATGAAGCGAATCCCGGAAGAGAAACCATGGAGCATCCAGGCCCTGCGAAGCACAAGAACTCAGAAACAATGCCTTACCGAAAGATCAAAGTAAACAACAGCATCGAATACATCCTGCACCTGCGCAGTGGACAGCGGATTATCATCTGTTCACGGGATGGGTCATTGCGAGTCTGGGACTTGGAGAGAGGCACGCAGGTTGGGAAGGAATGGAAGGACAAAGATGGAGGAGTGGAGGCCATGGCATTGTCGCCGGACGGTGAGACAATAGCAACCGGGAGTGTGAATGGCGCAGTGAAACTGTGGAACGTCGACACGGGCAAGGTCATCAAAAAGTGGACAGGACACATAGAGAATGTGTGTTCTGTGTGCTGGAGTCCAGATGGAAGGCGAGTGGTGAGCAGATCCGACGATGGAACATTCAGAGTGTGGGACGTTGAAAGCGGGGAAACTATCATCGGACCAATCGAAGCAGGGGGACGGCCCGGAAGGGGGGAACAGGTTTGCTACTCGCCCAATGCCAAGATGATTGCCACGGGCGGGTTCTACCTGAAAATCTGGGATGCTAACACAGGAAAACTACTCAAAACATTCCACCTGGGCTCCGGAGGAGATGGGTACCTGGGATGGACCTCGGATGGACAAACACTTTTCGCTGGGGATACCCAGATCGACACAGCCACCCTGCACGAAATCTACGCCCGGTCCATTTCACTATCTCCCATCATAATCAACGAGCGCATCCTCGCAAGCGTATCACGCAGTGACAAGACAGTGCAACTATACAACCTCGAAATCAATCAACCCATCAGAACACCACTTCACCATGAAAACTACGTGAACTCTGCGACCTTTTCTGCAGACGGAATGTTCCTCGTCACTAGCTGTCGTGACAGCCACATATACACATGGGACCTTTCCGCTATCGTCAACGAAGCTGACCCTCTGTCAGATATTGTAGGCTTCAATATATTTTATTCTCAATTGCACTGACGACGGATCTGCTCCCCAGGCTGATGCACAGCCAGCCCCAAAGACGAAAGATGCTCCTCGAATTCCTCCAGGGTTCTTCGACGATGGACTTCGAGAGGCTAATGTATGTGATCTCCATATACTATTCAAATTCTTTGACAAACATTTTGTCAGTTGCGCACTCGTCAATCCCAATCCCATGGGCCACATAATCACCCCACTCCAGCACCACGTCAACGCGCCCTCAATCGCTTTTTCTCATTCTTGCGCCACTTCAAGCCACATAGGGAAACTGAGCCAGATACCCAATCCCGATCCCACTCTCTCAGCTGGACTCGAAACCTAGTATCTGGTATACTACGCAAACGAGATGGATCGGACATCCAGTCGCAAGAGGTTCCTTACACAGCGGGCAAGCCTGTGCGTTTTTTCTCTTTCATGGTTTCTCCCCAATGACTTTTTCACGCAGAGGAACTATCACGCAAGAGGGAAGCCAGCTGTTAGCTCATCTCGACCTCTCAATAGTCATACCACGCAGCAGCCCAACGCAGCAACCCAGAGCACGCCGCCATCATCACAGCAATCACCTCCCACTGCTACTCCTCCGACACTTTCCGCTGCTGCAAGTACCCTGGGAATAATGGAAGCACCCTCGCGTCCTAATGTCACCATAAGAGATTCTGGTTGGCGCACTCGTCTCATGCTCTGGGTTTGTTGTACGCCTATTCAGAACACAGACAGTCAGCATTAGAGACGCAGTCACAATCACGGCATTGGCTACTATAATGGCGTTGCGGCTAATATCACTGTAATACACGGTGGATACTAGACTCGTTTCTTGCTCTGGATCTGCTGTGCGTCTGTTGAGTACAAGAAATAAACTTGCGATTCTTGTTTCTCATTCACAATTTCTGTTGTCTCATCTAGTTCCCATAACTGTTCTGCGCCATGTCGTACTTCCTTTTTCCTGTCACTGTTTTCTTTTTTGACAAAGTCTAGTTCATTGACCTATGCAGGCCCTGCAGCACCCTTGATTGGACACATACTCTGCTTGCAGTCCGTGCGTGCGCTATCAACTTTGCATTCAGTTGTTGTCGATGCTCGCAACTTTCATGAACGAACGCTGCACTGAGCATGTTATCATTAGCGTGCACATAATTCCGCTCGCTGGATCTCACTGACCCTGCCAAACAACAACCTTGAAATGGTCTGCATAACGGCGACCCCCTTCGTACTTGGAAGCTTCTCCTGCTAAATCAAGTGCTGCAGCTTTCGTGAGCCCATCTCCTTTGCGCCTTTGATTGTACTTGCGCAGATGTGACCCGTCAGCAGCACAAGTCCATAACGTAATCATCAGTCTGCACTGTGTTACTTACACCAGATTTTCACAAGCGTTGGCTTTAGTTTCTAACCAGTGCAAGACGATTCAACCTGCTCGTACCTCTCAACTGGGGCCTGAGGTTATACAAAGCACCGTGCCACGGCTACGACACGTCACGGGCTGGAAGAAATCCAGCGAGCATATTCAACTTGAAGTTGATCTGAAAGTCACTGCGACCGCAATATTTCTTGGCCTGTGCCCTCTATGCAATATCTTTCACCCAGGTAAGTGTCATATATTGCAGTGCATGTGGTGGCGTCAAACTGTCATATGTAGGCATGTGCAGATCATCATGCATGAATCTTGTGTTAGATGACTGAACCACTTTTTCAGGATTTGCGCGTTTTATGATGGCCTAGATACCAGACCATAGCTTACTCTTGGAGTGTAAGAAAGACAGACGCTTCGATTTCGAGTGTTCGACTAATATTTTATTTTCAAGCAGCCGAGCGGAAATTCTTTGCAGACAGGGATTGGTTTGTATAAATGTCATCGATGGAAGGTATTGGGATGTTGAAAAGAATCACAAGTTAAGCTTTCCTTAAAGAATATTTCTAAGAGAGTCAGAACGTTCGCATGACTTACCCGGCATGCATGGGTAAGTTTGAAGGGCCCATTTCATATTCCTATGGATCAACACGTGTATGTGCAGGCGGTCGTGATTTAACGATGGAGCAGGGCTAGCGGCCTAAACCTGGAGCAAGGCAGACAAGCTGCGATGATGATGATAGATGCTAGCTACGAACATAGCGAAACCTAGTCTACGCGCTGACTAAGCTGTGGAAAGGGCCGATAGGCCCTTCGGTGCATAGCTCCTGCCCTTGGGACCCCTGGTTCAACGAGTGAGGCGGCGATGACGACTAGAGACTCGCGTTGGACATTGAGAAGCAAGGTTAGAGAGAAGAGCATGATGGACTCTCAACGGGAACGCTATGCGAGGAGATAGACATGAAGACTGGAAAGCCATATTGGATCAGGGGGAAAACACGGGGATACAAGTGTACGGAATAGAAGGACCGTGATGCCGAGGGGTCAATGCGCATATTGTCATGGTTAGGCGCTTAAACCGCACAGCCAGTGCTGAAGCTGTGGAGCGAACATGAGGCAAAGAAGACACACCTGCAGGAGACTTTAACAACGACCTCCATCCTGACCTGAATCTCTGTTGAACGAAACGCCCACTCTGTCGCAGTTTTCGTTCCCCATTTATCTTTCTTCGTACAAGCTAGATACATCTTTGGACCGAGTGAGTGATGAATTCGTACAGCCATTGATGGCAAGAGCTGACATTATCACGCACCCATTAAGTGAATCTCAAAACAAAAATTACGCTGCATTTAGCCCCTGCGAAGCACAGGAACCCAGCGACAAAGCCTTACCGAAAGATCAAAGTAAAGAACGGCATCAACCACATTCTACACCTCTCTGATGGACAGCGGATTATCATCAATTCAGATGATGGATCATTCCGAGTCTGGGACTTGGAAAGGGGCACGCAGGTTGGGAAGGAATGGGAGGACAAAGAAAGAGTGCGCACAATAGCATTGTCGCCGGACGGTGAGACGGTAGCAAGTGGGGGTTGGAGTATGAATGGGACGGTGAAATTGTGGAACGTCAACACAGGCAAAGTTGTCAAACAGTGGACGGGGGGTGCAGGGAGAGTGAAGTCTGTGTGTTGGAGTCCAGACGGCGGGCGAGTGGTGGTGTGTGTAATGGCGAATTTCAGAGTGTGGGATGTGAAGAGCGGAGAAAGCATCGTCGAGTCAATCGACACAGAGGAATTCACGCGTTACATGGAAGGGGTTTGCTACTCACCGGACGCCAAGATGATTGCCACAGGCGGGAAATGGCTGAAAATCTGGGATGCCAACACAGGCGAACTACTCAAAAAATTCCACCTGGGTTCCACAGGATTTGGGTACTTGGGATATTGGACCTCAGATGGAAAAACACTTTTCGCCGGGGAAGCCATAATCGACACAGCCACATGGACCATTCATCGACACGCCATTTCACTATCTCCCTTTACAGTTCATGAGCGCATCCTCACAAGCGCATCATGCACTGATATGTGCACAGTGCGACTATGGAACATCGAAACTTATTAATCCATCGGAACACCACTTCACCATGAACATGGTGTAACATGTGCGACCTTTTCTGCAGATGGAAAATTCCTTGTCACTGGCTGCTACGACAACGACCTATACATATGGGATGTTTCCGCCATCGTCAAAGAAGCTGGCCTTCTTTCAGATATCGTAAGCTTCAATGCATTTCATTTTCAATTATACTAACAACAGATCTGCTCGCCCAGGTCGATGCTACACCGCAACCAGCCTCAAAGTTGAAAGGTGCTCCTCGAATACCTCCAGGGTTCTTCGACGATGCACAACGAGAGGCTAATGTATGTGATCTCCATCTATTATTGTATGCTTTGACAAATACGTTTTCAGTTACCCACTCAATCCCATGAGCCACATAACCACGCCACTCCAGTACCACGTCAACGCGCCCTCAGTCGTTTTTTCTCATTTTTGCGCCGCTTCAAGCCACATAGGGAAACTGTGCCAGATACCCAATCCAGATCCCACTTTCTCAGTTGGACTCGGAACCTAGTATCTGGTATACCACGCAGACGAGATGGATCGGACATCCAATTGCAAGAGGTCAGGGTTCCTCACACATGGGCAAAGCCTGTGGGTTTTTTTTCCTTCCTTTTTCACGGTTCTTTGACAATGACTTCTTTTCGCCCAGAGGTACTATCACGCAACAGGGAAGAAAGCTTCCAGCTCGTCTCGACCTCCCAATACTCGTACCACGCAGCAAACCAACGTAGCAACCCAGAGTATGCTGCCATCATCACCGCAACCATCTCCTACTGTCACTGCTTCAACACCTCCCGCCATTGCTGGCACCCTGGGGACAATTGGAGCACCCTCATATCCTCATGTTGCCATTGCTGGATGGCGCGCTCGTTTTGTGGGCTGGCTTTGCTTCGTGCCCGTTCAGAACATAAACAGTCAGCCATAGTGACGCAACTACTGCACTGGCTACTGGAACAGCGTTGCGTCGTAATATCCAGGCCGGATGCTAAATTCCTTGGGTGCTCTGGATCGCTGTGCATCTGTTGAAAGGACACTTTCTGTCATCTCATATCGTTCCTGTGGCCACCTACACCTCGCCATTGTACTGTATCGTATTTCCTGCTTCATCCGCTCCGGTTTTATTTTTTAAATGAGTCTTATTTCATTGTCCTGTATGGACGCTACAGTACACTTCATCGGATGTAGGTACATCACTTTAATACATCCCCAGCAGGACTTGACAAAGGATAGTCTGTTATATGAGAGGTTGGTTGTACGTGTCTTTCAAACGATATACCCATGTCGATTAGACTGAGAAACTCATTTCGTTCCTTGTGAGTGGTCATTAGAAATGAAGCCTAAAATAATCATCAGTCTAATCACCAACCTGCTGTAACATGGTCAGACTGCCGCCCGCATAACCATTACACCAAAAGGTGAAATACTGAAAGCTTAGCTTTCAGCATCAGCGACAGTATATGTACTGATTATGGGAACTCAGGTAAGCCGGCGTGCTTACACCTGCACTGTGTTACTTACACCAGGTTCTCATAAGCGTTGACAGTTTCCAACCAGTGCAAGACGATTCAACCTGTTCGTACCTCTGGAGGCCTATAGTTATACAAAGCACCGTGCCATGGCTATGACGCATCACGGGCTGGATGAAGTCCAGCGAGTGTATTCAACTTGAAGATGATCTGAAGAAGGCCACTGCAACCACAACATTTCATCTTTGCGCGTACCCCTTATGCAATATCTTTCATCTAGATGAATGTCATATATTATAGTAGCGTTAAGTTGCCATTTGTAGGCATGTGCAGATCATCGTGTACGCGTGATGTCTTGCGATAACTAAAGCTCTGCTGAAGCTGAACAGCTTTGGGTTTCAGAATTTGTCAGGAAAATCGCTTTATGATGGCTTAAATACTGACCATAGGTTATTGTCACAATGTAAGAAAGACAGACGCTTCGATATCGTGTATTCAACTAATATTTTCAAGTAGTCGAGACTCAAGTGCAAGTTCTTCGGATATAGGGATCGGCTTGCACAGATGTCATCATTAGCGATGCTGCAACCAAACAATCACATCTTAAAGCTTTCCCTCAAAGAGCATTAATATTCCTCAGAACGTTCCTATAACATCATTGGTAAGTTTGAAATACTCATTCCATATTCCTACTGAGACGTGTATGTGTAGACAGTCGCAAAGTCAACGGCATGGCCGAGGTACCCATCATCCATCTGAGTATATAGTATCATCACTCCTGCAATTGCACAGCGAACTGGTGCAGACGATTATGTCGAAGAATTTCGAGTTCACAAGAATGTTCATTTCACAGCTAGATTATTCAGCGCATGCTGAAGTGTAGGTCTCTACGGAAGGTTTGAAAATATCACCAAAGTCGATTGTGTAGAGGTGCACCAGACTCAACCGTGGATGATCAACGAGGTAATCGACAAGATGATATCATTGCGCCGCTGCCCTTGCTATATTCAAGAATCTTCTGACAGGCGAGGGGTATGTGAACACCGGAGATGCAACTTCGAGTATCAAGGACATGTAGAGAAGCCACATCAAGATGCATGGAGGCAAGGCGTTGACTGTGAATACCCATTCGAACTATGAGCACCAGCTGCCGAAGATGCAGAGGGGTCTTGGTGGTTGTAGTCTCGTTATAATTTCGCCTCTGGAAGATAGGCTGGGTGTGTTCAAGAGTAGTAACCTGGTAACATTGTGGCTATGGTGCAGACTCTGACTATGCGGGTATGGTGAGATGCGCCAAGGATCCGGGTAGCGCATTCTTGCCTGATGGTCGAATATCAATTCTAATGAATGACTGGGAACGGCTTGTCAAGACATGATGAAAATTGCGTACGGTGTCCACGTAGTAGATGAAGCGATGAATGATCTCTTATCGTTGATAGGGAATTTAGTTGTTCAGCACTGTGCATATGCGTTCCCGCGAGTATGGAGACGTGGAGCTGGAGCAGACGAGACATGATTGATTAGACGAAGACTAGGAAAATATGATCAGGATAGCCAGATTATGATTTAGCTGGTGAGGCGGCGATGATGACAAAAAACTCACGTTGGACGTTGAGAATCAAGGTCAGAGAGAAAAGCATGATGTACTCTCAATGAGAATGCGGTGTGAGGAGATCGACGTAAAGACCGGAGAGCCGTGCTGGACCAGGCAGAAACACATGGATACAAGTGTGCGGAATAGAAGGACCGTGATGCCGAGGGGTCAACTGTCATGATTAGGCGCTTAAACTGCACAGCCAGTGCTGAAGCTGTGGAGAGAACACGAGGCAAAGACACACCTGCAGAAGACTTTAACAACAACCTCCATCTCAACCTGAATCTCCATAGGAAGAAACGCCCACTCCGGCGCAGCTTTCGTTCTGCATTCGTCTTTTGGTGTACAAGTCACGTACATCTGGATTCTGAGTAAGTGACGAATTAGTACGGCAATTGATGGTGAGAGCTGAAATTATCACACCCATTATAAGTAAATCCCGAAACCAAAATTATGGATGCCGCTGCGAAGCACAAGAACTCAGCGACAATGCCTCACAGAAAGATCAAAGTAAAGACCGGCATCAGGCACATCCTACGCCTGCCCGGTGTACAGCGGGTCATCATCTATTCATGGGGTGGGTCATTTCGAGTTTGGGACCTGGAGAAGGGCACGCAGCTTGGGGAGGAATGGGAGGATAAAGAATTTGGAGTGTGGACCATGGCATTGTCGCCGGGTGGCAAGACGGCAGCAACCGGGAATGTGAGTGGCGCAGTGAAATTGTGGAACATCGACACAGGCAAGGTTATCAAAGAATGGACGGGGCAAACAAATTGGGTGCAGTCTGTGTGCTGGAGTCCAGACGAAGGGCGAGTGGTGAGCGGAATCCTCGCAATCGGATTAGGAGGTGGAATGTTCACGGTACGGGATGTCGAGAGTGGCCCGGGAGAAACTATCCTGGGACCAATCCGTTGCAAGTCAGGGAACATGAACGGTGGTTTGCTACTCGCCAGATGGCAAGATGATTGCTACAGGCGGATTCTGGCTGAAAATCTGGGACGCCAACACAGGCAAATTGCTCAAGACAATGTTCGAGGTCACCGGAGTCATGTGCCTGGCATGGACCTCGGATGGAAAAACGCTTATCGCCGGGGGATGCTACATCAGAAAATGTGACACAGCCACCTGGACTGTTGTTCTTGACGTATTGGCAGACTCCACTGTGATTTCACTATCTCCCAATGAACGCATCCTTGCAAGCACATTGTCCTTCGACAAGACAGTGCAACTATGGAACCTCGAAACCAACAAATCCATCGGAACACTTCACCATGAAAACAGGGCGAACGCTATGACTTTTTCCACAGATGGAAAGTTCCTCGTCACTGGTTGCAACGACGGCCACCTACACACATGGGATGTTTCCGCTATTGTCAAAGAATCCGGCCTTCTGTTAGATATTGTAAGCTTGAATACATTTCATTTTCGACGACGCTGACAACGGATCTACTCCCTCAGTCTGATGCTACACCGCGACCAGCCCCAAAGATGAAAGGTGCCCGTCGGATACCTCCAGGTTTTTTCGACCAAGCACTGCGAGAAGCTAATGTATGCGACCTCCATCTATTATTTAATGCTTTGATCGATATGTTGTCAGTTGCGCATTCGTCTATCCCAATCCCATGGGCCACATTACTGTCCTACTCCAGTACCACATGAACGCACCCTCAACTCTTTTTCCTCGTTCTGGCGCTGCTCCAAGCCACATGGGGCAAATGAGCGCGACATCCAATCCCGATCACGACCTCTCAGCTCGATTCGAAACCTAGTATCTGGTATACTACGCAGACGAGATGGATCGGACATTCAGTTGCGAGAGGTCGAGGTCCCTTGCACATGGGCAAAGCCTGTACATTTTTTACATTCTCGTTCTTCTTCACCATTGACTCTTTTCGTACAGAGGAACTATCACGCGAGAAAGAAACCAGCCGCCATCTCGTCTCGACCTTCCAATACTCGTAACACGCAGCAACACAGCACGACAACACAAAGCACACTATCATCGTCACAGCAACCGCCTCCGACTGCTAATACCTCGACACTATCCGCCGTCCCTGGTATCGCCGAGGCAACGGGAACAACCTCGGGTCCTCGCATCACTATAGACTCTGGATTTCGCACTCGTTTCATGCTCTGGATTTGTTGTGTGTCCATTCAAAGCGTAGATGGTCATCATTGAAGTTCATTTTAGCTGTATGTTCATTCGTTTATTGTCGCATGTAATTCCTTATGACTTTCCTACCATCATCGTAGGGTATCTTTTCAGCATGCAGTATGTTCGGCATCAGGTCTCAGGCCAATCGTATGATATATGCGCGTCCACAGAAGGGAATAAAGTTGATCGTGAACTTGAAATTCTTCACATTGTATGCAGAAGTCGTTAAGATAAGCTTACGTAAATGTTCTCCCTCCACCCGCAGACAAGGACAACTGATGCCAACATCACTATCGTTGCGAACTTGAAACAGAATGACCGTTGATCACGAGTGGAGCATGGATCCTAGTGGAGGACAAGGCAACTGGCATCAGCCCCATTTAGAGTGTTGATCCATCACTAGCATGAGCACCATTTAAGGCTGACTATGGCCACCGCGAGAGCTTGCCCCCTCCAAAAAAAACCGCCCGCCTGTCTGTACAGGAAGTATCCCTGAAATTGTCTATGTGCAGGAGTCCATAGTTCCACATGCAGAAGCGAGGCTAGCAAACTTGAAGGAAGCATTATCGGCAGCGGATCAGTGAGTACCGATAATACTCAGCAAGGGCTTGTAGTCCGGTGGGCAGTCGAGAGTTCCCGAATGCTATGGTCAACCATGCTCTGAGTCTCATGTGGCCTAGCCTACATGGGTGTTTCGTGAGACGAACATCCGATCAGCACGTTCCCCGGCCATTGAGTATAAACGTGAATCTTCTCGGTCGTCCGTGTATTCGTCACAGTGAGCAGCAATACAATTCGGAAGGCATGCTATCAGGGAAAAGTGATTTCGATAACGGATGATGTCAACCGTCGCGAGAATAACTCGACGTGCGCTCGAGGGAGTAGTGGAAGGAGCAATTATTATGTCTCTGTTTCGGCATTGAAACATCTTGGAACATACCAAAGCAAGATCACCTCATTGAGTTTTTTATGAAAAGGTTTGTGATAACAATAATTTGCCGAGCCTGAGCCTGCACTCGAACAAGTATGAAAGCTCGACCTTCCAAGGGATTCAGAATTTTTCGAGCTTCCATCAAACCAAGTTTGAGAGACTCGCGTTGACCTGAAAAGTGGATTGACAACTTGAACAGGAAGACGGAGGAGAGCCTACCTGAGATCTCAGCCAAAGGATCAAAAATCTTGCATGTCATTAGGCAACAAGTCATTGCCGGTTCAAGAGAGACCTTCTTCAGATTATGGAGTCCTCGAGCTGTGGAAACGACTTGTTGCGAATCAATTTGCAATGTTGGACAATGGCTAGGAAGGTGTGACAAAATATGATTTGGTTGGTGCTGCGAAGACAACGATTAAGAACTCACATAGAACATGAAAAACAACAGCAAAAGGGAATAAAAATTAACCGTGTCGAATCAGGAGGGAAATACAGGAATACGTACTTGCACGATAGCAAAACTATCAGATGTGATGCATGGAGTCGCTTTTCTGACGTATAAACTTGAAGTCTATGGATAAGACGAATGGTAGTGCTCTCCAGAACTTTCGGAAGACGGTTAGATGAACGTGTCCAGTACAGAAACGACTCTCACAACACCCAAGTGTTACAGTCTGAAACTGGACAACAAATGGTGGGAACAACAGTTTGCAGCTATGATGTTGCGAATCCGATTTTGCATGAGTTTGGTCAGAGCTTGCCTTAGGAGGAGAAATCTCAGGTGCTATTTCCCAAAATTTTGTCATAGCCCCTACGGCGAAATTTGAGGAAATAGGCACCATCGCTAATACCTTACACACTAAAAGCTATTCAATGACCCCACCTTCACTGGGACCTGCATTCCAACTACAACCTAACGGCGTCCTTGAACCTGCTATATCAGTACTACCACAACCCCAAGTTCCGCGGTCCTGGCATTTGTAAACTGGACCCCAAACTCACGATGGACATGCCAGGCGCCGTATCAAAGATCTGCCAGCTTCTTTGTCATGTCTTTGCATCCTTGCCCGCATTGAGGAGCAGTCCAACAATGAGTTCACTCATGCTCGTCTCACCGAAGCTGCTCAGTGATAAGAAGCGTGTCCGATCACTGATCATCTGGAGGCTAGTCGCCGAGATATGCGATTTGAACAGTTCTCGTCCAAAAGCGTCTGAATTATGGGTGTTCTTGAGAGGATAGTATAGAGTCAGTTTCGATGGCAGTAGTATCGAGCGCGTACGTACCCAAAGATTGAGTGCATCGAGTGCAGGTGTCGTGGTGTAATGGGATGGGATGTGGACAGGCCTAAGGTTCTCTACACACGGACAAGCAACGGCTCTGTATGGAAGAGCGAGGCTGAGGAAGGGGACGAGGACTGGTTAGACGAAAATGAGGAAGGTGTAGTAGGCCAACCAGATTACGATTCAACTAGTAGGGTGAGGCAGAAAAAAAACTCATGTTAACCGTTGGAAACAAAGGTCGTGATGTGTCCAGTTGGACTCTCAAGGGGAATGGACAGTGAGGCAACAGGTACGGAGATTAGAGTGAAGAAATCATATTGGAGTGGTGGAGAATCCAGGGATATCAATGCAGGCTGGCGGGATTGTGGGACTGCTATGCTGGGCCGGATCAATGAAATTGGGCAGATTGTCAGAAGAGAATTTGGGCGCTTAATCTGCACAGCTAGTGTTGAAGCTGTGAAGTGAACACCAAGGAAGACGCACTATGTATGAGATTTACATAAACAACCACCACCTTCCTGACTTAAATCTCAATCAAACAAAACGCCCACTCCGTCGACCAGCTATCGTCCCGCATTTATCTTTCTGTGTACAAGTCAAGTACATCCAGATTCTGAGTAAGTAACGAATTCGTATGGCCATAGACGGTAAGAGCTGAAATTATCACCCTGCTCATTAAGTGAATCCCGAAACCAAAATCATGGGGCATCCAGCCCCTGCGAAGTATGAGAACTCAGCGACAATGCCTTACCGAAAGATCAAAGTGAACAACAGCATCGAACATATCCTACATCTGCGCGGTGGACATCGGATTATCATCTGTTCACAGGATGGGTCATTGCGAGTCTGGGACTTGGAGAGAGGCACGCAGGTTGGGAAGGAATGGAAGGACAAAGATGGAGGAGTGGAGGCCATGGCATTGTCGCCGGACGGTGAGACAATAGCAACCGGGAGTGTGAATGGCGCAGTGAAATTGTGGAACGTCGACACAGGCAAGGTCATCAAAAAGTGGACAGGGCATATAAAGAATGTATGTTCTGTGTGCTGGAGTCCAGATGGAAGGCGAGTGGTGAGCAGATCCAAAGATGAGACAATCAGAGTATGGGATGTTGAGAGCGGAGAAACTATCATTGGACCAATCAAGGCAGAGGGAGTCGACTGTGCGGGCGGTTTGCTATTCGCCAGATGCCAAGATGATCGCTATGGGCGGGTTCTACCCGAAAATCTGGGATGCCAACACCGGTAAACTACTTAAAACATTCTTCCTGGGCTCCAGAGGTGTTGGGTACCTAGGATGGACCTCGGATGGAAAAATACTTTTCGCTGGGGAAGCTAAGATCGACACAGCCACATGGACTGAGCTCTACGCGTACACCACTTCAATACGTCCCATTATAATTAATGAGCGTATCCTTGCAACTGCATCACACAGTGACAAGACAGTGCAACTATACAGCCTCGAAACTTATCAACCCATCGGAACACCACTCCACCATGAAGACTACGTGACCTCTACCACCTTTTCTCCAGATGGAAAATTTCTTGTCACCGGCTGCCACTACTCCAACTACATATACGCATGGGACCTTTTCGCTATCGTCAAAGCAGCTGACCTCCTGTCAGATATCGTAAGCTTCAATATAATTTATTCTCAATTGCACTGACAACGGATCTGCTCTCCAGGCTGATGCTACACCGCAACCAGCCCCAAAGATGAAAGGTGCTCCTCAGATACCTCCAGGGTTTTTTGATGATGCATTGCGAGAGGCTAATGTATGTGATCCCACATATTATTCAATGCTTTGCCGAATGTATTTTCAGTTGCGCACTCAATCCCATGAGCCACATAACCACGCCACTCCAGTGCCACGTCAACGCGCCCTCAGTCGCTTTTTCTCATTCTTGCGCCACTTCAAGCCACATAGGGAAACTGATCCAGATACCCAATCCCGATCCTACTCTCTCAGCTGGACTCGAAACCTAGTATCTGGTATACTACGCAAACGAGATGGATCGGACATCCAGTCGCAAGAGGTTCCTTACACAGCGGGCAAGCCTGTGCGTTTTTTCTCTTTCACTGGTTTCTCCCCAATGACTTTTTCACGCAGAGGAACTATCACGCAACAGGGAAGACAGCTGCTCGACCTCCCAATACTCATATCACGCAGCAAACCAATACAGCGACTCAGAGCACGCCACCATCATCACATCAACCACCTTCCATTGCCACTGCTTCGACAGTTTCTGCCGCTGCCGGTACCCCGGGGAAAATGGGAGCACCCTCGCATCCTCATGTCACCGTTGCTGGATGGCGCGCTCGTTTCGTGGGCTGGCTTTGCTTCGTGCCTGTTCAGAATACAAACAGTCAACCATAGAGATCGTGACATAAGGTCATTGCAATGCAGGCCGGATGCTAGACTCTTTGAATGCTCTGGATCGCTGTGTGTCTGTTGGACGGACACATTCCATCGTTTGATATCCTTTCCGTGGTCATCTGCACTTCGTCATTGTGCTGTATCATATTTCCTGCTTCACCCTGCTACGGTTTTTTATTTTAAACGAGTCTTATTTCAGTGCCCTACATAGATGCTACAGTACGCTTCAAGACAATTCACGCTTGTCGACCCGGTTATTAAGTTAAAATGAGAGTGACCTGCAGCACCGAGAAGGTAAACGAGTGAATGGACAAAGACTAAGGAAATATGACCAGGATGACCAAACTGTGAATTAGCTAGTGTGGCAACGAAGAAAGCAGAAGACTCAGGTTAAATATAGCATGTCGAGAACAAGGGCAGAACAGAAGAGCATGAGTTGGACTTTCAATGGAAATGCGGTCTGCAGCATCAGATTAGCCTAGGAATGCAAGCTTGCGGAATCGTAGGACTGCTACGCCGAGGTGTCAATGAAATTAGGCATATTGTCAGAAAAGAGAGTTGGGCGCTTTATATGCACAGCCAGTGCTAAAGCTGTGAAGTGACCACACAAGGAAGACACACGTGTAGAAGACTTCAACAACCACCCTCTTTGAATCCAATCAAACAAAACGCCCACTCTGTCGACCAGCTTTCGTTCTGCATTCAACTTTCCGTGTACGAGCCGAGTAGCACCTGGATTCTGAGCAAGTTATGGACTCGTATGAGATTTGATGGCAAGAGCTGGAATTTCCCTGCACACATCAAGTGAATCCCAAAACAGAAACCATGGGGGATCCAGCCCCTGCGATGCAAAGAACCTCAGTGACAATGCCTTACCGAAAGATCAAAGTAAAGGACAGCAACCGCCTCCCACTACCACTGCTCCGACACTTCTCGCCGTCGCTGGTACCGCGCCGACAACAGGAACAACCTCAAGTCTTCATATTACCATTGCTGGATGGCGCGCTCGTCTTGTGGGCTGGCTTTGCTGTGTGCCTATTCAGAACACAAACGGTCAACCATAGAAACGCAGCCGCAGCTACGGCACTAGCTACCGGAACGATGTCACGACGTAATCTCACTGCAGTACAGGCCGAATGCTGGACTCCTTGGGTGCTCTGGATCGCTGCGTATCTGTTGAATGGACACTTTTTATCGTCTCCTATCGCTCCCGTGGTCGTCTGTACCTCGTCATTGTGCTGTATCGTATTTCCTGCTTCATTCGCTGCGGTTGTGTTTTAAACGAGTATTGACGCTACAGTGTGCTTCATGAGATGTAGGCACACTATTTTAATGCATCCCCAGGAACTCGGCACTCAATCCTCAGTACTCAGTACTTGTCCATGCTCGTGACTTTCTTGAACGAACGCTGCACCTACTTGAGTCAGGCGTTCTCACTATGATCGTTAGCATGCATCTCTCCCTGGTCCTATCATATGTTGCTCCGAAATGGTCGGCCCCTCGTATGTGGAAGTTTCCCCATTGAATGGATTGCCACCGAATCCCCACTGGTCCGACCGACAGCGCCATAGTAGACACGCCAAACATCTTTTAGCGCCGACGAAGACGAGAATATACGTCCGGCTTTGCTGGACGAGAAGGATGCGTCTTGCGCGGGATGTGACCTGGATAGGTCCGCATTTCCTAGTCTGATCTCCACTCTCAAGGCAACCCTGGCGAGGGACAGTCTGTCATACGATAGGTAGACATTTCGGGGGAATCTCCTGGGGCCCCTGCTAGCTTCGGCGGTACTCTTCCGGGAAACCATTGCATGCCATTCTGCGTTTGCGTCTTTGAATTTGCCATATAGCCAGTGGGTCCATCTTGCATCTCGCCCGGGTGAGGAACATAGCAAGTTGCTTCTGAAGTGGGTCGATAGCAGAGGGAGGAACTCTTCCGGTTGTCTTTCACTGGCGTGTCACTAGTAGCACGTGCCTTCTGTCTTCTTTCAAAGCGATTTGATCGAGCGGCTGATAAGCTCGACCACGGGGAGGGCATTCCGCTAGGTCTTTTTGCTTGCATCAGCATCTATAATATCCGCTAGATCATGAACAATTCCCGATGCCTGCCTGTTGCCTGACCTCCTTGTATGTATTATTGATTATCTGTCCGCGCCACCCTCACAAAACTGAACTTCATGGTGTTCTTTGATAAGACTAGTACCCAGTAGCTGGACATCTTGCATAACGAGGATATCGACTGATATATCGCTGTCAGTGCAGTTTGTAGTAATTCTGGGACCGGCGGAGATACAGAGACCTCGTGCCTCGTGGTTATCATGAGCTCCGGATGGCTCGGACTGAGAGCTGAAATTGAGCCCATGGAATACAGGAAGTGACAGCGTTGCCAGTACTAGATAGATGGGAAGTTGGGGGCTGCTGACGGCGGACGGCGACTATCGAACTAAGGCTACTGACAGGAATACAACTCCGGTCGAATCCAACCATAGTCTGCGACAGACTTGCCAAGTCCAGATTGTCCATAACCAACACTTTTTGGATAAACACCCTTCCGGTGGCGGCTAGAGTCAGAGGTCCTTTGCCTGTGGCTGTGCCGATTGATTGCTAGCCCCTGTAAGAGTTTCAGCCTGAGGGAGTTATGTAGGAGCGTCAATCAAAGACTATTTCAATATCCTGTGTTCCGTAGTGATCGTCAGGTAAATAAATATACCAAACACCCTTTCCGGGCCGCAGTATACATGAACACAAGACCTCTCGACTTTTATCCCCGCACGTTGTCCTCCGATCAGTATGAACACATGCGTCACTGCCGCAAAATGTACTTATTCAGAATAAGAATACAAGTAAGCCCGCAGCAGCTCCCGCAGTCAACCCCAGTCCTAGCACCGCCTCTGTTCGCCCTGCAGCGCTAGAAGTTGTTGTGGCTTGTGCGCTCGTCGTGCTTGATGAAGACCCACTGGACGAAGGAGGCGTTACGGTGGGAGCAATTGTGCCGATGGAAGTAGGTATGGAAGTGGGTATGCCACTAGTAGGTACGCCGGTGGGGGTGGTAATGCTGAGGGATGAGAGCAAGCTCTGCACAGATGCTGACTCGGAAGAGAGGAAAGAGGAAAGCGAGCTGGTATCATACGAGCCGGAGTCATAAGTGATAGTAAAACCGTTTGAGTCCGATCTATATGCCAGTTATATATGAGTGTTTTTTGTTTTGAAGGGAAATGGGCATAAAGAGAAAGTCACATACGCTGGGATTCCGGTCACTGTTGTTCCTGCTTGCGCACTAGCGATGAATAAAAGCACAAGGGCGGACGTGAGTTTCATGGTGAAGATGAGAGTACAACAAGACTGTCGTTCGTCAGGAAGGGAGATTATTGAAACTGAGACTACTGTAGTGGTCACTCGTGTCGTGTACTTGTCGCCAAGGACTTTATGATATACGGTAAAAATTCAACTGACCATTGCTGCGTACGCAGCAGGGGAACCTTCTCTTGATATATAAACAAATGATGAGTCACCTTTGCGGCGCAAGCAAGCGCCCATCGTGATGGGACACAGCTAGAACCATTCCATCACTGCGGAAACGAGATTTTAACTTGCCACCTGCTAATAAGCGCATCCTCGCAAACACATCATCCAAGACAGCACAACTATGGAACATCCAAACCAGTCAACCATGAAGACAGGGTGAATTCTGTAACTTTTTCTACAGGTGAAAAGTTCCTCATTACCAGCTGCCACAACGATCACCTATAGTACACATGAGATGTTTTCGTGACTGTCAGAAAGGTTGGCCTTCTGTTATATATTGTATGTCTCGATACATGTCATTTTCGATGACAATGACAATGGATCTGCTCCCCCAGGCTGATGCTATACCACAATCAGCTCCAAAGATGAAAGGTGCTCCTAGAATACCTGGCGACTATGCACTGCTAGAGGCCAATGCAATGTGATCCCCATTTATCATTTTATTATTCAATGCTTTTGACAAATATGCTGTGCACTCGTCAGTTCGCTCAAATATTTCCATCGCAGCATGTTAATGCACTCATCTGCCGAAGATCGTTCAACCTTGCTTGGGCCCCAAAAGCATGCCGTCGAGAGCTGAAGAAAGCCTGCCTACTGGTTGGTAGATAAAAGAAAAACATGCGTTGTACACAGATTTTTGACATTAAGACGAGGGGGGCGAGGTAGAATGCAGAAGTTGTCTTGAGCCGTGCGTCGAGGTGACGGAATAAAGAACACACAGAACTAGTGCATGAACCCCGCTATTCCCAAATTAGTGGGTCTCCGTGACAAGCGTTGGAACGGCGTGTTCCCGTTTGATCGTCGGATCAACTTGAGATGTCGCACCAGCAGAAAGATGCTAGGTTTACGGTGAAGGAGAGACTCCACGAAATCTCTAGGTGTACCTGTTCAGGACTCCGACACACCTTCCTCTGAACATGGGGACCTGGATCCGGGAAAATAAAATTATTGAGGGCAAAGGCTATGGAGGTGTCATAGAGTTACGTTGTACAAAAGGGGGATTCCAAAATAGATTGCGCGAATTGGAGGACACGAGCAGCTCAGTGATGTCCTTGTTTGCATCGAGGGGTGTCCTAGCGAGGGAGGTATTCGTGCTCGTCTCAATAAATTCACTCGCTGATAACTGTGCCCAATCGCTGTATATCGACAGGGTAGTTGGTAAGGTGTGAGTTATCGTGCTTGTCGGTGTCGTTGGCAGCCTTATCCTCCTACTTTCAAGAATTCTGCTAGAAGGCGAAGATCGTCTGTACCAGCGATGCAACTCAAGTATCAAAGGCACGAGTGCAGATGCCGTACTTGGACATTTGGAAATGTGATAATTCATCTCGTCGTTTGAACTTCAGGCCTCCTTTTGAGCACTAAACGTCGAGAATGCTGAGACGGCAGCGTGGCTGACAGCCTATTCCAGAAGTTAACGTGCTGAGAGGTTGCCACCGGAAGATCGATTTGGGAGGAATTTTTTGTTCGGTACGGTTTCTCCGAGTACCATGACCGAGGGCGTTCCGTTGGTTCTTTTCTCTTGCCTCAGCATCCGCAATATTTGTTAGACCATGGATTTTGTCATAGATTATCTGTGCACACCACCATTACAGAACTGAACATCTCGCATCATGAGGATATCGACTGATATATCGCCGTCAATGCAGCTTATAGTAATTCTAGGACCGGCGGAGGTACAGAGAGCTCGTACCTCGTGATGATCATGAGTTCCGGATGGCTCGTACTAAGAGCTGAGATAGAGTGCATGGAAGGCACAAAAGTGGCGGCGCTGCCAGTTAAATATAGACGAGAAGCGTTAATGTAGAGAATTGCAAAGTGACTTACTTCTGTAGAGGCTGGCAGCCGCCGACGGCGGTTGTCGAGCTGAGGCTGCTGACAGGAATACAACTCCAGTCGAATCCAACCATGGGCCAGAGTCCGACATCCTGTCCATAACCAACACTTTTCGATAGACACCTTTCCGGTGGCGGCTAGAGCAGAGGCCTTTGCCTGTGGCTGTGCCGACAGACCGAAACAACTTGCTGGCCCCTGTAAAGCAGCCTGAGGGAGTTATGTAGGCACGTCAATCAAAACCTATTTCAATAGCCTAGGGTGATCCGTAGTCATCGTCGGATAAATACATATACCAAACACCCTTTCCGGGCCGCAGTATACATGGACGTAAGACATCTAGACTTTTACCCCTGGACGTTGTTCTCCGATTAGTATGAATAAGTACATACGTCACCATCGTAAAACGTACTTATTTAGAAAAAGAACCCAAGTAAGCCCGCAGCAGCTCCCGCACCCAACCCCAATCCCAACCCCACTTCTGTTCGTCCTGCAGCGCTAGAGGTTGTCGTAGCTGGTGCGCTCGTCGTACTCGATGGAGACCCGCTGGACGAAGGAGACGTCGGCGCTATGGTGGGAGAAATTGTGCTGATGGAAGTAGGTATGGAAGTAAATGTGTCACTAGGGTTGGCAGTGCTGAGGGATGAAAACACGCTCTGCAGAGATGCTGACTGGGAAGAGAAGAGAGAGGAAAGCGTGGAACCTGATCTATATGTTGGTTGTACGTGAGTATTTTTGTTGTGATTTGGTTTGAAAGGAGGTAGGCATAAAGAAAAAGTCACATACCCTGGGACTCCGCTGGGTAGGATCAAGGTTGAATGAGTTGTTGCTGCTTGAGCACTAGCGATGAACGAGAGCACAAGGGCGGACGTGAGTTTCATGGTGAAGATGAAAGTACAACGAGACTGTTGTTCGTCAGAGAGGGAGATTATTGAAACTGAGACTAGTAGTCACTCGCGTGTCATGTACTTGTCGCAGATCCAGGATCGAGAGGCAGCTCACAGCGAGGACTTTATACTTATACGGTAAAAACTCAACCGACCATTGCTGTGCACGCAGCAAAGGAACTCCTTGATATATGAACAAATTATGTCACCTTTACGGCGCAAGCAAGCGCTACCGTGATGGCTCTTGTTGAACTAGAACCATTCCATCAGTGCGGAAGCGAGATCTTAACTTACCCAAGCCTTGATGAGCACATCCTCGCAAGCACATCGTCCAAGATGGTGCAACTATGGAACCTCGAACTATCAGAACACTACTTCACCATAAGGACAGGATGAATTCCGTAACTTTCTCTACAGCCTGAGTGGAAAGTTCCTCGTCACTGGCTGCCACGACAATCACCTCCACCATGAGATGTGCCGGGATAAAGAACGTACAGAACTAGTGTGTGAACTCCGCTATGCTTAAATCCATGACAAGGATCGGAACGGCGTGTTCCCGTTTGATCGTCGCATCAATTTGAGATATTGATACTGATCTTGATCGAGGAATATATAAGGAAAACGTACGAGATGTCGCACCAGCAGAAAGAGTCTCATGATGCATTCCCGGTGAA
Organism: Suillus subaureus; assembly: GCF_016647635.1. Classification (NCBI taxonomy): domain Eukaryota; kingdom Fungi; phylum Basidiomycota; class Agaricomycetes; order Boletales; family Suillaceae; genus Suillus; species Suillus subaureus. Next base: position 240,276 of record NW_024538571.1, read on the forward strand.
GGATACTCCATGAAAACCTTAGGCATACCTGTTCAGGATACCTTCCTCTGAACATGGGGACCTAGAGCTGGGGGGAAAATATTATTAGGAGGGTAAAGGCGAGGAAGGTGTGATGGAGTTACGTTGTACAAAAGGCGACTCCAAAGTAGATTGCCCGAATTGGAGGACGCAAGCAATTCGGTAATGTCCTTGTTTGCATCGAGGGACGTCCGAGTGAATCCATTCACTGATAACTATGTCCAATCGCTGGGTATCGATAAGGTGATTGCCAAGGTGTAGTTTATCGTACTTGTCGGTGTCGTTGGCAGCCTTATCCTCTAACTTTCGGGAATTTTGCTAAAAGGCGAAGAGCGTCTGCGCCAGGGATGCAACCCGAGTATCAAAAACACAGGTGCAGATGCCGTACTTGGAGATTTGGAGGTGAGATGATTCGTCTCATCGTTTGAACCTCAAGCCTTCTTTTGAGTACTAGTCGTCGAGAATACTGAGGCGGCAGCGTCGTTGACAGCGCATTTCACAGGTCAACGTACTCAAGGGGGTGCTATCGGAAGATGGTTTTGGGAAGAAGACCGTTGAATGTGTTTGTTCGGCACGGCACAGATACGTTTCTCCGAGCACCTAGGCGTAGATCTGGAAGAGAAGGGAAATGACTAATTGGGCGAAGACTAGAAAGATGTGACCAGGATGGCCAGATTTGCAAATTATGTAGTGTGGCGACAAAGAAGGTGAAAAACTCAGGTTGGCCATTGAGAACAAGGGCCGTTGAGAGAAGCATCATGGGTCGAGTTGGACTCTCAAGTGAAATGCAGTGCGGGGGACTAGATACGAAGACTGCAGAACCATGTTGGCCCAGGCAGGCTTGTGGGACTGAGGGACCACGATAGTGAGGGGTCAATGCAGATGAAGGAAATATGAATATTGTTCAAAAATAGCCTTGAGCGCTTAGCCTGCACAGACTAATTAGTGTTGAAGCTGTGAGGCAAACACCAGGATGAAAAGGAAGATGCGCCTCTAGAAGACATAGACAACGACCGACCTCCTGACTTGATTCCTCATTGAACGAAACACCCACTCTGCCGTAGCCTTCGTCCCGCATTCGTCTTTCTGTGTACGAGTCAAGTACATCTGGATTCTGAGTAAGTAATGATTTCGTACAGCAACTGATGGTAATAGCTGAAATTAGAGCGCATTCATGAAGTGAATCCTGAAACCAAAATCGTGGGGCATCCAGCACATGCGAAGTACGATAACTCAGCGACAATGCCTGACCGAAGGATCAAAGTAAAGGACAGTATCAGTCACACCTTATACCTACCTGATAGACAGCGGATGATCACCTATTCATGGAATGGGTTGTTTCGAGTCTGGGACTTGGAGAGGCACGCAGGTTGGGGAGGAATGGGAAGAAAAAGATGAAGGAGTGTACGCCATAGCATTGTCGCCGGATGGTAAGACGGCAGCAAGCGGTCGTGAGGATGGCACAGTGAGATTATGGAACATCGAGACAGGCAAGGTCATCAAAGAACGGACGGGGCATACAGAGGAAGTGGGGTCCGTATGCTGGAGTCCAGACGGAGGGCGAGTGGTGAGCATATCCCGGGATGAAACATTCAGAGTATGGAATGTCAAGAGCGGAACAACTATCCTCGGACCAATCGAGGCAGGAAAATACGTGTGTGCAGTTTGCTACTCACCGGATGGTAAGATGATTGCCACTGGTGGCGGGTACAACCTGAAAATCCGGAATGCCGACACAGGTAGATTGCTCAAGACCGTGACGATCGAGGGTGATTGTACGTGCCTGGCATGGACCTCGGGCGTATCACCGGGGGAAACAAAATCAACACAGCCACATGGGTAGTTCTTGATGTGCGCGAATTTCACACCCACTGATCATTTTACCATCTCCCAATGACCGCATCCTCGCAAGCGCATCAATCAACAAGACAGCGCAACCATGGAACCTCGAAACCAATCAACGCATCGGACCACCACTCCACCATGAAGACAACGTGATCAACGCGACTTTTTCTGCAGATGGAAAGTTCCTCGTCACTAGCTACCACGACGGTCACTTATACACATGGGATATTTCCCCTTTTCTCAAAGAAGCTGGCCTTCTGTTGGATATTGTAAGCTTCGATATATTTCATTTTTGGTGACAATGACAATGTATCTGCTCCTTCAGGCTGATGCTCCAGCTCCGAAGACGAAAGGTGCCCCCAGAATACCTGCAGGGTTCTTTGACGATACACTGCGAGAGACTAATGTATGTGATCTCCATTTATTATTCGGCGTTTCGACAAATATGTTGTCAGTTACACACTCGTCTATCCCAATCCCATGAGCCACATAACCACCTCCCTCCAGCACCACGTCAACGCACCCTCAGTCCTTTTCCCTCATTCTGGCGCCGCTCCAAGCCACATGGTGCGACTGAGCGCGACGCCCAATTCCCATCCCGGACTCGAAACATAGTCTCTAATATGATGCGCAGGCGAGATAGATCAGACATAGAGATGCGCGAACCACCTGTAGTCGAGGTCCCATACACAGCGGGCAAGCCTGTGCATTTTTTTCTCTCTTCAACGGTTCTTCGTTGCTGTTGACTCGTTTTGCGCAGAGACATTATCACGCAAGAAAGAAGAAGTCAGCTACTAGCTCATCTCGACCTCATACCACGCAGCAATCCAGGGCACACCATCATCGCAACCACCACCGCCTGCTGCTGCTTCAATACCTTCCGCCGCCATCGGTACCGCGCCGACAACTGGAACAACCTCGCGTCCTCATGTCACCGTTGCTGGATGGCGCGCTCGCCTTGTGGGCTGGCTTTGCTGCGTGCCTATCCAGAACACACACGGTCAACCATAGAGATGCAGTCGCAACACCATACTGGCTACTGGAACAATGACGCGACATAATACCACTGCAATACAGGCCGAATGCTAGACTCCTCGGGTGCTCTGGATCGCTGTGTATCTGTTGAACGGACACTTTTTATCGTGTTATATTGTTCCCGCGGTCGTTTGCGCTCAGTCATTGCACTGTAGCGCACTTCCTGCTTCATCTGCTTATATATCGCCAGGAACTCGGCATTTAATCCTCAGTACTTGTTCATGCTCGTGACTTTCTTGAACGAACGCTACGCTGAGCACGGTTTCGCACCTACTTGAGTCAAGCGCTCTCTCCATTATCGTTAGCATGCATATCTCCCTGGTCCTATCATATATCGCTCCAAAATGACCTCCAGAATGATCGGCCCCTTCGTGTGTAGAAGTTCCTCCCATTGAATGAATTACCGCCGAATCTGCAATGGTTTGGTCAACAGCGCCATAGTGGATACGCAAAACATCTTGTGGCGATGACGAAGACGAGGACATGCATCCGGCTTTGCTGAATGAGAAGGATATGTTTTGCGTATAATGTGATCTGGATCATGCCGTGCCATTCCCTACTTCGTCTTTGGAGCTGCCTTATTGCCAGTAGGTCCGTCCTGCATCTTGCCCAGGGTGGAGAACACAGCAAGTTGCTTCTGAGGTGAAGTGATAGCGGAGGGAGGAACCTTCTGGATGTTCTTGACCTGCATGTCACTAGTACTTGGTAGGCGTCTTCTGTGAGAGTGATTTGATCGAGCGGCTCAAGGTCTGGACCATGGTAAGGGCGTTCCGTCGGTACTTTTTGTTTGTTTCAGCACCCGCAATACTAGAATGGTTCCTGACTGATCACCCACGGAAGACAGGAAAGCTTAAGTGGCAGCGCTTGACACCACCGAGGGCCGAGGCTGCTGACAGGAATAGAACTCCGATCCAATCATGAGCCAGACAGTCTCGCCTGTCCATAAACTCACACCAACTTTCACCTTTCCGGTGGTGACTAGAGTCAGAGTACCTGACCGAAACAACTTGCTGATCCCTGGGAAACAGCCTAAGGGAGGTAGGCGCATCGGACGTCCGTTCAAAGTCTATTTCAATCTCCTGTGATCCACAACTATCGTAAAATATGCTAAATACCCTTCCCGGGCCCGCAGTTGCCCCGCAGTACACACGGACGTGAGACCTCTCGACTTTACCCCTGGACGTATCCTCCGACCGGCATGAATACATGCGTCCCCACCGGAAATGGACTTATTCAGAACACGAACCCAAGCAAGCCCGCAGCAGCTCCCGCAGCTAACCCCAGCCCCAGCCCTGCCTCTGTTCGTCCTGCAGCACTAGAGGTTGTCGTAGCTTGTGCGCTCGTCGTCGGCGTAGACCCGCCGGACGAAGAGATGTTACGGTGGGAAGAATGGAAGTAGGTAAGTCAGTGGTGTAGGATGAGAGCACGCTCTGCACAACTGATGACTCGGAAGAGTAGAGCGAGGAAAGCGAGGAAAGCACTGAAGTAGCAGCTGTGGTGTCAAAAGAGATGGTACTGAAAGGCAAGCCGCTTGATCTATATGTCGATTACACATGAGTATTTTGGTTTTGATTGAGTTTTTGAAGGGAAATAGGCATGAAGAGAAAGTCACATACGCTGGGACTCCGCTGGGTAGTATCAAGCTAGAAATTGTTGTTGCTGCTTGCGCACTGGCAATGAATGAAAGCACAAGGGTAGACGTGAGTTTCATGATGGTGAAGATGGAAGTAGGACAAAACTGTTGTTCGTCAGAGAAGGAGAATCTTATTGAAACTGAGACTTGTAGTCACTCGTGTCGTGTACTTGTCGTAGATAGGTCTGGGACGCAGCTTACGGCGGGGACTTTATATATGGTAAATTTTTATAATTTAACTGACCACTGCTGCGCACACAGCAGAGGAATTTCTTAGCTTTATAAATAAATTGTGTCACCTTTACGGCGCAAGCGCCACTGTGATGGGACGCGACTTGGACCTCGTGGTCCTGTGTATCCACAGCTACTCGGAATCCAAATTTGCTTGAGTCTGTGCTGTCTTGACGTTCACGATATAGCACTAGTGCGCCCCCTCACGATCATATACGCCGGTCCGGGAATGAAGGTGGGACGATTATTCACACCGCTAGCTGTAGTCGCTGCTACACAATCTGAATTTAACTATTTCATGGCCAAAGTCTCTTCAAAATCCCTCTCAACCCACCCTCCTTCGAGTTCTCTTTCTCTGCCTTCGCCGTACCTTGGACCTGAGCCTCGACGTCCGTCCCACTCTGCGCGTAACGCCGTTTGTACTGCGCGGGGGTTTCTCCCACTGTACCATGTTTCCACATGCCTCTGCGCGCAACTCTGGAGAAGGCATAATGGATGTGAGGTTGTTCGCCACAAAAGTGGAACAAATCAATGTGCGTCAGTGTAGAAACTTACCGCGACTCAGCCTCAGCTCTCAAAAACGCATCCTTTCCATACTTCCCGTACTCGGCACCTGCTTGTTCATAGGTCAGGCCCGTGCCGGCCCGGATCATTTCAAGTGCGAGACTCCGGCCTGTAATAAGCCAGCCTGGGAGGAACGGTGGCGGAAGAGTGACCACAGATACCTATTTGACGTGAGTACGAATGTCAGCCAGTGGGTACAATGGGAATGTGGTGTCAGTGCATACAATACGAGAATATTGGTCACGTCGAACGAGTTGGCAGTAGACTATCCTGCCCTCGATCGCATCCTTCAACCACGCGAGAGCTTCTACAGCGTATGGCTGGGCTTGGCGACCAAAATGTGATCCCTGCACGCAATGGACAAACAATTCAGTCAGGGTGGTCTCGTCCAGAACTCTCTAGAGCCCTACTTGTATAACCAACGCACCTCGGGCGCATCAACACCTGCAATACGAACAGTGGATCGTTTGCTCTTTGAGCTCTTATTGATTGATTCAAGTGAGCACATATTCCGTGAGGAGGTGGGGGACACAATCGGACCTTTGCTCAAAGTTGGTACTCTCCTGAATTTCAGTGGCCACCTCCACCCAATGCCAGGGGTATGATACAGCCTAAAGTTATCTGCATCCCCTACACTTGGCGTACCCATTACAGATCAACCAAGTCCAAAGTCTACATAGCGTTGGAACTCAACTCACCTCGTCACGACACCCCTCACCCATCTCTTCCGCCGAAGTATATCAGGCGTAACCCACTCAGCTGTCCTCAAACGCCTAAAATACCGTCTGTACACGAATGTTACACCAAGCGTCGAAACAGAGCCAAGGAAGAAGCCAGATAAAACAATATATGCAGCGGGCCGTGACCCGAGCTCATACGCTTTGGCTCTGAGGCGGTTTTTGATATTGGCGTTGTACTCTTGAAGAGTATCTTTCGTGTAATCTTGCGCGGTAGCCACATGGGTCTTCAAAGTGTCTTTCGTAGCAGACCAGCGGTCTCTAAGTCCGCGCTGTTCAGAAGGTAGGGACGATGTGCACTCTTCCGATGACCGCTGCTTCTGGCGCCATGGAAGATGCATTGGTCAAAGTGGTCACAGTACTAAGCTAGCACTAGTAGTCCACTATGAGAAGAAAAAGAGACCAACGGTGGTCATCTTGGGCTAGTAAGCGTACTGCATAGCGGACAACTTGGATCTTTATCACATACAAGTTTTAAATGCTCTAGCTTTGCCTATGATCTCTATGTAGAGTCAGATCACAGACCGTTGGACCGAAAGATATCACCATCACCAACTGGGTTTGCGGTACTTCGACGTGAACAACTACTAGTAGCCGAATGACTAAGCTACGGGAAAGTCCGACAAATCTGATAAGTCCGCCTCCACCACTACAATTAGTCTTGAAATTAACTTGGGCAACCAGAACATGCTACATCGAAATTTGAAGACCCTATGGGGCAGAAGTATGTTGACTCGTTGGTCTCAACGATTCCCGTTTTCTGCATCCAGTTCAACAGGTTACACACGCATGTTCAGAACTAAGCATTGCACCTACATTGTAATAACAGTCGCAGAAGTCTCCTGCGGGGTCATCGCCTCTGTAGCTGTATCACGCCATGATGTAAGTCTCTTACTTTGAGCCCATTTTATGATTTAGGACACTCACAAGCAATGGTATCCACTGCGCACTGTACATTGCTCCTTGAGGTTGTATGTCACGTTGTTGTATATGACGGATGTCGCGCATTCCATGCACTGTGCGGTAGCGTACGCGGCGAGCATACAGAACACCGTGATGGATGTGGGGACGCGCATGGTGGATGCGCTTGGCCGGAATATCCAACCCAGGCTCATATACCTCGCTCGTTACCCCATATCTATATAATACTTCCGGGGCAATCGGCTTTAATTTCGTCAACGTATCATTTATGCGGGTCAATGATCTTGCAAAATATTGATTCTTTTTCTAGAAATGCATTTGTCGTTGTCGATGGTCTGGACACAGAGCGCGCATTCGGCGCTGTAAAGCCACTGATCGCTCCAAATGTTGGAGTTACTGTGTCATAGGTGCGGCGAGTCTTGCATTCGATCTATCGCAAGCAGGTACAATGGCAACCCATCGGTGAAGACGTGAATATTGACTGTTGATGCGGAGTCAGCAGTCTTGGTGATACGTCATTGCCCTGGGAGAACAGGTAAATGCTACGTAGTTTCGCTGGATGATATTTCTTCCGACCACGCATTGCACTCAGATGGCAATATTCGCCTAAGTAATTCCTAAACAAACCTCACCATCGATACAAGTCACGATGTCTGACTCCCTCCCCTCCCGGAAAGTGCTTCAGACCTGTACTCCCGACTGTGCAACTTCGCCCTACTATCTGCTAATGGTGTCCAGTCTTGACAGAGATAAGGTTTCGAGCCATCCTGCTACGTGACGAAGGTGAACTTGACACTACCTGTTAATTTCATTTGCACCATAAGCACCGCTGGTTATATGACGCCTAGATTCGTTCCCAGATTCTGTTTCTACGAGCTACTCCACAAACACAAGGATACGGGCAGGACCGATGGATGCAATGCACCGCAGCCCTTCTACGAAGGATGATTCGTACTAGATCCGCGAGCGTGAATCTATGCCGAAATCCTCCCAGTTGGACTCATATCGAGTATTGCAACTGACGCTCATCACATTATGATCTTGGTGCTCTTGCCCTTGAATTCCTGACCTTCGCAATGATCTCGAGGGCGCGATCATGTCCACATTCGATCATGGAACTATGCACGATCGAGTTTGGAAATTCCCGCCTTGATAAGCGCACCAATTGTAGGTTTATCTCGTTCGCCGTGAAGTTAGCAATCTAAATAAAGACAGAAGCCGGAAATCCGATGTCGGACCAGATAAAACTGACAGCTACAGCGCAAGTTGAGACTCGAAAGCCCTAGCTCTGACATAGCCAAAGCTTCAGTGGCGCTCTGGAGGTACGCAAGTGGCAATTGCAGACACAGTTCGTGGTCGCGCAAGAGGCGCTTGTGCTACTTGCCGATGTATCGCTTGGCGAGGAATCGTGAATAATTCTGAGCTGGCTAGAACCAGATTGAGGCAGACGATCTTCACCTGCCTAGACTGAGGTTGACTATTGAAGGCAAGATACTGATATATCGGCACTACCTCGTACTCGCTCATAAATTATACGCAGGATGCATGAGCTACCATATTGAATGGGACCCGTCCCCTGTCCCGTGCCCTCCTGTCCAACTTCCGCAGGGGAAGCTGAATGCAACGCGGAAAAAAGAACCACTGTTACAGCCTGTTCAAAGTGTCCCGTGATTGTCCAGGCATGTGGCAAGATATCTATCGTATGCCTCATGCTAGGTCTCGGCAGATCTCTTCTTCTTTGGCCAGCACACTTGTAGTCACATTTGAAGCTTGCCACGTGATAGTGACTGAAGGCGTATGCACGCCGAGGATCCCGTCTTGTTTTCTTATCGGTCTGACATTTTCGTGCGCTTGTTAAGGTCGCGTCACACCATATAAATGAAATATGCTCCACCAGGCCGCATGTCTGATCTTGTGATCCCTGAATACAGTCCCGATTGTCCGAATATCCATGAAATCCGTGAAGAGAGGTGTCATCGAGTACAGTTATCATTGTGTCGTGGAAATACTGCCTGTTGATGTCGTCATCTCCCGAGTTTCCTCCGCCCTCCACCTCAAGGCTTGAATTTCTAAATAAACCATCACGACGTCACTTGTATGGAGAGCTCCCACGGCAAGATGATGTGCTGTTCGCGATTCTGTGATTAGATCGGGGTAGACGATTGAAGAACATATAGTGCGTTGGGGCAGACTCAGTTCCATAGAGCATAGTTTTTGTTTGAAGGCTGGTCAACCGACCATTTCACACAATTCAGTGGGAAATGGACATAAAGAATCAGCAGGACATGATTGCGGACCAGAGTACGCGTGACGCGTGGTGTTTCAACGGCGGTTGGAGTCATGTGTGAAGGACCTCTCCCATGAAAGGTTATACATAGCCCATGAAATGCTGGAGGTTATCGTAAGTCAGCCATGAAAGTGAAGGATGAAATTGTGAAAGATTATCTGGTGACCGTGCGCCAAGTGGCGTCGTCTGGTTTTGCAACGAATCTTTAGCAAATTTGTATAGACTTATGGGGAAATTGACTATTTCCCCCAGAATCTGGGGTAAAACTTGTGCGGTTCTGACAAATTGCAATGTGAACGATGTGAATAACAACCGTTCATTGCGGAGAGCTAATTTAATCCATCAGGACCAGTCAGTTATAATCAGCAGTAACAATGCAGGTCAGTAGCGATTTCATCTGGATATCCCTTCCCCGTTTGGGTCCCCCAGGATGGCTCCAAGGTCGCTTTCGTTCGTGCTGCTACTTGTGTCGTATGCGGTCGCGTCGAGTTCTTCGGCCACGGTCCCGACGGTTTCTGCTTCTGCATTCAGTAGCAGTACCCCTGTCACGAGTAGTACAAGCTCATTGAGCAGCGCGAGCACGTCAACCAGTGGCATCGCAACATCCGTGTCAACCTCCTCCTCGATGACTTCCTACCTTGCTACTGAGACTGGTCCTTTAACTTTGCCCATCTCACACTACTCTTTCACTCCGTTTCCGACTCCAACGCTCGCGCCAGAGCCACCAGGTTTCCCTGCAACAGATCCTTTATATCCCCCTCCTGTTAGTGCAGACCCAGTGATTGTGCCTGACTTTGCTCCAGCTTGGGCAGTCGCTTACACGAAAGCAACGTCTATGGTATAAGGAGTGAATGCGCTTGATAATGCAATTTTTCTGATTTTGCGTACAGATATCGAACTTCACTATCGAGCAAAAAGTCAACATTACTACGGGCGTTGGCTGGACTAATGGTCTCTGTGTCGGGAACACTCCTCCTGTCGGAGACTTCCCTGGGTTGTGTCTTCAAGTCAGTGAATCATGACGTTTATTTTCGACGAGTGTTAAATCTGCTGGCGTATCCTCTACTCTAGGATTCACCGCTTGGAGTCCGGGATACTGACTTCGTCACTTCATTCCCCGCTGGTATCACTACCGCATCCACGTAGGTCTTACATGTGACATTCTTTCACCTCAAATGATATATTGTGATGTAGCTGGAATCGCGCTCTCATGCGTGCCAGGGGTCTCGCAATTGGTCAAGAGAACCGAATGAAGGGTGTCAATGTCGCTCTGGGACCCATGATGAATATGGGCCGCATCGCTCAAGGTGGACGCAACTGGGAGGGATTCGGCGCTGACCCGTTCTTATCTGGCGAAGCCGCTTATGAAACAATCCTGGGTCTACAATCTGGTGGTGTCCAGGCCACCGCGAAGCATTACATGAACAAGTGCGATTTAAACATGTCATTGTACTAGACTAACCTTGTAATCTAGCGAACAAGAATGGAAGCGCACGCAGGAGTCTTCCAATGTCGATGATCGTACCGAGCATGAAATTTACGCACAACCTTTTATGCGTGCTGTAATGGCGGGTGTCTCATCGGTTATGTGCAGTTATAGTGAGTGTCTCCTAAAGTCGAATGGTCAGTGCCTCATGCGACCCAACATTCAGACTTGGTCAATGACACTTATGCTTGCAACAACAACAAGACCCTCAACGACATGATGAAACGCGAGTTTGGCTTCCAAGGCTGTGAGTCAAATTTGATATTTTGGATGAATAGCCCCTGAGCTGTATATCCTTGTCCAGTCATCCAATCTGATTGGTCTGCGACGATGAGCACCCTTTCCGCTGTCGCTGGTCTTGATGTAAGTGTAGTGTTGATTATGTCTCAGAACACTGATCCGATTTCATTAGATGACGATGCCTGGAGACATAACCCTCGGTTCAGGGACTTCTTACTATGGTCAGAATCTCACGGACTTTGTCATGAACGGCACTATTTCTGTGCAGAGGCTTGATGATATGGCGACGCGGATTATTGCTGCATGGTACTACTTGCATCAGGATGAAGGTTACCCAAATGCCACTGTTTCTTCGTTCGACCTCTACAACCCCATTAATCAGGAGGTCAATGCGCAAAGCGATCATTATCTAATTGTACGCGAGATTGGTGCCGCTGGTACAGTTCTTCTAAAGAATGAAGGCGCCCTCCCTCTGGACAAGCCGAAGAGCATCGTTTTAGTTGGGAGTGATGCTGCTCCACCAGTTTCGGGTCCCAACGAGTACTACAGACCAGGGTGGTGATCCAAGTGGCATCCTTGCGATGGGCTGGGGTTCTGGGTAAGTGGCAGACTTGCGTGCATTACAATATCTCTCAAGCGCTTTTACCTTTAAGTACCGACAACTTCACGTATCTCGTTTCCGTGAGTATCTTGGTTTTTGTACAATCGTTCTGTTTAACGATTGCCTTGGCCTTTCAGCCCTACGAAGCCATTCAAGCACGCGCCCGGGTGGATCAGACTAGTGTTTTCTGGAACTTTGATGACTGGGATCTCGCCAGCGCAGGCAATTCCGTCATTGGCATGGAAGCCGCCATTGTTTTCGTTAACTCCGACTCGGGTGAAGTGGGTCGTCCAACCTTGACTTCGGTTCTTACGGCTTACTTGAACACAACGCTTCTTAGGGTTACATCACTGTCGATGGAAATGCGGGTGACAGGCAGAATCTGAGTGCATGGCATCAGGGTGACCAGCTCATTCTTGCTGTCGCTGCTCAAAACAACAACACTATCGTGGTCACCAACTCTGTTGGTCCTTTGATCATTGAACCTTGGGTCGATAACCCGAACGTTACTGCCGTGAGTGCTGCATCGGATAGTTCATACACGCACCTGCTGACAACTGGATATACAGATTGTCTGGGCTAACCTTGGCGGCAACGAAGCTGGCAATGCCATCGCAGACATTCTTTACGGTGCCTGGAACCCATCTGGAAAACTTCCGTACACCATTGCGAAGAGTCCCACAGACTATCCTGCCCAGCTCGTAACGGGTGGTACTGCAGCAGATATCCTGTCCATAAACTACACCGAGGATCTCTTCATTGACTACCGTTGGTTCGATGCAGTAAGTACTACTGTGCTTTCCGCAGTTTTAGCTGGCATTGACCCTCCATAGCAAAACATCACACCTCGTTATGAGTTTGGCTTCGGATTGAGTTACACGACTTTCGAGTACTCTGACCTTGCCATCACGGAAATTTCTCCCGCCGACTCTGCACAAATGGACCTGGTTCAGAACTGGGAAGACGGTGGTGCAACACCCATTGCTGAAGGGTCGACAACTGCTCTTTGGTCTGTACTTGAATACGACAATTCCATTGCATCAAACTAATCATCTACAACAAGGCTGCATATGCCAGCATACACGGTTACCTTCAATGTGGAAAATACTGGTACTTTATACGGTGGCGAGGCACGTCCTTCCTCCCATCATCCTTTTGCCCAAATCATCGAAAATTGACCCCTAGATTCCCCAACTATACATTCATCACCCACCGTCAGCCGGTGAACCGCCTTCAATCCTCAAGGGCTTTACGAATGTCGAGGTCTCACCGGGGCAGACTACCTCCGTATCGATCACTCTGTCCCGCTACGATCTTTCTATTTGGGATGTTGTTCGCCAGGGGTGGGCAAAACCAGAAGGAACTATCACTTTCTCTGTTGGAGCAAGTAGCAGGGACTTTAGGCTGAATGGGACCATTCCTTCATAGATTCTTAGGTCCTTGCATTGTAAACAATCTTGAAGTTCTTTAGACATGGTAGATGGTGCACTGGTATATGGTGCAACGCTGGAACCCTATTATGATGCTTCGTTGAGGCGTCGGAAATTCGGTCGGAGCTCTACCGGGTCTTTCGGCCACTTTGCGCAAACCTCACCCATCGGACCGTCAATCTTTCACACGAAGTGATTTTCACATTGAAGTTCAGAGTTCAAATAGGCCTACTCTCCCGTAAACAAGTAGTTAAACCTTGAAAGAAGGAAGACAACCAGTCCTTCTTTCTAGCTATCTGATAATCTGTCTTCATGTTCATCAATCGTCCAACATATGTCTACACACGGTGATCATGGAACTACAGATGATCAACATTCATCTGCATCTCGCGAACTTTTGATCCTCTACGCTACGGAAACAGGTACAGCTCAAGAGACTGCTGATCGCATTGCGAGGGAATGTCGAAGAGTCCATTTTCACTGTCGTGTGCAGAGCATGGATGTGTATCCACCAGTAGGCGGCTTCTCACTTGTTGTAATATTGTGTTCAGGTTCTGCTGCAGGAAACATTGATTTCAGAACACTTGGTCATCTTCGTGGTTTCGACCACTGGTTGGGGCGCTGAACCCAGAGCCATGACTTCATTATGGAACATGTTGCTGAGGTCTGATCTCCCAGATGACCTATTCGAGGACACGGATTTCTGCGTGTTCGGCCTTGGAGACACGGCCTATGAGAAATTCTGTTGGCCGGCAAAGAAGCTATCGAGAAGGATGCAGAGTTTGGGAGGCTATGAGATTTGCTCACGAGGAGAAGGAGATGAACAGCATCGCCTAGGGTGGGTATCCTTTGTTTTCCGTGTTCCATGTGGCTAATCAAAGTGCAGGGTAGATGGTGCATTGGATCCTTGGATCGAGCGTCTCCTAGAAGTCCTCATACAGCTCTACCCATTACCGCACGAGCAACATAACATTCCGGCTGGTCGACCACCACCTCGCGTATCCTTTAGCAATTTGGGATCTGACACCTTTCCGAATCCAGATCCTCTAGACGAGGACAAGAAGTTTCATACAGCTTCTGTGAAGTGCAACAGACGGATCACTGCGGAAGATTGGTTTCAGGACGTACGCCATTTTGAGTTCTCCTTCGAAGACGATATAAAGTACGGGTCTTTGTCTTTTGAATTCGCAGCTACTGATGGGGAATCTCAGACACAACCCTGGAGATGTTGCTGTAATTCATCCATCTGCAGCCGCATCAGAAGTCGACTCTTTCCTTGTCGCCATGGGCTGGGCAAATGTTGCAGACGATTTTTTCACAGTAGAACATACAATGTTAGGTATGACAAAAGCAGGATCCAGTAGACCCCGTCTAATATTTTACAGATCAAACATTGCCCGACCATCTACCGAAAATCGTTTCCCTTCGAATCCTATTCACGCGCTATCTCGATTTCAATGCTGTGCCTCGCCGCTCTTTTTTCCGACTGCTGCAATATTTTGCTACCGACGAGCTCGAATGCGAAAAACTTAACGAATTTGTATCGATAGAAGGAGCGGTACGTCGGTTTCCTCATCTTCTCTTCTTTTATTGAGGATGTGCAGGACGAATTGTATGATTATTGTCAACGCGTGAAACGCACGACCTGGGAAGTATTGTCCGAGTTCCGGTCTGCAAGGATACCGAGAGAGTATGTCTTTGACTTCTTTCCTCCACTAAGGCCAAGAGAATTCTCCATCGCTAGTTCCATCGAGGTGAGCTCATGTCGAAATGCGTTTGCTGCAGCCCAATTCATCTCTGGGTTTCGGCAGCTCCATCCCCGTGAGATCCATCTCTGTGTTGCTATAGTGCGCTATCGCACAAAGTTGAAAATTCATCGGAAAGGCGTCTGTACTAGTTATCTATCAGGGCTTAAATCAGGTCCGCATGGCGTTCTAGCGCAGTCCCTGAACTCATCATTTCTAGGAGATACCCTTCGTATCGGTCTCAGAAAGGGCTTCATTTCCCTTCCTACGGATCCAAACACACCGGTGGTGTGTGTGGGCCCAGGGACAGGCATTGCACCTATGCGTGCCGTCATCGAGCAGCGCATACACGAGGGACACACCAGTATGTTTGGCCGTCTTTGTATATCAGCTGATCTTTTATGACCCCAGATACTACCTTATACTTTGGTTGTCGTTCTGCACACAAGGATCAGCATTATCACTCGGAATGGGAATTTCATGCGGAACAACACAAACTCCGCTACCGCGTTGCGTGTTCTCGTGATGGACCAGAGGGTGTTAAACGGACGTATGTGCAAGATCTGATGAAGAAGGACGCACAGTATATTTGGACAATGCTGGGGCAGCAACGAGGCATCCTTATCATCTCAGGGTGAGTCTAGATTATATATAGCGCATGATGAATCTTAAGCTCCTATAATAGTTCCTCGAACAAAATGCCTACTGCTGTCCGTGAAGTTGTGCGAGGTGCAGCGGAGATGTTTGGAGGAAGGTCGAATGCTGAGGCTGTGGAGTATGTTGCTGCGATGGAGAGGGAGGGAAGGTTGATTGAGGAATGTTGGAGTTGAGATATTCGACACTAGTGAGCACCAAATCGTGAAGAAGTTGATGCACTTTGATAAGCAGATTCCGCAATTAGAACGCTTTCCGTTGGTTGCCATCAAACATTCAAGCTCAAAACTGAGCTTGCGGCCATTGTTTGAGTCGCTCTTCAAGCGAATGTCCACGTACAGCCTTGACGATCATCAGATGGCAGCTATCAGATCTCATGTAAAAGTTCCGCGATTATAAGTTACAGCCAGTGATATTATAATTGGGACCATTGGGCGCAAGCGCTTAGGAGTACCTAAAAAGAGGTGCCCTTGTACTCCCCTCTTATCACAATACTACAACATGTCTCAACACTCAAACCGTCATCCAACAGACCAGTCTGGTCTGAAATATATCATCAATCATGTGTACTGCCCCCTCAAGTTGCCGCAAGACAGTGACCATTCCCTCAAGAACGACCTAGCCTTAGCTCAGGCGGTTGTGGACGCTGCTCTTGCCTTCAGCGAGCAGCTGCCGTCCGATAAGCAACTCCTTTGGATGAGCAGCTTGAAAATGCTTCAGAACCTTAAAGATTCGGTCAGATTTAGCGTGATGTCTGCAAAGGAAGTCGAATCTCAAATTAGTGTCATGGACAATAAAGGTTCGTTGTTATCATTCCATTTGTACATATTTTAGGCTGAGCACCAACTTGCAGATGTTCTTGTATACATGATTCGCGCACAAAATGCTGCGGTGGTCATGAGAAAACTCGAATCCGACACCATATTTGAATCATTCGAGATGTCTCCTGACCCTACCGCAGTGATGGGCGCAAAGGGAAAGCTGATTTGTTCTTATCCTGGACCTGCTATCACAGTTCCGGATACGAACATTGATAATGCTACCTTTCCCGCCGAGCTCGCGAATTTTCTCGTTCACATGGATGAAGATGTCCTTGATGCGGCAGCGACGAGGACAAAAGCCAAATCCACTATTCTCGAAGAGAGGGATACAACGCATCCCCGATATATCACAGAACTCCTGACTGGTATATTGCGTGGCCTCGGGAGCATCGCTGATGTTCCTCGCA
Source organism: Suillus subaureus (assembly GCF_016647635.1). NCBI lineage: Eukaryota > Fungi > Basidiomycota > Agaricomycetes > Boletales > Suillaceae > Suillus > Suillus subaureus. The sequence goes on from NW_024538571.1 coordinate 256,931, forward strand.
TCCGCAAGCGCATCGGAGATGACGTGCTGTGGGACAGCGCGAAATTGCCGTGGAGGCGATCTCCACTTTGGCTTGTTACTCGCGTTGCCTTACAGACGACTCTGGAGCGCAGTGCTCTTGGACGAACGACGTATAAATCGTTCATCTTGTTCTTCATGGCGAGGCTCACGACCATTGCCCTCGACCATGACTTGTCGAATGACATCTTACACTTTATGTCGGCAAAGATCGCACGTCGTCTTTTCAAGCTTAGATCCTCTGCATCTCCGGAGTTGTCGCAGATGCTCCATAAGGTCACCAGTGATGTAAGGCGTATCCTGGAGGAAAGATGGGGATCTGTTCAGGGCGCGCAACGGGCCTCGCCTCATTGGGCTCCTGAGACACTCCGAGTCTTGCAGGATACCCATCTTTCCTTGAACACGAGTCGAGAGTACATACGTCAAGCTTTGCAGAACGAGCATTCATCCCCCAAAACAACCTCATTCTATCCCAGCCACCACACGCGCGGGACAATTGATGATTTCCTTGACGCTGAAACTAGCTTCCTGGTAGCTGTTTATGCCTCAGAACCATCTCTTGCCCTCGCCGATTTCGAGACCGCCATTAGTTCAGGGATCGACGACTGGGTGGCGCGCGTTCCACTCCAGAGTATTGATTCTGTATGCGTCTCGATTGAGGCATGCGCCTCTGCGTACTCCTCGAGAGCGCTTACGACTTATAAAGGAAACCCGGAGAATTTATCTATCATGCTTCTCACCCTTTTTGAGCTCTGGGTAGCCATGGATAAGATCGTTGTTGGACAAATTCCACTCCTGGCAGAATACTCCCCCGAAATCCCATTGACACTTTGGGAATGTCTTTTAATCCGCAAAGCTTCTGGCCTTGATCGTTTGAAGAAGTTGCACGCCTACCTGAAATCTCGTCATTGCCAGGCTTCTAGCCGTCTGTCAGCATTCTCGTTCACCAACGATGACAAGTCGTTCTCGGCGCGATATTTTTCCCAGTCACCAAAGCTACAGAGTTTGAAGGTTCGCATTGAGGCAGATGGTCAGAAACAGCGGGAGAAGAAGTTGATTGAGCTCCAAACCATCAATGGGAGGTATACTGATAAGGAGAAGCGTGCGGAAAATCTATCGCACACATACCGCGTCTCTTCACGTGGCAAGCAAGTGCATGAGCCCCCCCGGAAATGTGACAAGTGTCGCCTGGAAAAGGAAATGCGGTCGATGAATATTACGGTTCACGAGTGGCCACTACCAGCCAGTGAAAAGGAGGCGATCGCGGTGGTGTTTGAACTAGGGTGCCCCATCATGTTGGACATGTGGAGATCTACGACATTCCATGTCCTCGTTGATGTCTGTACTCCACAGGAAGAAATCTCACACACTAACGCCTTCATAATACTGCCGGACTATCATGCGTTGCAGCGTTATCGCCAGCGTCATCCAAGGCAGAGGCTGACTTTGGCATCGAATGCCAAACCATTCACCAAATGTCACTACAAGACCGTTCGCATTCCCACGGAGGATGTTGACAGCGTCTGTGTGAATAATGGGCTCGTATTCCAGCCTTTCGATACAGTCACTGCCACATGGACCGCCAATGTATTACAGCGCTGTGATTCTAGCAAATCATGCACTTTCCTCGTTCCCAAGGGACCATATGATGGTTTGCAGCAGTACCTTGCAGGGACATCCCACACGTCAAACGAGGTTATAGCCAATCAGGCAGATTGTCACAAGGACATGACTATACACGAATTCATCGCGTTCGGAGCCTTGCGGACTGGACCTCGTTTGCAATGGATGAACGTGCTACGTGAACTCCGTGCAAGGACGCTCAATTTTCGACGCGAAGAGGTCCATCTACTGTTGGCGCAAGCTGTTTCACAGGTTGGCCCATTTTCGTCCGACGATGGCCTTATTTGGCACGAGGAATTGAACAGCGTGCCCTTCCTGGGTGCACTACTCGGAGAGCTGGAGGATTTGATGGCGAGCGTTGAAGGGAATTGGCTGGAAGCTGTTACGATCGACACTATCATCATGCTTGTGTGCCGTGTCTTGTCCTCCACTCAGGAAGAGAGTATCAAAATTCGCGGATATTTGTTGCTTCGGAGGATACGAACTGCGACTTTTACGTTGCTGACGCAACTATCGGGGAAAATGCAAGCTGGCAACGAGGAGACGGACTTACAAGGGCGCGTTCGAGATATGGCAGTCACCTGTCGCAGCACTTTCGATGTCGACGGAGACGCTTCACTGCTCCTGACGTCGAACGATGACATCAAGATATTTGCATATTGTGCGGTCATGATTTATGACAACACTCCAAGCCAATTGAGCAATTTTTCGCAACATTCCAAGCTACTGCTAGAGCGAGACAAGAGATGTTGCCACGCATTAGAACCAGCTATTCGTCGATATGCAGAGCTTCACAGGGAGGGTCTTGATTGCGCGATTGCCAAGATTTGGGGCAGTTACAGACCAGGAACTCCTTGGAGGGCACTGATGGCTCCAAATTCTCGTTGGCTTGCGACACAGACTGCGCCATCGTATTCCCAATCGCCACAGGACGTGCACATCAATTTGATTAGCGGATGCTTACTTGTTGACGGGAAGCAGCTGGGCAGGCTCCCTTCAATGATAGTGCAACATCCCACTTACCAATCGATTTTCGGCGATGTGAGTCTTTGAAAGTTGTAGCTTTGTTGCTACACGCTCACCTATCAACTACAGCAAGTTCTGGACATCGTTCCAGCTGATATTCCTGGAATGGAATATGCGACACGGGGGAACTTCTATGACTATCAGGTTAGTAGTTACCCTCGTTGCCATTGCTCAGTAACTAATGATGCAATCGCTTGTTCCTGAAGGTATCTTTCTCTCTCTGTGACTCGAACGATCTTATTATTCGTGCGAAGCATATCAAACATGACTCACCCATCCTCCAGCTCATTCCGAGCCACAAATTCGTGGATGACCTACCGACCAACTTGGTCGTGGGTCATACTCATTGGCTTAACCTGCGCACGAGCGAAATTGAGATTCGGGCCGCAGAGAATGTGTGGAAATCTTCGCCTGATAATTGGGTCTTGACATTTGCTGTTTCGGGTTCCTCGGCGGTGCAGAATTCCAGTGGTGCTACCCTTGTCGACATACGCAGCCAAACGTGGTACATGATCTCCAAGAGGCTGCACCCTCTAGAGGATGCACGATTCATCATGGTCACGTATAATACAGCATCCGGCGGCACAGCCTTATTGAAGGCTGATTTGCCTCGATATGGCCTCGAGTTCTTTGTCGATGAGGAAGGGGAATTGCAGTCCCGTAACATGCGCAACATGGTCGTTGATGTCATTCAATCTACTGGCACCTTGTTTGGATTAGTCAATCAACTCATCTTGCGCCCGAAGTTGCAAGTCGCAGATGAGCATCCGCGCACCGTCATCATCCCAGATGGTCGTGTCTCATACTCTGCGAATGGTCATCATGTCCGCGTCACCATCGCTCCTGAAGGTACTCGGGTGACATATCAGTTGTACAGGGTTGATACAGATCTACGCTGTCTCACTGGGAACGTGGGTCTGACAAGTAAGCTCTATCAGGCGCTCCTTCACGCTGTTACCAGCGGCTGCCTCCCTGATCCCCTGACAGGCAGAACAGGGACAGAGGAGGCATTGCATCTCTTGCATTCTGCAGCTTGCCGATCGTTTATGAGGCTTCGCTCGCGTGACACAGATCTTTTACGCGAGATCAGTTCTCTGTCAACCAAGCGCGTCTGGTATCCCATTCATCTTCAAAAAATGCAGACAATTTCGTGGTCATGCCTTGTGCCCCTTGCACAACACCATGGTTTTCATCCAGCCGCAAAATCTATCATGGATTATGGCATGCAGCTTGCAACTTTCTCAGAAGGGTCTGCAAACCCTCCGCTCACCTATGAGCTTCCGCAGTTCACTGACCACCTTCTTGAGCGCGCGTCAGTTCGTGCCTCGGCAATCTATCCTAATCAGTTCTCTCTTCCACTTTCGCCCGGTGATACGGACGTTATCTATGCTTCACGTGATATTCCCGACAAAGTCGCGGAAGAGAGGGCATTCCAAACTGCCTTCATGGTCTACCAGTGGCCAAGCAGCCTTCCAGTGCAAAAAAATCTCCTTAGTTTGTTGACTCAGTGGAAAGATGTCCAGGGCATTGGCGAACCGTTCAGTTTGCAATACTCCAAAGACTGGCTTCAACCGACTTTTCCCGACGTCTTCCTTCCTGCGTACAATTGCTCTCGGAGTGCTACGAAGAAAGACAGATTCCAGTTGGTGTTCACTCTGGCTTCAGTATCATACAGCTTGTTGGACGATTACGCCCTCGTCCCGACACTCTTAGCCTTCGCCACGATTCCCGAACTTCGCAGCCTGGATTGCCTCCCAGACTTCACCTCCTATGATCTCTCGGATGGTTTCATGCCGTCCGATGAGAGATTGAATAATATCATCAATTCGTGTACCAGAGATTATGAAACCAGCGAGGAGAGCAAGCTAGCTGCGAGTTCCGAGGAAGATGAAAAGACTCTGTGGAAGCGTCGTTATGCAGCTTTCAAAGAAAAGTGTCGCTCTGAAAAGCAAGTCATTCTCAATCAAGTTCGGGACGCTTGGCCATGCGAAGATCCTCCGTCACTTGATACTCTCCAAGTGAACTACTACGATCTGAATGAACTGTCGGGGAAACTTTACTCGGTATTCTGTAGCTGTTGGCGAAATTATCGTTTGAAGCAACACCTGGAGGTCGTGCAGCAGATTCTCAAAAAATGCTACGCTCCCAATTGTCCGTCAAAAGGACCCTCACAATACAATCTCGATTCCCATTTTGAACTCTCGGATGTTGCTTCGTCATCCTCATTCATCGATGCCCGGTACCTTTTCGATCGAGATGCGCCTGGTATATCCATGCATGGGTCTTCCAAAGTTCTTCACACTTTGAGTCGGAGAGATTTCATATCTCCAGACTCTCGAGTCACAGCGAGGTTGCAACAGCTGATCAACGACTTTCGCGCCCGAGGAAGTGACAAGTTTTGCCGCAAATACGCCGATGATCTGGACCAGAGCAGGTCAATTTACTGTGATGAAAAGATCGTTGCTCTACCAGATTCTACGCCATACACGATGGAATTACTGCTCGAGTACCATTCTCTCCATAGCCGGCAATTCCAAGATTCACTCGCATCTATCTCATACGCCCTCTCCCCTGCCTCTGCTGCTGAAAACACATTATACAATGCTGGATTATGGCCTCGAGTTACACCAAATTTCCTCTTCACTCGCATGGCTTCTGCAGCAGGAAGTTCTTTGGGGGAGGCCTGGCGTGATACTCTTGTCCGGCTGTCGCAGATACTTTTGCAACTGCAACGCTCGCGAAGGCTGTTGGTGTTTGCCGCTAACAAAAACTGGGTCGAGTTCTTCAAGGAATTGGAGAGCGAAGAATGTGAGGGATTTGATCCAGAGCTGTACCCTGACTGGCTTTTAATACAGGTACACTATAAAGAAATCAATCACTGACTGATAACTGATAGTGGCATCCTCAGATTGAGGGTCGGTTCTTGGCACGGCCAGTCCAGGTCAAGGTTGCGCTGGAGATGATATCGCCATGCACAGGAGGAAATACTTCTCTGCAGCTGAACATGGGCGAGGGCAAATCCTATGTCATTGTTCCTCTCGCAGCAGCCGCACTTTCTGATGGCCACAGACTAGTCCGAGTAATCGTGCTGAAGTCGTTGTCGGCTCAAATGTTCCAACTCCTGGTTGAACGACTAAGCGGCCTTGCACAGAGGCGCATTTTCTATATTCCATTCTCCCGCGCACTCTCTATTGACTCATCGAAGATGCAAATGTATCGTGACTTGATGCAAGAATGCATGGATGCCAAGGGCATTTTGGTCGTGCAACCGGACCATATTCTGTCGTTCCAGCTGATGGTTATTGACCGTCACCTGTCCCCTCAGACTGAAGCTGCTGAAGATATGCTTCAGACTCAGCTATGGCTCGACAATCACGCACGCGACATCCTGGATGAAAGCGATGAAATTCTGCATGTCCGCTACCAGCTGGTGTACACTGTGGGTCTCCAAAGGTCGCTTCAAGGTCATCCCGAACGGTGGACGACGACACAACAAGTGTTAAGCTTGGTCGCGAAGCACACTGTTCGGCTCATGAGCAAATTTCACTCATGTTCAGAAGTGTCCACTCGTGAGCACGGAGGGTTCCCTTTCGTTCGTGTTCTACACCCGACAGCAGGCGATGCATTGGTCCAATGAATCGCAGAGGATGTCATCAATGGCGCGCTTGAAAACATCAGCTTCGATCAAGCATCGCCCCACGTGAAAGAAGCTGTTTGCCGCTTTATCGCAATTGAGCATATATCCAACACTTGTGTCAGTGTAGTGGAGGATCGCTATAGAGACACTATCATATGGCCCAGCCTTCTAGTCTTGCGAGGATTGCTGGCGTACGGTATCTTGGTGTACGCCATCAAAGAACGTCGCTGGCGCGTGGATTATGGCCTTGCCCCAAACCGAACTATGCTCGCTGTTCCATTTCGCGCTAAAGACATGCCCTCGCAGCGAGCAGAATTTGGCCATCCGGATGTTGCTGTCATCCTTACGTGCCTCTCTTACTATTATGGGGGCCTCACGCTCCAGCAGCTGATGTTGTGCTTCGAGCTCCTGCTAAAGCAGGATAATCCCGCCCTCGAGTATGAATCCTGGATAGCTAGACTTCAATCCGTCCCAGAAAGTCTGCGCCACCTTAGCGGAATCAATACGGAATCTGCAGAGCAGCTCCAAGATCTTCAGAAATTATTTGCATGCAACAAGGCAGTCATAGACTTCTACCTGTCCCGAGTAGTTTTTCCGAAAGAAGCGAAGGGATTCCCCAGAAAGCTCACCTGCTCCGGATGGGATCTCGCCCAAGAGAAGGGACATCTCACAACTGGCTTTTCTGGTACCAACGACAATCGTTATTTGTTACCGAGCTCAATAGTCCAGCATGATCTTGATTACCAACGCAGCACGAATGCCCGAGTCCTGGCGTTGCTTCTGCGCCCGGAGAACAATTGCTACACATGCATACCCCCCGGCCAAAAGGTATCACACTTCATTGATGCCCTTATCGCACAAACCCCCGAGGTCCGCGTGCTCTTGGATGTGGGTGCGCAGATGCTGGAATTGAAGAATCAGGAATTGGCCGAGACATGGCTTCGAGCCAAGCTTGACGCTCAAGCTGCAGTCTTCGTGAATGATGATGATGAAATTGTCGTTGTTAGTCGGGATGGGACAGTGGAACCCCTTGTGTCGTCCCCCTTTGCCCAGCAGCTTGATCAGTGTGTGATATATCTAGACGATGCGCATACTAGAGGAACAGATGTCAAACTTCCTTCCGGCTTCCGGGCTGCAGTCACGCTTGGTCCGAAAGTCACGAAAGACCGCCTGACGCAAGGTTCGTGATTCCAGAGTTCATGCATATCAGTTTCGACAATAATCAATGACACAGGATGCATGCGAATGCGGAAGGTGGGCAATGGACACTCGGTCATGTTCTTCGCTCCGACGGAAGTTGACCGAAGCATCCGTTCGGCGACTCAGAAAGCTGATTCCGACGATGTCGACGTGGCAGATATCTTGTACTGGGCGATGCTCGAAACTTGTTTTGACATCCAGATGCGTGCATTCCACTGGGTTCAACAGGGATCGGATTTCAACACACGGCATTCCGCATGGACTCAATTCTCGCGCGCCCCTGCCACTTCGATTGCCACCCTTGAAACTGCCTGGTTGCAGCCAGAGGAGCGTTCATTAGAGGATATGTACGCACCACGCAGTCCTTCACAGGTATCACACGTTTGTGATGCAGACATTCGAGGGAAGTGCGAGGAGCTCGGAGTTCTAATGGGACCTGAAAGGAGCATGGGTGAGGAACAAGAAAGGGAGGTAGTCCACGAGGTAGAGAAGGAACGTCAAGTTCACAGACCGCCCAAAGTAAGGCCTGCGGTTCAGGACCTGCATGCGGATGTTCGTCGATTTGTCCAAACCGGCCGAATTCCTACAGGGTCTCCCGCATTCATTCCAGCGCTATCCAGCCTTGTCGACACTACCACTGAATTTCATGAAGGCGATCAGTGGGCAAACAATATTTTAGTCACTCGTGATTTCGCCCATACGGTGGAGACTTTTCTTACCAGGAAGAAAGCAGATGAATACCTGCGGCCCGTCAATTGGATTGTATCCAGTGACGTTGGAGTGCTGGTAGTCATGAGCCCGAACGAAGTGAACATACTGCTGCCCGATATCCGGAACAGCAATGTAGTTCACTTATGTGTCTATACTCCTCGCACCGCAAACACGATGAAGGCATGCGATGATCTTCAACTCTACCGCATTCCTTCGATGCCACATCTGACACCACCGGAGCCGCTGATTTGCCAGCTCAACCTTTTTGCGGGTCAACTCCAGTTACGAGATGTATCTCCACACTTGCAACTTCTTAGGGCTCAACGCGCCGGATTTGGGAGATGATGACATGATAGTCGACAGTGATGGATTTATCAGGGAGGAGAATCGTCCTTGGGCGAGAGCATCGTGTTCGTTCAAGCGATCCCAGCTTCCTCCACTGAAGGAGTTGTTTGGAATGAGAAGGAAAGGCATGGGGTATCTGCCAACTCACCTCGGAAAGATGTTCAATGGCCGCATTCTGACTGAGGGAGATTTTCTCGACTGAGCGCCAGGTCTGTTTAGCGTATGTTTTAGCGCCTTTCTGCCAGGGACCCGACTGACTGCAGTTCTGGTCTACAGCGATTGTGACAACACTAGCCTTCATCATGATGTAATTTTGCGATGTTCTTCGTGAATGTATTTGTATGCGAATCTGAAATGTTATAGTTTGTTGCTTGAGTAGACATCCAATATTTCTATCTAAATCAGATAAGGGAGGCTCACCCACCGAGCGCTCATTCCACCGCATGAGTTGAAAGCAAGCAATGGAGAAAGCCGAAACTCACCAACACTAAATTTGCTTAGGAACCGTGGGTTTTTACTGATGCCTATGACAAACTTTGATTTTTTACTGGTGTACTACAGTGTGCGAAGCACAAACGCGGCGCCTCTGTACAGCGCCATAGATACATACAGTTAACTTCGTAGTCGATTTTGGGAAGGAATATACCTAAAATACACTGTTTTTACTAATTTCAGGTTCTTTGCGAAGTTGTTCCAAATTTTTCAAACAAAATTAAACTTATCACTGGCATGCCTCGACTGAGCAAGAAAACGAGCCAGGCAAAATCTCCGAGTGTCAATCATGCCGAAAGTCGGAGCTGAAGAAAGATGCAGAGCGACGAATCGCAGCAGCCGAGGCTATGGGACAAGAAGAGACTCTCACGAACCATGACCTGGCCGAGGCTGAAGGTGAACCAGATGAGGTTGAATCCGAGGCTGACAATTGGTGTTGTATTTTCAAGGTGCTCTCTCTACAAGAGGACTTCGCAACTGAAAAACCAATGCTTCAACACCTCATTGAGAGTCGAGGGCATGTTTGCCTTTTCTTACCGAAGTTTCACTGCGAACTCAATCCTTCGGAGATGGTGTGGGGGTACGGAAAGTATCGTGAGTCAGCTATTAATATTGTTGATACAGCTATTGATGAAAGCTTAGGTTTTCGTAATGCGTCGGATGGTAAATTCCCGACTGCAAAAATTCTTGTTCCTCGATGTCTTGATCTTTGTGATACCTTGACTATCCGGCGATTTTTCCGCAAATCTTGGCGCTATATGGATGCTTACAGGTACACTGCTGCTTTCTTATCAAATAATACATTTGTTGAATTTTTAAATTAGAAAAGGACTTGATGGGCGACAAGCTGCATTCGCTGTGAGAAAGTATAAGTCTCATCGACGCATTGGTATGACGGCGGAAGTCCTCGCATGTGTTAGCGATGCCGCGGCGGCGCAGAACAACTTCCTGTAGTTCTGTAGTATCATTTCTAGTCACTGGGCATGCCTCCTCGGACTCCCAACACTGTTTTTCTCATAATGTTTCAAATTCTTGTGACGAAAATTTTGAACTTCATTTTTTTGAAATTCTGGCCAGCTAGCATTAAACTACACATAAAATTACATAGATATACACTACTTTCACTTGAACTGTGTTAGTTTTCGTCTCGTAGTAGTCGTCGTACGTCGGGGTTACCCGAGGCGTCGAAAACCTTCTTCGCACACTGTAGTACTAAGTGCCGGAAGCCCCCGACTCACCCTCAAATTATGATGTTTCATTGAGGCGTTAGAAATTTGGTTGGAGCCTCTACCGGGTCTTCTGGCTACTAAGGTGATTTTCACATTGAAGTTCAGAGTTCAAATAGGCCTGCTCTCCCGTAAACTAGTGGTCAAACCTTGAAAGAAGGAAGACAACCGTCCCTTCTTTCTAGCCATCTGATAATCTGTCTTCATGTTCATCAATCGTCCAACATATGTCTACACACGGTGATCATGGAACTACAGAAGATGATCAACATTCATCTGCATCTCGCGAACTTTTGATCCTCTACGCTACGGAAACAGGTACAGCTCAAGAGACTGCTGATCGCATTGCGAGGGAATGTCGAAGAGTCCATTTTCACTGTCGTGTGCAGAGCATGGATGTGTATCCACCAGTAGGCGGCTTCTCACTTGTTGTAACATTGTGTTCAGGTCCTGCGCAGGAAACATTGATTTCAGAACACTTGGTCATCTTCGTGGTTTCGACCACTGGTTGGGGCGCTGAACCCAGAGCCATGACTTCATTATGGAACATGTTGCTGAGGTCTGATCTCCCAGATGACCTATTCGAGGACACGGATTTCTGCGTGTTCGGCCTTGGAGACACGGCCTATGAGAAATTCTGTTGGCCGGCAAAGAAGCTATCGAGAAGGATGCAGAGTTTGGGAGGCTATGAGATTTGTTCACGAGGAGAGGGAGATGAACAGCATCGCCTAGGGTGGGTATCCTTTGTTTTCCGTGTTTCATGTGGCTAATCAAAGTGCAGGGTAGATGGCGCATTGGATCCTTGGATCGAGTGTCTCCTAGAAGTCCTCATACAGCTCTACCCATTACCGCACGAGCAACATAACATTCCGGCTGGTCGACCACCACCTCGCGTATCCTTTAGCAATTTGGGATCTGACACCTTTCCGAATCCAGATCCTCTAGACGAGGACAAGAAGTTTCATACAGCTTCTGTGAAGTGCAACAGACGGATCACTGCGGAAGATTGGTTTCAGGACGTACGCCATTTTGAGTTCTCCTTCGAAGACGATATAAAGTACGGGTCTTTGTCTTTTGAATTCGCAGCTACTGATGGGGAATCTCAGATATAATCCTGGAGATGTTACTGTAATTCTGATCCATCCGCAGCTGCATCAGAAGTCAATTCTTTCCTTGCCACCATGGGCTGGACAAATGTTGCCGACAAGTTTTTCAGAGTAGAAACAAGCAGAACCCAGTAAACCCCGTCTAATATTTTACAGATCAAACGCTGCCCGACCATCTACCGAAAATCGTTTCCCTTCAAATCCTATTCACACGCTATCTTGATTTCAATGCTGTACCCGTCGCTTTTTTTTCTGACTGCTCCGATATTTTGCTACCGACGAGCTCGAATGCGAAAAATTTGATGAATTTGTATCAATAGATGGAGCGGTACGTCGGTATCCTCATCTTTCTTTCTTTTATTGAGGATGTGCAGGACGAATTGTATGATTATTGTCAACGCGTGAAACGCGCGACCTGGGAAGTATTGTCCGAGTTCCGGTCTGTAAGGATACCGAGAGAGTATGTCTTTGACCTCTTTCCTCTGCTAAGGCCAAGAGAATTCTCCATCGCTAGTTCCATCGAGGTGAGCTCATGTCGAAATGCGTTTGCTGCAGCCCAATTCATCTCTGGGTTTCGGCAGTTCCATCCCCGTGAGATCCATCTCTGTTGCTATAGTGCGCTATCGCACAAAGTTGAAAATTCATCGGAAAGGCGTCTGTACTAGTTATCTATCAGGGCTTAAATCAGGTCCGCATGGCGTTCTAGCACAGTCCCTGAACTCATCATTTCCAGGAGATACCCTTCGTATCGGTCTCAGAAAGGGCTTCATTTCCCTTCCTACGGGTCACCAGTGGTGTGTGTGGGTCCAGGAGTAGGCATTGCACCTATGCGTGCCGTCATCGAGCAACGCATACACGAGGGACACACCAGTATGTTTGGCCGTCTTTGTATATCAGCCGATCTTTTATGACCCCAGATACTACCTTATACTTTGGTTGTCGTTCTGCACACAAGGATCAGCATTATCACTCGGAATGGGAATTTCATGCGGAAAAACGCAACCTCCGCTACCACGTTGCATGATGGACCAGAGGATGTTAAACGGACGTATATGCAAGATCTGATGAAGGACGCACAGTATATTTGGACAATGCTGGGGTAGCAACGAGGCATCCTTATCATCTCAGGGTGAGTCTAGATTATATATAGCGCGTGATGAATTCTAGGCTCCTATATTAGTTCCTCGAACAAAATGCCTACTGCTGTCCGTGAAGTTGTGCGAGGTGCAGCGGAGATGTTTGGAGGAAGGTCGAATGCCGAGGCTGTGGAGTATGTTGCTGCGATGGAGAGGGAGGAAAGGTTGACTGAGGAATGTTGGAACTGAGATATTCGACACTAGTGAGCACCAAATCGTGAAGAAGTTGATGCACTTTGATAAGCAGATTCCGCAATTAGAACGCTTTCCGTTGGTTGCCATCAAACCTTCAGGCTCAAACTGAGCCTGCGATCGTTGTTTAAGTCATTCTTCAAGCGAGTGCCCACATACAGCCTTGACGATCATCCGATGGCAACCCTCAAATTCCATGTAAAAGTTCTGCGACCATAAGTTACAGTCAGTGATATTATAGCACAAATTTTTTGACAGAGACGGGAGTCCAGCTTCGTCTGCGCCGGGATACTGTTCGTCAACACGATTCGGTAAGAGGCATGTATGAGGACCAAGACAGGGAGGCACTTCATGGAGTAGAGAGAGCGTCGGGTGGAAAGACCGCCCAGGGTCCAACCCGCAACCCACGTTCCGTATGCAGACGTTCGTTAACTTCTGGAGACCAGCCCAATTTCCACGGGGTCCCTCACATTCATTCAGGCACTGTCTAGCCTTATCAATATTACTGCTGCTGTATTTCGTGAGTACAACCAATAGCCACAAATTGTTTCAGTCAACCATAGCCTCGCTCATACGGTGGGACTCTGTTCTGCCAGCTCAAGGTGGAAGATACATTCAACAGGCTGGTGTCAAGTATGCCAACGAGTCGGAGGCCGATGGCTATTGCATTGTTATTGGTATTTGATAGAGTTGTGGCTATGTCGTTGTGGGGGAGCAAGTGCACTAGCGGGTCGACGTGACGGAAGGAGCGGAAGGAGCGGAAGATCGCAACTGATGTCAGAGATGTGTCAGCTGTTTGAGATGCAGGTGAAAGTAGTTGTGGAGATATGCAACACGACTTTCAGTAATTGTATCACTAACCAGGAACGGTCACTGATAACACCTTATCGAAGCCATATCCAAACCTTGCATATGCGTGGATGACCTATGTCCATGACACGACTGCTGAGAAGGTTCCCGATATCCTTGCTCATGGCAGCACGATGCAAGTCGTCTTCAGATGCTAACTGAGCCTTGATAAAATAAAGTCAGCACGATGACAAGCGAAATGGTTTCTGTATCCATCTGAGCTTCAAACACGAGTTTATCGTACTACGTAAAGTCATGTAACACAAATACTGACGCCTGGGCAAATTTTCGTGGTTACTGGGATTCAATATTCAGATTTTGAGTGCGCACCTTGCACGACCCCAACCCCACCACCGCGTTGCGCGTTCTTGTGGCGGACCAGAGTGTGCCAAACCTAAGATCCGATGCAGAAGGATGTACGAGGAATTTTGGGGCAACAGACATCCTATAGCATGTGACATCAGAATCAGAATCTTAGGGTGGACGGCCTAGCCCTAGAACCATGATATGTGGGGCGTGATGAATCCTAGGGATGGTTCTTCGAAATGCCGTGCAGGCCTATGGAAGACAGGACCACCGCGCTTCGTTACATGGTGTGATCACACCCATACTAGGCAGGCGTGATGTAGGGACTCCAAGCACCTCTGCCAACTTTGTTTTTTTAAATACAGGGATTCAAAAAATTTTCTCGTTATACCTGAGCAGTGGGCCAGTGGCGAGGTAATATTAAAGCAAGGAGTTTCTTATCAAGCATCAAACCTTCGGCCTAGGCACGCACGATCAAATTCCTGGTACACGCCCATGTACAGCCTCAACGCTCATACTGATGGCACTCCTCAGGCCTCAGGCCCCAGATCTGATATGAAACTTCTGTGATGCATTGTACACAAAGGTTCTCGCTTTATGTGGATCCAGCCCTAGTGAGGCGTGAGGACGAGCGCCTGGGCGTTCCTTATTAGTGAAGGGGCCAAATTTCACGGTCAGTGGCCAATTCCTCTCTCATCCCATTGGTAACATGGCTCAATATTCAACAGCAAATCGTCTTTCCGAGTCAAAAGATCAACCTAGCCTGGAATATATCATCAATCATGTACTTCTTCCCCTCAAGTTGCCGCAAGGGAGCGACCAATCCCTGGAGAACGACTTGGCTTTATCTCAGGCAGTATTTGATGCTGCCATGACCTTCTGTGACCAGATGCCGTCCGATAAGCTGCTGCTTTGGATGAGCAGCTTGAAAATGCTTCGCAATCTCAAAGATTCAATCAGATTCAGCGTGATGTCTGCAAAGGAAGTCGAATCTCAAATCAATGCTATGGACACGGAAGGTCTGTTACTTTTATCTCATTCGCATTTTTTTCTATGTTGAGCATCAATTTTCAGATGTCCTTGTATATATGATTCGCGCGCAAAACGCTGCAGTGGTCATGAGAAAACTCGAATCCGACACCATATTCGAGTCATTTGAGGTCTCTCCTGACCCCACCGCAGTGATGGGTGCAAAGGGAAAGCTGATTTGTTCTTATCCCGGCCCTGCTATCACAGTCCCAGATATGAACATCGACAATGCCACCTTTCCCGCCGAGCTGGCGAATTTTCTCGTTCACATGGATGAAGATGTCCTTGATGCAGCAGCGACGAGGACAAAAGCTAAATCCACTGTTCACGAAGAGAGGGACACGACGCATCCTCGATATATCACGGAACTCCTGACCGGTATACTTCGTGGCCTCGGGAGCATTGCTGATGTTCCTCGTATCCGCAAGCGCATTGGAGATGATGTGCTGTGGAACAGCGCAAAATTGCCGTGGAGGCGGTCTCCACTTTGGCTTGTCATTCGCGTTGCCTTACAGACAACTTTGGAGCGCAGTGCTCTTGGACGAACGACGTATAAATCGTTCATCTTGTTCTTCATGGCGAGGCTCACGACCATTGCCCTCGACCATAACTTGTCGAATGACATCCTACATTTTATGTCGGCAAAGATTGCGCGCCGTCTTTTCAAGCTTAGATACTCTGCATCTCCGGAGTTGTCGCAGATGGTCAGTAAGGTCACCGGTGATGTAAGGAGTGTCCTAGAGGAAAGATGGGGATGTGTTCAGAGTGCGCAACAGGCCTCACCTCATTGGGCTCCCGAGACCCTCCAAATCTTGCGAGATACCCATCTTTCCTTGGACACGAGTCGAGAGTACATACGTCAAGCTTTGCAGAACCAGCACTCGTCCCCCCAAACAACCTTATTCAATCCCAGCCACCACACGCGCGGGACAATCGATAATTTCCTTGATGCTGAAGCTAGCTTCCTGGTAGCCGCTCACGCCGCAGAACCATCTCTTGCCCTCGCCGATTTCGAGACCGCCATTAGATCAGGGATCGACGACTGGGTGGCACACGTTCCATTTCAGAGTACCGATTCCGCATGCGTCTCGATTGAGGCGTGCGCCTCTGCGTACTCCTCGAGAGCGCTTACGGCTTATAAAGGAAACCCGGAGGACTTATCTACCATGCTTCTCACCCTTTTTGAGCTCTGGGTAGCCACGGACAAGATCGTTGTTGGACAAATCCCATTCCTGGCAGAATACTCCCCCGAAATCCCATTGACCCTTTTGGAATGTCTTTTAATCCGCAAAGCTTCTGGCCTTGATCGTTTGAAGAAATTGCACGCCTACCTGAAATCTCGTCATTGCGAGGCATCCAGCCGCCAGTCAGTATTCTTATTTACCAATGATGACAAGGCGTTCGCGGCACGATATTTTTACCAGTCATCCAAGCTGCAGGGTTTGAAAGTTCACATTGAAGCGGATGGTCAGAAACGGCGAGAGAAGAAGCTGACTGAGCTTCGGACCCTAAACAAGAAGTACCATGACCTAGAGGTGCGCGTAGCAAGTTTAGCACACGAATACACTGTCGACTCCCGCGGCAAGGAGCACCACAAAAAAAAGAAGGGTTGTCAAAAGTGTCGTGTGGAGAAGGAAATGCGATCCATGACTATCACAGTTCACGAGTGGCCGCTACCACAGTGTGAATGGGAGGCAATCATGGTCGTGTTTGAGCTAGCATGCCCCATTGCGTTCGACATGTGGAGATCCGTGACATTTCATGTCCTCGTTGATATCTGCACTCCAACGAAAATTTCGTCCACTCATCCCTTCATGACATTGCCAAAATATGACGCCTTACAACAATATCGCACGTGCCATCCAAGGCAAAGGCTCACTTTGGCGTCAGATGCCAAACCTTTCTCCAAGTGTCATTACAATAACACTCGCATTCCGACGCAGGACACCAAAGTCTGTGTGAACAATGGACTCAAATTTCGGCCTTTCGACAAAACCACAGATGCTTGGGCGGCAGACGTACTGCAGCGATGCGATGCGACCAAGTTGTGCACTTTCCTTCTTCCAAAGGGACCATATGATGGTTTGCAGCAGTATCTTGCAGGGACATCCCACACATCAAACGATGTCATAGCCAATCAGGCAGATTGTCGCAAGGACATGACTATACACGAATTCATCGCGTTCGGAGCTTTGCGGAGTGGACCACGTTTGCAGTGGATGAATTTGCTGCGTGAACTCCGTGCAAGGACGCTCGATTTTCGACGTGAGGAGATCTATCTACTGTTGGCGCAAACTATTTCACAGGTTGGCCCATTTTCGTCCGACGACCGTCTTATTTGGCACGAGGAGTTGAACAGCGTGCCCTTCCTTAGTGCACTACTCGGAGAGCTGGAGGATTTGATGGCGAGCGTTGAAGGAAATTGGTTGGAAGCTGTTACGATTGACACTGTCGTCATGCTTGTGTGCCGCATCTTGTCGTCGACTCAGGAAGAGAGTGTCAAAATTCGCGGACATTTGTTGCTTCGGAGGATACGAACTGCAACTTTTACGTTGCTGACGCAACTATCGGGGAAAATGCAAGCTGGCAACGAGGAGACGGTCAGCCGGGATTTACAAGGGCGCGTTCGGGATATGGCAGTCACCTGTCGTGGCACTTTCGATGTTGAGGGAGATGCTTCACTGCTCCTGACGTCCAACGATGACATCAAGATATTTGCATATTGTGCGGTCATGATTTATGACAACACTCCAAGCCAATTGAGCAATCTTTCGCAACATTCCAAGCTACTGCTAGAGCGAGACAAGAGATGTTGCCACGCATTAGAACCAGCTATTCGTCGATATGCAGAATTTCACAGGGAGGGTCTTGATTGCGCGATTGCCAAGATTTGGGGCAGTTACAGACCAGGAACTCCTTGGAGGGCACTGATGGCTCCAAATTCTCGTTGGCTTGCGACACAGACTGCGCCATCGTATTCCCAATCGCCACAGGACGTGCACATCAATTTGATTAGCGGATGCTTACTTGTTGACGGGAAGCAGCTGGGCAGGCTCCCTTCAATGATAGTGCAACATCCCACTTACCAATCGATTTTCAGCGATGTGAGTCTTTAGAGTTGTAGCTTTGCTGGTAAACGCTCATCTATCAACTACAGCACGTTCTGGACATCGTTCCAGCTGATATTCCTGGAATGGAATATGCGACCCGCGGGAACCTCTGCGACCATCAGGTTAGTAGTTACTCTCGTTCCCATCATCTAGTAACTAATGATGCACTCGCTTTTTCCTGAAGGTGTCTTTCTCTCTCCGTGACTCGAACAATCTCATCATCCGTGCGAAGCATATCAAACACGACTCACCCATCCTCCAGCTCATTCCGAGCCACAAATTCGTGGATGACCTACCGACAATCTTAGTGGCAGGCCATACCCATTGGCTCAACCTACGCACGAGGGAAATTGAGATTCGGCCAGCAGAAAATGCATGGAAGTCTTCGCCTGAAAATTGGGTCTTGCGATTTGCTGTTTCAGGTTTCTCGACGTTGCAGAATTCCAGCGGTGCCATCCTTATTGACATGCGCAGCCAAACATGGGACATGATCTCCCAGAGATTGTGTCCTCTGGAGGATACACACTTCATCATGGTCACATTTAATACAGCATCCGGTAGCACTCCCCTGTTGAAGGCCGATTTGCCTCGATATGGCCTTGAATTCTTCATTGATGAGGACGGAGAATTGCAGTCTCGTAACATGCGCAACATGGTCGTTGATGTCATTCAATCTACTGGTACCTTGTTGGGATTAGTCAATCAACTCATCTTGCGCCCGAAGTTGCAAGTCGCAGATGAGCATCCGCGCGTCGTCATCATCCCAGATGGTCGTGTCTCATACTCTGCGAATGGTCATCATGTCCGCGTCACCATCGCTCCTGAAGGTACTCGGGTGACATACCAGTTGTACAGGATTGATACAGATTTACGCTGTCTCACTGGGAACGTGGGTCTGACGAGTAAGCTCTATCAGGCGCTCCTTCATGCTGTTACCAGCGGCTGTCTCCCTGATCCCCTGACGGGTCGAACGGGGACAGAGGAGGCATTGCATCTCTTACATTCCGCAGCTTGCCGATCGTTTATGAGGCTTCGCTCTCGTGACACAGATCTCTTGCGTGAGATCAGTTCGCTGTCAACCAAGCGCGTCTGGTATCCCATTCATCTTCGGAAGATGCAGACAATTTCGTGGTCATGCCTTCCGTATCTTGCACAACACCATGGTTTTCATCTAGCTGCAAAATCTATCATGGATTACGGCATGCGGCTTTCGACTTTCTCAGAAAAGTCTGCAAATCTTCAGCTTGCCTATGAGCTTCCGCAAATCACCAACCACCTTCTTGAGCGCGCGTCAGTTCGTGCATCGGCGATCTATCCTGATCAGTTCACTCTTCCATTTCCGCTCGGTGATACAGATGTTATCCATTCTTCACGTGATATTCCCGACAAAGTTGCGGAAGAGAGGGCATTTCGAACTGCCTTCATGGTGCATCAGTGGCCAAGCAGACTTCCAGTGCAACGGAATCTCCTTAGTTTGTTAACTCAGTGGAAAAATGTCCAGGGCATTGGCGAGGTGCTCAGCTTGCAGTACTCCAAAGACTGGCTTCAGTCGACTTTTCCCGACGTCTTCCTTTCTGCGTACAACCTCTGTCTTAGGGCTACAAAGACAGACACATCTCGGCTGGTGTTCACCCTAGCTTCGGTATCGTACAGCTTGTTGGATGATCATGCGCTCGTGCCAACACTCCTAGCCTTCGCCACAGCTCCTGAAATTCGCAGCTTGGGAGGCCCGCCGAAGTTCACCTCCTATAATCTCTCAGATGGTTTCATGCTATCCGATACCGTGTTGGACAATATCATCAATTCGTGTTCTAATGATTACAAAAAAAGCCAGGAGAGACACCTGCCTGCAATGCCCGGAGAAGATAAAAAAGCTCTTGGGAAGCGTCGTTATTCAACTTTCGAAGACAGGTGTCGCTCTGAAAAGCCGGCCATCCTCAGTAAAGTTCGGGATGCCTGGCCGTGCGAGGATCCCCCGACCCTTAATACGCTGCAAGTAAACTACTACAACCTCAATAAACTGTCAGGGAAACTTTCCCCAGTATTTCGCAGCTGTTGGCGAAATCGCTGTCTGAAGCTACACCTGGATGGCCTGCAGGGGACCCTCAAACAGTTCTACACGTCCAATCCTCCTTCGAAACTACCTTCTCAATATGATCTCGACTCCTGCCTCGAGGAGTCAGATAATGCATCACCTGCTTCGTCCTTAGACACCCAGTACCTGTTTGATGTAGATCCGCCTGTGACAAGCATGTGTGGGTCTTTCCGAGTTTTGACGAATGCCAACAGGAGAGATTTGGTATCTCCAGACTCTCGAGTCACAGCGAGGTTGCAACAGCTGATCAACGACTTTCGCGCCCGAGGAAGTGACAAGTTTTGCCGCAAATACGCCGATGATCTGGACCAGAGCAGGTCAATTTACTGTGATGAAAAGATCGTTGCTCTACCAGATTTTACGCCATACACGATGGAATTACTGCTCGAGTACCATTCTCTCCATAGCCGGCAATTCCAAGATTCACTCGCATCTATCTCACACGCCCTCTCTCCTGCCTCTGCTGCTGAAAACACGTTATACAATGCTGGATTATGGCCCCGAGTTACACCAAATTTCCTCTTCACTCGCATGGCTTCTGCAGCAGGAAGTTCTTTGGGGAAGGCTTGGCGTGCTACTCTTATCCAGCTGTCGCAGATACTTTTGCAACTGCAACGCTCGCGAAGGCTGTTGGTGTTTGCCGCTAACAAAAACTGGGTCGAGTTCTTCAAGGAGTTGGAGAGCGAAGAATGTGAGGGATTTGATCAGGAGCAATACCCTGACTGGCTTTTAATACAGGTACACTATAAAGAAATCAATCACTGACGATAACTGATAGTGGCATCCTCAGATTGAAAGTCAGTTCTTGGCACGGCCAGTCCAGGTCAAGGTCGCGCTAGAGATGATGTCGCCATCCACAGGAGGAAATATTTCTCTGCAGCTGAACATGGGCGAAGGCAAATCCTACGTGATCGTTCCCCTCGCAGCAGCTGCACTCTCTGATGGCCACAAACTGGTCCGAGTAATCGTACTGAAGTCGTTGTCGGCTCAAATGTTCCAACTCCTGGTTGAACGACTAAGCGGCCTTGCACAGAGGCGCATTTTCTATATTCCATTCTCCCGCGCACTCTCTATCAATTCATCGAAGGTGAAAATGTATCGCGACCTGATGCAAGAATGCATGGATACTAAGGGCATTTTGGTCGTTCAACCGGACCACATTCTGTCGTTCCAGTTGATGGCTATTGACCGTCAGCTGCCCCCTCGGACTGAAGCTGCTGAAGATATGCTTCGGACTCAGTTGTGGCTCGACAATCACACACGCGACATCCTGGATGAGAGTGATGAAATTCTTCACGTTCGCTACCAGCTTGTATACACTGTGGGTCTCCAAAGGTCGCTTCAAGGTCATCCAGAACGGTGGACGACGACACAACAAGTGTTGAGTCTTGTCGCGAAGCATACCGCCAGCTTCATGAACAAATTTCCCTCTCACTCAGAAGTGTCTACTCGCGAGCACGGAGTCTTCCCTTTTGTTCGAGTTCTGCACTCGACAGCAGGTGAAGCATTGGTCCAATGGATCGCACAAGATGTGATTAGTGGGGCACTTGACAATGTCAGCTTCGACCAAGCATCTTCCCACATGAAGCAAGCTGTCCGCCAGTTCATCGCAACTGAGAAGATCTCCAACACTTGCATCAGCTTAGTAGAGAAGTGCTATAGACACACCACGATCTGGCCCGGCCTCCTAGTCTTGCGTGGACTGCTAGCATGTGGTATCTTGGTGTACGCCCTCAAAGAACGTCGTTGGCGCGTGGACTATGGCCTTGCCCCAAAACGAACGATGCTAGCGGTTCCATTTCGCGCCAAAGATATGCCTTCGCTGCGGGCAGAGTTTGGCCATCCGGACGTTGCTGTCATCCTCACGTGCCTGTCATACTATTATGGGGGTCTCACGCTCCAGCAACTGATGTTGTGCTTCGAGCTCCTGATGAAGCAGGATAATCCCGCCCTCGAGTATGAATCCTGGGTACTTGGACTTCAGTCCGTCCCAGAAAGCCTGCGCCACCTCAGTGGAATCAATACGGAATCCGCAGAGCAGCTCCGTGACCTTCAGCAACTATTTGAATTCAACAAGGCAGTCATAGACTTTTACCTGTCCCGAGTCGTTTTTCCCAAGGAAGCGAAAGGATTCCCCAGCAAGCTCACCTGCTCCGGGTGGGATCTCGCTCAAGAGAAGAGACATCTCACAACCGGCTTTTCTGGTACCAACGACAATCGCTATCTTTTACCAAGCTCGATGGTGCAGCATGACCTTGATTACCAACGCAGCACGAATGCCCGAGTCCTGGCGTTCCTTCTGCGCCCGGAGAACAACTACTACACATGCATACCGCCTGGCCAAAAGGTATCACACTTTATCGACACCTTAATCACGCAAACTCCCGAGGTCCGCGTGCTCTTGGATGTGGGTGCGCAGATGCTGGAATTGAAGAATCAGGAATTGGCCGAGGAATGGCTTCGAGCCAAGCGCGACGCCCAAGCTGCAGTCTTCGTGAATGACGATGATGAAATTGTCGTCGTCAGTCGGGATGGGACAGTGGAGCCCCTTGTGTCATCCCCCTTTGCCCAGCAGCTTGACCAGTGCGTGATATATCTGGACGATGCGCACACCAGAGGAACGGATGTCAAACTTCCTTCCGGCTTCCGGGCTGCTGTTACACTTGGTCCGAAAGTTACGAAAGACCGCCTGACGCAAGGTTCGTAATTCCAGAGTTCATGCGTATCAGTTTCGACGATGACCAATGACACAGGGTGCATGCGAATGCGGAAGTTAGGCAATGGACACTCGGTCATGTTCTTTGCTCCGACGGAAGTTGACCGAGGCATTCGTTCGGCGACTCAGAAAGCTGATACCGACGATGTCGACGTGGCAGATATCCTGCACTGGGCGATGCTCGAAACTTGTCTTGACATTCAGATGCGTGCATTCCACTGGGTTCAACAGGGATTGGATTTCAGCACACGGCATTCCGCATGGACTCAATTCTCGCGCTCCCCTACTACTTCGACTTCTACCCTGGAAACCGCTTGGTTGCAGCCAGAGGAGCGTTCATTAGAGGATATGTACGCACCACGCGGCCCTTCGCAGATATCACATGTTTGCAATGCAGACATTCGAAGGAAGTGCGGGGAACTCGGGGTTCTAATGGGACCTGAGAGGAGCATGGATGAGGAACAAGAAAGGGAGGTAGTCCACGAGGTAGAGAAGGAACGTCAAGTTCAAAGACCGCCAAAAGTAGTACCTGCGGTTCAGGACCTGCACGCGGACGTTCGTCGATTTGTCAAGACCGGCCGAATTCCTACAGGGTCTCCTGCATTTATTCCAGCGCTATCCACCCTTGTCTGCACTACTGCTGGATTTTATGAAGGCGATCAGTGGGCACACAATGTTTTAGTCACCCGTGACTTTGCTCGTACGGTGTCTTTCATTGCCATACAGAAAGCGGGTGAATACCTGCGGCCCTGTCAATTGGATTGTATCCAGTGACGTTGGAGTGCTGGTAGTCATGAGCCCGAATGAAGTGGACATACTGCTGCCTGATATCCGCAACAGCCATGTAGTTCACTTATGTGTCTATACCCCCCGCACCACAAACACGATGAAGGCATGCGATGATCTTCAACTCTACTGTGTTCCTTCGACACCACATTTGACGCCATCGAAACCCTTGATTTGCCAGCTCAACCTTTTTGCAGGTCAACTCTATTTCTCCAGTTACGAGATGTATCTCCACACTTGCAACTTCTTGGGGCTTAATGCGCCGGATTTGGGGGACGAGTACTTCATAGCCGAAAGTGATGGTTTTATCAGGAGGAGAATCGCCCTTTGGCGAGAGCATCGTGTTCGTTCAAGCGATCCCAGCTTCCCCCGCTGAAGGAGTTGTTTGGAATGAGAAGGAAAGGCACGGGGTATCTGCCAACTCACCTCGGAAAGATGTTCAATGGCCGCATTCTGACTGAGGGGGATTTTCTTGACTGAGCGCCAGGTCTGTTTAGCGTACGTTTTAACGCCCCCTTCTATCGGAGATCTGGCTAACTGCACTCTAGTCCACAGCAATTGAATCAGCACTAACCTTGATATTGCGATGTTCTGTATTTGTATGCAAATCTGAAACGCTATAACTTTTTTTGTTTGTACTATGTAGTACGAGTCAAATACTTGTAAATCAAAATATATGGAGAAGTTCACCTTGAACTTGACAACCATGTGGACGGCCCAACATGGAGTCTCAGGACCATTGAATCATTTTTTTTTGCGCTGTCACTTTCCTGTTTTCCATGAACTCTGTTTCAGTTCTCAGTCTGAACCACCTGGAACTGATCACCACGAGCTTTTAGTATGTTTGCCAGTGCTAGAGTCACTACCAACTGCACTGACTCGGACAGCTATCAGTCGATTTTCTCATTATGCGAGACGTTCAACTACCGGGTACTAGTTTTATCACAGAACACCATGACGTTCAGTTCTGTGAGGGCGGCGCGCACAGATAATTAGTGCATCAGGAAAACCCTCCCCCAGGAAATTACTCTAAACTATGATAATTCTCGGTAATCCTCTCGAATTATCTCAAATTATGGGCTTTAGAATGATTAGTTAGTTTAGAAAGACTTTTTTACTCCCTTGTATATAAAGGATAATTATCATGAATTCAAAGGCAATATCGAGAAATTCAGAGAATATATTTCGAACGTAGCATAGCGAATCGCGCACATTAGATGATATTACGAGCAAAAAAGACTAATATTTGATCAAAGGATATACATAACACAGCCACATCAGTAAACCACAACTTTCCCACAGGAAGTACAACATTTGCATTCCTGTCCAGCCAGCTACAGACTCCACAGTTCCCCAAGTTCCCAGCACACTTGTGACCACAAGGTATCCAGTTGCTCACAGTTCTATATGCCCTACAGGACTTTACACCTTACTAGTACTATACTGCCAAGTGTATTACATCCTACTAGTAGCGCTATTAGTATACTTCGATTCAATTACAATGGGTTTTAAAATTTTATCAAGTGCAAACTCAGAACCAGAAATTCAGAATTCAAACACAACCTGCGATCATCATTGCAATGACATCTATTGTACTGATATACTTAAAGTTACATTAATATATACATGCGAAAAATGCGAAAAATGCGAAAAATGCGAAAAATGCGGTAAACAGTAGTTTCGGGCAGTGTGTGATCACGGAAGGGATGAAGAAAAAAGAGAGAAAATGAAACGGACTGAGTGGGCGGTGTATGTCGACATTAATCTAGCTGGACCGTGATGTGATGACATTCGAGTGATTCTAAATATATAACATTAGCGTTGTAGCACTGTAGGGTAGTATGGAATTGTAAGAACTTACCTTGCAAAACACTCTGTGCGGGTCTGTGGTGAGAGAGACCATGTTTTTGAAATGTTATCTGCATGTGAGCTATTCCTACATCCGCCTTGGTGAGCTTCTGCTTCGAAATATTGAATTTGTGCTTGGAGAGATTTGCCAAGACTTCGTGTTTGCAGACCACACAGTCAGCAAGCACTTTCTCTGCGTTGACGACATCCCATCTTGCCCTTGCGAGGTCCAGGACAAGGTTCACTTCAAGATTATCGGCATCACTGATCATCTGTGAAAATGTTAAGGAGTATTGTTTACAACGTAAGGTATGAGTTACTTACCATTGACCTGATAGTGTTGACTATGTCATACAAGTCCGAAATACTGCTACCAGAGTGACACATAGTATTATTAAGGCTGGCATGCCAGTGAACAGGGCAACGTGAAGTTGATGGTAAATCACTGATATTCAGCTTGACTGGTGCGTTTGTTGACATGGCATGTTAGAAAAACAATTTTATTGGTTCCAAGAATGTAACTCTCACCTCTATAACTAATATGTCCAACTCATACCAGTGTCCTTCATGCAGCAAAGACAACTTCAAAGACCACAGCGCTGTTGCCTGACACATGAGTCAGCCTCACTCTGGCTGTAGTACTTGGCTACAGGATCTCATTTGTTTACATTCAGCGTCCATCTGTACCGCAGACTTGGACTCCATGGATGTCGACCATGCACTGAATATTCCTGATGTTGACCTGGAGCTTGATGGGGCTGGATTTGGAGACTGGGATGGGGTATTTCAGGGTAGAAGTGATGAGGGTGATGATCAAGTCCACGAGGAGGTGACACTGACTGACTCAGACTTCATCAACTGGCATCCCAAACCCCCTCAAACATATGGCAGGGGTCACACTTTCCTCGACTCATTTCATTCTGATGAGAACAACATGTATCACAAAGAAAATGACTATTACCCATTTAGTGGCTGGAAAGATTGGGAGGTTGCATTGTGGTTACTGCATTTGGGGTTGAGCATGGCAAAGGTCAACAGCTTTCTTTCACTTGAGATGGTCAGTTTTAGACTTATTCATTGCGTTGACTATCCTGACAAGTGTCTTGTTAAGATCAAGAGTCTTCCATTATCTTTTTGTTCAGCCAAGGAACTACATGGTCGAGCGGAAATGCTGCCTGGCAGTCCACCCTGGATGTCCCAAGTAATCCCTACTGTACATCTGACAAAATCACCTGTCATTTTGTATTGGCATGATCCCCTGGAATGTATTGTGAGCCTTTTAAATCACCCTTTCTTTCATGATTGAATGGATTTTATGCCTCGCAGGGTGTATGCTACTGTGCAGTGACTGTGCCACATATACTCTGAATGGATGACTGGTGATGACACCTGGAACATGCAGGTACATTTTTCTTTCTTTCTGCAAGTCGTTGTACTTACTTGTTTTCAAACAGTCAGCCCTCCCAAGAGGTGCAATGCTCCTTGGGACAATTTTGTCATCTGACAAGACCAATATCTCTATGATGACCAGTGACAGAGTTGCACATCCCCTCCTCATCAGCCTCGCCAATATACACATGTCTACACGACTTAAATTGTCATCTAACACCTTTGTTCTTACTGCCCTCCCTGTGCCAAAGTTTATTCACAAAAAAAAATGTATGTGAGGCGTACTTGAGGATCAGCTAATCCATGAATGCTTGAACATCGTGCTACATCCCCTCAAGCAGGCTGCTCGTGAAGGAGTTATGTTATCTGATCCTATCGGGCACAGTCGATACTGCTTCACACCGCTTGTAAGCTATATTGTTGACACTCCGGAGGCCATGATGCTGGCTACTGTCGGGGGAAAAACCTCCCCAGTCACTATGGCAATGTATAAACAGTTTGGAGACCCTTTCCACCATGAGCCTCGCACAAAATCAACTACACTTGCCCAGCTGCACGTTGCCTGAGTAAGGGCTGATCCTGACGATATTGAAGCATTCTTTTGTGAAGCTCAGAAGTTTTGTTTGAATGGTGTATCCGACCCTTTCTTTGCGGACTGGATCCTTTCTGAACCATCCCATTTTCTCACTCCTGAAACTCTCCACCACATTCATCGGGAGTTTTATGATCATGATGTGAAATGGCTCATTTGTGCAGTCGGGGATGTAGAGCTTGATTTTCGCTTTTCTGTGTTGCAGCCTGTCACGGGGTTTCACCAATTTCACAGGGGCATTTCAAAGCTCAAACAGGTCACAGGATGTGCTCAGCGTGATATCCAGCGCTCAATCATTGCAGTTAGCGCAGATGCAGCACCTAGTGCCATGATCACTGCCATCCGAGCTTTGATGGACTTTCGCTATCTCATGCAGTCACCTTGGATTGACGACAATGTTCTCAGATGCATTTCTGCAGTGCTCAATGAATTTCACACCAACAAACACACAATCATAGCTGGTGGATTTCATCACAGTCAGCATAATAGAGTCATCGATAACTGGTTTATCCCGAAGATTGAGCTTATGCAGAGTATAGTTCCAAGTATTCGAAACAGTGGAGTTATCATGCAATGGACCACTGACACTACAGAACATGCACACATCACCGAAATCAAAGATCCCACACACTCAAGCAACAATAACAATTACAATTCACAAATCTGTTGTCATCTGGACCGCGCTGATAAATGTTGTTGCTTCAACCTCGCAACAAGTCTGCTGGAAAACATCCCAGGCTCAAATCAGCGGACTACAGATCATGGTGATTCTGATTCTGATGATGTCAACTTCAATGTTGACAATGATGACAATGATGACATCCCAGCAGAACTTCTTGCGACCATCACATCTCCTGGCCATTCATGCCCCATCACCAATCACTTTGCAATTGCAAAGCTCCTCCAGGACAGGGAGGTGGGGACAGTTCCTGTGCCATTGTGCTCATTCTCTGTTGGACATACATCATTTCATCTTGCCCATGTCCCATCCATTAGATCCATTTCTGTTGACGACACAGCTCTCAAGTTTGATGTTCCAGACCTGCAACCAGCCATTGCTGACTTTCTTAGTTGCGAAGCTGCTCATGGGCAGGATTATGTTCATACTATTGGGGGGGCTAGGAGAGCTAAACCCACCACTTCACTTTCATTCAAAAAGCTCCAAGTCTGGTTCAAGTTTCGATTGCAGGATACAGATCTTCATGATATTAGTGTTGTGCGGCCTGCTCAGACCCTGAATTGTTCACCACATTCTGGTGTCTGGACTTGTGGCTGGTATGATCCGGTCATTGTAAACAACAATGCGAGATGCTCATGGCCTGCCGATGGTCTTCATGGTACGTTTTTCTCTCCTCCCATGCTTATTATTCTCATTATTAAATCTCAGGGCACACCATTGGTGAAATTAGGCTGATTCTGTGTCCTGTTGGAAAAGCTGGCACATATTGGTCATGGAAGGACCACTTCCTCACCTACATCTATCGCTTTGACATCATTCCACAAGGTGGAAGTAATCGTGAACTGAGTACTCAACTGCACATACTTAAATGAGCAAAGTGCTCAAATGGTACTTGGGTGGGTGATGTCATACCAGTTACACAGCTCAGGGCACCTGTCAACCTTGTACCTTGCTTTGGTGCAAGTGCGGACAATTGTCTCACCCAATGTAACAGTATGGAACATGCTTCAGAATTTTGGCTCAATAAATATTGGGACAAAAACAAATTCTTCCCTCTTTCCATGTAGCTTTCACAGATTGGTTTTTTTTTAACTCATGTATACTAGTAAGATAATTGCTTTGGGTGAGAAGCCATTTTATTATTAGTTCTTGGAATGCTGCGCTTTGAGGCGCATGATAGTACTGTCTGAAATGATCCCACCATTGTCATACTAGTGCAAACCAGACAAAAAATGGCTTCCTTTTTCAGGACAGTTGACAATGGAATCAAACTTTCCTCCTTGTTGTCCATCCCTGATGTCAGTGATGTCCATACCATGAATAAAATCACTTCTGATGAACTCAATTGTTTGGTTATGCACAAGGACGCACCAGAGGCATCGCAACTGCTGGGGCACTTGCTGTCTCATATTTTTAAACCTTTCAAGGTCCCTCTCCCTCATGTATCTGAACTCCAAATTCCTCTAAAAAAAATCATCCATCCCAATGAACATGTCAGATTGCAATATCATGGTTTATTGCCAGATTCTCTTGTGCCACTATACAACATTGAAACGAGTACTTGGAACTGGGATCTTCCAGTTAATCCCCCTGGAGGTGGCTCGGACTCAGACGCTAGTGGTGGTAGTAGCCATGGTGCTCCGGTGAGTCAGGACCCAGAGGTTGCAGACAGTGCAACTTACGAAGAAATTTTTGCATCCTTTATGAATGCTCTTGCTGGCTGTTTATCAGCATCACAACCCCTCCTAGAACACGAGTGTTATGCAACTCGCACATGGAGCGCAGCCAATGCTCACAAGGCATTGCCCGGGAGTGAGATAAAGTGCAAACCTGACCTTGTTCTATCTGATAACATCACAGCAAAGTGGGGAAATATCAGGGTATCCGGTGAGCTGATACATAGTCCATACAAGCCTGTGATGTGGCTTGGGAAGGCTGCAGACACCCATGCCTACCTCATGATGAGCGAACAGCCCTGGAGGCGCTTTGCACTCATATTATCATTCACTAATGCCTATCATCATCTCCAAGTCCTCCTGTATGATCACTCTGGTGGCATGGTATCTACCCGCTTTGACATATATCAGCAGCCTGACTTATTTTCTCATATAATCGCTGTTATCAATTTTGGTAATCTAGAATGTGTTGGGTATGATTCAACAGTTTCGTTCACAAAACTTGTTTCGCCACCCCCCTCCAAAAATATCCATGAATATTGCCAAATCAAGAACATACCCTGATGTAGCAGTTCAGCAGACCCTGCCACATCCACTTCTGAATCCCTTGATGAACTGGGCTCTTGGGACCCATCCTCTGATGATGATCTTGAGTCTGTGGTCTCTGATGACTCTGGCTCTGAGGAACACTTAACTGACTCAGAGGACACACCTGAAGGAAATTCAATTGAATCTACTATGCAAACGGAAGAATTCCCCCCATCCCTCCCTCCAGTGCAATCCACTATGGTGTCCAGTGCCCCCCTCCTCAGCCTCGCATCCCAAATTCCCCAGGACTTGACAGAGAGTATATCTTCCATCACACCTCATCCTTCCCAATTTCCCTACTCTGTGCACTCACCTGAACCTTGTGGCAAGATCTGTGTAGGGGATGATGTGTACATTATCAAGTGAATTCTTTCTGCAAGCCAGGGGCTTGTTGGTTGTGGATGTATCTGCTATCTGGCCAGTCTGGGTGATGAAGATTTTATCATCAAGGACCATTGGATTCTCGGCAAGCGGGAAGATGTCATTTTGAATGAGATAGAGATGTTGAAATTAATGCAAGGTGTCCCTGGCGTTCCCGAGTTAGTAGATTATTGGCTTGTCATGACATCAGAAGGCGAGGTTGACGTCACTCGAAGTTATCACAAAAGGGAATGCTGGAGTACCAAGGGCACCAGTCGCACTCATGTCTGCCTTGTCCTAAAGCCATGTGCTCGCCCCCTCCACATGTTTCAAACACTGAAAGAGTTTGTGAGAGCATTAAGGGACATTGTGATCAGTGAGTGTCTACTAGTTGAGTTGTGTAAGAGCATTGAACTGATGTCTCTTCTTGTAGTCCAGAGAATGGTGGTGGAGGAGCGCGGGATCCTGCATTGCAATTGTAGTCTGAATAATGCGATGATCCTGGATGATCTAGACCTCAGCAAGGGGTTCCTTATTGACTAGGAATTTGCAGTATGCATTGCTGTGGACAATAAATATTCCATCAGTGGTACAGTAAGTATATTCATTTCATATCGAGTTTCAAATATTGATTCATTTTCCAGGGCACGGTCCCCTTCATGTCACACATGCTTCTCAGCCAGGTTTCGCTTTTGCAGCAACAGGTGGTTGCAGACGCTGAGCAGAAAAAGCTGATGAAAGCAAACAAATTGAAATTGAAATTGAAATCAAAGAATGCTCCTGCCCTGAAAACACCAAAAACCTCCTCAGATTCTTTAGCGCTGCCCATTTCTCATGTGGTCCAAGGTTACTCCGATGATCTTGAATCTCTTTTCTTCATATTCACTTGGGTTTGCATCAAGTTCTGCAGTCCCAATGGCATGGTCCGTCAGGAGCGCATGCCCAATTCCTTACTTGATCGCTGGACCAGCCTTGACCTGGCATTGTGTGCTGTCTTCAAGATCACCTTTTTCGCGAATCCATTGGATGAACAGCATCTCATAAACAAATTTCACCCATACTTCAAACCCCTCATCCCCCTTGCAAAGGATTGGTGTGCAGCATTGAAGGATAACATGGTTAACCCTGTTACCTTTGATGCCATTCTTCACATACTCAACTCTCATCTTGAGGAGCTTTCCAATGATGAGGAGCTCCAATCCACTGTGACAATGCTCAAGAAAACTGCCACCGCTCTTAATGGCTTGAAACATGTTGCTTCACTGTCTTTGCCCATACTGAAGTGGAGGAAGTCGGATGACTCACTGGAGACATCCAAACAGGTGTAACATATTGCATATCACATGCATTTTCTTATTAGTAGTTATCACACTGACTTGGATGGGTGTCACATATTTCCTGACATGTATATGACTACTTGTAGATCTACTCTGAGTCATGTACAACTGACATCGATATTGTTTGCCTTATAGTTTATGTTTTGCTTACATAATGATATGTTGACTTGGATATGTGATGCCAACAGCACACTTACAAATTGATTGCATGTAATAACACAGCTGTGCATTGACTTGAAGGCGTGAATTTTATGTCTTTCTATCGGTGCATAGTCTTTGATTACCTCCATCAGCGCTGCATCCTGCATACAGTTGAGGCGAATACTGTAGCAGTACTCCGATAAGCATCACAATAACCGTCAAGGCTATACAAGTCCTTCCACCAAGATTTGTATAAAATGGTGAGTCTGATTTGTAAATTACCTGTCTTGCTGCTTTCTTTATTGCAACATGCCTCCTCGTGCAGTAGCCAGTCCCAAGAAGAAAAGGTCCAAGCGCAAAGCTTCTGACGCTTCAAAGGCTAGCTTACCAAAGAAGCCCTGTGCAGCAAACCCCGTCGAAATTCCTAGCATGCCAGTTGTATCTCTTGGTCTTACCAAAGTTGATGTAGTGGACACTGCTCCTTGATGTTCTGGCTGCCCCAATGTGGGAACAGGGGGTAGGAATGCCCAGCTGGAGAAAATTGGGGTAGTGTTAGAGGCTCAGTCCCAGAATTGGAAACCCAAGGGCACCACATCTCTTGGTATGGTCAATCCTGTGAACCCTCAGGCTCCAGAACCACATCATAAAGGCTGAAAGAATTGTCAGAAGGTATAACACACAGTCTTTGTTGTCAGTGGTGTTGATTGTGTGTTGAGGTGCTCCCCCTGCCATACAGTCCTGACCCCTCGGACTTCAGTGCCAGCCCCCAGGTGCCTCATTTTTTATTGCAGCAAAATGGCGGGAGGTTTGGTTTTGCGGCTTCAACCACCACTCATGTTGTCCCTCCTGGCGGGGAGCCCAATCCTCAAGTCTTGAATAACCCATATCTTGAGCAGCGCAATCAGAATACTTTCACTGATCACTCCCACAGTTCACAACCTCAAACAACTGCTACCTTGTCAGATTACAATATAGACCTGGCCCTGCGTGAGGAGGGTGATGTCGCTAGGCAAGGACTTCATGCAAGGCTGGTAGGATCCAATCTGGAGGACAGTGACTCTAGTGGTAGTGGTACCAACACTGACATTGACAAAGATGAGGATGAAGAGGGTGAGGATGAGGGCAAGGGCAAGGATGAGGATGAGGACAAAGGAGATGAAGGAGAGAATAATGAATCCCAGTTTGGTTGGGGGGAAGCTCACCAACGGCAGAAGGGACATCCAGGTAAGAATTTCATGTTAGGAGTACCCTCACTGACTCAATTTACAGGATTTTCAGCTGAAGGACTCCCTACTCAGGTTCGAGTTGCTCGCCCTCTGACACCAGACTTCGAATTTCAATACTCATGCGATGAAGATGAAGACTCTGCCTGGATGCATCTCAACAACAGCAACCAGGTATTATTTTCATTATTCATTTGCATCATGCTCACAGTTTCTCACCTTTTAAGCCTCTGGGCACCTTACCAGGAGTGCAGCAGGAACAATCAGATCCTCAGGTGAGAGAGTAGTTCTGTTTTAGATGAGGCTCACGATATTTCAAAGACTAACACCTCAAAGGCCGAGGATGTATTGAAGCGCCACCATAAGAAAAATGGTCAGCCTCACCTTCCTGACCCTGAAATGCTCCAGCTGTTGAATCAAGTGGCGGAGTCTGTCGACCAAGTTCAGTGCTGGTCAAAATCCAAGAAACCCAAGGGATCTGACAGGCTGAGGCCTGATCAACTGGCTTGGTATGGACCATGCTGGAAAAGTTTTCTCAAGGAGGCCAAAGGAGAGTGTCATGGGCAGCATGCCCTGGAAAACCCATTCCCACCTTTAGTCAAGGAGATGCCAGGAACCATCTCTGAGGTTCTACTTTCAGTTCTGGTTGCATGGGACAAGAATGGTAGACAGTTTGAAGCTGGTACATACTTGTTTGTTCCTGAACTAATATCCCAAACTAATCTGTTTCATATCATGATGCAGGGGTCTGGCCAGAGCAGCAATATAACATGACACAATTGGTGTGTGGTTTACTTACATTCATAATTCCTTGTTGATGCATCTCACATTTGTACTACAGTTGTATGACGACCTGTAAACTTGGCGGTCTGATCTGAAGAAGACTGCAATAAACATTGCACCGCTATCATACTCGCTTTTGCCTCCGCCTTCGGTTCCTCCTCAACAATGTGCAACTTGGGTCGAAAACACTGCTAAAAATTTACTCCAGGGTGGTTTGTATTTACAGTTTGGAATAGACAAGAATGTAAGTGATTTTGCACTAAATATACCCATACTCATGGCAAGATCAACAGGGGCAAATGAGGAACTTTGCTAATCCTGCCCTCCGTGATGCATCCATTGCTTTTTTTTACACAGGACCTTACCAGATTGCATGGAGGTGGTGAAGGTACAACAGCTCTGCTAGCTTGCAGAGCAAAAGAAAGAAAGAGGGCTCTACCTCTGGGGTGAGAGGAAGGCTACTGACTCTCTTTGTGTTGGTCAAAGTGTGCCAGGCGATATGTTTGACCCTTAAGGGAAGCAAGGAAAGCAAATCCATGAAGTGATGCCAGATCAACTCTGGTGAAGCGTGCTGAAAGCATGTGTGTGGGAATGTCGAGCACGTAGGTGCACGAAGCGTGGGAATAGCGTGCAAGCTGGTGCACAGACATGTAAAGACTGGTGAATGATGACTGGTGATAATGGACTGTTGCTGGTGACTAGGGCAACAACTGAAGCATGTTGACTGAAGATAATGATTCTAACTCTGAGATACTAAGTGACTGCCATGATGGTTGGTGTATATTCTGGTGGTGGTAGGTTGTATGAAAACTTCCTAGGCCACAGGTAAGCTGTGCCTAGGCATGCTCCCAGGGCTCGGAAGCGAATAGGAAGCGCTCTAAGTATGTAAATGATGTAAATAAAGGGTCTATGATGAAATAAGATATGGTACAATGCTAAATATGAGAATAAACAAAAAGGGATGCACCAGGGGACTGGTTGGACAATGGATGGATGTGCTGGGACACTGCGCAACAATGTGCGACTGAGCATGGGAAGAGTGCGCTAAGTGCGTGCATGGGAATGTGTCATGTAATGTGGGAAAGTGTCATGCCTCTGGTGTGTTTCACGGGAAAGTCATAGATGGTGAGTCATACACTATACCAATTGTCATGAGTTGTAATATGGGCGATATATGCCTAGAGGAATCTCATTCCCTACAGCGGCCAGATCATTTTCGCACACAATTGCCAATATCATGCTTAGCCTTAGTTGCCACAGTGGTGACGTGTTCTCCTCCCCTTAATGCCATGCTCATGTACTGATTTTTCTATCTATAGTTCCACTGTGTCTTTGACAGTCTTGAGAAGAATGGTAATGGTAAACGTTATCCAAATTTCTCCTCAAAGGAATACTCACCAATCTACTGGAAAATTCTCAACATCATCAAAAATACCCTCAAGGATGAATATCATGGCCCTAGATTGTCAGCACAACTTCGAGAATGGGCCAAAGCCAGATGGTAAGTTCTTTTCATATGAAAAACCTCAACTGATTTCATTCATACAGGGCCAAAAATCTCAAGCTCAACGGCAGTGCTATGGAGGCGAGACATGACCACCTCCAGGTTATTCTGGACTAAATCTTTGTATTCTGCACTCTTCACTTACCCTGTAGTCACATTTCTTTTGATTCGTCATTTACTACTACTGTTATGTGCTTTCGTGTTTCCATGATCCAAGATTCAATATATGTCATTTGTGGCTATGCTACTGTATTGAGTGAAAAAATATGTACAACAAGCAATGTCTGCACAACTCCCATTTTCTGAGTGGTCTGTGAGTGTCTGTACAGCCATAGACAGAGGAAACCAGCACTATTTAGTCCTCACTGGGTGTGTCTATGGGCATCTGTACAGGGATTGACAGAAAGGTCTGCTACTGTAGTGAGCTAGGTAGTAGGGACCAAGCTATACGGCTGGGATGCTGTACAGAACATTATAGTTTACTGATGCAACTTGGAGGACTAGGCAAATTAAGGTGTGATACACGAATCTGGGATGTTTACAGGTATAGATCAGCATGAATACAGGACCTAATCATCTGCCATTCCATCCAGGTCGAGTAGCCCCAGTGCATCTTGATGCTCATTAATGAAATGATCATTCCCCTTTCATTTCAAGGTCCTTTGTCATATCCTGTATGCCAGACATAGATCCCATCATATTCCCACGCTTTCCGGACCTGTTTCCGGACCCCATATCCAACTCATTCCTGGATCCCCTATCCTGTCCACCCTACGCACATTCCGTCCAGCAAGACATCCGGACTTTACCTCCTCTTGGATTCTGGACTACATCCACCACCTCACATATCTCAGTCCTGTTTCCGCCCTGCCTTCCGGATCCCCAGATCTCCGGACCTATTCCCACCCTCTGTCTGAGATCCTGCGCCTATCCCCATTTAGGCATCTCCCCTTTCTGGTTCTCGGTTATCTCTGTTTCTGTCTTGCTGATTGATCCTTGTACTAGTTTCATCTCCAAGTTCATTTACATATGTTCCATCTTGGTTACCAATGTGTTTCTGCATGCTCGTACATAGCCTTACTCCTTTGCTTACTGATCCTCTCAGATAGCCTCTAGTATATAACCCCTGTACAACTACAGTAGAGTCCTCAGTCTGAATATCATCTGAGTTCCTGCTCTCTCATCTTAGTTCCTGCTCATTCCTGTGTCCTCTGGACTTGAGATAAGTCTCTTGTCATATTCTGAGTCTTAGGATTGCATCCTAGACTACATTTCCGACTCTACCTTAAGGGTAGTCCATCCCCTGTTAGTTTCTAGTCTGGACTTTGTCTGGATTAGTCTTATCCGCTTGCCCAGGTAATATCTGGACGTCCATTATCCACCCTAGTCAAATCCCAGAAACTCTGGACGACTGTTCTAGCCCCCAGAAATTAAGGGCACATACTCGGGAAAGGGGCACAGTGTACGAGCTGAGGCCAAGCCCTTGTGATCTGACCCCCTTGAGCACGCGACCTTAACATCCTTCAAGTAGCAGAGTCAGTATCCAAGTTGAAACGGCACCATGAATACCTGTAAAACTTACTGTACAGCTTCATAAATATCAGCCATCATGCAATGAAACTTTCCTGGTGCATCCCGCTTCAAGTCCTCAAGGAACTTGACATGAAACACATACGTCTCACTGAATTGATTCCCTGTTAAGTTAAACTTCCCTGGTGAGCCAAGTCTCTTCCAGAAAAGGGCTGCATAGACCTGTAAAATGAATCAATATAGCACAGAGATTGGTAGAAAGGATGGTACCACTGTTGCCACAAGTGTGAGTAATGGAATGGGGCATTCAGGACGATTGCCCTTGTTATTTGCCAGTTTGGCAAAGTGCTTGACAAACTTGATGCCGATAGACTTTGCACCACTGAAGACTGCCTCATATATGAGAAAGATCAGCAGGTCACCCTGGTAGGGTGTTTTGCCTATGGGTAAAGCATCATCATTCAACTGTTGATGAAGAATGTTAGTCAGAGGCTAGCAGCGAAGACTGAAGGACAAATTTACTTACATCAAACTTCAATGCATAGATATATGCATGCTGCTCCATCAATTTCTTTGCCTTGACCACATTATTGCTGAGCCGAAAGTAAGTATCAATGTTGGTGCACATGGCAACTTTAAGGTCACGGCACAATAATGGAATGCGTGGCTCCACCTCAAGTAATGAAAGATAGTTAAAACATAAGAAAAATTGAGACATGCAAAGGGCTTACTAAACTAGCAAGGTGAGCAGCATACTGTGCATCAGTTTGAAGACATTCTTTAATGGCGTGTACACTGCAATTCCCAGCCACTGTTAGTAGAGACTGCAGTGCAACTTGGTTTTTGTCAACTAGCTCAGGATAAGCCAGCCCATGATGCTATATAGATATATCTTAAGTGGACTATAGTCCTAAAAGTCCAATACATACTCTTCTGTTGTCATCCATTGTCTAACAGGATGTATCCTACATGAGAATTGTGCTGGCAGCTTTCCATGCTTACAAATCACCGCTTTATGGGGGGTTGAATGCTCCATATGGATATTTGGCAGTTCACCCTCATTTACACCCTGCCATCCCTCATTCTCCTTGATGGGATCAGCAGCTGGTGATAGGATCTGATGATGGACTTGCTTCTTGTACCTGCCAAGAAGGAACATGGCTGATGGCACTGGGACTTGCATTTGAAAATGCATTCTTCAACTGTGAGAATGAACTGAATGGGCCCTACAGTATGTTCCAAACCCACACAATCCCATGTACAAAATTTATCCTTGCTGCACTATTGGGAGACACAAGCAACAATTCTACTACAAGTATCTTTGGTAAGCTTGTTGTTTTATAGGCATTGCTGGACATACACTGATAACGTTCAAAACAGTGAGGTGTGCCATGTCACTCCTTCGAATGATACATTCAATTTACTGTAATTCATCCCAATGATAATCAAGTTCTGCATGGTCCCTGTGCAGCTGAATTTCAACATCCTCATGTCTCTGGCTCAGCGGTGTGTTTCATCTAACACTTATGATCTTTCCTAAGGTGCTCACAGCCTTGCTTCCAGTGCTCCACTCATTCTCACCTTCATGGTGTCCCAGATCAACTTGTCATTATTTGTCCTGGCGGCTCTTTTTGGTTTGGGCATTCGAATGCATTCTGAGCTAGAACTGAACCCACATTCACAAGGGTCTGGTCCAATGTTTGCACTCCAGAGCATCAGACAGAAGCCTTTGTCCTAGTAACCCTTAGTACTATCACACCACACATTATCTTCACAAATATAACAATTCAATTAAAATTAGAACTAAATTTCAACTACAGTTTTGTGTCAACATTAACCAGTGCAAGACATGAAAATAAGCAGTATGAAATGGAACACAAGAACATGGACCAAAGAAAGCAAGCACAGGAAGAACCTGAGCAGCAGACGGTATTGAGCTCACACCCTTGGTCTTCTGTGCGAGATAATGAGCATAAGAGGTTTTAAAAACAAAAAGAGACTAACTTTGCTTGCTGACCTGCACGAGTGGATGAATCAGTGGCATGGGTGTGTTTTGAAGCCGGGTTCAAGGATACATTCTCCCTGCAATTGTTGCTGACCGAGTTGGCAATGATATTGCATGTCGATGGGATGTGTGTGTGCCTTGTTCTGCGGGGTCCGCTGCTGTCATTCCCTTTGTTGTTTTGAGCCTCATCCACTTGAGGCTCATTGACGATGTTTGCTGAAGTGGAAGTGTGAGATGGTGAAGGTTCAACAGCTCTGCTAGGCTGCAGAGCAAAAGAAAGACAGAAGGCCTCTACCCCTGGGGTGAGAGGAATGCTACTGACTCTCCAGATGTTGGTCAAAGTGCGCCAAGTGATGTGTTCGACCCTTAAGGGAAGCAAAGAAAGCAAGGATCCACTGGGTGACACCAGGTCAACTCTGGTGAAGTGCGCTGGGAGCACGCATGCAGGAATGTCGTGCACATAAGGGCGCGAAGCATGGGAATAGAGTGCATGTGGTGTGCAAATGTGTAAAAGACTGAAAGATGGCATGAAGACGTGAACTGAGGCTGCTGAGTGGAGGGACTGATGATAATTGACTACTGCTGATGACTAGGGCAATGACTGAAGCATGCTGACTGAGGATGATGATTCTCACTATGAGATACTAAGTGACATGATGGTGGTTCTGTATCTATGGTGGTGGTAGGTGTATGAAAACTTTCTCCAGGCCACAGGTAAGCTGTGCCTAGGCGCGCTCCCAGGGCTCGGAAGCGAACAGGGAGCGCTCTATGTATGTAAGTGATGTAAGGACAGGGTCCATGACGAAATATAGTGTCATATAATGCTAAATATGGTCTGATAGTGAGAATAAATGAGAAAGGACTCACTAGGGAACTGGTTGGACGATGGATGGATGCTCTGGGATGCTGCACAACAAAGGGTAACTGAGTGCAGGAAGAGTGCACTAAGTGTGTGCGTGGGAATGCATCGCATAGTGCAGGAAAGCATCGCGCCTCTGGCGCGTTTTGTGGGAAAGTCATGGGTAGTGAGTTGTACACTGTACCAATCATCATGAGTTGTAATATGGGCGATATACACCTAGAGGAATCTTGTTCCCTACAACAGGATGGGTGAGGGACGCGAGTCCTCTGTAGAATCTTCTGCCATTGAAGATGCAGGGAGTGCATCTGGCCTGTTGCTGTTGGGCTCTTCTGCATTTCCAGGGAGGTGAGTAGTTGGGTGCGTGAATCCACTAGGGACTGAGTCAGCTGAGGGTGAATGTTGTCAAAGCTGGAGGGCTGCAATGCTGGAGAGGTCAATATGGGAGACCCAGGGCCATTTGACAAAGGCAGAAACTCAGATACATCTGGGTCATGTGACAAAGAAGGAAAGTCGGATAAATCCAGTGATCCAAACATGTTTGTCAAAGATGTATCCTGCTTGGACAACTCATCCATCATATCCGATGCACGATATGATGGCCAATTCTCGTTGTATAAGCTCTCTCCCTACAATGAACTGGAGCTGCTAGCTCCTCCCATCTTCTGATCTTTGAGTGCTGTGGCTTCCGCTGTTATCACAATGGTAAGCTTTTTTGTACAAGGTGTTATGGTTGGTCAGAGATGACACTTACGGTACACACGATACAGATAATCATGAAACAGTCCCACTACCTCACTCTCAAATTTAGGGTAAGCCTGGCTAAAATTATTTCCCAGCTTTGTCATCCCAACATGGAAGCTGCCCAGTGTAAGTTTGACCCTCGAGTTTTTGAGTTTCTAATGCAGAACATACCTCCAGACATCAATCATCCCACCTAACTTGACAGATGGACCCCCAATGAGAAGGCTGAAGGATAGGCCAGTGGCATCAGTGAGGCCTTTCAGAAATTGATTTGCAATGGTGGCTAGCTTCATGAGATTTCTTTGTGCATGTCAGCTGATAATACTATGCAGTGAACCCAAGCAGCACACACCGCTGCTGATCTTCGTCACTCCAAAGCTCAGCTTTTTCCTTACTGTGCCCTTGCTTCTGCACATGGATATACTCCTTCACTTTAGCCTTGATCTCCTCAGACTCGCCAGCATACAGGGCCATGGTTTCTTTTTTCACAAGTGCTACTCACTGACCATTTGTGAGTGATTGTGTTGCTTGTGCAACCTTGAGCATCTCTTGGATGGATTTCTGAACACAGTCAGCATAGTACAACTTGGAATATGCTTCCTGTTCCTGAAGCATTCGCATAGGTTTTTCACATTTGGTTATTTTG
The DNA here is from genome assembly GCF_016647635.1 of Suillus subaureus. Lineage (NCBI taxonomy): Eukaryota > Fungi > Basidiomycota > Agaricomycetes > Boletales > Suillaceae > Suillus > Suillus subaureus. Next base: position 298,437 of record NW_024538571.1, read on the forward strand.
CGCACAACAGCATCAAAGATGCCATTTGCATTGGCTTTTACTTGTTGCCCCACCTTCGACCTGCTGAAGTTATTCTTGAATCATGTATGTAATTTCTATCAAATATTCTCAGTGTCACATCTTTGACTATTTCAATGAAACTTATGGCTTTCTGTATGTCAGTTGCATTATCGTGTTCTTCCAGTGTTAATGGCCCCAATTTGGTGATATGATCTGGCTGAGGCTCTGGAAATGCTTCGAACCATTTTTCATAAAGGTCTGCAAAGAAGTTTTTGTGGTTTCTACTCTTGTCACTCTGCTTTTTGGTGAATTTTTGGTACCACAGTTCAAGCCACACCTCCTGCTCGGATGTTGTCCATTTATGAGGGGCCATCTATTTTCATAGTTTAGACATTCAGTCATGTCAGCAGAGGATTAGATACATACATTAATGTTAATTGATCTGTTGATTTACAAAGACTGGGTGTTTAGGCTGCAGTAAGTGAAATGAATATTGAAATGTAGTGTAAAAATTGAGATCAATGTCCCATGCACGGACACTGTCATACTCATACAGCTACACTACATCACAATCGAGAAGCACTACTAAGTAAATAGATCATGTAACAGCAGGGATTTCCTAAAGACTCTGAAACAGGAGTTTTTTTTGTGTGTATCACTGTCCAAGATCCATGTCTGGGACCATCACACAGGAGAATAAATCCTTGAGGGCCAATAGTACATCTGCAGCCTGTTTAGAGTCATCCTGAGCACTAGTATACCTTCTATCTGTGGCTCTCCCTCCTGACATACTATCTTTGATCTCTTTGAGCTCCTGTAAAATCTCCTGAACAATGCCCAGTACATCATGAATGTCATCCGAGCAGTGTGTCTCCAGATAGCAGGTATACAGTGCATCAAGTGTTTCGTGAGGGGGACCACCTAAGTAGGTTATTAGGCGATTTTTTTTCCTGTACATCCAAGTGTTCATCAGAAAATGTCAATCAGTACAAGGAGCACATCACCAACAAGCAGCATCTGGACACCACTGGCTTGGTTTGCTTCAGTGTCATCAATGTCTTATCAGACACAGGATTCCTAGTATTTATTATGATAATTGGATAGCGAGAATGCGAGAGATGAACTTACTGCGCACAATATCTTGCTTTCATTTTTGTACTGATTTTATTCTTGTGTCTGGTGTGAAATGAAAGTCTGTTAAAAACTCCAATACCAATAAAATGACTTCACACCATGTATAGTACACCTGTCTGTGCACTCATTTTGCTTCCTGGAGCTCTTCAGTGGTTTTGTAAAGCTTCGGTCTACCCATATCTGATGTAGTGATTGTGGTTGGTGTTGTAAGGGAGTTTGGTATTTGGTAGAGAAAGCTCGAGAATCACTCACACTGTATTTGGTTTGTGTTCCATTGGACTTTTATAGGTCTTTTACTAGTATGTACCAACCGCAATGCGGTTGGTACATACTAGTAAAAGATCTTTAGCTTGAATTTACATTGGCTTCCTGCTTATCGCATGATGTAGTAGATATGGACTTTAGTTTTATTGCTTTGTAACATTGTAAAATTAGCATTACACCATATACTACACAAGTCACTGTTCTCTAAGATGAGCACAAACAAAATCTGTTAAATCTGGCACAGGGTATACACACTGTCTATCGGCAGTTCCACAACAACCCAAACACCCATACATAGAATGAGCGTGTCTTGGATATAGCCATGCCCAGCTCAGCCACTGTTTTAAGATCTACAAACACAGTCAGTATAACACTGAGAGACTTTAGTATAGACACTTACTTCTTTGCATTCCTTTTTGGCTAAGCACAGCTCCACCTTCTCATCTTCACTCAATGCATGCTGCTCCATAGGATGATCAGGCCACAGAACATCTTCCTCAGGCCAATTCTCTAACCACTCCCTGTGCATCAGCATCAAGTACACAGCTTCTTCGCTACATGGCATCACTTGGTATTTTGTCAAGTGAGGCATCAGCCATGTATGCTGTTCCTGTGTGGGCTGCCACCTCTTGGACAACTAGGAATTGCTATGAGCTCTGGCCTGAATATCAACACTCAACTCGGACTGCATACCTTGATCCATGATTATGGGAGGAATGTGCAAGCAGAGTTGTATTGCTGCGATATCTTAGGTCAGTTTCAATCATCCATTGCGATATATCATTTAACGAGCTTCTAGGATTCACCCATAGTGCATATGGTATGTATGTTGGCATATGTGTCACTAGATGTATCACTAATCTACCTAGTAGTGAAATTTAATGTGTTGATGCTTAGAGAGCCAGCATTGGCCATGTCACAGTCTGGACGCACTGGCCATCCATCTAAACATCCCAAACTCATCAGGCATACACAGCCAGACACCACCCAGCCCTCAAATCATGTCAACAGGCATTGCATGTTCAGTTTGTTATGAACTAGGGTAGTTGTAACAACAGCAGCTTGATAAGAGCGATGGCTGATGTCATGATCAGGACCTTGCAAATACAAGGATCATAAGACAAGGCAAGAGAGAGTGTCTCTGACTTGAATATTGGTCTTTAGATGACTTAGGATTGGAGGTCCTAAGTGAAAGATGTTTCAGGTAAAACCTAGTAAGATTAAAGTAAAGAACTACTGAGTACATTGTTGAATATATATATAGTTGTAGATGATTTAGGGCAGGCATGAGTCAACAATGAGTCAGAGATAAGGAATGAGTCATCTAACAATGGCAGCAGCAATCGTAATGTAATACAAATGAGTCAAAGATGAGTCTAGCAGTGGCAATGTGCGGCTCGTGATGTAATACAGATGAGTAAGAAAAGGAAAATGAATAGGGGTGTCCATGACTGTAACACAGTTTGCAGCCTAGTGGTCAACTTGCACTTCGGACTTCTTACATTCCTGCCACCCTACCTGAGAAGGAGGATGAAAACGCTGTGGACACTGATGCTGGCCCTACCATTCCCACTGAAGATGATCCTTGGAATGAGATGGTGCCCTTCAACTCTTCATCTGAGGTGGACAATGTCCTTGGAGCGCCTGAGATGCCAATGGCTGAAAAGAGACACAGGAGAACTGCAGGAGTAAGTCTTCAGTGTTAGTATGAAGATAATGCCATAGTTGATCTTACATAGGACACTCCCATCTCCTCTTGGCTGCCAGAACGTCAGACATACATGAATGAGTTTCTATGACTTGAAGGAAGAGGCCAGGATTCAGACACCCTATATGCATGTGGTGCAGAGGATGCTGTGTTTTGATGTCAGGATTTTTTCTCTCTTGAGCTTGCATGTTGGTCATGCACCATAACTCCCCACTCTATAGAATCAAGGTGCATGGTCCTTTGATCCTCCAATTCTAACTTTAACAACGAGAAATAGGAATGGAGGGGCAGATTTTTCCACCCTGTTTCATTGAAATCCATGGGCCTGCACATTCAACTTGGACACCCTCCTGGTATCACTTGTCGCAGACTGACACCAGCATTTGGTGATGACTTCATGATTATCGATGTCCATGGTGTGCATCCAACAGGACTTGATTTTTGTGGATGCAAGCAGGAAGTTTCACACTTCAAACAACTACTCCATGCGCGCTTATTCCCTTCCATGGTGACTGACCCAAGAACAGCAGCAACATTTGCTGTTTTGGAGTTCTTTCACATACTCTCCTTCGAGTCTAAAGTGTCTGCATATGAGTTTTATCATAGCTTGGCACAGCGGACTGACAATACAGGAATCACGCCAATTCACATAGATTCATTTTCTAACATCATGTATTCAGATATACTTACACAAAAGATCAGGATCACTACTCAGTATTTCTAAGGATAGTCCATGAGTGGAGAAACATCAAAGCACTCAAATGTTCAGGTCATGGCCACCATCCTGCCAGAATAGGTTCCACTCAAGATGGAGATCTGGCCATTCTCTGCCCTGCATGCCCGCATCCTGGAAAAAACCTCCCTACTAACTGGGAAACTTCACCTCCAAGTCAGCAGTGCACAAGTTCCCTTATCAGAACACAATGAATTGACTGATGAATAGCTAGATGGAAGTATGCACTCTTTCTTGCTATAGATGCCAACTTTCAACTCAAGCACCGGATGGTATCAACCAATCAAAAAGATCCTGGCCTTAGCTGAGGATGGGGTTATTTTGTCAAAGAGAATGAATATAAGCGGTGTGATGATCATACCGGTGCTAGGTGTGTATGATCAATAGCATGGTTCTTCTCACCTTCAGAAAAGGAGATAAAGCACAGATCATTAAATCCATATATATTGACCCATCCACTCCTACTCCAGTCTGGTCCTAGGAATCCACCCTCCCATGTCCTATCCATGTCCACCTATCTCTGCTGGTGCATTATTTATCCCAAATGTCATTGCTAAACAAGCTGCAGGTCTTATTACACAACTACTCACATTCCGCAGTGCATGATGTTTTATTACCTATAGATTCATTGCGCTGAAGGTTCAACAACTCTGCTAGGCTGCAGAGCTAAAGAAAGAAAGAGGGCTCTAACTCTGGGGTGAGAGGAAGGCCTACTGACTCTCTAAATGTTGGTTGAAGTGCACCGAGTGATGTGTTCAACCCTTAAGGGAAGCAAGGAAAGCAAGATCCACTGGGTGATGCCAGATCAACTCTGGTGAAACGCGTGCATGGGAATAGAGTGTGTGTGGTGCGTGCAGATGTATAAAGACTGAAGAATGGCGTGAAGACATGAGCTGAGGCTGCTGAGTGATGACTGGTGATGATAATGGACTGATGCTGAGGACTAGGGCGATGACTCTGATGGATGCTAACTCATGGTGATTCTGACTGCTAGACACTACTAGACATGATGGTGGTTTGTGTCTTGTATGGTGGTGGTAGGTGTATGAAAACTTCATAGGCCACAGGTAAGCTGTGCCTAGGTGTGCTCCCAGGGCTCGGAAGCGAATAGGGAGCGCTCTAAGTATGTAAATGATGTAAATAAGGGTCCATGATGAAATAATGTATCATACTATGCCAGACATGAGAATAAATGGAAAAGGACACACCAGGGGACTGGTTGGATGATGGATGGACACTCTGAGATGCTGCGCAACAATAGGTGACTGAGTGTGGGAAGAGCGCACTAAGTGTGTGCACGAGAATGCAGGAAAGTGTCACACCTCTGGTGCATTTCACAGGAAAGTCATAGATAGTGAGTTGCACACTATACCAATCATTGTGAGTCAAAATATGTGTGATATATGCCTAGAGGATTCTCGTTCCCTACAGTGCACTCGCTAACTATGCTACAATTCTCACCTACACATTCCAGACATTCGTGTGCTACGATATAAACGACCAAAGTACATACGATTGAGGAGTTTTTCTTCCCCTGGGAATCAGCTCTATAGGAGAGTTGTTCTCACATTATTTTTGTAGACCTTGCACTATCCATCTATTTTGCTCCTTCTTGACAATCCTGCACAATTCGACCATTCTGAAGTCCATACCACTAGGATCTTACCCTTAAAGCTCTTGCAAGAATACTCAACCCGTGACTGGTAGTTTAGTGCTGTTCTTCACTTGCGCTATATCCCTTGCGACCAGCCACTCCATAGAGCATGGTTGATTTTTATTAACATCAGTTGGTTTTTGCCTGTGCTCCCAGTTGATTCCTTGGTATAGGAATTCAGAGGTATACCTACGGCCAGCATTCAAGTTTCTTAGGCCGATATAGATTATAACTCCTTCGCTCACTTACTTCCCTCACACATAATTGAAGGAAGTGCTTCAATAGCAGTCCTCTTGGGCCGATCAATTAAACTCGCACCTCTTAGGATAAGTAGTGCTAGTTGCTAACCGCCTAGTACCATTTACTTCTTCACAACTGGAGCCCACCACAAGGGGGCCATTTGAAGCTGGAAGGCAGATCGCTTAGGTCAAACAAAACCTGAGAGCTTCGTGCACTCGCAGACATCTTGCAAGAAGACTTTTTCTACCTGGTGAAGGTACAACAGCTCTGCTAGCTTGCAGAGCAAAAGAAAGAAAGAGGGCTCTACCTCTGGGGTGAGAGGAAGGCTACTGACTCTCTTTGTGTTGGTCAAAGTGCGCCAGGCAATATGTTTGACCCTTAAGGGAAGCAAGGAAAGCAAATCCACGAAGTGATGCCAGATCAACTCTGGTGAAGCGTGCTGAAAGCGCGTGCATGGGAATGTTGAGCGTGTAGGTGTGCGAAGCATGGGAATAGCATGCGAGCTGGTGCACAGACATGTAAAGACTGAAGGATGGTGTGAAGGTGTGAACTGAGACTGCTGAATGGACTGATGATGATGGACTGATACTGATGGCTAGGGTGATGACTCTGATGGATGCTAACTCATGATAATTGATTCTGACTGCTAGATGCTACTAGACATCATGGTGGTTGGTGTATATTCTGGTGGTGGTAGGTTGTATGAAAACTTCCTAGGCCACAGGTAAGCTGTGCCTAGGTGCGCTCCCAGGGCTCAGAAGCGAATAGGGAGCGCTCTAAGTATGTGAATGATGTAAATAAAGGGTCCATGATGAAATAAGATATGGTATGATGCTAAATATGAGAATAAACGAAAAGGGACGCACCAGGGGACTGGTTGGACAATGGATGGATGTGCTGGGACACTGCGCAACAATGTGCGACTGAGCGTGGGAAGAGTGCGCTAAGCGCATGCGCGTGAATGTGTCGCGTAATGTGGGAAAGTGTCATGCCTCTGGTGCATTTCATGGGAAAGTCATAGATGGTGAGTTGTACACTATACCAATTGTCATGAGTTGTAATATGGGTGATATACACCTAGAGGAATCTCATTCCCTACACCAGTACTTCAGAACATTGAAGAAGAAACTGAAGCAGGACCATCCAACTCACATACCTGTTCCTCTTCAGAAGCCTCTGTTATCTGGAACCTCACTTCCAACTCACCCCTAACAGAACCAGAGTCCAAGGGGGAAGATACTCACTTCCCCAGATCATTCAACCATTCACTACCCCAAGTCCCATTCATTACTTTAGACACTCCATCCACCGAATCATCACTTACCCCTTCGAACCCTACCCATGACCTGTCACCCGAAAGGCAAAACCTGTTCACACCCACACCTTTCTTACCTGTAACTACTTCCTCCCTGTGTAGACATTTAGCCATGCTCCCACCTACTTTACCTGACCCTGCATGCCATACCCCTTCAGCCCCACAAGGCCCCACACCATCTCAAACCCCTATCGCACAACCTGCAGCCATGACTACCCTGTATAAAATGCCTCTCCAAGGAACCGACACAGCACCCAAATTCAATGGAACACCCGCACAGCTACTCCCATTCTTTGAGGATGTGGAACAACTGGCCAACTACACTAATCTAGATCAGGAAAAGCGCATCAAGGTAGCCCTTCAATACGCGCCCATCAGTGAATTGGAAACTTGGGCATGCAGGCCTGCAGCAAAAGGGAATGATTGGAATAAGTTTGTTGATGCTATAAAGGCTATGTATCCAGGATGCAATGATGACTGCCGCTACACTCATACTGACCTAGAGAACCTCTGCACAGAACAAGCCCACATCCTGATACACTCCAAGGAAGAGTTAGGGCAATACTACTGCAACTTCCTCAAAGTCTTGCAATACCTAATTGACAAACAACAGTTAGTGGAACTAGAATGCAGTAGATTTTTCCTCCAAGGGGTCCACTCAATGGCCAATGCAGCTATCAGAAGAAGGCTCAAAATAAAACTTGTCACTCACCACCCTGATGACCCATACACATTAGATCGGGTATACAAGGCCACAGTTTTCTTATTACCTAGCATTGCATCCACCGCAGTACCTGTTACAGCGAACCGTAGATTGACTAGGATGGGCGCGACGATAGGTACTCGATAAGAGTACGCCTAAAGCCAGATCGTGTCCTCACAAATGTAAGGTTCTTAAGACAAGTTAGAGAGAGTGTCTCTAGCTTGAATATCGGTTATCGGATGACTTAAGATTGGGGGTCTTAAGCAAAGGATAGTTCAGGTAAAACCTAGTAGATTAAAGTGAAGTCTACCTAAGTACAAGACCTAGTTTATATAGTTGTAACCTGCTTTAGGGCAGGTGCGTATACGTCATCAAGACGAGTCAGAGATAAGGAATTGAGTCAGAGATAAGGGATGAGTCAGCTAGCGATGGCACGTGGCGGTCGTGCTGTAATACAAATATAGACGGGCACCTGTCTAGTGATGGCACACCTTGGTGCGGTCATGACGTAATACACATGAGTACGAAGAAAGAGATAGGGGGTAACCACTATTGTAACATTACCCCTCATTTAGCGATGAAGTCGCCGACTTCACATATCCTGGTTAGCCCAGTAGATGGGATCCGCATCGTAGTTGGAATAAAGAAGGTCGTCTTGTTCTTCCGTGATAGTAGGTTGCGCCAGGTGCTCAGCATGAGCGATGGCGTCTTGCTCGATCTCCCAGCGAGCGAGTGCGTCGTAGAAACTGACGTCAGTCCATACCAAAGGAATAACCGCTTCTCCTTTTAGTTCTTTACAAAAGACCGACAGATGACCTGGTGCGTACTCTTTGCAAACTCTGCAGTAATACGCGGGGCAGTTCTTATGATGGTGACCGGCGATGTGGCAGTTATGACATATGACGTTATCGACCGGCGATGTTTTCACAACTGTGACGGATGAAGACTGGTTTGGAGGGGAAGGCGACCGTGATCATTTGAGTGGTGCTTTAGTGGGGGAAGTGGAGGCAGCTCGTTTGGCGGCGAGGCGAGAGGATCTTCATTTGAGCGGGAGTCGTCGTGTGGTACGTACGATTGGGTCAGGAGAAGGAGAAGTCGGTACATCAAGTACGGCAATAGGAGGGATATGATCATCCTGATGTTCCTCAGTAGTTGCGACGTGAGTTGGTGGAGGTACGGGGACAGCAATGTGGGGGGAAGGTGGTCGTGCAACAGGGTTGAGAGCGATTCGCTCGGTGACGATGTGGATGGCTTCTCTGATAGCGTCTCTTGTTTCTTCCGGTAAGAGTTGGATTGCGGTATTACGAATGCGGATATGAAGATGACGGAAGATAGTCTGATGACGCTCATCATCAAGGAGCGCGGCGGTGCGATCAATGAGGCTGGCATCTCTGATAATCCTAATTATAAGGCCGCTAGAGATTGCTCCTCTTTCTCCGAGGAGACGATCTATCTCAATAGCGTACTGCTGCGGGGTGATGGCGGATTCGAACAAGGCACTGGTTTCGACTTGATCAATGACAGAGAAGTAGTCTGTAAGGGTGGAATCGTTGGTAAGGGTGAGGGTAGAGTTTGAAGTGGGTGGCGATGTTTCAGGGGGAGATGCGTGCTGTGCGAGGTTGGCAGTGGTGGCGGTCTGGTAATCTAGGAGTGTGAGGGGGTGGGCATTTCCTTCAGCGACGGTGTTCATGGCAGCGGTAAGTTCTTCGATATGAAGGATGCAAAGGTGTAGTCGTTCAATGTGGGACATTATTGGGAGTTTTACAGTCCGTGGGCCTTCTTATAGGCAGCAAGGATATTGGAAGCGTTCCTGAGATTCTCTTCAGGAACCCACTCGTTACTGGCGGACGAATATCCTTTCCACGATAAGAGATAGCGTCTTCGTTTACCCATTCCTTTATGCGATAAGATCGCATCAATTTCATATTCCTCTTCGTTATCGATGACATCAGGGGGTGGATCGTGGAAGTTCGGTCCGTGTACTTCTGTCTCGTGATAGGACGATAGTTCGGAAGCATGGAACGTGGGGTGAACCTTCCACTGAGGCGGTAGTTGGAGTGTGAACGTGATGGGAGACAGGACGGCAGTGATTGGGAATGGACCATATCGCTTGGGGGCAAGCTTTTGTGAAGGTAATTGCGTGATCAGGTTCTTCCCAGATAACCAAACTTTATCTCCAATCTTCCAAGGGTGATACTTCTGTCCGTGAGTTCTTTCTGCCATATGCTGCATCGCAAGGGTGTGGCAGGAGAGTGCTTCTTCTCTAGGCTTCTGGAGCGAGCAGAGTCTATCTGCTGCTGCGGGGACTGTGGAGTCGGATAAGGTATGAGGAAGGGCTCTTGGTTCGTATCCCATCATAAGGAAAAAGGGGGATGCGTTGCGAGAGTCATGTTTTCGGTGATTGTGAACGAATTCTGCCATGGGGAGATGTTCTACCCAGTTTTCGGGATGATTCCGACAATATATACGAAGGTACGTTTCCAATTCCTGGTTGAGTCGTTCGGTCTGTCCGTCGGTCTGGGGGTGATAGGCGGTTGACGCTGCTATGTCGTACTTCAGAAGCTTGGCAAGGGCTTGAGAGAACTTGGATACAAATTGTGGACCACGATCTGAAATGACCTTTTCGTGCAGGCCGAATCGCCGATAGACATATTTGAAGAATTTGTTGGCGACTCCTTCAGAAGTAATGGTTTTGGTACATGGGATGAGAATTACCCCCTTCATAAGCCCATGGTCTACCACGACCATGACAGAATCAAAACCCGTACAGGGGGAAGGTCGGTGATAAGATCAACCGAGATCTGAGTGAAAGGAGCAGCGGCAACGGAGGGGATGGGGACAAGGGGGGGGGTTGTCAGATGCGTGTCGGATTTCATTTGCTGGCAGAGAGCACAACCCTCAATGTATTTTCAAATATAGGTCCCCATAGCGGGCCACCAAAAATCACGCTTAACCAATTCCTCTGTTTTGCAACATCCAGGGTGGCCAGCAGTGGGGTGGTCATGACATCATTCTAAAATGAGGTGCGGTCCGGCAGGGCGGACATAGGCGCGGTCCTTGTAATAAAGGATATCGTCATTGATTTTCCAATCTGAGAGGGCGGGTCGCGGTAGGGGTGTGATCTTGGGTTGTTGTTCCGTAGTACTAGTCCCGTCTTTCGTTAACAGGGTGTCCAGCGAGATGTTGGTGATTACCCGAAGCTCGGAGGCATCGGCGGGGTACTCAACTAGGAACTTGTCATCTTCTAGATGGTAGGTAGAGACTTCTCGCACAGGTGGTGCGTAGTTGGTCGTCCATACATTGTCCTTTGTGTCAAAGGAGTCGTCTTCATCATCAGGTATAGGGTCCAGATCAGGTAGTGCCGATGGGACCGCTTCTTCATCGATTATCTCTTCGATTGTGGCGTGTGGTGGTTCTCCAGTCACCTTCCTAGGAGGCGCCTTAGGCAGCACTACAACCGGGATCGGTTCCTTTCCTCCTGCCTCTCTATGGAAGAGGGGAGGCAATCTATTCTTCTTTCATTCTCTGTCGACTTCTTCTTCAATCTGGTCACTCTTCTCTGTTCTGGAGAGTTCCAGTGTTTCCGCTTTCCACCGGATTACTGGGTCCATAGCGCATAGCCAGGGGATTCCCAATAAAATTTGATCACATCGGCCGAGCTGTGTGATGTTAAACTTTCCAATCATAGACCGGTTGTCTATTTTAACGATGAGGACGCAATATTTGGTAATGGCGCCCCCCTTTGCATAACTTCCATCCGCAGTAGTGACCCGGAATGGTTTCGAGAGTTTATGCGTTCAAATCCTGTGAGTCTTGACGAACTCTTCGGAGATAAAGGTTCCGGCAGCGCCGGAGTCTACAACAGCTGTTGTTTCAACGGTTTTCAGACGGGTTTTGGAGATGAGAGAAATGGGGACGCGAAGTTCCTTTCTTATTCCAATACTCTGTACAAGTCTGATGGTTACATTGGAAGATACTGACGTTGATCCAGTCTTCCATACTAAAAATCCTCTTCGAGGCGACGGACTGTTGTATCTTCATCATCTAGGTCACTATCGTTCATCTCCTCCCTTTGAACTGGGATCTTCTTCTTCTGCGGGCATGCTCTAGTGAGATGGCCTTTTTGGTGACAGGTGAAGCATAGTCCTTTCTTCATATGGTCACTTCTTTCGGCTTCAGTGAGCCGGTCTACCTCCATGGCGTTTGGGTCATGTCAGTCAATGGAAGGTCTAGGTACATAGCGCTGCCCAGAGGGTTTGGTGGTGATTCGATGGTTGGATCTAAATGTGACACCCCTCTGGTAGTTGCTATCAAGTCTCACGACCGTGGCGATGTACTTGTCGAAATCCGTAGGGATGGTTTCCATCTGGTAGACAGAATTAACGATTCCCTTCTTTAATCTGTCATTGAGGAACGTGATTAGGACGGCGTCTTGCTTAACACCGGCTTGTGCAGCGAGGGTCTTAAAGCTAGCGATGTAAGACGTGATATCGCCCGTCTGTTTCAACGTCCTAAGTTTGTTCATGGCAGTACCAACAGCATCGGCGGGTATGAAGGCTTCTTTGAATTTGGTTTCAAAGTTCGCGAAGGTTCCATAGGATTTGGCAGCGGAGTTGTCGACTTCAGTGTAGAAAGTGAGTGCCCAACCCATGGCACTATCTTCTGTCATATACGCGAGAGCGGTGATTACCTTCTTCTCGTCGGTATTGTAGATCGTAGCGTTAAGCGCGAAGTACACCTTAATCGCATACAACCATCGTAGAGCCTGCTGAGGGCTCCCATCGTAGGTAGACGGAGCTCCGGCTTTCAATTCTGGGGTATTGGTTGTGGTGGACATCCTGAGCGTCTGGTCAAGTGATGTTTCTGTTCAGGGGAACGTTCTCATTCTCTCTCTGAGTTCTTTCTTCTGGTAACCTCCCGGATGGAGAGGGTCGGTGGTGGTGGACTTTAATCTTTTGTTATGGCGAACCGTAGATCGACTAGGATGGGTGCGAGGATAGGTACTCGATAAGAGTACACCTAAAGCCGGATCGTGTCCTCACAAATGTAAGGTTCTTAAGACAAGTTAGAGAGAGTGTCTCTAGCTTGAATATCGGTTATCGGATGACTTAAGATTGGGGGTCTTAAGCAAAGGATAGTTCAGGTAAAACCTAGTAGATTAAAGTGAAGTCTACCTAAGTACAAGACCTAGTTTATATAGTTGTAACCTGCTTTAGGGCAGGTGCGTATACGTCATCAAGATGAGTCAGAGATAAGGAATTGAGTCAGAGATAAGGGATGAGTCAGCTAGCGATGGCACGTGGCGGTCGTGCTGTAATACAAATATAGACGGGCACCTGTCTAGTGATGGCACACCTTGGTGCGGTCATGACGTAATACACATGAGTACGAAGAAAGAGATAGGGGGTAACCACTATTGTAACAGTACCCATCCAACCACCAGTGCAGTCCTCTGCAACTACGACCCAAGCAACCACGCCTTCTACACCTGCCCTGCAACCTAATGTGGGGACTGTGGTAAAGAAGGAATACAGCCAACCGCAGTATAACAGTTGTTACTTTTGCAGAGGAGACCATTTTACGAAGACTTGTGTGATGCGCAATGTGCGATGAATACACAAGGGAAGGTAAGATAAGCATCACCTCTGATAACAAGATCATTATGCCCAATGGTCGTGGTATTCCCGGAAGGCAAGGAGACAGAAACTTCAAGCAGTGCATCAACAAATTCTTGCGTAATGGGCCCACAATGGGTGCCAATGCTACGGTTCTTGGTAACATGTACTGTCATGCTGAACTGACCATCCAAGCAGCGCTTGATATCGAGCCTTGCGCATTCATGCACACATGCACTGACGTCCAGGAAGATGTGAGCAAAGACAACGAAGAATTGATGTGCCTTGAACAAGAAGCTACCAGAGCCCGCGAAGTGTTCACAGCGGTAAAAGCGGATCATGCTAACCGCAAAGCAGGCAAAGGTAAAAATATGCGGTTTGAGGGCATCAACATACCACCACATCCCAAGCCAGGTCCATCATCAAGAACCACTGACGCAGTAGAAGAAGTAGTTTCCCCGCAGGTAAAGGCATCTGGGTCAAAGGCCACTAGTTCCCCTAATAAGGGCATGGTGGTTGTGACACCCATGGGTTCTTCAACCGCACCTGGTATGGCCTCCTCATCTTCGAACCCTGCGACCTCTTCTTCATCCTATGAACCACTGGCTGCCAACCAACCCTCAATGCAGTTCAGATACTCCTTCCTGCTGGAAGACAAGGATGTGGACAAGCGTGTAGTCAACCACATGCTAGATCTACCATCAGTGTACCTATGTGCACATTAATAGCAGTATCCACTGATGTTCACAAGGTATTCAAGGAAATGACCACAACCAAGCACATTATGGTAGGGACTATCTCAGTCAATGAACTAGGTAGTGTGCCAGGAATGCAAGATTTTCTAAAAAAATACGACAGCTGCCTGCAAAGGAATGACGACAGACACATTGTGGCTGAACACTTTGAATCCTTGAGATGTATCAGAGCGGTGACACTTCACAGCCAGATCCTCTCCTGCATCCTCGACCAAGGCACAGAGTGCATCGTAATGCTGCAATCTGTCTGGTGCATGCTGGGCGGTATTCCACTAAGATCCAACCACAAGCTAACCATGGAGTCTGTTAATACTTCAACCAATGAGACACTAGGAGTAATAGAGAATCTCCCACTAGACTTCAGTGCAGGAGAAATGCTATTTCAAGTTCAGGTTGTTCTGACCGCTAACTTTGACGTCTTGCTAGGGCGCCTGTTCTTTACACTCACCAGCTGCCATACAGAAGATCTTCCTAATGGAGACCAGGATATCACACTAATGGACCCAAATTCAGGGAAGGTAATATGCATCCCTACCATGCGTTGGGTAAAGAAATGTCCAGGTTGCAAAGCCAGCGTGCATGCTCCCTCAGGTGCGTGCAAGAAGGGTTTTTGATGATTGATGATTCACACAATATGCGAGGAGACAAATGGACAAATTCCTACCCACCACTCTCTCTTATTTCTCGTCCTACTACATAACTTCCTGGTTCTAATTTTTGTCTTGCACCAACTGCACAATACCCACTCTTACAGAGCAAACATGCCTTATTTTCCTTTTCACCTGCACAGTTCTCAGCATGCTATAATCATCTCATATCTACACACTCAATCATTGACCATACATCAGTCGATGCATTTAACAGTGTATATTCATTCAACAAAACCTGACATACACTGGTTTATAAGCTGGTCACAAAGAAGGTCTGCACGGTTCAAACCACCATGCCACCCGAGTATAGAATCACGAGAAGATTACCTGATGACCCATTGGCCAGCATGCCCCAATTGCCAACCCACCCGCCTGACTTCGTCCCAGGTGTCCACTTCACCCAAGAAAGAGTGAACAAATTGGACTTAGACCCTGCTAACTGGTTATGGCCAGAAGAGCTTGAGCTTATATGCTGGCTCATCCGGACACATGAATTAGCGTTTGTGTGGGACATGACCGAGCATGGTCATCTCAACGAAACCTATTTCCCTCCTTACAAAATTCCTACCATCCCGCACACTCCCTGGTCTCAATGCAATATCCCTATACTGCTGGCAACCCTTGGAGAAGTTATCCACATCATCAAAGAGAAGATCCAGTCCAGTTTTTATGAACTGTCAACTGCAGCCTACTGTTCGTGGTGGTTTTGCATGGTCAAGAAAGATGGTAAATCACTGCAATTAGTACATGATCTTCAACTGCTGAACACAGTAACTATCCGAGACTCATCACTTCCTCCCTTTGTCAAACAATTAGCTGAATCTTTCACTGGGTATGCGGTATACAGTATGATGGACTTATATTCAGGTTATGATCAGCGTGTGCTACATGAGGAGTCCCATGACCTCACAACCTTCAGAACACTGCTAGGACTGCACTGGCTAACAACTCTCCTGCAAGGGCATGCAAATGTGGTACAAGTATATCAAGGTGACTCCTGTTTTGCTCTACAGGACGAGATCCCGAAGCACACCTCCCCATTTATTGATGACCTCCCGATCAAATCAGTCAAAACGCGCTATCAAAGAGCTGATGGCTCATATGAAACCATAGTGGAGAACCCGGGAATATGTTGTTTTATATGGGAGCATTGCATAGTAGTGAACCGCATACTCCAGCGCCTGGAGAATGTAGGCGTAACCGTATCCGCTACTAAATTTGTCCTAGCTGCACCTACCACTATCATACAGTGGCTCAAAAAACTGTCCACATGTTTTTGCATTTTTTACTATTTACAATATTGTGTGAGAATACATAAAGACCTCAGTGACATGCTGATACCATATTGTAGTGCTGCTTCAGGGCTTTGGATTGAGCACCACATCGTGAGAATCAGAGGAGATATGGTGGAGATACAAGGCTTACAAAATCATGACTCATGCGGACAGTTTTTTGAGCACATATTAAAACTATATAAATCATCATTTATGACACCATAACAATCATGCCACCATTAAATAAATTATAAAGTGGTGTCATTATGTCATTTTAAAACCATATCTAACTATACAAACCAAAAATTTCCATATGTCATGGTTATATTCATCATGAAAGCCACCCCCCCTGCTCAAAGGGATAATATCCTCTCTCTTTCCTATTCTGGCCTCTCTGCTTGTCAAATTTCCTCTAGAACTGGAGTATCCAAGTCCACTGTGGCCAAGTTCATCAAAGAAAGTCACACAGACAAGGAAAACTTCTGTGAAGGGCGTCCATCCAAGCTCACCTCTACTGATAGGAGGGCTATTATTCAACATATCACTACAGGAAAGGCTGATAATGCTGTCCAGGTCACCTATTACATGAATTCCACCATCACATTCCCTGTCTCTTCACACACTGTGAGAAACATTCTCAAGACAGCTCATCTCAGGTCAGTAACAAAGAAGAAAAGGCTCTCCTCTCTATCACACATATGCAGAGAGGACTAGCACCCTTCTTGTTTCACATATATACCTTGCCATCTGACCCAATCCTATTTATTGTGGTCTTATATGATCATATAACATGCTTCCAGTCCATGTAATCCAATTCTGATGGGCTAAGGCAAAGGTTAGTCATCTCTGCATATGTGTGATAGAGAGGAGAGCCTTTTCTTCTTTGTTACTGACCTGAGATGAGCTGTCTTGAGAATGTTTCTCACAGTGTGTGAAGAGACAGGGAATGTGATGGTGGAATTCATGTAATAGGTGACCTGGACAGCATTATCAGCCTTTCCTGTAGTGATATGTTGAATAATAGCCCTCCTATCAGTAGAGGTGAGCTTGGATGGACGCCCTTCACAGAAGTTTTCCTTGTCTGTGTGACTTTCTTTGATGAACTTGGCCACAGTGGACTTGGATACTCCAGTTCTAGAGGAAATTTGACAAGCAGAGAGGCCAGAATAGGAAAGAGAGAGGATATTATCCCTTTGAGCAGGGGGGGTGGCTTTCATGATGAATATAACCATGACATATGGAAATTTTTGGTTTGTATAGTTAGATATGGTTTTAAAATGACATAATGACACCACTTTATAATTTATTTAATGGTGGCATGATTGTTATGGTGTCATAAATGATGATTTATATAGTTTTAATATGTGCTCAAAAAACTGTCCGCATGAGTCATGATTTTGTAAGCCTTGTATCTCCACCATATCTCCTCTGATTCTCACGATGTGGTGCTCAATCCAAAGCCCTGAAGCAGCACTACAATATGGTATCAGCATGTCACTGAGGTCTTTATGTATTCTCACACAATATTGTAAATAGTAAAAAATGCAAAAACATGTGGACAGTTTTTTGAGCCACTGTATGTGCAAACGTATTGGATGTCAGATGCCAGTGCAGCAGATGTAACGCGCACAAAATCAACTGCACTCTATGGAGCGGCCAGTCACAAGGGATATAGCACAAGTGAAGAACAGCGCTAAACTACTGGTCGCAGGTTGGGTATTCTTGCAAGAGCTTTAAGGGTAAGATCCTAGCAGTACAGAACTTCAGAGCGGTCGAATTGTGCAGGATTGTCAAGAAAGAGCAAAATAGATGGATTGCACAAGGTCTACAAAAATAACGCGAGAATAACTCTCCTATAGAGCTGAGTCTGGGGGAAAGGGAACTACTCAATCATATGTACTGCAGTCATTTATATTGTAGTGTGTGAATGCCCAGATTGCATAGGCAAGAATTGTAGCATAGTTAGCAAGCGCGTGATGAGTCTATAGGTAATAAAACATCATGCACTGTGGAACATGAGTAGTTGTGTAATAAGACCTGCAGCTCGTTTAGCAATGACATTTGGGATAAATAATGCACCAGCGGAGATAGGTGGACATGGATAGGACATGGGAGGGTGGATTCCTAGGACTGGACCAGAGTAAGAGTGGATGGGTTGATATATATGGATTTAATGATCCGTGCTTTATCTCCTTTCTGAAGGTGAGAAGAACTGTGCTATTGATCATACGTGCCTAGTGCCAGTATGATCATCACACCACTCGCCACTATTCTGCCATGATTATGATGTTTGGTATGATGGACAACTATAATACTGAGTACACTGAACGACTTCACATTGATTTTGCAAAGGACACTTACTGCACTACAAATCACAAAGATGAATTTGTGCAGATGATGCAGTGGCTCAAGCACAAGGAGAAGATTATGCACCATGACAAGTATGTCAACTGGCGATGTGCTGGTGCTGAAGAGACTATGCCTTACCATTTATGCCCCCCCGATATGACTTTTTGTCGGCTTCTGTTACAGTCGTGGTTACCCCCTTATTTTCTTTCTTCTCTTACCTGTGTACTACGTCGTGACCGCGCCTCGCTGTGCCATCATTAGACTAACCACTTTCTATGTTCGTTGTATTACATCACGATCACCACATGCCGTTGCTAGGTGACTCACCTTTCTTATCTCTGACTCATTCATGACATCACTGAGTGACTCATCTCTCTTATCTCTGACTCGGTCAATGACATATGCATACCTGCCCTAAAGTTACCTACGTCTATATATACTCGGTCATGTACTTAGCTAGACTTCACTTTAATCTTACTAGGTCTTAACCAGAACATCCTTCACTTAGGACCCCCAATCCTAAGTGTCTGATATTGATATTCAAGTCGGAGACACTCTCTCTAACTTGTCTTAAGAAGCCTTACATTTGTGAGGTCTAGATCCAGCTTTAGACGTTACTCCTATCGAGTATCTATTGCCGCGCCCATCCTAGTTCGCCGTAACAGCTTCAATCAGTTTCAAAGCACCCTACTGCAAAGGCCATCAGTATAGACAAGCTCGTCAAAGATTACAGTGCTACCTATTTCCATGAAGCACTTGCATGCTATATCACACAACTCAATCATGCCAATGATCCTATCCCCCTCCATAGTCAAACACTGGATGTGTTAGCGCAGGATGTCCATTTCCCATTCCAAACTCTCCCCATTTTTCACAGGGTAAAGTGGCTCTCAGTAGACACTCATGGTCATGGTGATGCAACAGCCACATTGGACTCTATACATGCCAGACCACAATGCAGTTCAGGTTCAAGTCTGTGGCCTTGCTGTTCAGATACTGCTCTGGTGAGCATTTGTGGGAATCCAGATGTTGTTAGTATAGAAGGTATGTTTCGCCACCACTATTTGCTAAGGATGGAGTCACTCACAGTCGTCTGAATCTAGGAGTCCATGTTGGGCAAGTGCGAGTCATTTTCTTGTTACCCTCAAAATCAGTTCCACTCCTGTTTCCACTAACAGTCAAGGTTCCCACTCACTTTGCTTACATTGAATGGTTTGAACCATTCACTTCAGCTCCCGATCAACATCACAGACTTTACAAGCTCTTGCAATCATTGCACAGTGGTGAAAAAGTAGCAAGTATCATGCCATTGGCAAATATTGTGCGTAGTGTCCATCTGATGCCAAATTTTGGAGCCATTGTCCCACAAGAGTGGATGAGTGATATGGTTCTCAATAATTGTAATACTTTTTGGTTGAACTCATACATAGATAGATATACTTTTTCTTTATTCAAATGATTATTGAGAATCTCATTGTGCTTTATCATCTTTCAGCTGGTTTTATCTTAATACTTGTAATTACATAGAATTCTCTGAATTACATTGTTTTATCAAAATTATGTGTTTTTTCCTCTGGGAGGTTTTTCCTGATGCTGCTAGTTTGAGTGCACTTGTTATCAAATGAAAATTTGCTTTGCATGCCAAAAAGGAAAACAAGTGAAAGGAAAGTAGAAAATCAGACAATGAGTGGCCTTTTTCGGGTGGCTATCTACTTGTTTTCTTTTTTTTTTTGACAAGCACTTAGTTTAGTAGCCACTGACTAATCTAGTTCTACTAAACATGCTATATTGGTGACCATTTGGGAGGTACCGGTCTGAGGAAAAATGCTTTTATGCACTCTCCATGTTGTATGGGATGTGTGGGACTCTATTACACCTGGTGACCTTGTTCAGTAGAGGGCCTGGGTGGTTTAATACCCACTAAAACCTCTGGGTTTGTTACCCAATTTTCAGGGATATGCGTTGTTGATGATATTATTTCTGACCATGTTGTTTTGACTAGTTTTTGTGTGTTTGTATCTATTTTGTTGGCGATTGTTCTATCAATTGTTATTCTCATGTTTATTTTGTTTGTCCATCTTGTTTCGATTGTTTTATTGGATATGTTTTTGTTTCCTATTATTCTTTCGCACCCGATGGCCCAGATCAGATGGGCAGATTCAGATATTAAGATTTGGAAGAGTCTTGATGCACCTGGTATGTGTTTTGAGTTTGGTATGTTGTTGTTTGTTGGTGTAATGTTTTCAGTGTTGTTGTTGTTTTGTTTGCTGATATGGATTGATCTGCATCCCAGTATTGTTCCTATCATTATCCTTGGCCATGGGCTGTATTTTTTGGGCCATATGTCTTTTATTAGTTTCCAGATTTTTCTTCTTTCATTTGAACAGCATGTTGTTAGTATATGTGCCATTGGTTCTGTTTCATTATGACAGATGGCGCATTTTGCTCTTTGTTCATATTGGGGTATGTTTGACCAGAAGTCTCCCACTTTGTGTGTGCTGTGTAGTGCTTTATATAGGAATTGTTGTATTGGTCGTTGTATGTCTTTTCTTCTGCATTCTTTCCAGATTGTTTTGTCTGATTCTAGGTTATTTGATATTTCTTTTATTGCATATCTTGCTGTTTCAAGGTTTCTTTTTGTTGTTCTCCACTGTTTTATTTGGTATTGGTTTTTGAGGTTTTGGTATGCTAATGTTTGTGTCATTTTGGAGAGTTTTGCTCCTTGTACATCAAATTCTGTGGGTATTTCTAAGTTGATTTGATCACATGTTTCTTTTTCAGCTCCTCTCTTTGCTAGGGAGTCTGTGGCTTCATTTCCTTCATTTCCTGAGTGTCCTTTTATCCATTCGAATGTTGTTTGTGCTGATCTCTTCCTTAGTTGGTATGCAGTTGCTTTAAAGGTGTCTGCATTTTCGATGTTTGTCCAGCCATTGTCTTCCCAGGT
The DNA here is from genome assembly GCF_016647635.1 of Suillus subaureus. NCBI lineage: Eukaryota > Fungi > Basidiomycota > Agaricomycetes > Boletales > Suillaceae > Suillus > Suillus subaureus. The sequence goes on from NW_024538571.1 coordinate 319,775, forward strand.
TTTGAGATTCTTTGTGAGTCCTTCAATGACGTATTTTGAGTCTGTTTTAAAGTTGATTGGGATGAAGGGGTCTGTGTTTTGTAAGGCTACTAGTATTGTGGTGAGTTCTCCTATTTGGTTTGATTGTGATGGACCCAGTACTCTTATTGCTTTATTTTTTTCATGGTTTTCTGCTACCCATATGCTGCTTTCACATTTTGCGTTGGCTTTGCCATTGTTAATGCACGATCTGTCCGTGAAGATTGTTATTTTATCATCTATGAGGTTTAGTCCTCTAGTTGGTTTTTCTAGTCTGAGGGCAGGTTGTGAGTTTGTGTTTTTGTCATTTCTGAATATTCTGAAACAGTCCAATAGACATGTTCTTATAGTCAGGGATGGGTCAAAGGTTATTTTGCCTTTCATTGTTGTGAAGGTTTGGTTGTTTTTTCTTTTCTGTGGTGTGTTAGGGTGAGGTCATCCGTGTTTGATTTTGCTAGTGGGTTTAGTTTTTGGTTTAGTTTGTTTAGTATCATGTTTGCTGAAGCTGCGCATTTGTGTGGGTTCAGGCAGCCATTATTTCTATCTGTTTTGCATGCTTGACATGCACAGTTTTTCCTAGGCGAGTGTTTTGGTGATGTTGTGTTGGTATGTATTCTTTTGCTGGTTGTTAGCAGGTCTTTGATTGTGTTTGTTTCATGATTTGTTTGAAGGCATTTATCTTTTGATTTATTGTATGTTTTTGGGGGGGCTCCAAGATGAAACCAGGTGGGTAGTTGCATTTTAAGGTTTTTTGATAGTTTTGGAGGCACAAAACTCAGGTTGAGTTTTTTCGCTGTTTTTAGCATTCTCCGTATGTTTTGTGGGATTCCTCTTGTCTTTGGACCTTGTGTAGGTGGGTTCCAAGTTTGTAGAAATATGTTCATATCTTCATTTGATTTAATTCCATTTTTTTTAGGTTGTTTATTAGCACATCTGTAGTGAAGGCCCATGCCAGTCTGCTGGGTGAGAGGTCAAGGAACATTTTTTGCCAGGTGACTTTGATTGCTATGTTTCTATTTTTTATGTCTAATAGATCTATTCCTCCTTCTTTTTTGGGTCGATATAATTGATCTAGGCTTATGGGCGGTGAGTTTGCATTTTCCCATATAAAGTTTTTAATTATATTGATTAAGGCTTTTTCAATTTCTTTTGGCATCCCTTGGGTTTTAGTTAGGAATTGTGACATTCCTCCAGCTACCATTTGTGTTATGAGTTGTTTCTCATCAAGTGTCAGGTGACCTTTATTCCAGTGGTCTAATGTGAGTTTTATTTTGTTGAGTATTGGTTCCCATGGTGTGGCATTATTTATTCCATTGCCTATCCAGGCACCTAGTGATCTTATCAGGCATCCATCCTTTGTTATTTTGATGTTTTCATTTATTGGAGTGTCATCTGGGTGTAGTTTTCTTGATGTGAGTACTCTATTTCTGTGTTCTATAGAGCCTATTGGGATTATCTCAGTTTCTTTGGTGTTGAATCTGGCTCCTGAAGCATTGCACCATTTTTTGAGGGTGTTTTCTAGGTTGGTGAATCAATCTTCTTTTTTTTTAGGAATATTGTCGTGTCGTCTGCGTATAGGTTTATTATTAGTTGGTTGATTATTCCTGGAATTTTAAAACCTTGTATGTTTTTGTTGTTTCTTAGTGCACACACTAATGGTTCTATCGCAAGATCGAAGAGAAGGCAGGAGAGTGGGTCTCCTTGTTGGACGCCTTGTGTTACTTTGAATGGTGAGCTGAAGACTCCATTTATTACTACTTGGGTTTGGGTATTTTCATATAGGGCTTTTACTGTGTTTATGAAGATTGGGGGAATGTTAAATTTTTCTAGTGTTTTGTATAGGTATTCATGGTTTATCTTGTTGTATGCTTTTTCTTGGTCTAGAGCTATGATGGCTCCATCTTCTTCCATTATGTCAGCATATTCTATCATTGTTTGGGCTAATCCTATTGGGTCAAAGATAGATCTTTTTGGTACGAATCTGCTTTGGTCTGGGTGGATCATTCTTGTTATTTCTTTGGCTATTTGCATTGCTAATGCTTTTGTCAGGAGTTTGTAATTGGTGTTGAGTAGTGTTATTGGATGGTAGTTTTCTATCTCAGTGTGTTCTTTTTTTTTGAAGATTGGGCACATCCATCCTAATGAGAATTTTGTTTTAGTGTCAGTTCCATGTTTTTGGATGTCATTTATTACTTTCATGAATAATTTTATTATGTTGAAGTTAGGTTTGTTGTTTCTTATGTCTTCTAGGTTTTTTTCATGCATTGTTTTCCAGAATTTGTATGGAATTCTGTCTATGCCAGTTGTGCTTCCACACTTTGAGGAGTATAGGGCATTGAGGATGTGGGATTCATTGATAGGTGTGTTGAGTGGGGAATTATCCAGTTGTTTTTGTTCTATTGGTATGTTTTGGAGTATTTCTTGTCTCACCATTCTTCTTATTACTGATGGGATATGGTCTTTTTGTATATTTTCATGGTGTGTTTTTGTGATCTCCGCCATTTGGTCTGATCTGTTTATGAGTTTGTTTGTTTTTGGATCTCTTAGTGCGTGTATTATATCTCTTGGTTTTTTTGTTTTGTTTATCTTAGACCAGTATTTTCCTATTTTTTCTCTGTTTTTTGACCATTGTGCTTGTGCTTTGATTTGGTTGTTTTTATATTTCTTTTTTTCTAGATGGTTTATTTCACTTTCCAAGAGGATTGTGTGTCTTCTTTGGTCTTTGTTCATGTCTAGTTCATTTGGGTTTTTATTGAATCGTTGTAAGTCTTTGTTTAATTGGTTAATTCTTGAGTTGATTTTGACTAGGTGTTTTTTTGCTTCTTGTTTTGCTATTTGTGTTATTTGTGTTTTGAAGTCTTCCCATATTGTCTGTGGGTTGATTGATTCATTTCAGTTCATGTGTAGTTCTTTTATTTCTTCTTGTATTTTGATTGCAGACTCATGTATTTTCTTCTGTAGTTCTTTGTTGTGTAGGAGGCCTAGTGGCCAGGTCCATCTGCCTTTCCCTGTGAAGGGTGTGTTTGGGGGTGTGTATCGGACTGCAACTAACTTATGGTTGGTTATTATTGATGTTGGTCCTGCTTCCCATGTGGATAAGCTTTCGTATATTGTCGAGTTTGTGTATATTCTATCTAGGTGAGATAGTTTGTTGTTGTGGCTGTGGTGAGTGAACAGTCTATTGTTTGGGTAGGAGCATCTCCATGAGTCTTGTACATTGAGCGCTGATCTCATGTTTCTTAAAGCTTCTGTTGCTTGAGCATTTTCGAGTCTAGCTGGTGCTCGGTCAATTGGATCTTCCGTGAGGTTAAAGTTGCCTGTTATGAAGTCTATTTTAGGTGAGTTGTTTTCTCTCCAGGATCTTGTGATCTCTTCCCAGAAGTCTTTGTATGTGTTTAGGTTGTTTGGGGCATATATATTCAGGACGGTTAGTGTTTTGTCGTTATGCCAGTTTATTTTGAGTATTGCCACTCTTCCTGGTATTAGTTCTATGTGGGTAGCTGATTGTGTGTTTAGTATTTCTTTATTCATGATAAATGCTACTCCGGTGGAGCTTCCTGGTCTTTCTTGGTCATGTGAGTTTATGATTTCTATTCTTCTTGAGTATAGGTTTCTAATTTGTGTTTTGTGGTCTTTGGTTAGGTGGGATTCTTGTATACAGAGTATGCCAATTTTTTTATCTCTTATTGTTTGGTGTATTGATGCCCATTTAGATATTTGGTTGTGTCCTAGGGAAGGGGATGCTCTTCTGTTGACATTTAGGGTTGCAATTAGTAGGTTCACTCTTGTTTTTTTTTTGGTGGGTGTTTTGTGATTCACTATGGTAGGTGTTTATTCTGCTGCCAATCTCTTGAGGAACTTCATCAGGGATAGCCCTAGTGGTCTGAAGGATGTCCCCTCTGTCTCTCATGAGGGGGAAACCAAGACCAGATTGAAGACCAGGGAGAGGGGGTGGGTGGTGGTTTGTTGTAGTTGTGGTTGTTGATGTACTATACTTCTCGTACAATGATCTGAGAGGCAAGGTTTAACATATCCCAGTTAAACATGGTGAACATATGTCAGTGCTGTCTTAGAATGGGGCCTCATCTTCCATAATATTCTCGCAGGGACTTAAGCTTCTCAGCACAGTGAGTTCTTGACCTAAATAGGTCTCTGCTTTTTGGCCAAGGGCCATTGGAATTCTCATTGCTTTCCTGTCTCAATTGCTTGATCAGTATATTTGGGCAGTGAGTGTGGGGGGTTTCTTATCGCATTCTGTTTGATAAGATTTAAACCTGTCAGCTTAGTCATTCTATACAGTGTGGTCAGAGGGAACTGTTTAGTGACTTATTGTTTTTGTGTTCTTGTTTTCTTTGGGGGTTTATTTGTTTTGCAGGTTTGGACAGCAGAATGATGGGATTCAGGTGATGTAGGTACTGGGGTGAGGATTAGTACTGTAGGTAGGGAGGTGGGGTTGTAGCATGTAGCAGTGGTTATAGGACAGAATGATTGGGGAGCTGGTTTTAACTATATATGTGTGTGACTTAAGAGTGTGTGCGCCTTCCTCGTCCTCTCCCTCTTCCTCTCTGGTGGGTAGTGGTGGGGGTTCTCGCATGCTTGGGGCCATTCCAGAATGGAATATCTGGGAAGGGGCATAGGCCCTGCAGGTGCGCGATTGAGTGACACAGTGCAGGGGATGAAGTAGACTGTGGTACCGCAGCCATCAAGGTCTGAGGGGTAGGAGAAGCTGTGGATGTACTTGTGGAGGTTCTTCCATGTTTCTGGGTTAGACATGGGGCTGTTTGCGAAGACATTATAGTGGGGTAGGGGTAGTCCACCACTTATCTTGAAATCCAGGTGTTTAATGGTGATTGAGTTGATGAATTGCCAGATGTGGTATTGAATGGCATTTTCTGGGATTTCAGATTTGGAGAGGATTTCTCCTAGATCAAATCTCACGATATCTTCAGACCAGGTGTCATATACTGCTTGTTTGACAGTGTCGGGGTCCATGGTTGAGAAGCCTTGCAGGTAGATGAGGAGGGTGGGGACACGGTCTATGGTAAAGGCACTAGCAGCAAAGGAGATGTCAGGGGATGACCATATACACTGGGAGAGGAGGAGGGATTTTGCTTCATCGGTGATGTTATATGCTAGAAAGCTCAGGGGGTAGCCCTTTCCTTCCTTCCCTGCTTCTGGGCAGGGTGGAGAGATTTTCACATCTTGGAGATCCTGGTTAAGGGATTCTCCAATCTGTATGAAGGCTTTGCAGGCATGTTCAACTAGGATAGGTGTGACGATGCTTAGATTTTTTCCATCGTAGTCAAAGATTCAGAAGAGGATCTTAGGGTTTGGGACTTTGAGCCAAGCAGTGATGACTTTGGGGGCTTGGTAGTCGAAGAGTTGAGCAGCATGTGCAAGGTGGATGCTAGGGAAGTTTCTGTTGGGGATTGGGGTGAATTGGGGTAGGAGGATGGTTGCGTTCAGGGCACTGCTCTTAATTATAGAGCAGTTTTGTTCTGCCATTGCGATGTGGGCATGCAAGTTTATCTCCTCGATCACAAGGGTGCCAAGGGATGTAAGTCTAGCAGGAGGCTCAGTAGGGGGGGAGTGTGGGGATAGGGGTGGGGAGATTTCCATTTGCGAGTCCTTGTTGGTCTCTGGTGCATGGATTGACTTTGATGCATCTAGGATGGGAGATGTCTCTGGGGTAGTTACAGAGTTGTGGGTAGAGGGTTCATGGGTGGTGCTCAGGTTGGGGGGGGTTGGTGGGGTAGATGGAGGTTGTGGGGGGGAGATTGGGGGCATGGCAGGTGGTTGGGTGGTCTTTGCATTCATGTCTGAGTCTCCTTCATTTTCCAGGGTATTTTCAGGGAAGAATTGTGGTCCTGAGCGGGACACTCTAGTAGAGGGATGGTGTGAACCTAGGGGTGATGGACGAGCAGCGATGCTAGCGCTTTTGATGCTGGAAGGTTCTTTCATGTCTGTAGAGGAGGATGAGTTTATCTTTTCTGTGGGGGGGGTTATAGTGAAGTTTCTTTGCACAGGTTATGATGAAGTGAAGCATAGGGGGGGATGGAGGCATGTTTTTCATGGCCAAGGTAGGAAGTTGTTATCATTGTTGGGGCAGCTGTGTTGGAAGTATTATAGTGTCATGTCTTCAATCTCTGGTCTTAATATTATGTGTGGGGGATCTCAGAGGGTGTTGATCTGAGACTTTTAGGTGTTAGTTCTTGTTTTTTATTATGTGTGTGAGGTGTGTTTTTCATTTTAGGTTGCTTATCTTTACATCTTTGGGGCACATTGATATGTTTTCTGACATTTCTTGCTTGGTTGTTTGGCATTTTTCGGCATTTTTGGGTTTGGGCAATTGGTTGGTGTCTGTTTTCTGGTTTTTGTGTGGTTGGTATTTTGTATTTTTATTTTGTTGTTCTGTCTTTCAACAATGTGATACATGGTGAAGTGGTTGGCATCTGCATCATTTTCTTTTTCTTTTTCTTTTCTTTGGGAGGCTAGGGAGGGGACCCTAAGAGTTTTTTGGACTTGTTCTTGAGGCTTTTTCTAGCATGGGAGAACTGTACCAGGTGGTGGTGCCTCCCTCTACTTGTTTTCACTCTTGCTTTTTTGTGCTTTTTGGACAAGAAAAGTTGAATATAAGGAGGGTAAGCAACCAGGTGTTTTACTGATGTGCCTGTCTTTCAACTCATTCTGAGCCAAAAATTTGACAATGACCTACCAATGACCTTGATAGACAACCATACCCATTGGCTCAACCTGCACACAAGCAAAATTGAGATTCGCCCAGCAGAAAATGCATGGAAGTCTTCCCCTGACAATTGGCTCATGCAATTCACTGTCTCAGGCTCTTCAACACTAGAGAAGGCTGGCAGTGTCACTCTTGTTGACATGTGCAGCCAAACATAGGACATGATCTCCAAGTAGTGATGTGCACAGCCCAGCTTCAAGCCATGGGCCAGGCCAGGCCAAAGTCACGGCCTGGTGACAGCTTTGGCCTGGCCTGAGATTATGGAAAGCCAAAGCCACCAGCTCAAGCCATGGCTTATGTCATATACTAACAGTGCCTGCAGCACCCCAAACTACTGATCATGATTGGACTGATGATTGGACTGTACCTTTAACATATGGCTTCTATCTCACTTTGGCCTTTGAATCACTTTCCTTGTGTATTTCCATGGGCCAATATAGTATGTCAATCAATTACAGTGAGTTGCACATTCTTTCCAAGCTTGAAACAACTCATTTTGGTCTTAGTGACTGCTCCTTTGCAAGTTTCTTGTGATTCACAAGCTCGACGACCATCAGATTTGTTTTGAGACATATGTATGCCTCCATGATGGTATGTTTTTTGTATCTACCTTCTACTACTTGCCTCTGATGGCTGGAACTGTCCTCACAGACAGCGATGATGAATGTCATGTCAATGCGTGCCCAGTCCAACAAACTAAGCCCACTGCTATCCTCCTCCAACATTCCAAGAGGGCAGCTCTCCCATCACAAACAAAGGCTATTAATGCCTTTTGTGCAGCAGAGGCTGTGAAGTGCATGGCTGAAACTCAACAAGTTGCTGATCCTGGTCACAGCTTGTCCCAGAATTCATCCTTCAGCGACTCTCCCATGCTATTAGGCTCAAGCTCTGCTGCACCCAAGCAAGGCAAAAGGGTGCGTGTTGAAGAAATGGCTGCAGTAATTGATTCGAATCAAGTCAATGATGATGGCCAATTCTTTGGAGACAATGACAATATGGAGATACAGGAGAATGCATATGTTAATCCAAAGTGTTAGTACCATAATCTACCATAAAAATGATCTACTAACACCACTGGTCCACTCAACCATCAGCAAAAAAGAGACGTGTTGAGGCCCAGCCAGATGACGTTGACACAGATGGCATCCCCATCGATGTTGATGTCCAAGCAATTGTTGATGTGTCCCCGACACATGAAGGTAAAACAGCTGACATTGATCATTTTTTTGGGCCAGCATTTGAGAAAACAGGGCCAAATGGGAAGGTAAAGAAGCACTGAAAATACAAGGGCTGTGCATAAGACTCCAATGTCATTGATTTTGTTCACACACTCACTCGTATCTCATAGGAATGGTTGTGTTCTTGTGAGTGAACCTACAACTCTTCGCTGGCATGCAGAAGCCAATTTTGCAGTACATGTTTGTTATCACTGTGAATATAAACTGACAAGTACTATCACACAGGGAAAATACCAAACTTGGGCCAAAACAAATAGATTTGAATTGATGCTGCCTGGTGACATCAAGGACCACAAAGAGAAAGCTGCACACGCTCAACAGGCTATCAACTCACATTTAACTGAACAAAAGCTTGCGGAGTGGGTGGTCCCATACTCTGATAAGCTATTCAAGACAGCAGCTATTGAATGGCTTATAGCAACTGATCAGGTGTGTTTGTACTGTTCAATGGTAGTTCTATTGTTAATATTTGGTGCGTTTAGCCGATACAAGCCCTTGAACATCTGAAATTCAAGGACATGATTGATGTGGCTGCTCGCACGACTAATGGCATCAAAATTCCTGGAAGGAAGGCAACACGTGCAGAGATTATGCGCATATTCAAGAACCACTTAATGAAGCTCAAGGTGACTTTGAATGTATGTCTACTGATTCTCACCATCTCACCATATATTTTCTGATGGGAGGTATTTTCATGGATAGAGTGACAAAGTTCAGGGGGCCGTCAATATCACCTGTGATGCGTGGCAAGCCAGCAATGCAGATGGTTATTTTGCTGTAACTGGCCATTGGATCCAGGAAGACAGTCCCTTGATGTGGGACTGCTGAAGTGCACTGCTTGGGTTCACCAAATTGAACAATGCCCATAACAGAAAACAACTCAGTGGCACACTGTACAAGGTATTGGACCGAGTTGGCATCGCACATAAGCATGGTCATGTTATCTGCAATAATGCCGCCAAAACAGCACAATGCTCGAGGAATTCGCATGGATATACCATCAGCAATACAAAAAGGTGTTCCCTTGGCATGAACAGAAGATAAAGTAAGTCTTTATATTATTGTACTTCATATCTAACAGTTTGGGTAGCTGTCTAGCCTACGTTGTAAATCTTGGAACCCAAACTTTACTCAGTACCTATAGTAAATCTCTGCACTATACTCCACATGACCCCAAGGCACATGAACCTGACACTTCAAAGATGGATGAGCATGACGAGATAGGACTAGTTTGTGCCATTTGTGTCAAGGTCTATCTCATCTTTACCACCGCTATAACTGACTAACATCGACTAATGATTTAATAGGAGTGCTCATCAGCAAAACGGAAGGAGCTTTACAAGCAAGTTCAAGAGAAGGCTGGTGTCATACCTTCAACCCAGTTGCTTCTTGACATGAAGGTTCGGTGGTCGTTGACATACGTCATGCTCAATCATGCTGAGAATAGCCAGAAGGTGTGTCCATAATAGCTCACAGCTGCCTGTGCTCATATCAATTCTCAGCATGTCGACGTTTTTGTATATGAAATGGGTTTGCAGGAGCACAACCTTAGAAAGTGCGCCAAAATAGATTATTTGAGGTTGACAAGTGCGGAATGGATTCGCGTTGGACAGTTTGCAGACCTGCTTTTGGTGCGTGTATTTCAAGTTCAAATGATTTTCATCTAACGACTAATGTATTGTTTTATTGCAAGTATGCAGACATTGCCCAGCAGGCATTCTCATCGGATGCAGGCACCACGCTACACCTTGCAGTTCCTGCCCTCGAGGCACTCCATAAGGCATGGTCTTCTCGTGTGGGCCAGTTAAAGTATTCTCGTTTCGCACCAGCGCTGGAGGCAGCTGCCAACAAGATCAATGAGTATTATGAGAAGACAACAGAGTCTTCTGCATATGTTATGACTATGGGTTTGTCTGTGTAGTTAGCTCATATAATGATTGCTAACGCTCAATGCAAGTGCTCGACCCCATGGGGAAAATGGCATATTTCAAAAAAAACTGGCCAGAGGATCTTCAACAAGATGTGCTTGCATGTGTGGAACGAGTGGTGAGTCAAACAATGCATTGTACATATCTTAATCTTTGACAAGTGTGAAAGTTTGAAGCTTGCTACCTCGAAATGGGTGCACATGCATCAGCACCCCAAACTCGCATCAAGATGGGAAAGGCGAGCAGCCTCAAAAAGCTCATTCGCCAAACTCAAAGCTCGGACGAAGATGAGGATATTCCAGCAGCAGCACCATCAGTGTCAGCTAAACCATGGCAGGCTGATTTTATGAAGTATATGGACACATTGGAAGCAGCACCTCCGCCTGGGATGAGCACCATTCAATGGTGGGGTGTATGTTCCATTCATTTTCTCACTGTTTTATATTACTTACCTTTCCTTCGCACAAGATCAATGCCCAGAGATATGGGCCGGTGTGGTCTTCGATTGCGCGAGACTATTTGTTGATTATGGCGTCGTCCGTCTCCAGCGAGCGCGCTTTTTCTCAGGGCGGGATAACCATCAGCAAACGCTGCAATCGCCTTAAAGGGGACATCGTCGAGGCCCTCCAGTGTGTAAAATGTGCTATCCGCCACGACCTTCTTTTCCGCGAACCAGGGCCGTCGTCCCTCGTAGAAGATGAACTTGATGCGTTCGAGATTGAAGAGGAGTCTGGTGAGAAGTCTGAGGTTGAAGATGAGGGTTGGGATGGTATATTTCTCGAAGACACTCGCTGTGATGACTCGGAATCCGATACTGACATTGATTTACTGTAGTATTTATGTTGAATACATATCTTGTACAATATTGCATATTTTGCATGCTTGGGCCACGGCTTTGGCCTGGCCTGGATTTTTGACGAGCCAGAGCCATCTGAAGCCGGGCCAAAGCCGTGGCTTTTGGGCCAAGCCGGGCCAGAACATCACTATCTCCAAGAGGTTGTCCCCTCTGGAGGATACCCGCTACATTGTGGTCACACATAATGGAGCATCCAGCGGTGCTTTCTTCTCAAAGGTTGACTTGCCTCGATATGGTCTTGATTTTTTCGTCAATGAGGATGGGGAATTGCAGTCTCGCAATATGTGCAATATGGTTGTCGATACCATTCAGTCGACTGGAACGATGTTGGGATTAACCAACCAGCTCGTCTTGCGTCCAAAGTCACAAATTGCCGATGAGCATCCACGCACTGTCATCATCCCTGACGGTCGTATCTCACATTCCAGTGATGGCAACCACACCCGCGTTACTATCACTCCTGAAGGCCCTCAAGTGACGTACCAGTTGTACAGGGTTGATACAGATCTATGCTGTCTCACTGGGAACATGGGTCTGACAAGTAAGCTCTATCAGGCGCTCCTTCATGCTGTTACCAGCGGCTGTCTACCTGATCCCCTTACAGGTCGAACGGGGACAGAGGAAGCATTGCAGCTCCTGCATTCTGCTGCTTGCCAGCCGTTCATGAAACTTCACTCTCGCGATACAGATCTTTTACGTGGGATCAGTTCATTGTCAGCCAGGCGCGTCTGGTATCCCATTCATCTCCAAAAGATGCAGACAGTTTCATGGTCGTCCCTTGCACCCCTTGCACAGCACTACGGTTTTCATCTAGTTGCAAAATCTATCATGGACTATGGCAGGCGGCTGTCAAAATTTTTGGAAGGGTCTGCAAACCTTCAGCTTATCTTTGATCTTCTGCCGTCCACTGATCACCTTCTGGGGCGCACATCCATTCGTGCCTCAGTGGTCTATCCCGAACAGTTTTCTTTGCCTTTTCCACATGGTAACACAGATGGCGTGTATACTCCACACGAGGTCCCTGATAAAAATGCGGAAGAGAGGGCATTCAATGCGGCCCTCATGGTATACCAGTGGCCAAGCAGACTTCCGGTGCAATGAGATCTAGTGGGTTTGTTGACTTCATGGGGAAAGGTCCAGGGTGTTTGCGGATCCCTCAGCTTGCGGTACTCCAAAGATTGGCTTCAACCGGCTTTTCCTCGCATCTTCCTTTCTGCGTGTGATCGCTGCCATAGTGCTACAGAGGAAGACAAATTTCAGCTGGTGTTCACCCTGGCCTCAGCATCTTACAGCTCAACGGACAAGCACGCGCTCATCCCGACACTCTTAGCCTTCTCCATAGTTCCCGAAATTCGCAATCTACCTCGCCTTCCGGAGTTCACCTCCTATGATTTCTCCGACGGCTTTATGCCTTCCCGTGCCAGAGTGGATAATCTCGGCAATTCGTGTATGAAAAAGTATGAAATCAGTCAGGAGAGTCGCACAACTGCAATACCCGGGGAAAGTAAAAAGGCTCTACAAAGGCGTCGTCGCGCAGCTTTCGACAAAATCTGTCGCTCTCAAAAAGAACTCATTTTCAGCAAAGTTTGGGATGCTTGGCCGTGCGAAAAACCACCGACATTTGATACCCCACAAGCAAGCTGGTTCAATCTCAATAAACTGTTGAAGAAACTTCGCCCGGTATTTCGTAGTTGTTGGGCAAACCGTTGTTTGAAGGAGCACTTAAATGCCCAGCAAGTTACTCTCGACCGATTCTACGTTCCCGATCCTCCTCCAAAACTACGCTCGAGATATAATCCCGATTCGAATCTCGATGATGTTACTTCACCAACCTCATCTGTTAATGCACAGTACCTTTTTGACAGGAATCAACCCGTTATACGCACGCTCGGGTCTTCCCAAGTTTCACCCAATACCCAACGGAGAGATATGGTATCCGCAGATCCCAGTGTCGCATCGTCGAGATTGCAAAAGCTGATCAACGACTTTCGCGCTGGAGGAAGCACTAAGTTTCACGAGAACTATGCTAATGATCTGGACCGGAGTAGGTCTCTTCTCTGTGAAGAGAGGCTCGTTGCCTTACCAGATCCTACGGCGTACACTATGGAAGTACTGCTTAAGCACCATTCTCTGCATAGTCAACGGTTTCAAGATTCACTCGCCATTATCACAGACGCCCTCTCTCCTGCTTCTGTCGTTGAGAACGCGTTGTACAATGCTGGGTTGTGGCCCCGAGTTACACCAAACTTTCTCTTCGATCGCATGGCATCTATATCCGGAAATTGTTTGGGAAGGGCATGGCGTATGGCTCTCATTCGCATGTCGCAGATACTTCTCCAACTGCAGCGCTCGCGGAGGCTGGTGGTCCTTGCTGCTAATAAAAACTGGGTTGAGTTCTTCAAGGAATTGGAGAATGAAGAATGCGAGGGATTTGATCCGGAGCTGTACCCTGACTGGCTTTTAATACAGGTACGCTATAAAGAAATCAAGCGTAGATGGTTGCTGATGATAGCATCCTCAGATCGAAAGTCAGTTCTTAGTACGGCCAGTCCAGGTCAAGGTTGCGCTGGAGATGATGTCGCCATCCACAGGAGGAAATACTTCTCTTCAGCTGAATATGGGCGAAGGCAAATCCTATGTGATCGTTCCCCTCGCAGCAGCCGCACTTTTTGATGGCCACAGACTGGTCCGAGTAATCGTGTTGAAGTCGTTGTCGGTTCAGGTGTTCCAGCTACTGGTTGAACGACTCAGTGGCCTTGCACAGAGGCGCATTTTCTATATCCCGTTCTCCCGTGCACTCTCTACTGACTCATCGAAGGTGCAAATGTATCGTGACCTGATGCAAGAATACATGGACGCCAAGGGCATTTTGGTCGTGCAACCGGACTATATTCTGTCGTTCCATTTAATGGCTGTTGACCGTCAACTGTCCCCCAAGAATCATACCGCTCAAAATATGCTTCAGGCTCAGTTATGGCTCGACGATCACACACGCGACATTCTGGATGAAAGCGATGAAATTCTGCACGTCCGCTACCAGCTAGTATACACTGTGGGTCTCCAAATATCGCTTCAAAGTCATCCAGAAAGGTGGACGACGACACAACAAGTGTTGAGTCTGGTCGCGAAGCACGCCGCTCGGCTCATGAACGAATTTCACTCACGTTCAGAAGTGTCCATTCGCGAGCACGGAGGGTTCCCTTTCGTTCGTGTTCTCCACCCGACAGTAGGCGAAGCATTGGTCCAATGGATCGTAGACGATGTCATCGATGGCGCGCTTGAAAATATCAGCTTCGATCAAGCATCTCTTCAAGTGAAGCAAGCAATCCATCAGTTCATCGCAACTGAGAAGATGTCCGACCGCAGTATTAATTTGGTGGAGGATCGTTATAGACATACCACCGCCTGGCCCGGCCTTTTGATCTTGCGTGGATTGCTAGCATATGGTATATTGGTATACGCCCTCAAAGAACGTCGCTGGCGCGTAGACTATGGCCTTGCCCTAAAGCGAACCATGTTAGCCGTCCCTTTTCGTGCTAAAGACATGCCATCGCTGCGGGCTGAGTTTGGCCATCCGGATGTTGCTATCACCCTCACATGCATATCGTACTATTATGCGGGTCTTACCCACGAGCAGCTGATGTTATGCTTCGAGCTTCTGCTGAAGCAGGATAATCCCACGCTCGAGTATGAGTCCTGGGTGCTTGGGCTTCCGTCTGTCCCAGAAAGTTTGCACCACCTTAGCGGAATCAATACGGAATCCGCAGAGCAGCTCCGAGATCTTCAGGAATTATTTGCATGCAACAAGGCAGTCATAGATTTCTACCTGTCTCGAGTGGTTTTTCCCAAGGAAGCGAAGGCATTTCCAAAAAAGCTCACCTGCTCCGGGTGGGATCTCGCTCAGGAAAAGAGACATCTTACAACCGGCTTTTCTGGTACCAACGACAATCGTTGTTTGTTACCAAGTTCAATAATCCAGCATGACCTTGATTACCAACGCAGCACGAATGCCCGAGTCCTGGCGTTCCTTTTGCGCCCGGAGAACAACTACTACACATGCATACCGCCTGGCCAAAAGGTATCACATTTCATCAATGCCCTTATCGCCCAAACCCCCGAGGTCCGCGTGCTCCTGGATGTGGGGGCGCAGATGCTAGAATTGAAGAATCAGGAATTGGCCGAGACATGGCTTCGAGTCAAGCGCGACGCCCAAGCTGCAGTCTTCGTGAATGACGATGATGAAATTGTTGTTGTCAGTCGAAATGGGACAGTGGAACCCCTTGTGTCATCCCCTTTTGCCCAGCAGCTTGACCAGTGCGTGATATATCTGGACGACGCGCACACCAGAGGAACGGATGTCAAACTTCCTTCTGGCTTCCGGGCTGCTGTTACGCTTGGTCCGAAAGTCACGAAAGACCGCCTGACGCAAGGTTTGTAATTCCAGAGTTCATGCGTATCAGTTCGACAATAACCAATGGCACAGGATGCATGCGAATGCGAAAGCTGGGCAATGGACACTCAGTCATGTTCTTCGCTCCAACGGAAGTTGACCGAGGCATTCGTTCGGCGACACAGACCCTGCATTCATTCAAGCCATGTCCAGCCTTGTCGACACTACTGCTGTATTTCATGAGCGCAATCAGTGGGCGCAAACTGTTCTAGTCACACATGACTTCGCTCGTACGGTGGGGACACTCTCTTCGTTTCAAAACGCAAATGATTATCTGCGGCCAGTCAATTGGGTTATATCCAGTAACGTTGGACACTCCCCACTGCTGGTGGTATTGAGCCCGAACGAAGTGAATACACTACCACCTGTCATCCGCAGAAGCAATGCAGTTCACCTATGCATCTATACGCCTCGCACAACAAAAACAATGCAGGCATGCGACAACCTTCGCCTTTACTGTGTTCCTTCGACACCACAGTTGGCACCATTGGAACCACTGATTTGCCAGCTAAACCTTTTTGCCGCCCAACTCTATTTTTCCAGTTATGAGAAGTATATCCACGCTTGCGGTTTCTTGGGGCTCAACGCACCAGATTTGGGGGATGAAGACTTGATGGTGGACAGTGATGGATTTGTCAGGGAGAATCGCCCTAGCAGAAGGGCGTCATGCCTGTTCGAGTCATCCCAGCTTCCTCGGCTGAAAGAATTGTTCGGAATGAGAAAGAAAGGCATGGGATATCTGCCAACTCACCTCGGAAAAATGTTCAATAGCCGCATTCTGACTGAGGAAGATTTTCTCAACTGAGCACCTGTCTAAGGTACGTCTAGGCGTCTTTCTCCCAGGGACCTGACTGACTGCAGTTCTAATCAACAGCGACTAGGGCCTGATGTAATATTGTGACGTTCTTCGTAAATGTATTTGTAGTCGAATCTGAAACGTGTTACTGCTTGAGTAGATTCCATGTCAATCAGAATACTGGAGATTTAAGTTTATTCTGCCGCGTAGTTGAAACCCATTATACCATGTCTGATGCTATGGCGACGGCGGTATGCCAATTCATACAGTTCTTCGGTCGGTCATTACTCGTACAATACAGCCAGTGCCAGCGACTTCCGTCAGCTACAATGATGGTCAGAAATTTATATGTGAAGCAAGCTCCAGACGCACCTTTTCATGCCATCCCAAGAGCACGCTGCCGCTCACATCACCCCAGCCCGGCATCCCCATACCCTTGTAAAGGTACTTCATCAAAGTGTCCTGAGCATCCTGGGAGAGCGCTTTCACGACATTGTTTATTTCTGACGATTTCGTGCTATTCAGTATCGAAACAACCGTCTGCAGCGTTAGGTTCTTGCGCAAATGTCAGCGTATTGGTGCAGTGTCGTGCAACAACAGAGTCACCTTAGCCTCCTCTACATTTGGCCCATAAGGTGTGCTGTCAAGCGCGATCCCCAGGGCTCCTGGTATGTCTCCTCTGCGCGAATGAGTGGTGCTTAGGTTAGATCACATTGCAAAGTAGCGAGATGGGACTGTACTTGGCTAATGTGCTCCGGACTGCTGCCTGCTTTTGTTTCGCATCGCTTAAGACCTGTGCGGGATCGCGTGGATCTGGTTCACAAAGCTCGGCCTCCAGTAGGACATCTTCGTCATATGCATCAATGTCGATCTTTCTAAAAGACATGGTTGTTGGAGTGAAATGACCAGCAAGATGCTGCGATTGTTGCAAGTCACGTGTCTAATTATAGTGATAACCGAGCATCCTGATTCCTGACTTGAACATGAATTCTTCACACCAAATGATTATGCACTTGTAGTTAGTACTAATGAAGATGTCTGTTCTGGAGCTTGTATCGAAGAATGCACACAACAACAAAAATAGAAGTCAAACTCGACCTAGAGGGCCCCGGGCTCGTCTACCCGACGAGTCCCCCTTGACACGATAGACGTAGTGTAAGTAAGTCAGTCAATAATTTAGTAAAACGACAATTTAAGTTGCTTATCGAACCACCAAATGGAGATAATCCAAGACCACTGCACGAAATCGGAGTAACTGCATCCCAAGCTTTAAGTGGAAGACACGTCCAACAGGCTATCAAAAGGTGAGACATTTGGTCCTTGCACACTGCTCGCAGAAGGCGATGGTGTGAGATATGCTGATGTCAGAGGACGAGGACTGTCAGACTGTGACTGGAGCCTGATAGAGTTGCGGCTAGGTAACGGGGGAGCAGCTGCGTTGGTCGGTCGACGTGACGGAAGAGGCGGGGGAGCGCGCTTGATTGCAAAGCTGGTATCAGAGGTAGGTCGGCTGCTTGAAATGGAAGGTGGAAGCAATTGTGGAGATGCGCGACGCGGGTTATAGTACACATCTTCTTCTTCGACAATTTTCGCCGTCACCAACCTTGACTCTTCCTCATCTTCAGGAACGGTACTAGTGACACTCTCTGTATCGAAACCACGTCCAAATCTCGCAGATAGATGGCCCGTGTCCATAACACGACCTCCGAGAAGGTAACCGATATCGTCTTCGCTGTCCTCGCTGGCGGTAGTATGGTGCAAGTCGTCTTCAGATGACTGCCCTGAGCCTCGATAAGATGATGACAATGATATGTTTTCTGTATACGTAGAGGGGAACAACCCCTTCCGACCGTTTGATAAAACGCCAAGCCACCAGTCATCCAGGACTTCATGAATAACAATAATTTCGTCACCAGCTTTAAAGGTGAGCTCATCTGATGAACCCGTAAAGTCATGTAACGCCCGAACAAGCTTTCGTGCATATTGGGAAGGCGGCTTCATGATTTGAGTCGGCATTTTTGGGGACCCATTAAGTAGCTCTTTTGCTTTGGAGCTGGATGATTTCCGAGAAGAGGATCGAGAGCTTGGAGGACGGGGAGAGTCGGTGATATCTGTCTCAGGGTCGTCATCGTTCGTGAGAGTTGCAAAGTTATCTCTGTCTTTCTTCCCTCTTCCCGTCACCGAGTTCATAGCGCTCGATGCCCAACCGGTAACGTTCATCTTCTTACCCGACTTATCTGCCTTTGGAGTCTCGGGGGCACCAGATGTGACATCACTATCAGAACGTTTCCGTGTAGCATTGCTATCGGAACGTTTGCGAGACGCCCGCGACGATGGTCGTGAGATAATCCTGTTCCCTGCGTCCGACTTGCGGCGGGTAGAAATAGGGGACGAATGGTGCTCATCGGAATCGTTAAAGGAAGCTATTGCACCAGACGCATGGGAAATCATGGATCCCTTGGATACAGAATTAAATTTGCCATCGTCTGTGGCGCGTGAGAAGGCAGGAGGGTGAAAGCTCCTCCGTTGAGTCTCGAACTTTGCCAGAGTGGACCTGAACATATTTGGGATCAGAGCTAGATACAGGCTGGCTAGGATGAACATACTCGTCACACCAGTTTGCTTTCACATCCTGTAATACCTCGTAGTACTGCTTGGCGAAATTGAGCTCGAGATCCAAAACCGACGTTAACTCTCGAAGTTGTTGTATCTCATCTTCCTGAATAGCCTGCATTCGGGAGCGCACATCCTCAGCAGTTTCTTCGCTACGTCCTTGTTAGCAAGTAAGATGATTGATGTGGGCGTGTTACTCACTAGCGCAAACGGCTGCGTTGAAGCTCATCCTCAGCTTCTCGTCTCTCCTTTTCTTTTTCCTTCTTGCTGCTTTTGATCTTATCTAACTTGGTGATAGCGGCATCATAGCTCAACCTGTTGAACTCAGGGTGAGCACCTTCAAGACAGCGGGAGCACTAGCTTGTCTTACCTCCTGCTCTCCAGCTTCTTCCGCTGGTGTTCATAGTCCTTAATGTCTTGAACGAAGGTCTGGCAGGAGGTGATGAAGGTATCCTGAAAAGTGAGGGCGTACGCCTCTTGCAGGGTGGCAACCTTGCAATGGGCTTTACCCAACTTCACCAGTGATGTCCCTGGACATATCAACTAAGGGAAAATAGATTGACAAAAAGAATTTTGGCGTACCGAAAGCAGAATCATCTCCAAATTCTTCCCCATGGGAGATCATCACGATTCCCAGTACATCCAGCGGCATGAGTTTCTCCGTCTCTTGTGCAGCGGTTGATTCCTTCTTTTTGGAAAGCACATGCTGGTAATCTTCTGCAGCTGCCTGCAGCCTTATCGCATACGATGTCAATTGGTTCTATGCAGTTCTGCGAAAGGCAAACGCACTTCAGGATCCCTTCTTTTCGGAGCTCGATGTCCTGCTCGATGTCCTTGAACTCGTCCGTGACGATAGTCTTATCTCGGGAGGATATTTTCTCACCAGCCCACTGTTAATTCCAACGGCACTTGAGTAGAGAAGTCACGTAATACAAACTGGCGACTAACCTGCCTCAACTTCCCGAGCTGTGACACGAACCACCTTTATGACTACATAGCTCAAAAGCAATTAATAAAGGACTTGCCTGTCTACTGGCCATGACAGTAAGAATGAAAAAGGTGTGCCGTTAGTCGGACAGACAGCGCTTAGAGCTATTGTTGTCTTTATCCCATGTTTCATTTCGGAGTCAAAAAAAAAATTAAGGTGAGCCGTGCCACTTGCGCGTAGCATAAATTTGGAAAAGATGATCATCGAAAGCTCTTGGCGAAATACACACGTAAGTACAACAATGCAACGATTAGAATAAAATAAGACTGCAAAAGCAGGGTCGACACAGCAAGGAACCTTAATTCTATTACTTTCATTGCATGCCTCGAGATGCCAGGCGCAATCCTTCGTGGACAGCAACAGCTTCCTCAACCCAAGGTAGTCTGAAGAAGTCGCTCCTACGCAATTCTTCAGCACGGATCGTAGCACCTTCGCTCGGTCCACTCCCAAGCACGCTTTCCAAGTCACGAGACTGTGACGCCAACCACATCTGTATGAAATTAGCTGGGTCTCGGGCGAAACTTTGAAGGAATTGCCGCTTCGTGTGCGAGTTATGTAGTGATTGTGATAACAGCGCAATCTACAATTTCAGGCGTTAGAGAAAGAGTCGGACTAAAGGGAGTGAGCATCCTACCTCGTCGTCCAACTTGGTGAGGTCGGACATGCTGTCTTTACTTGATTGTACTGTCACCATGATGCGGTTCTTCAGACTCGTGTCCTCCATCTTGACTTCAATATCCCATGCAGAAGGGCGCTCTAGGGGTGCCTGTGCTGGATTGATGGAGTAATGGATGACTACAGGGTCTGGAGGCATCAAATATCGATTGACTAGCTCTGGCAGTTGGTGAAACATAATGCCTTCTCCGCCAAAGACCTGCAATCATAAACTTTATATGATAGTGAAGAATTAGCAGAGTCGGCGTACCGGTCTCAAGTAATCGTCGGCGCGTATTCTTCGACGATCTGTTTTGTCTTGCAGGCCATTTATTTTGATATAATTCCACATGGCCTGGATAATGCCAACACGACTCTCCTCTTTAATGCCCAAGATGTTGCCTGCGATGTGCCATGAAGTTGAGAATTCAAGTCAAGATGAGCGAGACACACCCAGGTCTGCAGCCACTTTATACTGTTCTGGTGTTTGCTCGAGGTATATTATAAGACGCACTTTCGTCGGCTGGTCTCCGGTTCGCCTTATGGTGAACCCATCGAGAGGCTGCTGAACAGTCGGACCTCGAGGCCACTGAAACAACAAATCAGAACAAGACAGCCACCTCATTTCAACCAAGCTCGCATACCTCGACGACATTCCCGTCTGGATACAAAGTTGGGTCGCGGTCAAGCTCGACGATCATTCGTTTTATGAGAGTCGAGAACTTCCTAGGAGGGACCCTGTCCCGCGCACGTTGATTGGGAAGCTTCATGGGCGTTAAAGCAATACGCTGATCCTCGCTGAAATAGACGTGCCTCTAATAGTCGCCCTTCGACCTTCAGGGACCAGGCTGGAATTCCCTGCCCCGTCTCAAAGTTTACCCCCTCAGCACCAGCTTCGCCAGTTTGCCACAGCTGCCCAGAGACCGTATGGCTCAAGAATAGCCGCAGTGTACGCACAGTCTGATTATCTGTTTAATAGACCAATCGTATGTTGTAGGCATGCGAAACATACAGTGGGATTGCGCCCCAATGCGTCTTGTACTTCCACCTTTTTCCGGTTCATCGTCCAGTCAAGCTTCTTTTCCATCTCTAGCAAGCTTTGGTACATTTGTGAGTCCTCGGCGAACTCTGGGAGCTGCGCAAGAGCATTTGGGACAGATTTGTCGGTAATTTTGCGTCTCCTTGGGATTTTTCAGTATATTGAGTATGAGAATTCATGGACATCGTACTTTGCAACTTTCATCCCGTCCATATTGATAGGCGTACGGGATGATCTAGCACTTGTCCTAGCACAGGTAAGTAATTTGGCAAGGACGGTTTTGCTTATGTAATATTTGTCTACCAGGTCTTAGACCCCAACTCCCCTGCAATTCAATCACTGGCGTCAGCCATCTGGGTCGCGTTGCAATATGACATTGTACATGTAGCTTCGTCTGACGTCGAATATCTTTCACCCGTATCCTTTGATTGTGCTCGATATCGCGCTGCCATCATTTCCAAACCCTATGCGGTCACAGTAATTTTTCTTTTCGAGTGTATCATACTAAGTTCCAGGAATACGAGTCCAAATACGCCTTTCCATATAGGCTGCTTCTCTTGCCAGTCTCTCCCAATAACTATAATGTCACCCAGCATTTCACTGCCCCCGCCGCGTGGGTCGACTACAACTATCACAACCTAACTGAAGTGTTTGCAGAGCCGATTCAGAGGGACATTTGGTGGCCATTAATTCTTGCGACTCTCGACGTGGGCCTAACTCTCATCGAACCCGGATACATGAACACTGCTGGCGTTTGTGATTTTGATTTATACCGGAGGCAGATAGATCTGAATAGAAACTTGTGGGATGCATTGACTGCAGCAAGTGAGAAGGCCCTCGCTAGGACGGGGGACTCACCAGATAATCATTCACCCATTGAAGAAATCAAAGAAATCATCATGCAAGTTGTAACGGGCAACAACAAATATTATCGGAGAGTTAGGTGACTCGGCCGAAATCGTCTTTTCGCTCACTGTATGGTCTGATTACATTCGCGCCCTGTTAGAAACACGAACTCGCTGAATATCGCATCGATCCCAGATAGTAAGCACTTCCATTACAAATCACTTGGAGAAATGCACTGAGATGATCTGGCAGCGAGTAACCTCGCCGTGCATGACCTCATCGATGGACAATGTGCTCTAATGCCTGTTGACAGACAGATACATGCTTCCAAGTCTCGGGGGATTAGCCTCTGAGCTTCTTTTCCTTTTCCATGTCCTTATCATCTCTTGGCACCTTCCACACTATATGTCGTCTCTACCGCTATCGTTGTCACCGGTAGTATCTTGCTTCCTCGTAACTTACATCTTGATGTTTGATACTTAACGAAGTCCTCGTCGTCGTTCTGCCTCAGTGTTGCCCTTAACGTCGCTGAGATTTTGCTCTAGCCTTCACAATACCATCATAACTCACGCCCTTCAGACGGGAGAGCAGAACATTGTAGCCTCTGCCAAAAAGATGGGTCAAGCGGGTGAACCACAGCAGCTCACGGGACAAATTACACCGGAACGCAGCGGTGATCCATGTCGACGAAATCGCTCGTCCGTGTCATCTCATTCCAAAGATGGGACAGTCTGTTGACCGTGGATGGACCAGTACAAATGTCTACGAGTTGGCAAATGATTTCTACTTAAATACCTTTATCGACCTTGATACATTCTGCATGTCCGCCATCAATTAGTTTTGTTACTACTCAGCTACCATCAACTACGAACTGAAATTTTGCTATTGCGATTCCTGATTACTACCAGCGCCCGCTGTAGCCTCCTGTAGCCCACTGTAGCTCTATATAGTCTGAGTTACAGCTACGTGAACTACATAGACCTATGGTGACTATATAGGACTATATAGGCGTCACCAGGACTCCTACGATTTTTGTTTTTTCCTGATGTAGATGTTGTTCTGCGGTTTGAGAGAGATACGTCGAGCGGAGATTGTGATTGATTTCATTATATTTGGACTTCATTGAAACGAGACGCATCCTGCTGAGGGAGCGGTGGGCGGGTGCAACGAAACGAGAATGTAGAGTCACACCCTACTTTCAATTGACTGTGCGGCAAAATGAACGCTCAGTGGATGAACCTCCTTTATCTAATTTATATAGAAATATTGGATGTCTACTCAAGCAACAAACTATAGCATTTCAGATTTGCATATAAATACATTCACGAAGAAATTACATTATGATGAAGGGCCCTAGTGTTGTCACAGTCGTTGTAGACCAGAACTGCAGTCAGTCGGGTCCCTGGCAGAAAAGCGCTAAAACATACCCTAAACAGACCTGGCGCTCAGTCGAGAAAATCCCCCTCAGTCAGAATGCGGCCATTGAACATCTTTCCGAGGTGAGTTGGCAGATACCCCATGCCTTTCCTTCTTATTCCGAATAACTCCTTCAGTGGAGGAAGCTGGGATCGCTTGAACGAACACGATGCTCTCGCCCAAGGGCGATTCTCCTCCCTGATAAATCCGTCACTTTCGGCTATGAAGTACTCGTCCCCCAAATCCGGCGCGTTAAGCCCCAAGAAGTGGCAAGTGTGGAGATACATCTCGTAACTGGAGAAATAGAGTTGACCCGCAAAAAGGTTGAGCTGGCAAATCAGCGGTTCCGATAGTGTCAGATGTGGTGTCGAAGGAACGCGGTAGAGTTGAAGATCATCGCATGCCTTCATCGTGTTTGTGGTGCGAGGAGTATAGACGCACAAGTGAACCACATTGCTGTTCCGGATATCGGGCAGTAGTCTGTCCACCTCGTTCGGGCTCATGACTACCAGCACTCCAAGGTCACTGGATACGATCCAATTGACGGGTCGCAGGTATTCATCTGCTTTCTCCATTACAGGGAAACTCCCCACTGTGCGAGTGAAGTCACGTGTGACTAAAATATTGCGTGCCCACTGATTGCCTTCATGAAATTCAGCAGTAGTGTTGACAAGGCTGGATAGCGCTGGAATGAATGCGGGGGACCCTATAGGAATTCGGCCGGTCTTGACAAATCGACGAACGTCCGCATGCAGGTCCTGAGCTGCAGGTTTTAGTTTGGGGGGTCTTTGAACTTGACGTTCCTTCTCTATCTCGTGGACTACCTCCCTTTCTTGTTCTTCATCCATACTCCTTTCGGGTCCCATTGAAACTCCGAGCTCCTCGCACTTGCTTCGAATGTCTGCATCGCAAACGTCGGATACTTGTGAAGGACTGCGTGGTGCGTACATATCCTCTAATGAACGTTCCTCTGGCTGCAACCACGCTGTTTCCAGGGTGGAAATCGAAGTGGCAGGGGCGCGCGAGAATTGAGTCCATGCGGAATGCCGTGTGCTGAAATCCAATCCCTGTTGAACCCAGTGGAATGCACGCATCTGAATGTCAAGACAAGTTTCGAGCATCGCTCAGTGCAGGATATCTGCCACCTCGACATCGTCGGTATCAGCTTTCTGAGTCGCCGAACGAATGCCTCGGTCAACTTCCGTCGGAGCGAAGAACATGACCGAGTGTCCATTGCCCAACTTCCGCATTCGCATGCATCCTGTATCATTGGTTATTGTCGAAACTTATACGCATGAACTCTGATCACGAACCTTGCGTCAGGCGGTCTTTCGTGACTTTCGGACCAAGCGTAACAGCAGCCCGGAAGCCGGAAGGAAGTTTGACATCCGTTCCTCTGGTGTGTGCATCGTCCAGATATATCACGCACTGGTCAAGCTGCTGGGCAAAGGGGGACGATACAAGGGGCTCCACTGTCCCATCCCGACTGACGACGACAATTTCATCATCGTCATTCACGAAGACTGCAGCTTGGGCGTCGCGCTTGGCTCGAAGCCATGTCTCGGCCAATTCCTGATTCTTCAATTCCAGCATCTGCGCACCCACATCCAAGAGCACGCGGACCTCGGGGGTTTGCGCGATTAAGGTATCGATGAAATGTCGCACCTTCTGGCCGGGCGGTATGGGTCTATAGTGATTGTTTTCTGAGCGCAGAAGGAACGCCAGAACTCGGGCATTCGTGCTGCGTTGGTAATCAAGATCATGCTGCACCATTGAGCTTGGTAACAAATAACGATTGTCGTTGGTACCAGAAAAGCCAGTTGTGAGATGTCTTTTCTCTTGAGCAAGATCCCACCCGGAGCAGGTGAGCTTGCTGGGGAATCCTTTCGCTTCCTTGGGAAAAACTACTCGGGACAGGTAGAAATCTATGACTGCCTTGTTGAATTCAAACGTTGCTGAAGGTTACGGAGCTGCTCTGCGGATTCCGTATTGATTCCACTGAGGTGGCGCAGACTTTCTGGGATGGACTGAAGTCCAAGTACCCAGGATTCATACTCAAGGGCGGGATTATCCTGCTTTAGCAGGAGCTCGAAGCACAACATCAGCTGCTGGAGCGTGAGACCCCCATCATAGTATGACAGGCACGTGAGGATGACAGCAACGTCTGGATGGCCAAACTCTGCGCGCAGCGAGGGCATATCTTTGGCGCGAAATGGAACAGCTAGCATCGTTCGTTTCGGGGGAAGGCCGTAGTCCACGCGCCAGCGACGTTCTTTGAGGGCGTACACCAAGATACCACATGCTAGCAGTCCACGCAAGACTAGGAGGCCGGGCCAGACCGTAGTGTGTCTATAGCACTTCTCTACTAAGCTGATGCAAGTGTTGGAGATCTTCTCAGTTGCGATGAACTGGTGGACAGCCTGCTTCGCGTGGAAAGATGCTTGGTCGAAGCTGATGTTGTCAAGTGCCCCGCTAACGACATCTTGTGCGATCCATTGGACCAATGCTTCACCTACTGTCGGGTGCAGAACTCGAACAAAAGGGAAGACTCCGTGCTCGCGAGTAGACACTTCTGAGCGAGAGGGAAATTCTCTCATGAACCTGGCAGTGTGCTTCACGACAAGACCTAACACTTGCTGTGTGGTCGTCCACCGTTCGGGATGACCTTGAAGTGACCTTTGGAGGCCCACAGTGTATACCAGCTGGTAGCGGACGTGCAGAATTTCATCGCTTTCATCCAGGATGTCGCGTGTGTGATTGTCAAGCCACAACTGAGTCCGAAGCATATCTCCAGCAGCTTCAATCCGAGAGGGCGCCAGCTGATGGTCAGCAGCTTCAGTCAGAGGGGGCAGCTGACGGTCAATAGCCATCAACTGGAATGACAGAATGTGGTCCGGTTGCACGACCAAAATGCCCTTGGCATCCATGGATTCTTGCATCAGGTCGCGATACATTTTCACCCTCGATGAGTCGATAGAGAGTGCGCGGGAGAATGGAATAAGGTACGCCTCTGTGCAAGGCCGCTGAGTCGTTCAACCAGTAGCTGAAACATCTGAGCCGACAACGACTTCAGTACGATTACTCGGACCAAGCTGTGGCCATCAGAAAGTACGGCTGCTGCGAGAGGAACAATGACATAGGATTTTCCTTCGCCCATGTTGAGCTGCAGAGAAGTATTTATTCCTGTGCATGGCGACATCATCTCCAGCGCAACCTTGACCTGGACTGGCCGTGCCAAGAACTGACTTTCAATCTAAGGGCGTCATTATCAGTTACCATCAGTGATTGATTTCTTTATAGCGCACCTGTATTAAGAGCCAGTCAGGGCACGGCTCTGGATCAAATTCCGCACATTCTTCGCTCTCCAACTCCTTGAAGAACTCGTTCCAGTTTTTGTTAGCGGCAAACACCAACAGCCTTCGCGAGCGTTGCAGTTGCAAAAGTATCTGCGACAACTGGATAAGAGTAGCACGCCAAGCCTTCCCCAAAGAACTTCCTGCTGCAGAAGCCATGCGAGTGAAGAGGAAATTTGGTGTAACTCGAGGCCATAGCCCAGCATTGTATAATGTGTTTTCAGCAGCAGAGGCAGGGGAGAGGGCGTATGAGATAGATGCGAGTGAATCTTGAAATTGCCAGCTATGGAGAGAATGGCACTCGAGCAGTAAATCCATCGTGTATGGCGTAGGATCTGGTAGGGCAACCATCTTTTCATCACAGTAAATTGACCTACTCTGGTCCAGATCATCGGCATATTTGCAGCGAAACTTGTCACCACTTCCTCGGGCACGAAAGTCGTTGATCGGCTGTTGCAACCTTGTTGTGACTCCGGAGTCTGGAGATATAGAATCTCTTTGACTCAATTTGTGAAGGACTTGGGGCTCATGCATAGATATAACAGGTGCATCTCGACCGAAAAGGTACTGGGCATCAATGGACGAGGCCGGTGATACAACATCCGATTCCTCGAGGTGAGGCTCAAGATCATATTGAGAGGGTAGTTTCGAAGGATGATTGGGAGTGTAGAACTGGTTTAGGGTCCCCTGCAGGCTATCCAGGTGTAGCTTCAGACGACGGTTTCGCCAACAGCTGCGAAATACTGGAGAAAGTTTCCCTGACAGTATACTGAGATTGTAGCAGTCCACTTGCAGCGTATTAAGTGCCGGAGGATCTTCGGACGGCCAGGCATCCCGAACTCTGCTGAGAATGACTTGCTTTTCAGAGCGACACTTGTCTTCGAAAGCTGAATAACGACGCCTCCCAAGAGTTTTTTCATCTTCTCCGAGCATTGTAGGTAGGTGTCTCTCCTGGCTGATTTCGTAATCTTCGGTGCACGAACTGATGATATTGTCCAATATCGTATCAGACAGCATGAAGCCATCCGAGAGATTATAGGACGTGAACTTTGGTGGGCCTCCCAAGCTACGAAGTTCAGGAACTGTGGCGAAGGTTAGGAGTGTTGACACGAGCGCATGATCTTCCAACAAGCTGTACGATACCGAAGCTAGGGTGAACACTAGTTGAGATGTATCTTTCTTTGTAGCCCTACGACAGCGGTCATACGCAGAAAGGAAAATGTCGGGAAAAGTTGGTTGAAGCCAGTCTTTGGAGTACTGCAAGCTGAGCGGCTCGCCAATGCCCTCAAAATTTTGCCACTGAGTCAACAAACCAAGGAGATTACGCTGCACTGGAAGTCTGCTTGGCCACTTGTGCACCATGAAGGCGGTTCGAAATGCCCTCTCTTCCGCGACTTTATCGGGAATATCACGTGAAGAATAAATAACATCTGTATCACCGAGTGGAAATGGAAGAGTGAACTGATCAGGATAGATCGCCGATGCACGAACTGACGCGCGCTCAAGAAGGTGGTTGGTGAATTGTGGAAGCTCATAGGCGAGCGGAAGGTTTGCAGACTCTTCTGAGAAAGTCGCAAGCTGCATGCCATAATCCATGATAGATTTTGCGGCTGGATGAAATCCATGGTGTTGTGCAAGGGGCGCAAGGCATGACCACGAAATTTTCTGCATCTTCTGAAGATGAATGGGATACCAGACGCGCCTGGTTGACAGCGAACTGATCTCGCGCAAGAGATCTGTGTCACGAGAGCGAAGCCTCATAAACGATCGGCAAGCTGCGGAATGCAAGAGATGCAACGCCTCCTCTGTCCCTGTTCTGCCTGTCAGGGGATCAGGGAGGCAGCCGCTGGTAACAGCGTAAAGGAACGCCTGATAGAGCTTACTTGTCAGACCCACATTCCCAGTGAGACAGCGTAGATCTGTATCAATCCTGTACAACCGGTATGTCACTCGAGTACCTTCAGGAGTGATGATGACGCGGACATGGTGACCATTCGCAGAGTATGAGATACGACCATCTGGGATGATGACGACGCGCGGATGCTCATCCGCAACTTGCAACTTCGGGCGCAGGATGAGTTGATTAACCAATCCCAACATGGTGCCAGTAAACTGAATGACATCAACGACCATGTTGCGCATGTTACGGGACTGCAAGTCTCCGTCCTCATCAATGAAGAACTCGAGGCCATAACGAGGTAAATCAGCCTTCAACAAGGGAGTGCTGCCGGGTGCTGTATTATACGTGACCATGAGGAAGCATGTATCCTCCAGAGGACGCAGCCTCTTGGAGATCATATCCCACATCTGGCTGCGTATGTCGACATGGGTAGCACCACTGGAATTCTGCATCGTCGAGGAACCCGAAACAGCAAATTTCAAGACCCAATTATCAGGCGAAAATTTCCACGCATTCTCTGCTGGCCGAATCTCGATTTCCCTCGTGCGAAGGTTGAGCCAATGAGTATGGCCTGCTACCAAGATTGTGGGTAGGTCGTCCTCAAATTTGTGGCTCGGAATGAGCTGGAGGATGGGTGAGTCGTGTTTGATATGCTTCGCATGGATGATGAGATTGTTCGAGTCACGGAGAGAGAAAGACACCTTCAGGAATAAGCGAGTGCATCATTAGTTACTAAATGATGGGAACAAGAGTAACTACTAACCTGATGGTCGCAGAGGTTCCCGCGGGTCGCATATTCCATTCCAGGAATATCAGCTGGAACGATGTCCAGAACTTGCTGTAGTTGATAGGTGAGCATGTACCGACAAAGCTACAACTTTCAAAGACTCACATCGCCGAAAATTGATTGGTAAGTGGGATGTTGGACTATCATTGAAGGGAGCCTGCCCAGCTGCTTCCCGTCAACAAGCAAGCATCCACTAATCAAATTGATGTGCACGTCCTGTGGTGATTGGGAATGCGATGGAGCAGTTTGCGCCACAAGCCAACGAGAATTTGAAGCCGTCAGTGCCCTCCAAGGAGTTCCTGGTCTGTGACTGCCCCAAATCTTGACCATCGCGGAATCGAGACCCTCCCTGTGAAGCTCTGCGTATCGACGAATAGCTGATTCTAATGCGTGGCAACATCTCTTGTCTCGCTCTAGCAGTAGCTTGGAATGTTGTGGAAGATTACTCAATTGGCTTGGAGTGTTGTCATAAATCATGACCGCACAATATGCAAAAACCCTGATGTCATCGTCCGATGTCAGGAGCAGTGAAGCGTCTCCGTCAACATCGAAAGTGCTGCGACAGGTGACTGCTATATCCCGTACGCGCGCTTGTAAATCCTGGCTGACCGTCTCCTCGTTGCTAGCTTGCAATTTCCCAGATAGTTGTGTCAACAACGTAAAAGTTGCAGTTCGTATCCTTCGAAGGAACAAGTATCCGCGACGTTTGACACTCTCTTCCTGAGTCGAGGACAAGATGCGGCACACAAGCATGACGATAGTGTCGATTGTGACAGCTTCCAACCAATTCCCTTCAACGCTCGCCATCAAATTCTCCAGCTCTCTGAGTAGTGCACCCAGGAAGGGCACGCTGTTCAACTCCTCGTGCCAAATAAGGCCATCGTCGGACGAAAATGGGCCAACCTGTGAAATAGCTTGCGCCAACAGTAGATGAACCTCCTCACGTCGAAGATTGAGCGTCCTTGCACGGAGTTCACGTAGCACGTTCATCCATTGCAAGCGAGGTCCACTCCGCAAGGCTCCGAACGCGATGAATTCGTATATAGTCATGTCCCTGTGACAATCTGCCTGATTAGCTATAACCTCGTTTGACGTGTGGGATGTCCCTGCAAGATACTGTTGCAAACCATCATATGGTCCCTTTGGAAGAAGGAAAGTGCACAGCTTGGTGGCATCGCATCGCAGTAGTACGTCTGCCGCCCATGTATCTGTGGTTGTGTCGAAAGGCCGAAATTTGAGTCCATTGTTCACGCAGACTTTGGTGTCCTGCATAGGAATGCGAGTGTTACTGTAATGACACTTGGAGAAAGGTTTGGCATCTGACGCCAAAGTGAGCCTTTGGCTTGGGTGACACGTGCGGTATTGATGCAAGGCATCATATTTTTGCAGTGTCATGAAGGGACAAGTGGACGAAATCTTGTTTGGAGTGCAGATATCAACGAAGACATGAAATGTCATGGATCTCCACATGTCGAACGCAACGGGGCATGCTAGCTCAAACACGACCACTATCGCCTCCTGTTTACGCTCTGGTAGCGGCCACTCATGAACTGTAATCGTCATGGATTGCATCTCCTTCTCCACGCAACACTTTTGACAACGCTTTTTGTTGTGGTACTCCCAGCCGCGGGAGTTGACAGCGTATTCGTGCGCTAAATTTGCTGCGCGCGTCTCCAGGTCACCGTACCTCTTGCTTAGGGTCCGAAGCTCGGTCAACTTCTTCCCCCGCTGTTTCTGACCATCTGCCTCGATGCGAACCTTCAAACTCTGCAGCTTGGATGACTGGTAAAAGTATCGCGCTGCGAACGACTTGTCATCGCTGGTAAACGAGAATGCTGAGAGACCGCTGGAAGCCTGGCAATGACGAGCTTTCAGGTAGGCGTACAACATCTTCAAACGATCAAGGCCAGAAGCTTTGCGGATTAAAAGACACTCCCAAAGTGTCAATGGGATTTCGGGGGAGTATTCTGCCAGGAGTGGAGTTTGTCCAACAACGATCTTATCCATGGCTACCCAGAGCTCAAGAAGGGTGAGAAGCATGATAGATAAATTCTCCGGGTTTCCTTTATAAGCCGTAAGCGCTCTCGAGGAGTACGCAGAGGCGCATGCCTCAATCGAGACGCATACGGAATCAATACTCTGAGGTGCAACGCGCGCCACCCAGTCGTCGATCCCTGAACTAATGGCGGTCTCGAAATCTGCAAGGGCAAGAGATGGTTCTGAGGCATGAGCAGCTACCAGGAAGCTAGTTTTGGCGTCAAGGAAATCATTGATTGTCCCGCGCGTGTGATGGCTGGGATTGAATGAGGCTGTTTTGGGGGATGAATGCTCGTTCTGCAAAGCTTTGGCATATGTACTCTCGGCTCGTGTTCAAGGAAAGATGAGTATCTCGCAAGGCTAGGAGGGTCTCAGGAGCCCAAAGAGGCGAGATCTGTTGCATGTTCTGAACAGATCTCCATCTTTCCTCCAGGACACTCCTTACATCACTGGTGGCTTTATTGACCATCTGCGACAACTCCAGAGATGCAGAGGATCCAAGCTTGAAAAGGCGGCACGCAATTTTCGCCGACATGAAGTGTAAGATATCATTCGACAAGCCATAGCCGAGGGCAAGGGTTGTGAGCCTCGCCATGAAGAACAGCATGAACGATTTATATGTTGTTCGTCCAAGAGCACTGCGCTCCAGAGTTGTCTGTAAGGCAACGCGAATGACAAGCCAAAGTGGAGACCGCCTCCACGGCAATTTCACGCTGTCCCACAGCACATCATCTCCGATGCGCTTGCGGATGCGAGGAACATCAGCGATGCTCCCGAGGCCACGCAGTATACCAGTCAGGAGTTCCGTGATATATCTTGGATGTGAAGTGTCCCTCTTTTCGAGAACAGTGGATTTAGCCTTTTTCCTTGTCGCCGCCGCATCAAGGACATCCTGATCCATACAAACAAGAAAATTCGCGAGCTCGGTGGCAAAGGTGGCATTATCAATGTTCGTATCTGGAACTGTGATAGCAGGTCCAGGATAAGAACAGATCAGCTTTCCCTTTGCGCCCATTACTGCGGTGGGGTCAGGAGAGACCTCAAATGACTCGAATATGGTCTCGGATTCGAGTTTTCTCATGACCACCGCAGCATTTTGTGCGCGAATCACATATACAAGGACATCTGAAAATCGATACTCAACACAGAAAACAATGCAAATGAGATGAAAACAACAGACCTTCAGTGCCCATAGCATTGATTTGAG
Source organism: Suillus subaureus (assembly GCF_016647635.1). Classification (NCBI taxonomy): domain Eukaryota; kingdom Fungi; phylum Basidiomycota; class Agaricomycetes; order Boletales; family Suillaceae; genus Suillus; species Suillus subaureus. The sequence goes on from NW_024538571.1 coordinate 352,646, forward strand.
ATTCGACTTCCTTTGAAGACATCACGCTGAATCTGATTGAATCTTTGAGATTGCGAAGCATTTTCAAGCTGCTCATCCAAAGAAACAGCTTATTGGATGGCAGCTGGTGACTGAAGGCGATAGCAGCATCAAATACTGCCTGAGATAAGACCAGGTCGTTCTCGAGGGATTGGTAACTCCCTTGCGGTAACTTGAGGGGAAGGAGGACATGATTGATGATATATTCCAGGCTAGGTTGATCTTTTGACTTGGAAAGACGATTTGCTGTTGAATATTGAGCCATGTTGCTGATAGTACGAGAGAGAGGAACCACTGACGGTGATTTTTGGCCCCTCTACTAATAAGGAACCCCTAGGCGCTTGTCCTCACGCCTCAGTGCTGGGATTGGATTCGCACAAAGCGAGAACCTTTGTGCACAATGCATCACACTGGCAGAAGCTTCCCATCAGATCTGAGAAGTGGCATCGATATGAGCATTGAAGCTATACCTTGCGTGTACTAGAAGTTCGAAGGTTTGATGCTTAACTCAGATAAGGAACTTCGTTCTATTTCGTCTGCCTTATTACCTTGCGGAGTTACCTTGCGGAGCAAGGTCTCTGAATGCGGCGTGACCTGTGGTGGTAAACATCACAAAATATACACGTGATCATCGCGAACCGTCTGACACCAGACACACCAAAATGAATTAGACTGCGTTATTGCTGATTCTGCACAGAATTACATTATGGCGAATGAGATAATGGTACAAAGTATCTTCAAGAACGATCCTCCCGAACAATAATTACACTACTTTTTTAAAATCCATCCGGCAAACTCATTTCATCACTGGCCCTCACACATATGCCATGCTATGAATGGCCCGAGGTTCGATAACAGCGCGAACAATTAACCTCGAGGTTGTTTCAACCACGCTGATGCAAAAGCACACAGCATATGCGAGGATGCTATGTGCTCCAATATCCAGAGCATACGAGAGCGCGAATGCGTCCAAATTGATTTATACCTGAAACCTGTCCAAGATATGAAAAAATGCATAGTGACAAAGACTACTCGCCTGAATATGAACCACGACTCCAATTGATCGTCTGACCTGCGATTCTACAAATGTAGCTGCTTGCCATCATTTCTGTATGAAAGTCAACAGCCTGGCGCATTCCGCAATTAGATATGAGCAAATGACTAATTCAGATTATGTCATCACAACAGGTGTCATGGACTTCATTCACAGCGGACAATACGACGAACGAACGACATAACCATTATCAAAAATGCGGCAAAAGAGAACACAGAAAGTCCGTAAGTTAATTGTCAGACAAACAGCCCAAGCACCAATTTCTTAACTGACCACTCGAGGAATTTTGAGAGCAGCATCTCTCAACCGTTCTGCTAACAGAAGTGTATCTGCATACACCACTGTAGTATCTAAGTCGCGTGCCATTTTCTGAGCGATTCCTCAGTAATAAATTAGGGTAAAAGATGCCAACATATAACTAACTGACGTACGATTAAACTCTGCTGGATCTGCACATAACACTTGATCTGCAAGGATGGTAGGAGAGTCTGTATAAATCATTCGAGACCCGCTAGACTCAAAGGCTTCTTGGACAGCGGCCGCAGTCTGAATGAAGATATGGGGAGTGCCGCGAGATTGGTGTTCGACCACTTCAGTCACCCCCAAAAGTATACCTATTAGGTTGATAGTCCTGTATACATGTATTAACCTAAGAGGTGTGATTCCTCTGGTTTTTCCCATTGTACTGTAGGTATGGGATAAGTCCTATGGGACAAAGCCAATGCTTTCCCAGCCCACCTGGGACATAATTTTGTGAACATTCCCATGCGCTTTCCCCATAACGTGAGTGGTGTCAGGGGTCTTTTGGGCTGATTTTTTTACCATATTGGGGGGGTATAGCTGGGATCATGAAGGTGTGGTATAGGGATCATAGGAGGGTGGTACAGGGACCATCAGAGGGTAGTATAGGGTGGTATGAGAACCATCTGAAGGTGTTATCAGAGACCATTGGAGGGGAGTATAGGGATCATGATGGTCTGAATAGTGTGATCCCCAAGTGATGATTCTGTAGGTGTGGGTGAGTAGCTGAGACCAGGCATTGGTTGATCAATATTTGAATGGTGCAATCCCCAAGTGATGATTCTGTAGGCGTGGGCAAGTAGCTGAGACCAGGCATTGGTTGATCAATATCTGAATGGTGCAATCCCCAAGTGATGATTCTGTAGGTGTGGGTGGGTAGCTGAGACCATGAATTGGTTGATCAATATCTGAATGGTGCGATCCCCAAGTGATGATTCCATAGGTGTAGCAATTGGAGGGTACCATAGGGTGGTATGAGAACCATCAGAGGGTAGTATAGGGATCATGATGGCTTGGTATGAGAACCATCTGAAGGTGTTATCAGGATCATGGTAGGGTGGTATGAGGATCATGAGTATATCTGCTCAAGTGATGATATGTCATGATGGGATTTCCCCGGCCACATATACTCATGTTTGGAATTTCCTGGCCATATATATGCTCCAGCCAGGACTTACCACCCACATATATTATCAAGTTGGGGATTCCCAGACCATCAAAATTCTTCATTCGGGAATATCCAGACCACATATATTCTCAAGCCAAGAATTTCCACACTCCCTTATTCTTTGGTGGGGAGTATCCAGGCCCACATACCATCCAGTTGGGGATTCCCAGAACATATATATTATCACATCAGGAATATCCAGACTGACATTGTCATGTTGGGGATTCCTGGACCCTCATATTCTTCAGTGGGGAATACCCAAACCCCCCATATTGTCAAGTTGGGACATCCCAGCCCACATATATTCTCATGCCGGGAATTCCCAGCCCACTGAAATTCTGCAGTCAGAAATATCCAGACCCCACATTGTTAGGTCAGGGAAGTCCAGACCCCCATATTCTTTGGTGGGGAATATCCAGACCCCCCATATTGTCATGTCGGGGATTCCCAGACCATATATATTCTGCAGTCAGGAAGTCCCAGACCACCCAAATTATTCAGTTGAGAATTCCCAGTGTGCAATAGTAACCTGGTTAGTCAAGTCCCTACACTTGGAATTTGCAGACCCCCCAACTCTTTGTCAAGTCAGGAATTCCCTGACCATATATAGTGTCAATTTGGGAATTCCCGCCCCACCAAAATTCTTTAGTTGGGAATATCCAGACACCCCAAATTATCAAGTTGGGAAGCCCAGACTACATATATTCAGGTGCCGGGAATTCCCAGTGTGCAAGAGTACCCTGGCAAACCAAGTCCCAACTTGGAATTTGCAGATTCAACAACTCTCTGTCAAGTTGGGGATTCCCAGACAACCCATATTCTTTGGTGGGGAATTCCCAGGCCCCCCATATTGTCAAGCTGGGGATTCCCAGACTACTCATATTGTGTTGGTGGGAATATCCAGACCCCCTTATTGTCAAGTCGGGGATTCCCAGACTATATATATTCTGAACTCAGGACATCCCAGACCATATATATGCTGACATTGGGAAGTCCCAGACCAACCAAATTATTCAGTTGGAAATATCCAGACCCCCTTATTGTCAGGTCGGGACATCCCAGTCCACCTAAATTATTCAATCGGGAATATCCAGACCCCCCTTATTGTCAAGTCAGGATGTCCCAGTCCACCTAAATTATTCAATCGGGAATTCCCAGACCCCCCTTATTGTCAGGTTGGGACTTCCCAGACCACCCAAATTATTCAGTCAGGAATATCCAGACCCCCTTATTGTCAAGTCGGGACATCCCAGACCACTCAAATTATTCAGTCAGGAATATCCAGACCCCCCTTATTGTCAAGTAGGGAAGTCCCAGTCCACCTACATTATTCAGTAGGGAATATCCAGACCCTCATATTGTCATGTCGGGTATTCCCTGACCATATATATTCTCAAATCGTGAAGTCCCAGACCCCCATATTGTCAAGTTGGGAATATGCACCCCCCCTTACTGTCAAGTTGGGAATATCCAGCCCCCATATCATCCTGCAAATTCACTGAGTTGCCAACACTCTCGATGTGATCCAGAAAAACAGCATTAATGGAGTTTACTTTGGTTAATTTGAAGCTGAAATGTCTTACAGTTGACAAGTCATGCTGAATATCTGTTACTCTCCTCATATCCGAGTGTCTAATACTGATGAAATTCATTGACACGAAAATTTAATACAAGGTCAGAGAAGATGGCACATGTACTTCATCCCAGTACTCTAGGTCTCCTTCAGAATCTGATTCCACAATCCAATATTCATTTGCATATGCAACTTCCTCTATTGCTACCATCAACTCATCATCAACTCCTCCCTCATTGATGTCATCATTGTTACTCTCATCCTCTGACAATTCCCCCGAGTCAGCATTCGCAGGCTGCACAGTTTTTACATGGTAAAGTGAATGTCCAGCATGGGCAATATCAGTGGAGGATGGTCCCCAACTATCAGACATTTCCCATGCACTGGGTATGGGATGTACTCTTGATTGCCACTCAAAGCACATGAGGGATAGCTGTGCAGCATGCTTCTCGAGGTGCCATGCCACATCAACATCTAACACCATATTTTAGGACATACCAACAATAATGATTAAGTAGGCAACTCACTTGCGACTTCTCGAGCCTCCTGAAGTGCAGTCCACTCTGTGATCATGCACTCTTGCATAACACAGTGTTTGTGTCTTAACCTGTCCTCTTCTTCCAAACAGTGATCAAGATCAAGTAACAGACAAATTCCCTGATGGACATTGTCATCAGCAAGCCATTGAGGTGGGTTCACAGTCTCATCTTCCAGACCTACATCTTGCCAAATGTCATCATCAACATCCAGCTGAAAGATACCATCACATGAGATAGGTATGGGTGGAATGGCATTAGCAGGCACCTTGCGTTGATGTATCAGCACATGCAGTTGGTTGCACAAGGAGTTGTATGTTGAGACAATCTTGAGGATCATAGGTTCTCGCCGCTTGATGGAGGCCTCTGTGTGATTGTGTACGTTCAGTTCTATAACTCAATGTAAATCATTAATATGAATGAAAAATAATTAAATGTACCATTGACTGTGTTTCAATAAGACCATTCCAATTTTTCCAGCTTGAATTTTCATTGTTGGAGTTGCTCTCAAAGTCACATTTTCAAAGCGTGGGCATTCATACAAACTTGAAGATAAACATTCTTCAACTTTTGCAGATCGGCATACTCTGAAACACCTAATGTGGCTCATCTCCGCCCAAGGGTCTTGACGACCTTGGCACATCAGGCACGTGCATCATGAAGCTGGAGATTGAAAGTAGTCATGTCATCAACATTGTTGCTAATGAGCTGATGTTCGAGTTGCTGTACAGTGTTCTGATGGCTTTCAAGGGTCTTTTCCAATGCAAGAATGCCCACAATAGCCTCTGCAGCTTTATGTTTAGATCTGCCTGTACACAAAAATAAATATGACAGGTTGTCAAATAAAATCCAGAAAATTACTTACAAGCTATCAGCTTTGTCTGATGAGCTATCTGGGCTGCCCACTCCTCTCGGAGGATGTCCTCATCAGACCCAAGATCCCTCAGGCCATCCAGAGCTGCGTGTTTCTTCCTCTGGCAAATCATCCACTTCTGCACTAACCATTGCCCTGATGCATCCAGAGACTTGAGAGCCAAGTAGTGCACTTGTACATCCAGTACAAATAACCGCTGGTGATACTAAAGAGAAAACATTCAGTACCAGCCAGCATGAAACATACAGTAGCGTGTAACATACACCAGAAACTCAAAGCATTGGAATGAGATGTTTCAAGGCACTCCATAGATGCTCACAGCCCTCTCCATCAGATAGCCCAAACCCAGCACACTTTTGAGGGTGGTAGACAATTTGACAAGGCCACTGGTGACCGTATGCATGAAACACAGATATTCTGAAGCTGATACATGATAGAATAGAGTCATCCAGGAAGCCCCACTTCTGACAACTATGCTCAAGTTGACATCCAATGTCGTATAGCAACCCCACCAGCATATCAGGCGGTAGATGCTTGAAGAGCCACTTCACTAATGCAAGGGAGTAATATTGCTTCTCGCCAGCAGAGGTCATGTTAATGAGCCACAGCACTCGATTGTGTCGACAAAGTAATGCCATGAGTCCAGTGTCTGCAAAAAAGCGTGTACTTGCTTTTTGGCGCTTTTTGTCTGCTGCCACAAAGGACTCGCTGCACCCATCCAAGACAGACACTGGAATCCTCATCCTGTCCTCATACCCGTCATGAACCTCTTCAGCTGGCTGCCTTGGTTGTTTGCATGTCCCAGTTCTGCCCCCATGGCAGTCATTGACATGGTCTTCCATCAACTTGACTTTGGGTTCAGGGATAAAAACAGTTGGCATGTGGTTAGGTGGATCTTGCATGCTACTGTTTCATGGGTTGTTGGAGTGCTTTTGGGTGAAGCAGGCATCAACACAAATGATGCAGTTGACCCTAATGAAATGATGAGCTAAGATATAGAGTGAAATTTAAGTGTCTTACGTTGTGGTCAGATCATGATGCTGCCGCCAGTCATTCCCACCAAAGCACAGAGGACAACATGAAGAAAGGTAAGCACTTGGCTGACTTAGTAGTTGTGGTGTGTTGGTTGTTGCTTCTGCACCAGCACGCCGAGATTTAGAGATAAATGTGGTAAGGTAGTCCGATGCCATTATGGTCAGAACAGTATACCAATGATATGCATTGCTAAACCGGCATCTAAGACTGTCCTATCAACTGGAGTGAACACGACGACACAATGTAAATAGCGATAGACTGACCTTGGTGTTCAATTTATAACCTTGCTCATTCAAAAAAATTTCTAGCACATCGCACCATGCAGTTGAGTTGGGAGTCATCCATACAAACAGATTTTTTACTAGCTCCAACACACAGATGTCTACTGCAAGAGACAGGGTAACAGGAGCACATGCAAATAACCCATGTGTCATGAGTTGGAGTGGTGCTGGACAACACTCACAGCAGGTAATGCTGATGACTTGCAAACCTAATATTTATGGCAAAAATAAGTGAAGATGCTTGTGTCACAAAAGACAGAATGCACGGTCAAAGAGTACACAGGTGACTGCCAGTGATCGCAAGCGACAGAACGCACTGCAATGTAAATTGTCTCTGGTGAGGAGACCAAGGTCAGGGTTGGATTGCAAGGATTCTGATTGCCAGCAGTAGGCAAGGTAAGGTTTGATGAGGGAAGGAATGACTTCTTGAGACCATCTCCGCCATTGATTTTGCTTCTTCTGGAGGCCAGACAGATGTGGGCATGGAAGGTTGATAGGACCATCAGGCTCATAGAGGAAGTCACTGAAAAGAGGTTTGTCGGTGATGAAGGGATCGTGATCTGGAGGATCAGCACCACTAGGGGAATGCAGGTGACTTTGATCCTGGGCAAGCAAGCATTGAGATGAAGATGAAATAGTTTGGGTAAAGCACTGCCGGCCAGGTAGAACAAGAAGGGGAGGTGCAACCGAGTGGTAAGTCCAAGAAGCTCGGCATTTGCAACAAACCATCCACAGTTCACAAATGATAGTCGTCGGCTGTGAGTCTGTAGGAGTCACAGGTGGCGGGTGATCAGAGTGGGGATGTGATGAGGGACCTGCATGACAGGGTCGTTTGGGATGCCACACAGCCATGAGATGCATAGTCTCAATGTACAAGTGCTGTAGGACGCGAAGTCACTGAAAGTGTGCGTAGTTGACATGTAGTCAGACTGCAGGGTACAAATATCCATTAAAAAAAAAAGGAAAAAAGGAAATGTCTACTGACATGTCTCGATGTAAACAGGCAAGACTGTTTTATATGGCATTGTGTACATAAGGTCACCATCTTGAACCTTCATTTCAAAAGTGCCTATTGGGAAGCCCGGCACAAATAATTGGGCTGGAGTCAATTGTGAATTGTATCAGCAATCTAGAAAACTTACCTGTGAGACTGAATTAGTGCGTTTACATGTGCCAAGTGTGGTGTATATGACTGAATGATACTCATGTGAACAGTAAACTTGGTTAGACATATGAAAAAAAATACTCACCAATGACAGTCGCTAACCCTGGTGTGGTTGAACTGATATTTACAGTGAGATCTTGAGAATACAGTCGAAAAAATCACTTACCAATTTTAAAACAAGTCAGGTAGGATTAGTTGTCAGTGAAAGCACACGGTACTCCCAAGAGAGTCTTCAACCCCATTGGTGCAACAACAAGAGAGCAGCCAGGGTGATTCTCCAGATGCGAAGTCTAGGAGATTGCTTTCAGTGACATGAAGTCAACTGCAAGTGATGTGAACGGCACGTAGCCAATTCAATGGGTCCAGGCGTGAGTGTTGAGAGAGAGAATGTGGCCAAACAAAATCCATGGCATGGGAAAGGTGATTGATAGATGTAGGAGGTAGAGGTGAAGATTGATGATGAGTTAATGCCAGGACAACGTTTGCAGTGCAACAACTGCAACAACAAGACCAAACAAACAGATGTTGATAATCAACAAGATCTATGGGAATTCCCACCAATCCAAGTTTGTGTTCAAACTTCACCCCACACACCAGTTTCCCCACCTCAAATTCCTCTTACACTCCCTCCTCACCCATTGTATTCGTCACCCCTTCAAGCCGTCTCCCTCTCAAAATTCACCTGGACCCATTGAACTGGCTATGAGCCGTTCACATTGCTTGCAGTTGACTTCGTATCACTGAAAGCAATCTCCTAGACTTCACATCTGGAGAGTCGCCCCAGCTGCTCTCTTGGGAGTACCCTACATTAGTTTCTGCACTCGCTGCCTGCCTTACTCTTGCACCAAACATTTTCACAAGGTTTGTTTTCTTCAATTGATTTTAACACTCACATCCTTGCAGGCTCACAAACGTCACTGGGAATATCCTGTGCTTACCTGTCAACTGCGCTACCTGCATCACAATCACACAGGCCCGTTGAAAGTTCGCCTTTGTGATGTGACTTCACTTTAACCAATTTCAACACCAAAACTGATACAGTCTTACAGATTTGATAACCTTCCAGGCTCACAAACTTCATTGGGAACTCCCTGCGCTTACTTTTCTACTGTGCTATGTGCGTTAAAATCACACAAGCCCATTGTTAGTTCATCTTTGTGATGTGAGTTCACTTTAATCTTTTCAAACACCAAATTGATACAGTCTTACAGATTTGATTTGATTTGATTTGATAACTATGCCTACTGCATTAACTAAGTTCACTCCTTACAGGTGCCCAGATGGTAAGACTATCATTTATATGCCATCTATTACCTTCTGACAAGATGTTTACAGTGGCTATCAGTGCCCTGGACACAAGAGCCATTGGCTATCAAGAACCACTTGTCATCACCACTCCGAATATGGATTGGGTACCAGAACTCCACAATGATGACCTAGAAGAACTCAGGGCTTGAGCAGATGGACATTTTGGAGCTGCTGATTGTTTCCAATGGCCACAGATGTATTGTAAAGAGTTCGAATATGCCATCTGCATCCCTTGCAAGGATGCCTCATCAATTGACCTGCAATTCACCTGGTTCACTCCCACTACAGCTGACTTTGCCATTCAACCTGGGACTGCATTCACCATCGGTTCACTACACTCACATATCATCAATGGTATTGACAACTTGCTTACCATTGCTTGCAAGCGAGTTCAACCATGGCAGGTGAATCGGGCAGGCAAGAAGGACATCATCACTAACATGCTCGCATCCCTCAAGCATGACATCAATGTGCTCTGGCAACATCCCTTGACATACCGCGATATCATCATCTTTGTTGCCCAAGCACAATGCTTGTTCCTCGACATCATGGCTTTCATGGACTTCGTTGAGATAGTTCAACCTCGTCTCACCTCAGGCTGGTCCTCTTGGGGTCCACTTGATGGGAACTCAAGATGGATGGGCTGCTTTACTACTGATTCAAAGACTTGTGATATATTTCTCAATGCTGGCATGCCTGTGTGGCTTGTTCATGCAGAGGCTTATATTTCTCCCCAGATGAACATCATCAAACTGGTTGTCCTGACATTCCCAGATGATCTGACGAGGAACATCTATTGTGAAGGCAACATCGCGTGGCCATTCCCCCTCCTGTATTGTGGCCCTGGTGGCTTCAACCATCACTTTCATACCTGTCGGGCCTACACTGGCACTTTCACTGTGAACCCTGGTGCCCCATTGCCTTTGACACTGCTTCAAACCCCAGTTAGTGGTAAAGCTCCCTCTCAGGGACAAAAAAATAAGAAGGCACAAAACATTACTTTATCTCAATTGATGAAGCTGAGTGTGTGTATTTCTATTGTAATTGACACTAGAACCTTACCATTTTTTTGTCTTTAGAAGTTTCTAAGGTTGCTGATGGCCAACCTAACTGTGACAAATGGGAGGACCTCCATCACCCAGAAAACCCTGAAGCCATCGGCTTTTGGACTTCCGCCTTCCAGAGAGCAAACAAGGACAAAGATCGCATCAAAAAGGGTCTCATTGATCAAGGGTATCGGTTCCCTGAGCCTGCACTTCTCATTACTCCTAGTTCACCGGAGCATAAGAAATTATTTGTTGCAAACTGGCTTGCTGCATGACTGCTGTGGATCAGGCACATTGATCACAACCCTCCAGAGCGCTTTCCATCACCACAACTTTGGCGAGATTTTCTTAACAGTAGCCCCTCTGGCGAGCCCTCCATAATAGCCTCGTTGTCAGCAGGTCCTACTGCTGCAGCCTCACAGAAGCAAGCAGCCACACAAATATTTGGCAAAGATCTTCAGGACACCCAGGGAACCACATGGGCCATTGGTGAGAATGTGCAGTGGCATAATATGTCCATTTCAATTATGTCTCTTTGCAACCCTCCTTTGCGCTTGATGCGCCTTATACTCTGGGAATTGTATGAACTCAATTTCTAGTATGAGCTTCTAGCTCTAGATTGAGTCATGGCCCGTGCATCGTGGGAAGAGTCACAACATAATCACTGGGATCTCCTTTACAGTATTTTCCCTGAAGAGGGCAGCTTTGTGATGTGGTCATCATCTTTACCCGATGACGACAGTGGGTTGTGGAGCCATCAGATGATTGATGCTTTCCCCTATGTTGAAAATTTCCACAAGCTGTTGTCCTGCTGGGAGGATTCCCCATCACACCTCAATGCGCCATTGGATGCAAGTGTTTTCAATGTTACTACATACTTCCAGATCATGCAACCAGCCTGTGATTTTTATGTGCAATGTTTCTTTGACCACTTCGGCAGGCCCCCCGTCGTCCCACACCACTTTCCTGCATAATTTTTCCTGTATCTACAAGTTTCATTCAGTGATCTGAGTCATGGTAAGCCTGTTTACACTATATTCATTCTATTGCATTTAAAATCAACACAGCCAATTTAGTTCTGCAATTATGCCATGTTCTGAACAGACATGTGTTTTGTCCATATGTGGTCCAATCATGGCTGTTTGTGCCGAGAATTTGTATATTTGTTAGTGGATGCAATACATGGACTGTTGTTCGGGCAAGGCTATTTTACTGATTATTTTTCACTGATCTGAATATGCTGACCATAATGTGTCTTGTCTTGCATTCCTTGGTATCGACTTGATGGGCCTGATCCCTCAGCCCAAGTAACTAACCCAATATTTCATATGTTAGCTCCATTTGGTTTCCAGTGTTTAACCTAATGCCTCCGAACCTTCTTGAGTGGTAAGTCTTTCAGTCAATATAAAAGCCCATTATTTACTCGTTCCAGGAAATTTTCCCTTGTTTTCACCCTCCACTCACTGTTACACCCTGGTTTGTCTTTATCTTCCCCCTCCCGAGGTCTGACTGCGCATTGACTGTTTCCTTCCTGTGACTATGCATCCTGGAATACTTGGACCAACAGACTACATGTCTTATGGTCCATTTTTGAACAATGGCAAGGACATCGGCATCTCACAAGGTCGGCCCTGCTCGCAAGGCTCCCCCTCCATGCAAGGTTGGCCCTGCCCGCATCATGAAGACTAATCACAAATTCTCTAAGGTGCATGGTCACTTTACTATGGGAGTCAAGTCACTAACCCTTAACTCCTGCAGCTCCCAGATACCTTGCCTATTGCCGAAGGTTCTGTTGAAGATGGAAGCCCTGAACCCTCCCCTACCAATAAGGATTCTGGCGCACTTGCAGTAAGCACAATGGTGTTCATCTTTCTGACGACTTACTGACAGACCTTCTTCAGGATGATAACACTGTGGTTGATTTTACTGTAGACAGCCCTATACTCTTCAAGAAGCGCAAGCTTCATCAGCACAAGACAATATCATCAGCAGTGCATGACAGTGATGATTAATCAGACAGTATGTTAGACAAGTATTACTGCATTATAGTATTCTAATGCCGTGCTGCCAGAGGCCTCTCCTGAGGACAGCGACTACAACGATGAGGAGAAGAGCCAGTCAGGCTCCAACAATGATGATGCTGACAAGTCGCCCATGCCTCCTGGTACACAGCCTCAACAAGCGGATGAGGATCACGTCTCACCCACACCTCCTGCTCGACAGGCCAAGGGTAAGGGGAAGCAGCTACCTCCCCCTGCAGATGATGAAGAGCAACATGACAATCAGCATCAGGCTGACCTTGACAACAGTCAGCAGCAGGTCGACCTTGATGAAAATTCTGGTGATTCCCTTATGTCTGGCCAACTCCCGCAAGAAGCCATCGATAAGGCCATCACCTTGGGTGACAAAACAGTTGCAGAGGCAGAGAAGATTGCCAAGGAGTATGGCAAATCAGTACAAACGATTTTGATTCAAGCTGGGTTAGTGGTGAAAACTACTTGTGCTGACAATAGTTGGAACATGTACCAAGCATGGTACAAGATGAAGCACCCCAAGTCTTCTGACAGTAAGTAGTGTGCAGTACTCATCAAATCTCTTCCTTACATGTTTTTTCTAGTGTCTACAAATGACTGGAAGCAGTTGCAACGTGACCATTGGGTCAAACACTGTGATAAGTGTGAAAACCCTGAATTATGGAAGGAGATCCACGAGTTCTGGGACAGGAGCTCCAAGATCACAGAAGAGTCCTCAAAAGTGTTGTACAACCGTATCATGGCTGTATGCAATGCCTTTGCCCTCAGTGTAAGTCAGTATTGCCGACACATTTCTATGTTGTCTTAAGTCATTTGCAGTGCCAAGCTTATTTGTGCCTTGAGGATATTTATGTGGGGGGTTTCATATTATATACAGGTACTGCTGAAGCAGGTCAATGAGTGGCAGGGGTGTTTGCTGGGTCACCACTTATCCTGGAGCTTGTCAATAAGAAGCAAGCAGACATCAAAGAACTTGTTGATTACTTGATGACCGTAATCAAGTACTTATCTTTTCCCTCTATGTTTTGCTATATTAATTTCTATATTCTAGGTACAATTGCATTGACGATACAGCTTCCTTGCCATCCTTTACTCATTTTACGGCTCTGAAATTCAATCCCAAGCTTGCATGCGAGAAAGGGGAGGGAACTTGTGACCACAATCACCATGTAGCTCCCATTATGATGCTCGAAAAGTTTGGTAAGTTCTTTTGTAATCATATCTATCATTGCATTCATTCTAGCTATAGAAGGTGCTGGCATCCCGCACGAGGTGAAAAATATTCCCTGGAAAACTATGCTCAATTCATTATACCTTCACCAAGCACAGGTCGTCAACTGGCCTGCAGGTGTCCCTCCTGTTGGCTCCAATTTTGTATTCAAGGACTTGAAGACAGATGAGCTCAAGGCACTGGTTGGTCCCTACTTAAAGTGCTGCATGGGCTCTGACTACAGCATGGAGCTTGCTTGTGTTGAACACCCAGAGCTGAAGAAGAAAAGGAAAGATAAGTTAAGTGGGGTGAAGGTTCCTGAGACAGAGTTAATGTTTGTACCTTGGTCGGATGGTAAGATTGAACTTACTTGTATTATGGCACGACTCACTTAAATTCTGACAGAGTCTAAAGACTTAATGAGCAACAAAGATTCCACCATGTTGAACATCCCTCTCATCACCAACATGGATGGTAAAGTCCAGCATACTCTCATGGACTGTGTTCTGTTTATGAAGAATCTGCTGCCTAGTATTGAGGTTCTGGACTCTGTTGGTTCCCCCCCTCGCAATTCTCCGACTCCTCAGCCCTCCTCACCACTTGTCTGGTCCCCTTCTCCACCACATAGGGATCACCGCAAGGTCATGCCACTTCCCCATCCCATCCCTACCAAAGTCCCTCCTTGTCAACCTTTGTCGCAGAAAGGTGTTGTCATGCATACTTCGAACCCTCGACTTATGTCTTGAATGACTTGCCCTGCACCTGGCACACCTGTGAAATCTCACAAGGTTGCAGAAGTACCACTTGTTCAGAAGCACCGATGAGATGAGAGTGATGGTGAGGATCACAAGGTTGGCAGATGGATGATGAGCAGTGCTACACAGTATGTCTTCTGCTTGTCACACAAATCCGCTACTGATTATCATGACTAGCCATTATTCCCATGACCATCAGCAGCAGTGTCACTCACACCACTGTCCCACTCAACAACCTCGTCATCATAGCCCATCACCACCTATTCACCATTCTTGTCATCATGGCTATGCTCACTCCAGATCTCTGGTCCAACACCAGTATGCATATACCCGAGAATCTGCCCCTGTTGCTGGTCCATCAAGGCATGCTACCAAGGCTTGGGTGTCTCCAACAGAAGATGAAGAAGAGGTGGAGGTAGAGGATGGTGGCTATGATCATGATTACTTCAAAGATTATGAATGAACTTCGTTACCTATTCTGTCATCCTGTCAATCTCCCTGTGCTGTCTTCATGAACCTTATATCTGTTTGTCTCCAAATGCAGTTTGAATTTGTCTTGATCATTACACATAACTATGATACCACGACAGCAACAAATATTCAGTGTGACTTATCAAAATAAGACATTGAAAACTCCAAGTGTGGACTTGACTTGCCAGGTTACTATTGCATACTGGATATTCCTGACCCAACAATAAGGGGGGTCTGGATATTCCTGACTGAATAATTTAGGTGGACTGGGATGTCCTGACCTGACAATAAGAGGGGTCTGGATATTCCCAACTGAATAATTTGGGTGGCTTGGAACTTCCCAATGTCAGAATATATATGGTCTGGGACATCCCAACATAACAATATGGGGGTCTGGATATTCCCGACTGAATAATTTGGGTGGTCTGGGAATCCCCAACTGAATAATTTGAGCAGTCTGGATATTCCTGAGTGAATAATTTAGGTGGACTGGGATGTCCCAACCTGACAATAAGGGGGGTCTGGATATTCCCAACTAAATAATTTGGGTGGCTTGGAACTTCCCAACATCAGAATATATATGGTCTGGGACATCCCAACAGGACAATACGGGGCTCTGGATATTCCCAACTGAATAATTTATGTGGACTGGGATGTCCCAACTTGACAATCAGGGGGGTCTGGATATTCCCAACTGAATAATTTACATAGACTGGGAATCCATGACTTGACAATAAGGGGGGTCTGGATATTCCTGACTGAATAATTTGGGTGCTCTTGGAAGTCCCGACTTGACAATAAGGGGGGTCTGGATATTCCCGATTGAATAATTTAGGTGGACTGGGATGTCCCGACCTGACAATAAGGGGGTCTGGATATTTCCAACTGAATAATTTGGTTGGTCTGGGACTTCCCAATGTCAGCATATATATGGTCTGGGATGTCCTGAGTTCAGAATATATATAGTCTGGGAATCCCCGACTTGACAATAAGGGGGTCTGGATATTCCCACCAACACAATATGAGTAGTCTGGGAATCCCCAGCTTGACAATATGGGGGGCCTGGGAATTCCCCACCAAAGAATATGGGTTGTCTGGGAATCCCCAACTTGACAGAGAGTTGTTGAATCTGCAAATTCCAAGTTGGGACTTGGTTTGCCAGGGTACTCTTGCACACTGGGAATTCCCGGCACCTGAATATATGTAGTCTGGGCTTCCCAACTTGATAATTTGGGGTGTCTGGATATTCCCAACTAAAGAATTTTGGTGGGGCGGGAATTCCCAAATTGACACTATATATGGTCAGGGAATTCCTGACTTGACAAAGAGTTGGGGGGTCTGCAAATTCCAAGTGTAGGGACTTGACTAACCAGGTTACTATTGCACACTGGGAATTCTCAACTGAATAATTTGGGTGGTCTGGGACTTCCTGACTGCAGAATATATATGGTCTGGGAATCCCCGACATGACAATATGGGGGGTCTGGATATTCCCCACCAAAGAATATGGGGGTCTGGACTTCCCTGACCTAACAATGTGGGGTCTGGATATTTCTGACTGCAGAATTTCAGTGGGCTGGGAATTCCCGGCATGAGAATATATGTGGGCTGGGATGTCCCAACTTGACAATATGGGGGGTTTGGGTATTCCCCACTGAAGAATATGAGGGTCCAGGAATCCCCAACATGACAATGTCAGTCTGGATATTCCTGATGTGATAATATATATGTTCTGGGAATCCCCAACTGGATGGTATGTGGGCCTGGATACTCCCCACCAAAGAATAAGGGAGTGTGGAAATTCTTGGCTTGAGAATATATGTGGTCTGGATATTCCCGAATGAAGAATTTTGATGGTCTGGGAATCCCCAACTTGATAATATATGTGGGTGGTAAGTCCTGGCTGGAGCATATATATGGCCAGGAAATTCCAAACATGAGTATATGTGGCCGGGGAAATCCCATCATGACATATCATCACTTGAGCAGATATACTCATGATCCTCATACCACCCTACCATGATCCTGATAACACCTTCAGATGGTTCTCATACCAAGCCATCATGATCCCTATACTACCCTCTGATGGTTCTCATACCACCCTATGGTACCCTCCAATTGCTACACCTATGGAATCATCACTTGGGGATCGCACCATTCAGATATTGATCAACCAATTCATGGTCTCAGCTACCCACCCACACCTACAGAATCATCACTTGGGGATTGCACCATTCAGATATTGATCAACCAATGCCTGGTCTCAGCTACTTGCCCACGCCTACAGAATCATCACTTGGGGATTGCACCATTCAAATATTGATCAACCAATGCCTGGTCTCAGCTACTCACCCACACCTACAGAATCATCACTTGGGGATCACACTATTCAGACCATCATGATCCCTATACTCCCCTCCAATGGTCTCTGATAACACCTTCAGATGGTTCTCATACCACCCTATACTACCCTCTGATGGTCCCTGTACCACCCTCCTATGATCCCTATACCACACCTTCATGATCCCAGCTATACCCCCCCAATATGGTAAAAAAATCAGCCCAAAAGACCCCTGACACCACTCACGTTATGGGGAAAGCGCATGGGAATGTTCACAAAATTATGTCCCAGGTGGGCTGGGAAAGCATTGGCTTTGTCCCATAGGACTTATCCCATACCTACAGTACAATGGGAAAAACCAGAGGAATCACACCTCTTAGGTTAATACATGTATACAGGACTATCAACCTAATAGGTATACTTTTGGGGGTGACTGAAGTGGTTTGACTGATGAGACACTCATCAATGATAAATAATGCACATAATGAATTAAACATACTAAATATAAAAGCACATTCGGTGTTGGAAGTCTTCAGCAATTCAAACATGCTAAGCTGCATCGTAGACCCCTTCAACACCCTTTGGAAGATCTTCATATAGAAGACAAAAGAATGCAAGAACTGGTAGAAGACACCAAGAGACATTTTAATGAAGGTGAATATGGACCCATATGAAAGTTTACAGCCTTTTGTATCATGCTCAGAATGTTGTGCGTCTGAATGGCAAGTAATCAAAGATATTTGGCCCTGTTGATATTGTGGGCAAGTCAAATTAAGCCATCAGCAAAACCACTCAGGTCTTATGAGGCCTTCAAGGGCCTGACAAGGCCATACAAGCCTTCTACACTGCGCAAGGCTAGCAGTCCCATGAATGAAAACACTCCTGTCAAGAAAGGTGCTACCAGGCTTGGAGATTTGCATGTTGATGCAAGGCTTGTGAGGCTACTCAAGGCTTCAGGAGGTTACATGGTCTTCAAAGGTTACACGAGGTAGATAGTGAAATGCAAGGCCATCCAGGCCACTGTATTAGTAGAACCAGTAGACTAGAAGACAATGACAACAATAAGTACTGCAACTCAAGTGAAGTATCAGTGCAAGGGGGAGACAGAACTAAGCACAAGTGACCAATGAAAAAGAACAAATGAAATCTGCAAGAAATTGGAACTGCAATGATGAAGACACTAGAAACCGTTGGGCCGTTTTTGGTGAGTAGGGTTCCACTTCATAGGCACACATTGAACTTTGGCAGCTTTCTTCCCTTTCTTCTTGGGCAATGGTTCGGGTTCAAACAATGCACCACTTGACTCGTCTTCAGTTAACTTGGGTAGCGGGGACTCAGGTCGAGAGGGGACTGGTGTCTCCTTGTTGGGAGGTGCCTCATATGCAGGTTCCTCTGGGGCCTTGACTGGTTGAACACATTTGAGCATTGGAAGACTTGGAGTAGGGACCAGCTTTTTTTTGACAGGAGGTGCTTTGACATCATCAACATCCTCATCAGATTCAATGAGTTGAGTGCACTTGGTCTTCAGAGGTGGGACCATTGTTTTCTTGACAGGAGGTGCTTCAACATCCTCAACATCCTTGTTGATGAGTCAAGTGCACTTGGGCTTTGGAGGTGGGACCATTGTTTTCTTGATGGGAGGGGCTTCAACATCCTCAGTGTTATCGTCAGACTCAATGAGTTGAGGGCGTTTGGCCTTCGGAGGTGGGACCGTCTTTTTCTTGATGGGAGGTGCTTTGACATCCTCAATGTCATCATCAGACTCGACAAGTTGAGTGTGCTTGGTCTTTGGAGGTGGGGGAGTAGTGACAAGTTGGGGGTGTTTAGTCTTCAAAGGCAGGGGACGAGACTCATCTTCATCCTCAGATTCCTCATATGTATCAAGATGGCCACTGCGACACTTGACTTTTGGAGGTAGGGGGGCTGCAGGTTTCTTCCTGGCAGGACCTTGTCCTTGGATAACAGCATTTGAGGCTGTGAGCCAGTAGTGAGTGAGGTGTTGGTCCCTGCCAGTTGTTTTGCTGTATCATGTAAGTACTGATTCTCCGTTGTAGCAAACACATACCACCTGCAACCTTAGTCTTCATAGCACTACGTCTAGCCAACCTCTGAGCTTTGATATCTGCAATGTCATTTTCTTCATTGTCATTGTCTTCATTTTCTGGCTTCTTAGTGAGAGCTTTGGTCTTCACTCCGATACAGCTGCAAGCATGATCAGTAAAAACAAAAACAATGCTTCAAAACATACGCCATCCACCATGCCATGGTATCTTTGACCCATGGATCCTCGTCATCGTCAAGCATGTCAATGATGCTCCAAAACAATTCCTCAAGATTCATAGTGCCAATTTCGCTGGTCCAGTTTTGCGCTTGACTGAGTGTGAAGTACATCTCAAAATGAACAATCAGAAGTGTAATCAATAGAGCAACAGAAATAACTTACAATAATGTGAACTATTGTGATGATGTGTTTTGTCACTGATGATAAACCGAATGCGTGGTTCCTTGCTTGTTTTGAGGCTTTGCTTGAGGTAGACTCTGACATCACAGCCAAGGGACCAATATACAAGTGAGCATAAAACTAGAGTGATGATTAGATAGAACATCAGCAAAGGCAAGCACAGCGTGACTCACTTGGGTGATGATGTGGTTTCTGAAAAGACCCTTAGTCTTATCTTGTGGGTCGTAAATGCCATGTTCGTAGAAGCCAGTAGGCCAACTCATAGCTGCCATCTTGATCTTGCCTGACTGGAGTTTCTCCATCCCACTGTAGCAGTGTGTTGTAGTATTAGTGAGCTGATAGATGTAATCAATGAGATAACTTACTCCTCTGGGTCGCTATCAAAGATGTGAAGTTTGTTGTGTGGACAGAGCCAGTGGGCAAGCTGAGGATGTGCAATGCCTTGCATAGATTTATCTTCAACTTCAGGAATTGGTGGATCAAGTGCGTTGTTCTTGCTGTGCATGTTGAGTGGCACATACTTGAGTCCTTTGTGTTTGACAGAACTAAATGCCATTGACTGAGTGTCACTCATCCCTTTCATTATCTGGACAAAATTGGATCATGTCAGAATCAAATAAGAGCACATATAGTCATATACAGAGCGCATATACTCACCGCAGAGATGATCTTAGATAGTCTGTCAGTAGAAATTGTGTCAAGCTCATCACGAAGACTCAGAACAAAATCCAGGATGCCATTATACAAGTGCAAATGGCATTCTATCACATCTTTGGTCCTAGTATTCATAGTAAGTATCAGTGAGGGATGATCACACACAAAAAAGGACTTACAGATCAGAGCTGATTTTGTCTCCACGATCATGCTGGAGACCAAAGAGATCAAGTACACAGGTAACTTTTCGTCCAATGTTTCTATACATCTCAATAGGGTCGGATATCGCATTTGTATCATCTGATCTGCTTATCATTGTTAGCTCCAAGCTAAATATAATGTAGAATAATGATAAGCTTACTGTTTAATCTTCTTGCTGTGATTGGTTTGTACCACCTGAAGCAGCTCATCTGTGCTATTCCTGTGTTTGCTTGATTGCAATGAAGATCCAGAATCAGACAATTTCTTGTGCTTTCTTGATTCTGACAGTGATGAAGATCCAGTTGAATAGGACAACTTCTTGTGTTTTCTTGGTGGCAATAATGACAAAGATTCAGAATCTGATGACATGATAGCAGTTAGGTGCAAGGGAACAAGGCATGCTCATAGCCAAGGAGATTAAAGTGTGGTTATGGCACATGCTCACATCAACATAATACAACCAAACAACCCACTACCACTGCTGGCATCCAAAATCACTGCCACTTCACTCTGATTCCTCTGGCATCACCCCATGCTACTGCTGAATATTCTATCATCTATCATTCTGATATTCCTCATGGTGCAATGCCCAAACTATGGGACTGAAGTTTCTGACCAGGGCCTCTCAAACCATCTCATTTGCTGGTGTAAATCCCAGCTCTCTGTCACTGAAAATGTTCTTGATCAGCACCGTAAATGCCAACACCACGAATCACCTACTGCTACTGGTGTGGAAAACCATCCTCCACCTCAATCCTCAACCCCACAGCCAAGTCAGACGCCATTGGAGCATCATCATGGTGATGTGAGTCGAATTTTTTATATCTGATGATAGGATTCTTATCTCATTCAAAGTATGATGATGTGCAGATAGAGTACTGACAATCTGGACTACCATTGTGGAAAAGGCATCTCCCTGCACACTATCGTGACCAACTCCTGTCCAATCCTATTCCTGTACCTGTACTTCCTGCACCTGTTGAGCCTGATGCTCCAGCTGCCAACAATATAATGGATGATGATTTTCAACAACGTGTGGACTGGGTGCAAACAGAGCATGATTCATTTGATCTATTCTGCAAATATCCATACTCCTTCCCCACCTATGACCCCAAGAACCTGAGCTACCTTGACCACCTTTGTGATGCCCCTACCTTTCATCATGTTGATGAGGCCATTGAGCATGATCGTCCATGGTGGGCTGGCTTTGGTTCATCACTGGAAGCTGTCCATTGGGATTATTTTGCACCATTTCTTAATGCTTCAACATTTTGACTCATGAACTGGTTCTATAACTCATCTCTCCAGAAATCAATCAAGGACCTTAGACATCTCATTGACGATGTTATATTGGCAGAAGACTTTGACCGAGAAGATTTATGTGACTTTAACCCAACACATGAAGCCAAACGTCTCGATAGGGCCGAAAATGACCCTTCTTCATCTATCTTTTCATCCGATGGATGGCATGAAGCCTCCGTCAAAATCTGCCTGCCCTGTAAGAAGGAAAAGTTTGATGCAGAAAGTGATGTACCTATGTTCGAGGTCAAGGGACTCTATTATCAGAAGCCTCTGGAGGTTCTCAAAGCTGCATTCGAGGAGGAAGGTGCGAAAGGTTTTCATACTAGCCCTTACAAACTATTCTGGCAACCTGACAAGGACAAACCACCTGAACATATTATTACAGAACTTTACACATCTGACGCAATGCTCCAAGAACACGAGAAGATCCGTTCCCGGCCCCACAAGCCTGGATGTAATCTCAAAACAGTTGCCACAGCAATTATGCTATGGTCTGACTCTACGCATCTTGCCAGTTTCGGTAATGCTGCCCTGTGGCCAATCTATATGTTCATTGGTAATCAGTCAAAATATGTTCGGTCGAAGCCAACATCCTTCGCAGCTCACCATCTCGCCTATATTCCAAAGGTATGTTAATTTAACAGATAATTTCGCTTGTTTGTGCTAATAATAGTTCCAGTTACCAGACATGATTCAAGATTTTTATCTCCGATGGTTCAGGCGGAGCACTACAGTGGCTGTCCTCACACACTGCAAATGGGAACTTATGCATGCTATATGGTCATTTTTGCTTGATGACAAGTTCATTGATGCATGGGAACATGGCATAGTCATGAAATTCCCTGATGGCATTTCTTGCAGAGTCTTTCCTCGGTTCTTCACATATGCAGCTGACTACCCTGAGAAGATTCTTCTCACATGTGTCAAATTTCTTGGACAATGCCCCTGTCCTCGCTGTCTTGTCAACAAGTCCAAGATTGACAAATTGGGCAACAGGGCAGACCGATGGCAGTGAGAAAAAGGTATCCAAGTTGATGACCATCACCATCGATCCATGATTGAACATGCATGTGAATTCATCTTCAAATTGGGTCGCAGTGTGGTCAGTACTTTTGTCGAGAACTTAATTGGTGTAACATCAATGGTTCCTACTCAGGTTTGTGTTTTTTTGGTGAATCTGGTCAATAGTAGCTCATCATTTGTACCTGCAGAATGTGTTTTCTGAGAAACTCTCAAAATTTGGCTTTGACTTCCACTCGATGCTTGTCCCTGATTTTATGCACAAGTTTGAGCTTGGCACCTGGAAAGCAACACTAACACACCTTATCCATATTCTTCATGCATCTGGGGGTGATCTCATTCCAAGATTCAACAAAAGGTTTCTTGTCTCCTCCAAATCTATTCTAAATGTTTTTACTCAAAAAAAATCTAGATTTCATTTGGTCCCAACATTTGGCCAAGACACAATACACAAATTCAGTTGTAATGTCTCTGATTTGACAAAACTTGCTGCTCATGACTTCAAAGATCTTCTCCAGGTAAAATATTAATTTTTGTGCTTATGGTCTTGGAACTTAGATTTGTCCTCAATCAGTGTTCTATGCCTGTCTTCAAATCACTCCTTCCAGATGACAACTCAATTATTCTCAATCTCCTCTTTGAGCTCTCCACTTGGCATGCTTTTGGAAAATTGCAGATGCATACTGAGACTACACTGCATCACTTCAATAACTGCACAACATGTCTCGGCAGAGCTTTGCACAAGTTCTGCAGTGTAACATGCAGCAAGTTCGACACACATGATCTTCCACGAGAGACTGCCACTTGTACGCGTTGACAAGGTACCAAGGCAGCAAAGGGCAAGGGGAAGGCTGATGTCACTCTACAAGCAGCCTCAAAGCGACAAAAATTCAACATGCTGACATATAAGCTTCACGTGCTCAGTGACTATGTGAAATCAATCTGGCTGTATGGGACAACAGACAACTACTCGATGCAAGTTGTAAGTACTACACTCTTCACATCATATGCAAACAATTTGGCTGATTACTTGACAGGGTGAGCTAGAGCATCATTGTGTCAAGTGGTTCTATGCACGCACAAACAAAAATCGATTCACATGAGGCATCACCAAGCATCAGCGATGGGAATGGATACTTCACAGGTTGAGAGATAAACATGAGCAAATACAAGTGACTCAAAATGACCCACCAATAGTTCCATCAAACACTACCAAGCAGCATCCCTCTCTTCACTTTGTTGATCAAGAACCATTACCCTACTGTTCACCAGAATCTCATTACCAAGTCTCAACCTCAAAAAAATTCCATTGGGATATCTCTGCATGGCTTGGCAAACACACTGATGATATTGCCGTTCATGTGAGCTCGATGACTTGTCATTCAAACTTCGTACTGAAAAGATCTTAAGGACTTCCTCCCACACCTCAAAGAACATGTCTTGGGATGCCTACTCGGTAATCAATATGAAGGTGATGAAATGCAGTTCATGGCAGCACAGCAGAACTCAATTCACATCATCAATAATCAAATTTATCAGCACAAAGTTCTTCACATTAAGTACACTACCTATGACCTCAGTCAAGCTCAAGACTCTCTCAATCCATGTACACGAGCTGATGTAATGGTCCTCGCACATGAAGATGAGAATGAGAATCTGCATCCATACTGGTATGCTCGAGCCATCGGAATTTTTCATGTCCTTGTTCAGCATAATGGGCCTGAGTCCCAAAGCTCCACACCACAGTGAATTGACTTGCTTTGGGTTTGATGGCTCAGGCGTGACTTGACTTATCCCTCATGTTGGGCAGCAAAACATCTCCCTCATGTCAGATTCCTAGATGCAGATGATCCCTCTGCATTCAGATTCATAGACCTGATGCATGTGGTTCATGGCATGCATCTAATTCCAGTGTTTGCATGTGGAGGTTCACAACAGATTGCACCAGACTCTATTGCCCATCACATATCAGACAGACCTATGGACTGGAATTTTTTCTATGTTAATATGTTAGTTTTTATTTTGAGTAGCAAGATGGCAAGCTTACCTATCCTGTAGATTTGTGGACCAAGACATGTTTATGCGCTACTGCGGTGGTGGTGTTGGTCACAAGCCCATCTTCGAAGCCACAAAATGTCTACTTGATGATCACGATGCGCTTGACAAACTCCCGTTCACAATGGAGAAGGAGTGTGAAGCTCAAGATTCCAACAGTGAAATGGAAAGTGATGTTGAGGAAGACTTGGATGACAATGGCGAGGGCAAGGACAAGGAAGGTGAGGGTGAGGGTGAGGGTGAGGATGATATTGAGGGTAGTGGTGATGAAGATGGG
This sequence comes from Suillus subaureus, assembly GCF_016647635.1. Lineage (NCBI taxonomy): Eukaryota > Fungi > Basidiomycota > Agaricomycetes > Boletales > Suillaceae > Suillus > Suillus subaureus. The sequence goes on from NW_024538571.1 coordinate 377,784, forward strand.
GATGAAAATGAAGACGGGGGGAGCAGTGAAGAGCATGATGACAAGGACATTGAAGGAAATGGAACTTGAGATCCACTCACAACAGAACATCTCATCGACAATGATATTGCAGATGAGATGGATGAGTTTGGGTATACTGGCCTTGATCAGGTTGTTGTCAAAGATGAGGACAATGATGCACCATCAGATGACAATGATCTAGGGGCAGAAGATGGTGAGGGGCAGGATTATAACAAGGTTGAAGGCATGGGATTTGCAGATCTATAGTGCTGAGGATCAGCCTGAGTGCATTTGGAAGGCTGCAGTGCAAACAAAGTTCCATTCATGTATAACAAGAAGTACAGGGTAGTGACAGCATTTAAATGCAGAGCAAACACAACTATGACCAGAAGGTTGGACTCAGTGGAGTGACTGCATGGGACATGTAGAGAGAGACATTATGGACTCTGCTGTGTCACTTGTGGGTCTGCAATCTGGATAGGTTGGTGGTGCAGTAGATGGGACAAGACATTGGTTGTTGTAATTGAGAGGGTTGATTCTCTGGTGGGAAGTGGTGGGCAGAAAAGGGTGGGCAGCTGTGAGGACTGGGTATTTAAGCTTGCACTCACCACTTGGTTGATGGACAGAACATCAAAATGGGGCCAGAACAGGTGCACATCGAGACTGGGCTAAGGATGTGCCTACACGTCAGTAGAGTAAGTGCGAAATCTGGCAGAGGTCAGGTATGGTGATGAGCAAATGGAAATTAGGTAGTACCAACCGGTGTCAAAAGGCCAACTTAGTCCTTGCAAGAGGCGTGGGAGGCTTGCAGGCATCTTCGGGCACGATTCGTAGTGCTTGCGAGGGGTATGGGGTCAGCGAGGAGTCGAGGAAGGTTGGTGGGACAACGCGTCATGCTTGAGAGGTTGGTGACGTCAGCGAAATGGCGTGGGAGTCCTCCCGGGAACCGGCGTGCCTTTCTGGTTCCGGGCGGTTTTGCTGATGGCGAAAGAGCTCCGCAAGGTAAAAAGTCGGCAATGCCGACCCCTAGTTCCTAGGAGGGTACTAGGAAGTTCGAACACAGAAAGCAAGTGACAGTCTGCTTACAAATTCTGTATGAGTCATCTATCTCAGAGGAACAAGAAAAGCAGCGCCATTATGCTCAGCTCTGAGTCTCCGACACTAACCCCTTGGTCCTTGGAACGATTATAGGTCACTTCCTTCGTCTATCATGATAAAGGGCTGTCTAGGGGAGACTAGTACTCCTTCCATCCGCATCGGGAGTCCATCGCAGTAACACACTCCACAACCTTACTGCCTACATCTGAATCTTAGCTTTACGAACCGCAGTAGGCCGCGACATTTTGTTCGAAGAACTTTCCGTTGGAACGTAGGATTCGTCAAGCGCCACATTATAGGTGGCTAGGCTGTCCACCCCTCATTGTTGCCCAAAATTTTCTCGTACGTACGTCCTTCTGCATCAGATCTTGCCTACATAAATATGTTTGTTGGTCCACCACGAGAACACGCAACGCGGTGGTGGAGTCGGGGTCATGCGAGGTGCCCACTCAAATCATGAATCCCGATAAGCATGAAAACTTGTCTGGGTGTTAGTCTGCTTTGCTATCAGTTTTTCTCACCTAGGAAGAAAATCAAATGCATTATCGATCTGATAGTGATTTGATTTGTACATCGCGACTGGACACATGATTGAAGCGACTTGGGCAAAAACCCGCAGGGTTTCTTAGCCCGAAACATCGACCCGAACTTAGCAGAAAGGAGTCCGAGAGTGAGTCGTGATGGGCCCCTACACCTATTCTCCAAACACCGAACCGCTGATGGCGAGGATCATGTGAGGGGAATGAAAGGGGAACAGAGAAGCTTCCCATTACAGTATGCTCCAAGGGTTAGATGATAGGGGATGGACTTTTCTGACTTTCCTAGATGAAAGAACCAGAGGCCCTGTCCTCCGCCTCATTACGGACACTGTAATAAAGTTCTTCCCGTTCAGAGCTCAATGTCTACGTCTACCTTCTGCAGCAAATAGCGACACGCCACAACTACATTCACGACATGTAATATGTAGACCTAATTAGAAAGATTGTTCCGGTGCTCTATTCAATCCATCGTGTATTCGTGTATCAACAACTTGGTTATCCCCCACTTTCAAACCTCGCCTCGACTACGCGCTTCCGCAAGACTCAACTCAATCGCAAATTTCAAATCCTCATCCATTTCGTCTGAATCCAGAGGCGCCAGGAGCTCTCCCTCGGACCGCCTATCATGAATTTCCATGCTCGAAGAAAACGAGGCACTAGACGTGCGCAAGATAGGTGTGCCAACATGTGGGGATGAAGCTCCATGGGATGAAGGCGGCGACCGTAAGGGTGTACTCCAAGCAGAACGAATATGCTCTAGGCTGCTGGTCGATGAGGAGATGCTAGAGCTGATCGAGGGAAAGTGTTCGAAAGAGGACGACGCGCTGCGAGCCACTTCCGGCAAAGACCTTGTACCCGTCGAAGAACCGGGCAGGGATGTAGGTATCCTGAGTGGGCTTATGGTAACGCCAGCTTCCATAGGTTCCGGGACGAAGACAGGAGACACCTGTACTTTCTTATTGGTCATGGGAAGGGCGGCGCGTGGATAGGTACGGGAATAGATAGAACTGGGAGAAGACTGGTTGGCAGAACCACCCGCTGTCAAAGAACTTGAAGCGACTGGCAAGAAAGTTTCGTCTTCAAAGTCAACCTCGAAGACACCCTCATCGAGGGTATGGGAAACTCGGCGATGCTCCTCTTCCTCGCGGGAGAGCATCAAAACATATTCTACTGCCTCTGATTCCGACAGTCCAAGCACGTTTAGAGTGGAACGTTGCTCGCTTTCTCGCCCCATGGTATGCCGCGCATATGTATTATCCTCTTCTAATTCACGTTTGGATTCGTTGATGACCTTGTGCAGATTGTATCGCTCTGCAACGTTCGATCAGTTGAGAATTTACAAAGAGTAAAACGTGCATACGTTGTCCTTTGGAAGTTGGGTTCCTATTCGCACGAGCATGTTTGCTTTTGTGCGGAGCATCACGGTGGTGTACTTGTCCCACCTTCCATGACATCACCCTATTGTCAGCAATGATGACTAAAAGTTCTTTCTCAATCACAATCTTGCTGACACCTCCAACTTCGCGGCCCGGTCCAGTACGGGGAACCGGGGACGAAAACAACCTAAGAGGCTCCAAGGTGAGCGCGTCCCATACCGTCGTTGTCCCGCGTGCAGAGCCTGTGGCAAAAACGACCGAGCTCCAAGCAAGCGCAGTCACGGCGTCATCCTCGTGAGCCTCGAATCTACGGGAGGGTACGACGGAAGAGGATGTTTGAGGGGTGTCCCAATCATAAATGCCAACGGAACCTAGCAAATCACCAGTAATGATGAAATTGCAATCATCTGGCTGAGCTGCAAAGACAGGTTCTATGATGGAGTTGTGTCCGAATGAAGGATCACCAAATGCGGTAGTTTCGTATTTGCCGGATGTGAGGTCAACTACAATACGATAGAAGAACGAGTGATCGGAGTACCCGATGAGTAGCGCTGCTGTTGTCTGTGAGCGACGACGGACACGTAGCACAGTTGGTTGAGGTTTGGGTATGAATGCATCCTGGGGAGATAGTTGCCCCTTGGAGATGGGCGACACGATGCGATGTTGTGCAAACGATGCCGGGCTGGATAAGTCGTCCGAATGGACTTGTCGGGACGATGTCCAGAAGATAATGTCTCCACTACTTAAAGCACCTGCGATGATGCCATCTGCAAGAGCAGAAGATACCTTAAGGAACGGATCGACCACAAGCGATTGGAGCTGCTTGTCACTAGACCACAAGCACACAACCGTCTTGGTATCCCACAACTTGACTTGCCCGTCGGCGCCTCCGGATACAAATCGGTTAACAGCAGGATCCAACGCAATCTCGTTCACAACGCCATCATGATGATCTTCGACTTTGCATCTAACTAGCTTTGAAGATGCACGCCCAGGATCCATGACCCGAGCAGCCGTAGTCACCGCCACTTCCCCGTTACGCTTTCCCCAGATAGCCCTGGCAGTGCCACCATCGGAAGTGAGACTGCAGGTAGAGACGTTGGGTGTAAATTCAACATTAGGATTTCCTATACCCAATCCTGTTCCGGCAGCATCGAGGTACCCCTTAAGAACTTTGCCGCTGAGGGGAAGTGAGCGAGCCACTACTCCGTATTGAATTGAAGATGTGAGGAGACCAGACTCAGACATCAAATGGACGCCGTCGATGGTAGTGTCTTGAGGGGAATGAGTAATCGTCCCATTCCGCGAACGTTCCCAGCGTCTGAGATAAAAGATAAGAGCAGAACTGAATGAGACACATCTACAAACCTCCTCAAGTTATGCCTCATGATAAACTCCTTTCGCCAAGTGCGTTCTGACTTCCTCAGTAAGAGAATCCTCTCATTCTCGAGGTCATTCTCGGGTCCGATCCCAAGAAATTGGTTGATAAAGGCCCGATACCATGTATTATCATCATTTATGTGTTCATTGAAACGCCGGTTTGTCCTGGAGAGTGCAAGAAGCGACGGGGGGGAGAGGAATGAAGTGATGTGAGTAAGAGACTCGGCGGGAATGTCGAGAAGACTAGTGGTGCTTTGAAAGGTTCCATGACGGGATTCTTGATAAGAGTTGATTAAAGTTGGTTTGGCTGTCACGTTGTCTTTTCGGAATGTGTCTATAAACCTTATGGGCATATAATAGCAAAGAGATTCGAATGGCTTTAGTTGCGGACGCAGAAGACTGTCTGCGATGTGGTAGGAGAAGGTCAACTATCAGGATGACTAAATTCCCAGTATTTGATAAGAGGAAGATCGTGTGATTATGAGACTCTATTTAGCGTAGATCCGAGCCACTGCACTATCACTGACTCCGTCGCAGAATCTTTGCCTGTTCGTCGACACGATCTTAGGGTGGTTTGGCTGGATCGAGCGTAGCTCGAGGTGCACTTCGATCGTGTCAGACTTGAAACGGAGAAAAAATGTAGGAATCGCTATTGCTTTGGTGATAAATTTGCAAATTGTCCGCGAAACAGAGTATTAAAAGGGAGAGGTGGGTGGGTACAAAAGAAAGGATGTCCAGAGTGAGAATGAATCCGAGCGAGCTCGAGCTCCGAAATGAAAGGAGCGAATGAAGAAAAAACTTGAAATGTCGCTTCCGCTCAGTTGGATGCGTGATCTTCCGCAGGCTCCGTTTTCCGGCACAGGCTTGCTAACATTTGCCAACGTTAACGATTCTCAAAGTAAATGCAATCTATATAGCCTTCCTGCTGGGCAGTGGATACCATTTGCATATTGATTAATTAATTTACACCGAGCAGTACTGACAAAAATGTTCCGACATCATATAATTTCTAGTTCACCATGCCATCCACGCAACGAAAGACTATACAAAAGTGTGAATTCAAATTCCAGTTCGGTCGTGCGACTCAAAACATACCTTCGGGTATCTCCTCACAATGGCTTTGCGAGTTTCGTCCACGAGCAAGATCCCCAAAGCAAAGGTGAATGGAAGACCCCAGAACATCCCAGGGATAGGCCTCATGTAAAACACCCGCTGGAAGCCAGCTCCATAGAGGTTCACGATGCAGATCAATATCGTACCCGTCATGCCGACAAGTACCAGCAAGTTGCGACGCGGGCCCCATAGAGGATTTGATTGCAGTATCGATACTCGGCGGTTGCGAACCGATAGAAGAGTCCCGTACTGTCCGATGGCCACCGTCACATAGCTAGTGACTCTTAGAATTAGCATCGCGAGAGCAAAAAAAAAACGACGCACTAAATGGATTCACCAACGTAGACGAGCTCGGTTAGTTGTTCGAGGGTGAGAAGAGGTTGGTTTGCCCCCCAATTGTTGAAAGCCAAGATAACGTCATAGAATCTGAAGCCGTGTTGACTCATGTACAAGAACCACATCGCCATCGCGCAGGGCCATAACATCAGTCCATAGAACTGGGCAAGTATATATAAGCACGTTTGGGTCACCGAGGTCATGAAACGTACCAAGTAGACATGGAAGAAAAGGCGCCAATCCGTAAGCCTGTCGGTCCTGGCGTTGCGTGGTTTGCGCCGCATCAAGTCTACAACAGGAAGTGAGCACTGGAAAGCTGATGAATGCGTGAGCACCCACCCCACTCCGGCTGCTCATACATTAGCGAGATGGACATGATGACATCGTTGGTGATGCAATAGCAGACTTGTTGATACGAGTTCATGGGAAGCTGCATGCCCATTAATACGTATGCGAGGACCGCCATGAATTCCGAATAACTTCCGGCCTGCGGCACCATAAGCATTGAACCCGCTGAGATTATACTGCTTCCGCAAATGCGACTTACAGGCATGAGATACAATGTGACTTTCTTCAGGTTATCAAAGACCAGCCGGCCCATCTCTATCGCGACAGGGATGGAAGCAAAGTCATTCTTCAACAAAATCAAGGCGGCTTGAGAGTGATGGTATTAGTGTCATCGAAAAGACCATCAGAAAAATCCATACCAGCTTCTTTGGCCACATCACTACCGCTACCCATCGCAACACCAATATCAGCAGCTTTCAGAGCGGGTGCATCGTTGACACCGTCACCAGTCACAGCCTACAGTATTGTCGCCGCGGGCCTTGATTTCCTCGACGATCCTCATCTTTTGATCAGGCGTGGTGCGGGCAAACACAATTTCAGTGTATTGCCCGACGATGACATTCCAGTCAAACGGTGTGAGAGATGCGACATCTTCTCCTGTAAGTACTAGGGAGCGGATAGGATCATCATCGGATGGCTTGATAAGATAATAATCTTTCGGCGAGACCTTCTCAGATGCAGCGGCTCGGACATCCTGGATGGTGTCAACAGCATGCTGGGTAATGATACCAACCTGAAAATGGGGGTCAATAGGGATTTTGTGGCGGCGGAAAATAAAGAAAAACTACCTGGCGTGCAATAGCTAGAGCAGTAAGCTTAAAATCACCAGTGACCATAAAGACCCGAACTCCAGCTCGTCGAATAACACCAATCGATGGCAATACATCCGGGCGAGGGGGATCGCGAATTCCAACTAGGCCAACCAAAGTTAAATCGCACATTTCCGAGTACATGAGATCTTCCATGTCGTTCGGCTGAAGTCCAGTCTTGATTTCTTCTATGGGTTTCCTACATCTATTACCTCGGCAATCGATATTAGATGTCAGGGTGCTAAGTCGAAAGTGCTCATACTCACAGCATGAGTACTCGTTGGCCTTCGCTTGACCAATCCTCTTGAAGCGTGGCGAGCGTCTGCTTCGCCTTACTTGTCAACTTGACGACCGTCCCATCACTCTGTAGCACACTGCCGCAGGAAGGGAACAAAACATCAGGAGCTCCCTTGACGAACATCCATGTCGACTCTACGTTCTTTTCAGCAGTGTTGACCTTGGAAACCACGGAAAGCATCCATTTGTTGCGGGAATTGAAAGGGATCTCAAACTTCTTCTCATATTCCTGCTGAAGAGTACTGGCATCCACACCAAGCTCCGGAATTGAAAGGGCCTCGGAGAAACGTAAAAGGGCAGTATCAGTCGGATCGCCCTTGATCGCACGATCCCGCACAGGAAGGTGGTTAGTTGTTGCGTCGAATTTTGCGCCGTTGCAAAGCCTCGCGATCTGATGGAGTGTCTTCAATGCAGAAAATACTGCAGGGTCTGATGCCTTCGTAACTCTCTCGTTAATTTCGTCGACACCAAATACGTCATCAAGGAAGGCAATGTTCTCTACCATCTGTAGGTCCGTCAGCGAGCTAGTAACAAGAGCTGATGCATCGCTCATCTTACCATCTTTCCCTCAGTCAACGTGCCTGTCTTGTCGGAACACAATACAGACATGCATCCTAACGTCTCGATGGTCGCCAGGTTCTTGACCAACACCTGACGTTTAGCCATGCGACGGGCAACAACAGTCAACGAGAGTGCCACACAAATCGGGAGGCCCTACAAGATGTCAACTAAGAAGGAAATATAAACTTTCACTGCTGGCCACTTACCTGGGGAACGAAAGCAGTCAAGCAGCCAATTGAATTCACGATGGCAACAGATGCGGTAGCATCATACCCAGGATACGTTGTCCGTAACCAAACGCCGTATAGAAGAATTGACAAGCTGAAGAAAAAGAGTGCGAGACACGAAATGATTTTGGTGAAAAACCACACTTCTTTTTGGATGGTGGTAAGCTTGAACTTTGTTTCTCCCGACATCTTGACAAGGCGTCCCATGACGGTCCTATCTCCCGTGGCGAACACAACACCATGGCATGTCCCTTGCACAACAAAAGTAGAAGTCAGTGCGAGATTACGAGTCTCCAGAGCATTCTCGGATGTTGCATCAAGAGCTCCCGGTACCATTTCGCTGCAATTGGACTTCAGCCAAATTCCAGTACCTAGGACAAGGAACAGACCTTTCACCCGTCAGGAGAGAGCGATCAAAACGAAGGTCGGACGATGCCTGCACGACACGCATGTCGGCCGGGACACGGTCGCCAGCGTTGAGCACGGCAACATCACCAACTACAATGTCAGAAGCTTTGATTATTTGTTGGTTTCCGTCCCTAATGACCACAGCCTCATGTGCAATCAGAGATTTTATCGACTTCATGATTCTGCTCGCGTTCCAATCGACCAAAGCATAGAATGTAGCAGAAAGAATAATGACGAGGAGCTGTAGTTGATGAGAAGGGGGAAATTGACCACTAAAGTTGAAAGTTACGAACCAACAGCACGGCAACACCAAGAGTGAAAGCTTCAGGAGGCCCGAGTGGTTTATAGCAGAGCTAACACGCATATCAGAAAAGTCACGATGACAAGTGAACAGCGGCACTCACGATAGTCAAGATAAAAGCGATCCACATGAGAAAGTTGAAGCCACCAAAAACATAATTAAGCGTTTTCTTCCAGTAGACGGTAGGTGGGGGACTAATGACATTCTTGCCATCATTCTCCCTGCGACGAACAGCGGCAAGCTCCAAACCGACGGTGGGATGACTGGAATACCGGGTATATACTTCGTCGACACTCAGTAGGTGGGCATCTATGCTTGCAATTGCGTCCGCTGGATCTGGCGGTGATTTGGAAGCCGTTTGACTCTGTTTCTCTTCGGCGCGAACTGATAATGTACGGTATCTGTTCGTCGTGAGGTCAGCGATATACCGCACGGGAGGTGATGCGAATAGAATACAAACGCGATTTGAATGCCATAACCTTTCCCGGCCCCGGGCTCAGGAGAGGGTGTTGCGCCCGACATCGAAGCAACTTACTTGAAGATCTTTGCTTCCTCCTGTTATTTATTAAATACTATCATCAAGGCAATGCATCAACTGTGCCTTACCAGACGCGAGAATTTTTAGTTCTCACCTAGAGGTGTTTTCGCTATTCATGCGCCGGCAGAGCACCCGAGACTGTGCGAGACATCACGCAGGCATTGTCAGTGATCTAGTAATGCTGAAAATCTAAATGAAGCAGACCTTATTTTCAGGACAGGTCATTTCTCGCGCTGAAAACACGGTCCTAAGGGCGCCTGTAACGGTTCAGACCAGATTTTCAGGTCAGATTACTTCCCACAGAGGTCAATCAAGTGTCAGGCTAGCTGTGGGGCACGGGTGTACTCGAGAGAAGTACTTTGTTGTCGGCATTGACGTGAATCAGGATATGGAGACACGCCAAATGTGTTTTGGCGGTGGAAAACGCGCCGATGCACGAGATGAATTCAACGTACTGTACCTGGCTAACTACAATGTTGCCACATCGAAAACGACGCGGAAACAAGTGTTTTCATCCCGAACCTTGTGGCTGACGGCAAGCTCCGTGATATCACAGCCACATTGTTTAAAAATAATTTCGCCTCAATAAGATTAATCTAATCTCAACTGTTTACATAAGCTTTCCTGTCGTGGGATACGGAAGTACAGTGTCCCTGGATACGGCAGCAGCTATGCGACGACTGCACATAGCACGCGCTCGCTGGCGACGAACGGATGTTGATGGGGAGGAAGCCAGCGGCAAGGTTCGCGTCGATGATGCCAGCATGTAGTGCAGGGCGCAGGGCAATATATTTACCTGCGAGGCATATAACTTCGGCTACCGAAAAAGGTTGCGTATCCCATGAAGACGAAAAAATGAGTCTGTCTTTGGGACACGCTACCGCATCCGGGCTCCTGCCAACAAAACGCGTGACCCAGAGCAAGGTGAAACGAGGATTCTTGCCTGGGACACGCGGGTTTCGCCGTGGAGCCCACCGCATCGAGAATGTCGTAGTCCATTGTGCCGTCATTCCCTCTGTAGCAATTCAGAAACTCGAATTTTGCGAATGGAAAATTTATCCCTTGCACGGTACAGCATACTACACGTTCCTACAGCGTATTCAGAATTTTCCGCCACGAAAATGGTGCAGAAAACACGTCTCTGTGCCTCTCTGCTTAAACGTCACTTCGGGGTCTTCGATAGTCACATGACGCGGGAAAATCTCGGCCCGCTACCCCTTGACAAGGAAGTTGGCGGTTACGTAATTTGACTGCTCTGAATTCTTGGCTGTCCGTCTTTCTTCTGATACGGTCATGACGGGCCCCTCCGGGATCCACAAGTCCACAAGTTTTAATGAATACAGAAATTCTCTCATGCAACGGCGCCCTACAATATTTGCCCACGTTGCGCGCATGCGCCCTTGACGCACAGCAGCGCTGCGTCCTCATGCGTATTCCGCTGGCGGTCCATCGGTCGCCTCCCCCACAGTCTCGCCACCTGGTGATCTCTACCACCCACGAACTCTCGTTACTCTGGTATGGTCGGCACGCTGCTGCTCTCGTCTGTACCTTTTCCCGTAACACTTTTGTCACCCGTGCGCGGATTCTACCGTGTTTGGACTTTTTATGATAATCTGCCAATAACCGAGCAAACTTTTTGAAGGTCACGATAACCTGGGTACTACATACTACCATGCACACGCAGTGATGCCACTGCAATCACTGCATCAACTTCTTTCGCTCTCTGCTCGTCTGTGATGAGAAGACCTTCATACATCCCCCAGCGGGAAAATGGACGGACCCATGAGGTCTTCGGCAGACCGTTGCGCACTTGACGCCTGTTTGCTGATATGGCACGGGGGCCGCTCTTTCTATATATGTGGGTGCCTTGGCTTCACCTCATACTCCGCGCGGAATCCCGTCACACTGGATGTTCTTACCCTCAGTGTGGACAGGTGCGGACCGTCTAGCGTGCCAGGCAGTGCCTTCAGGTTGATCCATCGGACCGAGCAATTGCAGGTGTCCGACGTTAAGCTCTAGACTGCTGTCATGATAATGTTAGCGCAGCGATTGGTCATATTTGGGGAGTACAGACGACGCTCAACGCTGTTCCTCTATCCTTTCTATTCACGTACGTGGTATGGTACTCACACTGCTTGCAATCCTGTGGTAAGGTACGTAGTGGCCAAGCTAGGCGATGTTTGAGCGACAACCACTCTTCCCCCCTTTCTTGAATTTAATGTATCTGAGGCTAGATCTCGTTCGTTTCTGTCCAAGGACTTCGCACCTCCCAGTGGGCATAAATACACCGTGCAAGGTTGCATCGATATGCCGCCGCCCATCAGTGATCCGAAGATTGGAATAACAAATGAGGAAGTGCGGATCCGCCTGGATGCGCTCAGCTGGACGGGATACACCAACAGGCTAACGTCGTTACTTGGCACCTGTACAGACCTGTACGTAGTAAAGTTCTCATGGCACGTCCCGGGTTTTCAAAATTTTACATCGAGATCAATCTCAAATCAATCTGTTAATTTATTTTTGACAAAACGCTAATTGCTTTAAGATCCCCATTTGGAGAAGAAGGCAGCGTTCTTCTTTCCACGACCCCTGTGTGTATATATGTAACGGTCTCCACCCTCTACCTGAAACATGAAACTCTATATGCTTGGATGACCAAAGGATGACCCGTGTTAGGATCTCACCAAATATACGAATATACAAGTACGTCCGTCATTGGGAGAGGGAAGATTAGTACTCATATTATTTGTGACTATATTATTAGTTCGTTCGGAGACGACCGTGAACCAGCATGGAGCATGCACATGCACGCATAGCTATAACCCAGGAAGGGATGTATTCGTGGGACTCAACTTAACGTCCAGCTAAGAATGAGTTCTGCAGCCGCTAAAGCCATGGCTTCCGCGCATCAGTTAAAAGATCCCTGACTCCACAAAATGGGGAGGGTTCTGTCAAGGCACCGGTATTTTTGTACGCGCATGAACCGATTTCCTTTTTTTTCTCTGCTGTGGGTCATATACATAGCTTGCTTATTTTCTCGATCCTGCACAACCTGCGCAATCACTTGTTTTGGCTCGATCTATGTGATCAGGCTGTTCTAGGCTGGCGATTATCCGTCGTCCCTTGTCCCGTTGCCTATCTTCGCATCGTTGTGTCCCTCATGTTGGCCTTCATTAATATCGGGCTCCTGCCTGTTATCGCCTCATTTAATCTCAATATTCCACGCCCTCATGTCGGACGTTCTCATTCGCAGCCTCGTGAATGATTTGTCGAGGTCCTGACTGCTTCTTACGAGGATCACTCTCTCTCACCACCTACGTGGAATTTGAAGTGATCCACACTATCTCGCACGATGTTGTCACCGGTATGCACTGGATCAGTGCATGGCGCGAGGTTGTTTGCGGTGACAATCAAGTCGTTCATAACCCCCACCGCCTGTCGTCGGTGCGCGGGGGTAATTGCTCCTTCTCGTTTGATACGTCTTCCGCTTATCTCCTTCAGAGCCTTCTTGAGTTGTACCTAACGTTCGCGAGCATTCCGTCCCTCCGGTAGCTTTGAAGGTGAAATTTAATCTACGTCCCAATGTGGGGCTGCTCTGAGCTGCAGAACGCGTGCCGAATCTTTTCTCGATGGTATTTTCTTGGGTTGTCACGAGTTCGGTGTTCGCTCTAGTGTGTTTTCTGACAAGCCCAATGTGTTAAACAGGTCATGTTTCCTACTATGATGCCTTACAGAAAACCGGTCTTACAGCAGTTGAAGATCGTCGCAAAAGTCTTCTGCGTCACTTGTTGTTTGGCGAGTGTTTTTGATAATGTGTATCTGATGCTAAACACATTGGTCATACTGCATATAGAGATCTGAGTTAATGGAACACATGATGGTCATATTGATAGCAGCCAATAATTGCGCTATGATTACAGACAATTCGTGGACAGTCACTTTGAGTACCTCCAATGAAGCATCACTGCCTCGGGTACCTGATTTTATGTCGACTCAAAGCTATTAGTATATGACTATATTTCGAAACCGACGTGCACGTCTAAATCCAGTGTCATTTTTAGCCAGTTTGGAGCAATTGTCAAAATTGGCTTTGGAAGCTGCTGGTCTTGGTGGTCTGCTTTGAGGGACAAAGGATCGGTGAATTGTGGCGCATTTTGCCGCGGGTGTTGTGTTAAGTAGTGAAGATAGCATGATCATTTGTCGTGAAGTTGCCAGGATCATGGCTGTGGAATGGGACTAGGGTATGACATGGGTTGGCCGGGTCATACCGCACACCCGACCCGCGGGGTGCTGAAACTTTCGAGGCCTACCCCGCCCGGGCCAGAGCTGAGCGGGTGCGGGTCACCGGGTGAGGACTATGTGCGAAACTGGTATGATGTGGACGAAGCTTAGTTGTGCGGAATAATCCTGTCTTCTGTTGACAGCACATGCTCGCAATGACACAATGGGCCTCGGAGTATACTTTGAAATTAGGCTGCGAAGGTTTGCTTGGCACCCTCACATTCGGACCTTGAGTCGAGACACCATGCCGCTGAATACACTCTTCGATGCCCCGATTGAGGTTTTTCGTTCCTTGTCCAGTTTGCATGCGTTATTGGTGATGTGGCTTGTGATTGACAGGGTCAGTGCAGAATGAAATTGAATGAAGAGGGGGACATACATATACTAATCTTGTCGTCAGTTTTGTCCCAGACATCGAGGTCCGTGACATGAGCTTTTGTTCGTCGTTTTTTTGGTGGCGGAGACTCTAACACGGGAGCTGGCGATACCAGTGTGTCGCCATCGGTTTTGTCCCGGACATCGAGATCTGTGGCCTCAACCTTTGTTCAACATTTTTTAGCGGGAGGCATTAACCAGCGAGGGGTCAAGCTCAAAGATATCGCCCGATGGTATACTTGGAGGGGTGTCACGGTCCGACATGGGTGAAATTAATGTTGGCGTGTTGCAACTCGTGGACAGCATGGTTGTTGACAATGTCACGGTCACCTGCTACAGTCGACTTACGGATCCTACCCTCCTGCCTAGGACGGGTTTTGAAAGGGAAGGCTAGCCTGAGATTAACATATCAACGTATGAAGAGTGCACACGTACATTATATTGAGTAGGGTTTATACTTGGCCGAAGAAACAGCAGTGTCAAACCTAGGTAAGCATAGAACCATCTGGTCCGCTAGTACATTGTCAACATCTAACATGTTGAACGCGGAACGAAGGTGTGCTGGAACACAGATAAATTCAGACGCCAGGAAGAAAATAACAGTTACAGCACGACTATCCATGGGGATAAGAAAGACTGACCTGTGCAACAGTGCGCAATGCAGACACTGACATTATTTTGTAGGGGCGGGACGTACTAAGTACTAGTATGAGTGCTCGATGAGTGCTTATTGATAGACTTCGTCACTTGCGGCCGTACGACAAGCACTGTAATATGAGAGCATGAAGCACCATAGGAAAAGACAACAAGAGAGGTCCAGGAACATATGTCGTACAATATGTAAGGGCACTTGCAATGTGCACCTATAGAGCCGCCGTTCATTACCTGCCCGTAAGAACAGTGGCTCTCTGTAATCGCGTTACTTCGACCGATGTTTTGACTACTGGCTGATAATGGTACTGTAATTGCGAGAAGAGGAGAATTGAAGTCTACAGAAGGGGTGAGAATCATCGCAAAAGCACTTTGTGCATGTAGACTTACACAGACGCTGACGAGACAGACATTCATGAAGTAACCTGCAATATCTAGGATCATGCGTCAGTTGCAGCCCCCAAACAGCATTGCTCTCGAGGTACCGATAAAAGCGCCTTATTGATCTTAGTTAGGGTGTCAAAATTCATGTGCAGGGTTGCTGGTACTTACCAAATGGCGGAGAATCCGGCATACTGGCCCTGATCTGTGGAAGTGCGAAAAGTACTGCAAACCTGTCAGTGGCGTATCTATCAATCCTCTGCGGCTCGCACACCTGCTGTCGAGATCAAAATAAGGTTGTCATTAACGCTCGCACGGAACAGCACCAGGACTGTCATCCATAATACGGTAACAGAGAGAACCCCTATGGTCCGATGAGAACAAGCTAGACCTTACATGATAGGTAGTAACTCTCACAGTTTGTGACAACTAGAAGGAGGGCGAACGCCTTGACCATGTTTTGTCGTTGAACAGTTAGGGCTAGTGCATACAACGTCTCGTTCCCTACTGCAGTCGGGTAAAACGCACTGAAACCAACCCAATTTATCATACTTCCATATCAAATGACGCCAGATATCGGCAGTGATTGATTGCTGTCAGTATCAATGGCTAATAGCGATACATATGCAGAGTCCCTGCAGGGAATCAATGATACTAATATCTGAGGAGGAACGAAGTGATACCCTTACTGATCAAATGGGTAGTAAAGAGTCGATGCTTGCTTCTGTAGCGTATACGGAAGAAATGGATCAGTGGGCAAAGTTGTATCATATTCTTCTGCTGGCAATTATCTCGAAGATGCTCGAATCAATGCATGGCGCAGATATGGACTAAAGCTCACTTTCTTCCGGGTATATATGTCACTGGTGAAGGATTTTGAATCATTGACGGATCAAACGTGCCTATTGGGCTTGTTAGGTTCCAATTTACACTGGCATTTCTAATGGGCAATATAAGGCCAGATTTGAAAGGCGAAAGTTCGCTTACTCGTTTAGGTACAGGGCGACATTGTTGACGAATTGATTTTGAATACAGATATCGTTTGATGAGCCTGTATACTGATGTCCACAGGCGCCAACAAGAGACCAGTGAACCTGAAAACTCTTAGACAAGAATGTACAGATGTCAAGACGATGCTCACAGAAAATGTCTGCCCATCGAGGTCGATCGAGAACATGTCGGCGAGCCTAAAATATGTCAGATTTTGACTATGGATAACAAGACCAGAAAATTCACAATACAAGCTGTGTGTTAGTAGTTAGCGTGAGTCTATTTTCTTTGGATACGGGACTTACACCAAGGGATCCGCTGACATAGAAGAGGCTCAACGTAGCATTATCCATGTTTACTTAGGTTTTGAAGTTCGCGTTCAAATAAACCTCTGTGAGAACGACAGAGGTCCCTGCGAACAAGACAAAGATGATCATCAAGGTTGCCACCGGCCCATAACGTATCAAAATTGGGTGCCGTCCTATTATACGTTGTAAGTAGGGTGGTGGCGGCATCACTATCCTCAAGGGTAGGAAAGTTAATTGGTGTGGTATTCGACTCGCAACTCACTTTTAAGCGATAGCACTTGTCTACATGGCTATTCTTAAGTTGACGTTCACCGCCCTCGCGCATACCTATTCTGCCACGTTTGCGCGGTTCCCTTACACGCCCGTCGCTGAGCTACCCAATCAATACTCCGGATATCGATATCTCCAACTTCAACTCCTACGGTGGGTAACCTGCATTGTGCAGATGACAGACAGCAGAAGGGTGTTTTGTGAAAAAACGTCGTGATGGAACACCATGGACCGTCTGCAGTTACTAGAAATAATAATGGTCATAAGTATGACGAAGAGGACACCTACATTCGTTCATCAACAGTGCTGTAAGTCAAGGAAGAAATGACAATGAACATTCAGATCCAGAATTCAATGCTTCAAGTCCAACAGGTACCAACGTAAATGCAAGCAGAGTTACATAATAACATTCAATGAGCTGTTCCTGAAATGTCCTCCAGGGAATTGTACAACAAATACATACATATTTATTCACCGTATAATATTGTTTCCTTTGATGTAATCTATACTTTACTGTTCTATTATACTGTCGGCTAACTGACGGGTATTGGGGTGTGGCAACCGTTGACTTAGACACCGGCGCTGGCACGAATCAGAAATTGCCGATCCTAAACCGACAGACAAGTAACATGATTACAGACTAAAGTGACACCAAAGGTTTCACCAAGCCATTTTGGCAACGATCGACTGTAATTTGCCATGAGGATTAAGACAACAAGAAGAGGTTGGCACTTGCCTTCGGATATGTTCTCACAATCAGCTTACGGACTTCGTCCACGCAGAGAATTCCCAAGCCAAAGGCGAATGGAGGGCCCCAGAACATACCAGGTATAGGGGTCGTCAGGAAGACATTCTGTAAGCCTGGTCCATACAGATTGATCACCGCAATCAAGGCGGTCGCGACCATGCCAATTGGAACTGCAATATTCTTGCGAGGTCCCCATAGAGGGTTGGACTGGAGCAAGGAAACCCTGCGGTTTCGGATGGCGAGGAGGTTTCCGTACTGCATGAAGACCATTGTCACGTAGCTTATGAAGAATAAATACAAGCCTTGGGAGCAGATGTCATCACAACTCACTAAATGCACTGCCCGACACTAACGAAATGAACGAGCTGATCCCCAGTGAAGCCGTGATAACCAGCGGTCCAGTTGTTATAGGCTAAGAAAACATCGTGGAATCCGAGGCCTTGCTGATCCATGTATACAAACCACATGCTCATCGCGCACGGCCAGGCCATGAGCCCAATGAACTAGTAAGTGACTCGTGAGCTCCAAGTATCGCTTAGTGCGGAATAACTTACACAGTAGATCTGGAAGAACAATTTCCAATCTGTAAGGCGGTCGGTTCTAGCATTGCGAGGCTTCCGCAACATGAGATCTGTCGTGCACTGAGGAACAACAAAAACTATGAAAAATGAAGAGCTTACCTGCTTCGGCTTTCTCGTACATCAAGGAGATTGACATGACCACGTCATTGGTGATGGAGAAACAAACTTGTAGATAGGAACTCAAAGGAAGTTGCATTCCAAAGACAACATTCGTGACTACTGCCATGAACTCTGTGTAACTTCCAACCTTGAGTTGGGTAAGCAAGTATCTTACTTTTGATGATGCATTGACTTACAGGCATGAGGTAAAGCGTCACTTTCTTCAGGTTATCGAATACCAGGCGACCCATCTCGATGGCCACTGGGATAGACGCAAAGTCGTTGTTTAACAAGATCAGTGCAGCTGAGAGGGATTGAGGGTCAATTGACATCTTGAACAAGATATCATGATCTTACCAGCTTCTTTCGCCACATCGCTACCGCTCCCCATCGCAACACCAATATCAGCGGCTTTCAGAGCGGGTGCATCGTTGACACCGTCACCAGTCACAGCCACAGTATTGTCACCGCGGGCCTTGATTTCCTCGACGATCTTCATCTTTTGTTCAGGCGTGGTGCGGGCAAATGCAATTTCAGTGTATTGCCCGACGATTATGTGCCAGTCAGCAGTGGTAAGAGTGCTGACATCCTCTCCTGTGAGTACTAATGCACGGATAGGGCCATCTTCAGAAGGTTTGATAGCACGTATTGGTACATCGGTGAGGTGCTTCTCGGACGATGCGGCCCTGACGTCATTGATGGTATCAACGGAGTGCTGCGTAATGATGCCGACCTATAGTCAAGTTAATCCTAAGTACCAAGAGGCAGCCGATCGATCCAACTCACCTGGCGAGCGATTGCAACAGCAGTGAGCTTGAAGTCTCCAGTCACCATGAAAACCCTGACACCAGCACGACGGATAACGGCCACACTTGAGGGCACGTCCGGACGGGGCGGATCGCGGATACCAACCAGTCCGACCAATGTGAGATTGCCTATCTCCGAGTACATCAACTCTTCCATTTCATTCGGAGGAAGGTTCGGTTTCAAAGCCTCCAATGGCTTGCGACACCTGAACGAGTATCAGTAAATTATCTCCACGCAAGCATACAACGCGTACAGGGCAAGTACTCTCTGCCCTTCACTCGACCAATCGCTTTGAAGACTGTCTATGTACTCCCTTGACGCTTCATCGAACGGGACAACGGCGCCATCGGACCTCATCACTGTGGTGCAAGATTTTACTAGCATGTCTGGAGCGCCTTTTACGAGCATCCATGTTGTTGAATCCTTCTCAGTAATATCTCCTTTAGCCGTTCTAGTCTCCTGGACGACGCTAAGCATCCACTTATTTTTCGAATTGAAAGGAATTTCGAAGAGCTTTCTCGAAGATGATAGCAGCGCTGACGTATCAATATTCAAGGCTGGGACAGACAGAGCCTCGGAAAAGCGAAGTAAGGCCGTATCAGTGGGATCTCCTTTGACGTTTCGCTCGTGAATCGGCCGGTCAGCAGTCGCAGAGTCGAACTTTGCACCGTTACACAGCCGTGCGGTCTGGTGCAAAGCGCTCAAGCCAGCGAAGAATCTAGGTTCTGGTGCTTCGGAAATCTTCTCGTCAATTTCACTAACCAAAAGACGGTGATCCAAAAAGGCGATTGATTCGACCACCTGGAAAATGTTAGTCAAGAAAACAAATCGCCCGGAGGCAGGTAGAAACGGACCATCTTGCCGGCAGTCAAAGTACCAGTTTTGTCTGAACACAAGACGGACATACATCCAAGCGTTTCAATCGTTGCGAGATTCTTGACAAGAACATGCCGCTTCGACATGCGACGGGCAATGATAGTCAACGAAAGGGCGACACAGAGGGGTAGTCCCTTCATGTAAATGATGTCAGAGAGGCTATTAAGGATAACAAGTTAGATCATGTACCTGAGGCACAAACGCCGTAAGGCAACCAATCGAGTTCATGATCGCCAAACTGATGGTGTCATACCCAGGATAGCTCGTCCTCAACCACACGCCGAAGAGCAGTAAGGATATACCAAACATCGAGAAGGCGACTGAGGAGATAACTTTGGTGAAAAACCAGACCTCTTTCTGGATGGTTGTAAGCTTGAATTTTGTCTCGCCAGACATTTTAACGAGGCGTCCCATGATGGTCCTGTCACCAGTGGCGAACACAATACCATTACAGGTACCCTGTGTCACAAAGGTCGAGGTCAGTGCAAGATTGCGCGTTTCCAGGGCATTGTCAGATGTAGCATCGAGAGACCCCGGGACCATATCACTGGCAAACTATGAGGCAAGCTTTTACATGATTGGAACGTAATCACCTTTCTCCAGTGAGTAGCGAACGGTCAAAGCGCAAGTCGGACGAAGCCGTCACGATCCTTAGGTCTGCAGGAACTCGATCTCCGGTACTGAGAACCACAATGTCCCCGACGACGATGTCCGTAGCAAGAATGAGCTGTTGCTTGCCATCACGGATTACAGCAGCTTCGTGGGCAATAAGAGACTTGATGGATTTCATGATTCGGCTGGCATTCCAGTCCACAAAGGCGTAGAACGTGGCTGAGATGATAATGACGAGCATCTGAGGAGCGTAAATGAACTGAAACATGACATTGGACCCAAACACACCAGCAGAACTGCAACCCCAAGGTTGACAGCGGAAGGGCTACTCCCTCCCAGAGGCTTGTACGAAAGCTGATACACAATGTGAAGCACTGGTCAAGATAACACTCATGAACGCGTACTATTGTGACGATAAATGCGATCCACATGAGGAAATTGAAGCCTCCGAAGATATAGTTAAGGATCTTCTTCCAGTGTTGGGTCGGGGGTGGGCTAATGACATTCTTTGCATCCTTGGACCTTCGTTGAACTGCCGCATCCTCGAGGCCAACTGTAGGATGGCAAGAGTAACGGGTGTAGACTTCATCTGTGCTGATGAGATGGACGTCGATGCTAGCTATGGCATCTGCCGGATCTGCAGATTGTTTAGCCTTTGAAGGGAGGTCCTTCTCTTCCACGCGAATGGAGAGAGTGCGATAGCTATATGGAGAGTTGGTGAATAAACCATCGCGGACATATTCCCAGTCGATTACGCACCCTATCTGAATTCCATAGCCTGGCGTTCTCTCGTGCTCGGATGACTTGCGAGAAGAAACTCTCATCGTGTACAAGCTACTTCCGCGGCCGAGACTGACGAGATCTTGATTATCGCACGCGCTCTTTTATCCCAAGCGCTCTTGTCGAAAGGTTTCTCATAATTTATTTTCATTTTTTCCTGGGTACCCAGTATAAACTGCGCGATTTTTGCCATTCAGTGGTAAATTGACGGATGCGCTGATTTTGCCATTCCCTGTAGATATCGCTACCAATATTATTACATAGAGCATCGCAATTTCACGATGGAGCGAAGATTGATTGTGATTCCAATATAAGGATTCACGTTCGAATTCGTGTATGAACTTTGCGACATTATCGTAATGGGTCTTGACTAGACTTTTCGGGAAGCTCGACACCATAGAGACACTGTCCCTGGATCTGTCTAGAAACTCTGCCAAGGGCGTTCTGGAAAATCATGGGGGACTTCCATCTGATGACGGAAATCGGGGAGGGCATAGCTGGACTGTACGCTGAATCTGCAAGTAAGGACACAAACCGACACAATTATAGCTTCACAACAATCTTAGATTGAGATGTTCTCCGTCATTAGGAAGTACCGAAAATCCTCGACGATAATAACTCGAATGAGGGATGGCATAGCAATTGACAGGTAGAAGGGTTCCCTAGACAGGCCGGGCTCGGGGACCAGGATTTGCGGAGTAGTAGGGGTAACTGAGTCCAGTACAGGAGAACGCGCTCGAACAAGAAATGACGAAATCAGGCACTTAGGCCCTGGTTATGTGGAGCGGCCGTAAGGTTTGAAGCTTAGCGCTTGATACTGAGGTGAAAGGTGGCGTAGCAGCAATAATCTCAACACAAATATCTATTCATTTGGAGGTGGGATGGCGGCCCGAATGAGGTTTGTCGCATTATTAGAAAACTAGTCAGAAAAGGGCGCCTTGCGTGAACACGTTGCTCCGAGCTTGTCATGGAAATCCCACTGATCTTCGCAAGGCCGAAGTTGCTGATACGAGACTGCCTCAAATGACGAAGGTCAGGCACTATGATATATCAAATGACCTGCAGATACGACCCTGTTCGACGTGTTTCCTGGGCATGAATTACGCACGTATAGGACCGCAGAAATCGGTGGTACATAGCAAAATCCGAGCTGATCGCCCCTTCTGAAGGTAATAACGGAATGGAAACTTGTCAGTCCGGCGACGCATACTCGGCAATTCAATGTCACGGATTTCACACGTTGAAACCTGCAATTGAGCCGGTTGAACCGGTGTGAGTGAACGAGAGAGACAAGACCATCATAACTGCAATTGAAGTATTCTTATATTACGTAAGCAATATTGTGCCTAGCAGCGCCACGGTGCTCAACGTTAACCACGGACCGTGCACCGCAATATTTAAAATTAAAATTAAATCAAATAGCTTTGATCCCAGTGGCTGAGAGTCAGCTTCCTGAATCCTGATCCTACAAGGCATACGCGCCAGCGCCACTGTGGTTCCAGTACAGTGATCCATATGGGCCTACGCCGAAGTGTTCTATTCGAAATCACAAAAGGATCTGTGAAATCTGCTTCAGAAGCTCAAGCTTGTTGTCTCTTAGTGATCGCATATGAACTGGAATGTTTCCACAGCGGTATTTTTCTCACTGGTAGACTGAAAGATGCCAACAAAGGAGTTGTCGATCAGGGTGACCTTATGTTCAGCGATGGCCCGGAGTTGAAGACAAACGCCACCAACCTGGTACCCCCCTACTAATTCTTCGTGGTTCGAGCCACGTCACGGTACATTTGTTCGTCATGATTACGGGCTTGTGTTCACAGCTCGTGACACATCAATGGTATCACATTCACCATGGCGGTATATTTGCCGCCAAGCGACGTGTGAGTGGGGTCCATAGAATCAAATGTATTACCAACTCTCAACAAGAATCCATCTCAAATACTAACCATTCAAAGTCCCCAAATCTTCGACCGGTGCTACTTACACGGCAAGTGGTGATTCTTTCATTTATCAACATAAGTACTGCTTGACTTAAATGTGTCTATTCTTGATTAGATCTTTTGATGTACCCCCCGGTAGAGGTGGTTACATCGTGATGTACCATCCCGCTTTGAAGTCAACGTTTTCCTCTTGAAGAGAGGATAACATTACCTCGATAAGTCATCTGATCCTTATCTTCAGCGTCCTGGCTGAATCACGTGACGCTAATCAACATTCAGACTGAAGAAGTAGCTGGAAGGTGGAGAATCTGAAGGATCTTGACGGTGCGTTCAACCGGACTGTGCTCATAGTAACACTCCATCTTGGTTGTCAGACGGGTTTCATGATACGCGCAATGAAGGCGGTTGTTAACTTCTTCCCGTGATTTTCAAGGGGGTCACACTCGTCCCATGTGATAGTGTTTTCGTTGGAAGTCCAAAAGACTTTGAAGACCATGCGTATATTCTGGACTTCTGTTGCGAAGCACCCAAAGATGAACTTTGGGGTGCCAACTGAAGGGTGAAGTCACCTCGATAGGGTTGTGATAGGGTGTTTCGGAGCGATGTCCAGAACATTGACTCACTCGGCGATATATACACACGATCATTGACGCCAACGGGCTTTCAAATCTCGAGAACTCAAGTTAAGTCGTATGTCACTAGTGAGCTTTATGTTCCTCATGAAGTACCAGAGCGAAGCATTACAATATTGGATATTCTATGTATGGTTTCTTCCGGGTATACGACACGACGATGATTAGTGGGGATTTCTGGGCTGTGATATCCCAGCACGCTTTTGACTTTCACATCGGATTGTGTAATATGTGGAATGTGTTCGCGGGCACGCCTGAGTGAGTAACCCGTTGTCGCTTTCTTCCAGCATGTTCTAAGCATGTCCTCATGACATTGACTGAAACTCCGCTGCGGCATTGACAGATTCATCAGGGAAACTGCACCTCCAGATCGAGGTAATATCCAGTTAACGACATCTCGAGGATATTCGAACCTGTATTATGTGGAGCAAGTCAGGCATTACAGGATCCTCTACCTCCTGGGCTTCATTTCTAAGTACAACATCGACCGGACCTCCGAGTCGTTCACCTCATCTCTCTTGCACTTACATAAGTTCGCCTCTGTCATTCAAGTCATCAGCTTGGTCGCACTCTGTAAGCAATCTTTAAGCACCTCCCGTTTAGTCATTTCGCAACTTCGCCCCGGTAATGTTCCACAGTCATATGAGCCGATGCCAGTTAACCATGGCTCTCCGAGGCTGGGATCGACAACATCACTGCCATGTCAGTGCGGGACCCTTAGCCTGTTGCGCAGATTCCACTCGAATAAGCAACTGAAGCGTGGGCGCCGTTTGTCTCGACAAAACGCTACGTCACTAAACCTGAAATAAGTATACCCCGCGTCCTCTGATGGATTCTCTAAATATATTTTCCAAGGATCCAGTCATTTCGCTTGCGTTCTGCATGACGTCAAAGGGATAGAATAAGAGCGCTCGTTATTCGATGATGGGGCCACACTTCGTTCGCGAGGTACAAGATGAACAATATTCGTTAAGCACTCGTGCGGCAATTGAGCGGTGACCGGTGGTAGCGTGGCGGCTACCGACCAAAGTGCTTTGTCACGGTGCCGTGTACGTCGCCCATCCGCAAGCTCCTCATTCATTTCCCCATAGCTGCCGAACCCTGTGCAGCAAACAAACAGGAGAACGTTTTCCGAATTCGCTTCTGTCATAACAAGTACTCCGTATACTGCGCTGACGCAGTGCCGTTTCTTCAATCAGCAGCTACGTTGATCTATTTCTGGGCTCGATCTTGGGTCCTTAGCATTCCTCAAATCTCCACAGATTTCTACATAACCTCGAGGACGTTGCACTCGACAGTGGCCCGAACTCTACCACAATATGCGACTGGCCCATCAACATAGACATGCCACCTACCCACATTACGCCCGACAAGCGATTATCTCAAACAGGCGGCCACCATTCTTCTCCTGCGTAATGGGGCATTCATTCTGCTATTCACTCGGCAATCGCAGCAGCAGCCTCATGTCTCGCCACGCCGTATGTCCCGTATGTTCTAGATCTATTTAGAACTCCAATTCACCTTGGAACATTAGATCTGATCGGCCATATCAAATTTTAGTCATTTGACTACAAAAGACAGTAGCAATGCACGTTTATTTTGTACCCCGGTGGATATCAACCTTACCGCCAACACGAGGCTCACTGCATAAATACTCGGAGCGCCCGATTTCCGAAACTTCATCCCTAACCTAGTCACCTCGCATTTCCGTCGTTCACTATCCTTTAGTACTATGCTGGACGCATTCAAAATCAAGGAGTTCAATTTGGAACCTATCTACCAGTCTTGGGAGAACCCTCCGAGGTTCTACGGCGAGTCCACGAAGGACATTCCTGTTGATGACTTCTTGCATCAGATTAAAGCTGGCTGTGCAGAGCGGAAGGTGCCAGAGGAATACTGGCACAAAGTTGCACAACACTACATGGGAGACAAGGCGAAAGCCAGACTCCAGGAGCTCAAGAGCGTTATGGCGAAAGTAAATGGGGGCAAATACCGCTGGAGCTGGAAGAAGTTCACGATTGCAATGCGAAACATGGGGTGTACGTAAATATCGTTGCCCGCACGTTGTTGACTCACGCTGGTACAGGGGAGATTGATGCCAACATCACGGAGACTGTTCAGCTCCACTCTAAACCGTCAGGCATGCTGTGGCTTACCAGAAGGAAATCCTTGAAAGACAAGGATGGGTCACAGAAGGAGATGGCTTCTTCCGAAATCGTAGAACTTCCGCCGCCCCTGCCATCTAAGCAGGGACGGCCAAATCCGATGAAGATGCTTTCTGATTCCGCGATCGCTGCTACGGCTGCAATCAGGTCTCGCAAGTCACCAATCCGCGCGAACTCCATGGCTTCTACGCTAACCACCACTACGGTTTCATCTAACCATACCGTAACCTCTAACCACGCGTTAACCTCCAACCCCGCGTTGACCTCTGACAATGCGGTAACTGCCTTATCTACACCATCCGCTGATGGCAGTGAGTGACACGTGCTAGTTCGTCTGAGTATATGCTGAAACCCGTTGATTCAGCTGTCACAGCTATATCGAACGCACCAACATGGCTCCTTAATGCGTGCAATGCCCTCAATTTCCTGAGTGCGGAGCACCCACGAGCTATGACCACATTGAGTGCTGTTCTTATCACTGCAGGGACCCTCCCTGCGATCCCTGCAATTAGCGGAGGAACTGTCCTCGCTTCTGGGGTCGCTCAAGCAGTTGGCGCCATAGCTGTGGGCGTCGGAAATTTACTTAAAGCTCAGCAAGAAGGTCAGGTACAAACAACTGGCGCGCCCCCACAACCCCCAACACGATCATCTACCTTCTAATGCCAATATGTGGCGATATAGTAAGGTTTCTTTGTAGCTGTGGGCGCCGCAGCATGCAAGCTCGTTGGACGAGCTCGTGGACAATATAAGCATAAATTGCCATATTATCTATACCCTTGCATCACCTTACATACAATGCATTCTACTGATTTCAAATTTCGAGAAGTCGGTAGCTATTAGCTATGTCTGTGCGCTTTACGTGCCGACGCATCATGTACAGGACAATGTGATACCCAGATGAGGGGAAGCAATCGATATTGTGGAGTACTGTGGTTGAACATCTCCGAAATTTCGTGGGGACAGCAAGAACATGGCAAGGTCAACTGATCGGTAGATTGCTCTTAATAGTAAACTGGTGCTGATTGTAGGACACTATGTCGCACAAGCATCGAGTTCCACCAACACATAAGTCTTTTGATGAAATGTTTGTATCCCTGGCGAAAAACACTACAATTTAAGTAGACATCTTGAACGTCCAACTTTATGCGAGCCCTAAACAAAAGGCTGAGTGACCCACAGTGCAACAAATGTGGTAAGATGAAGGGTAGGGTGTAGCCCTAGTCACCGCTCTACGTAGTTCAAATTAGGTGCATATCGTGCAACACACGACGCTCCATTTCGTCAGTAATTATGAGCGCGATACTGGAGATTTTCGTAGCCATCTGCCTTCAAGATCTGGAACATCGCTAACATGCTGGCCGTCAACGGACAGGCCGCCATCAACATATATGTGGTCCAACGAGATTCCTGCATCTCTACATACTGTGAGGAAGTCCTTGGGTATGGGAGCCCCGACCCTGAGTCGGAAGTGTTTGTTGGGCCCTGTCTTTCTGTACCTCTGAGTATGTACGCATCAGGAATTTCATCAAATGTCGGCAGTCATCCGCGGACTTACTGAGAGCGTCAACTGCGCTGCATGCAAGAACATCCTCTTCTCGGGTAGTCGAGTGATCTTAGCAATCTTCTCGGAAATGCTACTCCTCGCATACAAGTTGTCACCCAGTATAGGTGCTATAACCCCCATGAAACACTTCGAAGATGTGGGATGAACGATAACGTACTGTGCAGGGAATGTGCCAGGTGAATGCGAAGCTGATGTTTTAGTCCTGTGTGCAGAGTTAGCCTGAGCAGCGACAGCGGTGCTATGGGCTACATTGTATTTTTAATTAATCAGCAGTAGGCGGCAGTTGATGACACGTACGGAAGACGCAATAAGTTCCCAATCAGTAGCAGCAAACTTTGCACCACAGCTCTCGCCTATGGACACACGCCCATCGCTAAATTCCAGGGCGTCCCTAATCTCTCCACTGCGAGTCGGGAAAGACTTCTCTCCTCCACGCACAAGAGCCAAATATGTTTTCTCTACTACTCGCGACTGAAATTGTTGTGAAAACTGACGAGCAGTTGAGGAGTTACGCGCTAACAGTAGTGTCCCGGTGGTAGCCTGACAGCTAGGTTATCCAGTGCTCATAGGACGATGTGAAAGGGAACATGCCTTATCAAGGCGGTGGACAGGGCACGGCAGGCTCTCCAAGGCAAAAGTATCTTTTACGTCTGTCAAGCGAGACAGATACCTCGCGTCATGAACGTCAAACACGAAAAGGAAGTACGCACCATGGAGTAGGTCATTGAATTTGTCAACATCTCGAGGTTTCTGATTGTTATACCAGAGGTTGTAGCAATCTCATTTGCCTTCCAAGAATGAGTTCACTTACGTTTTCGGAGGAAGCGTCGGAGCCTTGGCAGATAAGTCCTGCAGGTTTGTTCAAAACGATGATACTGCGATCGGCATAGATGACATTTCTTGCCCAGTATGGTGTCCCCGTGCGAGCTGGTTTTAGGGCCTGCAACATTCAATATTATCGTGCTTATGACGAGCGTGCAAGGCTGCAAGCTGTTGGCGGAAACTCAGCGACTTTGCATGTATTTGATGTTATTTGTGGTTTTATGCCTGAAATTAAATTGGCACGAACGGTTTTGACACCGCGGCAGAGGCTGTGCACCATGATTGGAGCAGTACTGTGCGTCGCATCGGAAAGCATTAACATTTCCCATCAAGCCCTGCTATAACCCCTACAGAGTAATCTAGGAACAAAACCGTTTACCAGGTGAGAAAGTGAGGTACACCGCAGTACGCTACATGCATTGACATCCACATACTTGGCGTAGGCTGGCGCGGCGCAGACCGAAGCAGACTCCCCCGGGCCAGTCCACCCTTTCTATGTTCGAGCTGGATCCTATCGAAAAATCCTAGCCCAACATTGTCATACGAACGGACCTCGTTCTACAAAAAATCAGTATAGCAGTGGGCCATTTTGCAGATATATTTTCCAGCATCACGCTCTAAGCCTCTGCCATTAAGCCACTAGAGACTTCAGTACAATCGAGCCTAAGAAGGTGTTGGGGATGCTGAAACGAAGGAGCGAATCGCCTCAGTATTGATTCAGGGTCCAGTTAACTAATGCTCTTTCAATGTGTCAATATGTCATCGCAGCTCCACACCTGCACACCATGCATATCAGGTGAAACTCTTCTCAAATTCAGGTTCAACGTTCTCCCGTGGGGCCTGACTGACCGTGCGATCAAACCACTAGTCTGAAACTCCCGATGATGCTTGGAAGAAATCCGACTGACGCCGCGGCGTTGGCATAAATCGTGCTACCGGCTGGGGGTAACACATATAGCCATTGAATATTGAGATCCCATGATGTAAGTCTTCTGGAAGCTCCGGAACAATGTTCCTCTATAAGGTTCGTTATTCAAAATTCAGCGCTCAGTCTTTACACCATGGTTATTAACGTGGCATCAGTGATGCTGTGAAGTGGGAAAGTATCAGGGGCAGAAGACCGGAACTTCCTCGAACTAACTCACAGGAGATCGATTTCAGGTGCCTGAAGGGCCGCAGTGTCGACATTATCAGTCAAGTGACTTGATGGCTTTTGCCACTGTCATATATCTGCTTTCCATATCACTCAGACAACTGATTGCGACCACCTAGAAGACACAAACGTTGCCAGGGAATGGAGAAGCGCCTCTATCACTGGGGCATCCATTCATTGATCGAACGATTCTCAGCTAGACAAAAAACTTCAGTCATCACACCGCGGCTATTGACAGTGCTTCAAGAGGTGATTCATAATTAACTCCAACCAGGCCTGCGCTTCGAGATAGCACATTGTAGTTATTACGGTAAGGTCCGTCCACCAATCATGGAACTGTGTCGATACTGTGCTGAATGGCACATCCGAGTCTGACACCCACTTTTAGTGGAGGTGCTTGTGGCAGGAGTGTTCACAAACATTCTGAACCATAAGCTCAGAGTTTCCTCCAGGCAATTACCCTCCGCCGATCTCTCTCAACTCGAGTCTCATGCAGCTCCTCATTGTTGGTCTACTTACCGACGACATATGCGGGAAATCAGCTGATTGTCCTTGAAGTATAAGGACGCGTCTGCTTTTTTACATTTTCCCGATGAACTTGATATATCAGTGAGAATGACATGTGGGTCACAACGTGCTCGTGGTGTGCTCGTGGAAACAACAACTCACCCACCAGGTCAGAGTTGACGTCACCGGAGACTTGGTTAGACTAGCTATGTGATCTGCCATGAAGTATATTGGAAGGCCCATCAGCCACACTTGGCCTTGCAGTGATGTGCACTTCAGATTGGTATATAAAATCATATTTAGAAGGTAAGCAGTAGCAAACTGGAACAGAACCCTCTGTTCCTCTCACAAGACGACCCGCGCAGCGGCAACCACATAAGAATAAGGACGGGGATGGGTTGCTAGTGCGAACTATAAAAATTAGAACGAAAAAGGTATGACCATAATGATAGTGGGCACTGGACAGAAGGGACGGGTGACTAGTGTGCTGAAGGTATATGGTACAGAATACGATCTGATAGGGAATTGACCCTAGTGGAAGCCCATTCGTACTAGGCCCGTGGCAGTCCTCCATTAATCAAAGATGCTTCGGATTTGACCTAACAATTTGGGAAGATCCCTTGGGTACCTATTGAGAATACCGTTTAATATGTGGGATAGTCTTCAGTTACATTGACGAGGGACTTACCAGGATAATACCAAAACGTTACGATCAAAATCATGTACAAGCCTAGAGAGTGCGATGAGTGCGAAACACATCCCAAAATGCCACAGAAACGTACACATGAGGATCATCCCTTCCAACCAATTTGACTTACCGTCCTGCACGACGTAATTGACAGTGAGGACTATTTTTACCTTCCGATTAGTACGTTCTCCAGCATCAACGCATCAACGCACCAGAGAGAAACAATACGATGGATTCCAGTGGGTCAAAGAGAAGGGTCAAAGGCTTACCCATAATCCAGCCAAGTGTCACGATGAACCTGAAACCATCTGAATGAATACTATGTAGAAATGGACAGGAGCACAACGCACGGAATCACAAAGAGCGCAATTTGCTGAAAACGGTGAGTTGCTATAGAAGTCATGTCTGTAGGAGTGAACTCACAATACTCGAACCCACAGCCACGCCCAAACTTAAAGTCAGTTTATCCTTGACAGACACAGTAACTGCAGTGACATGCTCCGCTGCATTACCAACGATTGGGAGCAAAATAACACCAACGAACTCCTTGTTGATCGACCCAGATGAAGTCAAGCCATCAATTGAGTCAACGAGAAACTCTGCAGTAACAGCAACCAACTAAAGCGAAGAAAGATTGGAAACTTCGTGTGACTATCACGATAAGCACGTACCACAGTTACGACAACCAAAAGCCAAAGGCACACGGCGAGGTTCATCAGTGGTTGCTCAGGAGCCTCAGTCTCCGTCTCCGCTGATGCTATAGAATGGGTCCCAGGTTCCACATCGGGGTTGGCATCCGCGGGGCGGGACAACGCTATAGCTGCCTCTCCATCATGTGCCGAACTCGGGGAAGACACTCTTTCACCGTCCGTGATATTCCTGTGTGTCCTGTGCAACCGAAATGGATTCTGACCCGTATACTCCTTGGTTGGTTGCATATCTTCATTGTCATCATCGTAGAGGGCTTTGTGGGAAAATAACTGGAACACCAGATATGAGGCGTAGACTGGATGATTGGAGTGGGTTGAATTAACTGCGAGGAAAATCATTTTGTTGACCTACTGAAAAGGAGAATAATTGCAACCTATACGAAGAATGTAAGGCCAAACATATCATGAACAATGATCCACGCACACCATGGCTAGTTTTCAATATGTTGTAATCGGTCGACAATTCGTCGTATTGTGGTTGGCCCTGAAGAGCCATGTGAAAAGCCCCAGGTAACAAAACGGCAATCACGCTGATGGTGAGCAGTGACGAATTAAGTTGCACAGCACCTAAGCCATAGACGCGAGCATCAACAGTCTGGACCAACATGAAACAAGCAACTGTGTACTTTGACCAAATCCCTGTTCTGAGAAGCGGAGACCACCGGCAAAGAAACACATGCCCAGTACCAGTACTACAGTACGCCTTAATTGATTTCGTCATAGAAAGCTCAAACACTTACAGAGATTGCTCAGGATAGAACCCACCACTATAGGAAAATAATACGTGTCAGCGTCAAGGGAAACTGCAAAAGAGTAAAAGACACGTACAGGACGACTGGACGATTGTAAGCTGACACTTTGCGAGCGCGATGATCTAAAATGGGTCAATTGGTTATCATACAAGCTGCTGGAGGCTAGCACGACATACTGATACGATGAGTTCAACGCTTGCGTAAAAGGAAACAAGATAAGAAAGGGATCAAGTGAGCAAAAAATTACAGACGCATTTCCCTATAAGCCCTCAAATTTCAGCGTGATAAAGGACCGATATATGAACCACTAACTAATGTAGCATTGAGAAGACCAGCTAGAGTTTGACCGACTCGTAGTGACAGTTCATCAGTCGCGAAGGCGAGAAGCTGTGGGCACATGAAACCCGAACAATAGCGAAAAATGGATCTGTGTTACCTTGGCCAGTGGGATGATAGCCAGAAATGCAACTAGAGCGATCTGTAAGGTAGGTTACTGAAGGTCGAATCGTGTACTCACAAACAAATATAAGAGTGTGCTGATCGGGTAGAGCAAAGTTCATGGCCCACTTTCAGACGCCATACGTTAGATAATTCAAGCTAAGACGGACAGTAACATACAGATATCGGGATAAAGACCAACAAGACGTTTAGCCCTAGAAGACAAGATCAACGCAGTGCATCGATTGCAAGCAAGTGATTTTACATGAAGCAAAAATAATCGCCTGAATACTTCTCCACGCGGTGGGGGCTTTGGCCATCGGTCTTTTCGGTCGCATCATTAGAGTTGTAGCTCTTTTGAACTTAGCCAGCCAATTGAAGGACTTCTTTTGAGGTTTGCTGCTTGCTGTACTTATGCGTGGTCGATTGGCAGACGCGGATAGTCTTTGGGTAAGCGGGAACGTTTCCTCCACAGTATTGGGTACACGAACGCTACTTGCAGTGGAATGAGCCATTTCTGCAGGCCCGTCACGTAAGGAACCTGTCCGTGATGACAAGGATGGTGAGCAAAAATCATGGTTGTGGTTATTTCTGAACATACCCATGGTACACAGCAATGGTGGCAGGAGGGCAGTCGTTGAAATGCTGGAAGAGCCTTTAACTGTCACTGCCTTGTGCCAAGAACTTGCGTGTTCTATACAACCTTTCTGGAAATTACGTTCTCAGACTATACGATCGATGACCGTCGGAGATCTAATTGAGGTTTCTGCAACCACCAAGGCCAGCACCCTCGATTACTAGTATGCTAGTCCTCAAGCCGTATCCAAGACAATTGACAACGGTGATTGTCTTGCAAGTTGCAATTTATCTGTGCCTTTGCGCACAATTGAAACGTGTTCAGTTTGACAATGACAATGACAATGAGAGTCATTGCACAAGCGTGGCATCGTGAATGCTATGCCTGTCAAGTCTACTATTTCATCAGCCTTTGGCATAACTGTCCACTCCTGTCAAAATACTTATGGATGGTAGAAAGTGCACCTACAACTGAGGTCAGGCACGGAAAGATACGCGGAATGCTTGGTTGACCCCGCAGTCTCGTAATGGTATTAACAAGGACGACACCCCCGCAACAGCAGTTCATAGTTTCCCAGCAGCTCGGATATGGAAGACTGTCAGCATGCAGCGGTTACATTGCCTCGTGGCGTGTCCATTAATATGTTCCGGCTTGAAGTACTTACCGCAGGCTTCTGGCCGGTACCCAGTCGAATGACAAGTAGAGACGCGCCTCTCAGTGTTATTTGTTTGAAATTTGGTAACGACGTCGAGCCTTATAGCGGACCCGTCGGTGCGGAGCCTTGTAGTGGGAGGGGGGGGGGTCGAATCTAACAAATGGCGTAGGATGAAATGGGTGTCGGACCATATAGGTTTTCGGGCCGCAAGATAGCCATGATGCATGATGGACCATCATCTACCTCAGGTGTTGTTTATACTCCCAATTAGTATTGATGGATGGCTGACTCTGTTTCTGCAAACATGCAACCCATAGGTAGCATTTTTAGCTTTAAACACCAGATGAATGGACGGGTTATGTCGTGGGCAAGAATATGAATTTACAGTTCTTCAGCGTAGTCTCGTTATTCAGCGTCACGATTGCTACTCCCAAAAGAGGCGAACCCGCTAAATTGCCGGATATAAAAAAGGCCCGGAAGATTATACGATGGATCGGGCCAGCTGAGCGAAAAGCCTGTTAACTTGAGCCGCTATCAATCAACCGCTCTCTCAGCACAAGTCGTTCAAACTTCCAGTAAGCACGGAGGCTGACAGGACAATAGGGCATGATGTGATCTAACATTAATATCTGCATGATATTCAAATGAACGAAGTCCATGCTGTCACAAGCTATATTTACCTCGAGGTTGAATTCGGTTGCCGAAGAGAGCAAGTCCTACAGCACGCAGATAATGTGGGTACTGGGAGGTATAAAAATAGCAATGAAAGTGACCATCTGAACCAAAGGGCTGTTCGAAAAAGCAAACCGTGAGTGCACTACCATGGGTTGAGCCTCCATGCATGACGTTTCAGCCACGAAATACGGAAATACAAATACTCATCACGACGGGCGTGCCACAAGAGATGGATACCCTGCGCCTCCACAACTCGCTCGGGTAGCCTAGTATGAAATCGAGCCAGTGCGACGACGCGATCGAGACAATGACTCCGCGATGGATTATCTGAATTGCCAAAAATTGCCAACAGGACCTGGTATCTCCATTGGGAAGTCCATTGGGAAGTCGCCATCCAATCCATGGTTCAAACGTTCATGCACCACTCACCACTTTGATATTGGTGGTACATACATCGTAGTAAGGGATTCGTGAATCGGGGAATCTGCCTACTAGATTATTGGTAAGTCAGTTTAGAAAACTAGATCTCTGGGGCCAACATACTGCGACTTGACGATGCCGGCGACGCCACTGCAAGTATTGATAGAATGTTAATTGCCTCTCACCTGATTGGACGAGAAAACTAGCTATGATTTTGACCTTCCGTGCTCGACTCTTTTTGGCACTGATCGGTTCCGAAGTTCGGCTTGGCAGAAGTTTGGACGAAGCAAACAAGCACAATGTATTATTAAGCTGGCTACGTAGATAACGTTTCCCCTCTGCGAGTCTGCTGACTCTGTTCGCTAACTTATCTCTTGGAATGGCTTCAGAATCTGACACAAATGGCACAGTTGCTGTTTCGTTACCAAACAGAGGAGGAAACATGAACACTAAGCCACCAGTATGGCCTCTGGACGCTAGTGGAACAATTACCCCACCGCTGCTGACGAGATGCGATAGAGACGGTCGTCAGGACGGTATCTGCTGCAAGGACTTGAAAGACGAGGATACCCGTACGCTCATCGATCCTGATATCGTTCGCGATGTGTAAGTAACTGTCTTGGCCTCATCGTATCGGACGGAACATTGAGATAATTCGTAGTGTCATCGGACTTTCAGACGGCTTAACAGTCCCGTTTGCTCTGGCAGCAGGTCTTTCATCTTTGGGCACCTCAAGATTAGTTGTCGCCGGCGGTATAGCCGAACTCATTGCTGGTGCTATTTCTATGGGCATTGGTGGATTCTTAGCATCTTCGGCAGAACGGGATCATTATCATTTCCTGCGACGCCACACATCGGCACGGGTGCAACGGAGCTGCGTCGGAGAAATGGAAAGGGAAGTATGCGCTGTACTTGTCCCTGTAGGTGTCGACGAGAAGACGTGTCAGGCAGTCACCAAGTGCCTCAGAGATGTGGAATTTGACCCAGAGGTCGATGCGAACGGTTCATCGTCAGACGAAGAAGCGCAGTTGTTGAGATGGAAGGATCAAGTCGGTCTGACACCGTTTTTGCTCAAATTTGGAGAGGGAATGGGTACGTATTGTTTTACTTATAAATAGTGCTCATATTCATAGTTTTGTTTTTTTAGAGGAAATCTCGAAGCGACGAGTATACATGTCGGCGCTGACGATTGGCCTCGGGTACTTGGTTGGCGGAATCATTCCCCTTATTCCATACTTCTTTGTGCCGGAGGCGCACGTGGCGCTCGTATACTCTTGTATTATCACAGGTATCGTCTTGTTGATATTCGGAGCTGTGAAAGCTCGTGTTACAGGTGCTGGGCAGGGTGCTGGAGGCTACATATGGGGAGCAGTCAGCACGCTATTAGTTGGTGGTGCCGCTGCTGCTGCAGCTTTCGCTCTTGTTGCATGGCTGGAAGATTCGTAGCTTGTTACATAGTATGCACAGCTTGTCATGTACTTCATTTTACAAGCTCCGCCGCCGTATATCGAGACTAGTAGTGGCAGAGATCGGCAAAATGTTCTGAAATCAACAATCCCACGTGGTTACATCTAAAATCCTTTAAAAGATCTTGATCTTGATCATCACAAAAATCTAGCCCCCAAGTCAAACGCTACTGTTCAAGTTATGGAGGCGTACGAAACTTATCAGACTCCTCTTTCCAGGTATTTCACTTTTCACTCAATCAATTTCCGTCCCGATTCACATCTGCGGTAGCCGATATGCCAGCAAGGAAATGGCTCATCTCTTCTCCCCGGCTGTATGTGATCGCATCGCCTATCGCAGCTCCTGCTTAATTTTATGACAAGCATCGGTTCAAAACATGGAGAGAGCTATGGCTCAATCTTGCGATTGCTGAAAAGCAGCTCGGACTTCCTATCCCAGATGAGGCACTCGAACAGATGAAGAGCAATTTGGTGGGTGAATAGATTGGTATTGCACTGTTACGTACCTCATTTTCAATGCGGTCAGGACCTTACTCCAGAGCAATTTGATATCGCTGCGAAGGAGGAAAAGAAGCGGCGCCACGATGTCATGGCGCATGTTCATACGTTCGGACAAGTTGCACCTGCTGCCGCAGGTATTATCCAGCATGTCGTGTCACTGTCCTTATCGGCCCTTTACTGAATGTGCGCTCATTTCAGCCTCGGTGCAACGTCGTGCTATGTGACAGAGTAAGTGTCGGGATTTCATATCCGCTGTGACTTGGGCTGACACTCGATGTTAGTAATGCGGACTTGATTTTCATTCGCACTGGCTTGACATTCCTCCTTAAATCACTTGCTGTTGTAATCTCACGACTCTCGGCTTTTGCTGCGCAATATAGGGCACTGCCTACGCTTGGATTCACGCATTTCCAACCAGCCCAGCTTACAACTGTGGGCAAACGCGCTACTCTGTGGATCCAGGTGCAAGGTCTAATATATTAAGCACCAGAATGCGACTCAACACGTATTACACACGCAGGAGCTTCTATGGGATTTAAGGAACATAAAACGGGCACGTAATGACATCGGATTCCGTGGGGTCAAAGGCACCACCGGGACACAAGCAAGCTTCTTGACATTATTTGACGGCGACCACGACAAGGTCGAAGAGCTGGACGAACTTGTGACAAAACTCAGCGGGTTCGACTATGCGTATCCTGTTACCTCGCAGACATATTCGAGGAAAATAGATATCGACGTCCTTGCCCCTCTCGCGTCCCTCGGCGCCACAGCGCACAAGATCGCGACAGATCTGCGGTTGCTAGCGAACCTCAAGGTAGTCTTATATCCTGTTGATACGATTTGACTGTGATTGACGGTCATCTGTTAGGAAGTGGAAGAGCCCTTCGAGTCAACGCAGATAGGGTCTTCCGCAATGGCGTACAAGCGGAACCCGATGCGCTCAGGAGCGCGTGTGTAGTCTCTCAAGGCACTTGATGGTCCTTCATCAAAATGCACTTATGACCTCTAGTGTACAATGGTTTGAGCGGACACTCGATGACAGGTAATCCCCAATCATCAGGGGTTTGTGGGTTGTATGCTGACATGACGACAAGTGCAAACCGAAGGATAACTCTTCCTGAGGCATTCCTGACGGCCGATATAGTTCTCTCGACGCTACAAAACGTTTGTGAGGGCCTTGTTGTGTACCCAAGGGTTATCGCGCGTCGGATCGCACAAGAACTTCCATTCATGGCGACTGAAAATATTATCATGTCTATCGTCAAGAAGGGGGGCGATAGGCAAGAAGCTCATGAGAAAATCAGAGTAAATGACCTCTATACATCATATCGCTGTTGTGGCAACCATACTTATACTTTCATGATACTAGGTCCTCTCCCACGAAGCAGCACACCAAGTGAAGAACCTCGGTCTCGAGAATGATCTCATCGCACGTGTGCGAAACGACCCATATTTTAGTCCTATCCATGAGGAACTAGAGCAACTGTTGGAACCGCAAACCTTTATCGGGCGCGCACCAGAGCAGGTAGACAAGTTCCTGAAGGAGTGGGTTCAGCCAGCATTAGATGAGGAGGAGCTGAAAGTGGCAGTCGCGGACGGTGGTAAAGTGGAATTGAGCGTTTGACGAAGCTCTTGAGAAGTTTCATACGGGAGGCGGTGGCCACCACAAGAAGTCAAAAAAGCGAAATTCATACATGTCACTCACCAAATTCACTAAATTTAAGGATGTTCTTACTCCCATGACAAGATGCCGAGATCCCGGTGCGGTGTTGGAAAAGTTGAACAACCGCTAACCGCGAGTCTGTTCACAGCAGTAGGCTGTGAACGGCGTTCTCGGTTCTTTGCTAGTCGTCTGTCTTTCCGCTGTTTTCATACAGCGCAAAAGTAGTAGCAGAATACCCAGGTTCCAGCGGACGGTGAGCAATTTGTTCAAATCAGTTTTTCTTTTAGGATGGTGATTTGACGATCAACGGGATGCCAGGTGTGCCATCATCTCCCACGCCGTCGCGCGTGGTCTTCTCATTTCAAGCCTTCGAATATCAACATTCTTTGCATTTATCACCCATCCTGTCATCCTTCGTAACTGCTGGCTAAAACTAAGGATCTGAGCCGCAGTACATACTATCAGAAGCGGGTATAGGAAGAAGCTGTGAGTCCTCCTCTTTTACCCTTTTAGTTATGTTTGGGCGGTCCAGCAATCCCCACGCGGTTGCGTTGTTTTTATATGTATCTGTAAACAGTGGCCAGTTTTTGGGTCGAACTATTTACAAAGTCTAACTGCGAGCTTCACTAGTTTCTCTTCGCTCGTATGGACAGTCTTCAAATCCCAGACAATTCTTATGCAGGTCCTTCTCGACACCATGGCGCTTCGCGTACTGTGTCTGTGTCTGTGCAGCCATCACCTGTAACCACGTCACAGTCCACGTCACGGAGACAAAGAGCATCACACCAAGTAGTCTCTTCGCAGCAGCAACTGCAGCAGCAAGCCGAAGATCAGCCTGCTTATCGCGACGTTTACTCGCACCCAGCTGCTGTGGCGTATACTGCAGCCCACCCAAGGCGCACGATTCCCAAGTTTGGGCCCTATATTTTACTTCAAACTGTTGGCGAAGGAGAGTTTGGGAAAGTAAAGCTGGGGCTACACAGTCAATGGGGGGAAGAAGTCGCTGTCAAGCTTATACGGCGAGGCAACATAGACACCTCTGTGCGGATGTCCAAGGTAGAACGTGAGATTGAGGTTCTTCGGGTAAGAACTCCATACATTCCAGATTCAAGTTCATAATGGCGATAACCGTCGATCCACAGACCCTCAAGCATCCCAATATCGTTCGGTTATACGACGTAATCGAAACGGACAAATATATCGGCATAATTCTCGAGTATGCCTCCGGCGGCGAGCTCTTTGATCACATCCTGGCCCATCGGTATCTAAAAGAGAAAGATGCTGCCAAGCTCTTCTCTCAGCTAATTTCGGGCGTCTGGTATATCCACCAAAAGAAGATCGTTCACCGCGACCTCAAGCTTGAAAATTTACTTCTCGATCGCCATCGTAATGTCATTATCACTGACTTTGGATTTGCCAATCGCTTCGAGCATCGCGCAGATGACCTCATGCAGACAAGCTGCGGTTCACCTTGTTATGCTGCTCCAGAGCTGGTCATCTCAGAAGGGCTTTATGTCGGTTCTGCCGTTGACATCTGGTCCTGTGGCGTCATATTGTATGCCATGCTCGCAGGATATCTTCCTTTTGACGATGACCCTGCTAACCCTGACGGCGATAACATTAATCTGTTATACAAATACATTGTCAACACACCCCTCTCTTTTCCCGACTATGTTTCCGCAGAAGCTAGAGATCTCCTCTCCATGATGCTGGTGCCTGATCCCACACGGCGTGCTGATCTGCGGTCCATCATGGCACATCCATGGCTATCAACGTACTCCTACCTCTTCGAGAAGACCGTGGATGACCTTGAGCACGTTGCAATGGAACAGCACCAGCAGAGGAGACTGGCATACCAAAGGCAGATGAGGCAGGCCGCGGCCGCGGCTGCAGCCAAAGATCCTACCAAGGTGTCACGGACGCAGAGCGCACGGGTTGAAGGCATCCTAAACAGTGCTGCCACCTCGGCACCACCGCCAAGGAGCCACTCATACAGAGACCACCCTCCTGGCCAGCCGGAGCTGATTTATGACAGTTCAGTAGACCAATCCATTTACTCCTCGTCTTCTCCCGCCAATGCCGTTCCCGCTTCCCGGAAAGGCACAGTTTCTGCTATCGTTATGCCGAAGACAGTACAATCGTCCAATGATGATGATCCCTTCGCACCGTCTTCGCACGCTGTTCATATTCCTGTTACCATTTCCAAGCCTGATGAAACCCCGCCGGCTGGAAGGAGTAGTAGAGAAGGCAGCTCTCAAGGAGCTCTATCTTCACGTAACGGTCCTCCGTCATTTGTTCAACCAGACTCCGCAAAGAAGAAAGGCACAATTGATAGACATACAATTCAGGTTGAGTATGCCGACCACAGTGCTCCAGTGCCGGAGCTTGCTCCAAACTTCAGTCACTCTATCACCAAGAAAGACAGCTCTCAGACGGGTACCTCGGATCGCGTCATTTCCACCCAAAATATCAGTACTCCTGCAAAGCAAAAGTCCAGTCGCGACTCTTCCTTCAATACAAGTCCAAGACCACTTCCCGCTCCTCCTGCTGCCAATACTCCTTCCTCACGAAACCAACCATCTCAGCTGTCTTCCTCGACCTTACGCGCTGCGCAAAACCGGACACCCACCGTCTCGGTTTCTCCAGCGAGTCCTCCCATGTCTACGGAAGACAAGTCGTTTCGGTCTGTCAACACAGGCAATGGTACCAACTCAACGGGCTCTGCCTCTAGTCGCCACCGGAAAGGTCTCTCTATCGACAAGTTTGGTTTGGGCAAGATTTTTGGTACAAATGGAGAGCAATCTGCAGCCAATGGATCCACATCCCGTGTGCCATCGGAGAGCTCTGCCGCTGGGGCATCCTCTATCGTAGAGGAGAAGAGAGGTTCAACGCAGAACAGCTTTAGCGATGTTCCAGTCTCTCAGTCCAAGTCTTCGCTCCTCAGCCCAGGGGGATCCAACA
The DNA here is from genome assembly GCF_016647635.1 of Suillus subaureus. NCBI lineage: Eukaryota > Fungi > Basidiomycota > Agaricomycetes > Boletales > Suillaceae > Suillus > Suillus subaureus. Next base: position 419,166 of record NW_024538571.1, read on the forward strand.
ACATCACTGATGCTGAGGCAAGCAAAAAGAATCGGCGGAATACTCTTACCGTTATGGTCGAGCCCTTCAGTCGCTCAATCAAATCACTCTCGAAGAAGACGCCAACTGGTGACACGCCGGTCAAGGACGACGAGAGGAGCGTTCCTCCGTCTGCTGTTGCCTCTCCCCAGAAGCAAACTGCTGTGTTCCCCACCTTGGGCAAGATGCAGGACGGACCCACTGGCGATATGGCAGCTTCAACGACGAAGGCACGGAACGTTATGCAATGGTTCCGGAGGAAGAGTACTAGGGCTGGCAGGGACGCGCCAGACGATTCCCCTGAAATGTCTGCCTCTCGCAGGACAGAGTATCCTTCGCCAAGTCCTGCCTCAAGAGTGGAGATCAGAAATGCAGATCTATCCAGATCACAAGACGCCTCCTTCTCCTTCAGCAAAGCCGGACGCATGTTCTCGTCTTCGTCGTCACCAAAAGATGTTTTGCGTATTCACCATGGCGCTGTCGACCAGACCACTATCACGACCAGGCCTCCTCCCGAAGTTATCAAACACGTATGCCAGGTGCTCGAGGGGATGGGCATTGAGCTCAAATCGGAGAGCGAATACAAGTACCGCTGTATTCGTGCCAAGAGGAAAAAGAGTAGTGCTATTGGCTTGGGATTCAGTGGAAGCGGTAATGGGTTGGCTGCGTTCACGATAGTTGGGTCTGCAGCATCCAATGGGGTGAGTTTAACTAGTCGATGCTGTAGATTGTTCTAATTTTGATGACCAGGTTGACAAGCGCGGATTGCCTGTGCCATCGACTTCATCGTCAGCGGGAGGGATGCTCAAAGGTTTGCTTATGCGCAGGCAGTCTTCCCAGGTATCAGGCGTGGCGCCATCCCAAGCTTCAATGGACGATGACACTGGTGCCATGGCTTCATCGCCGGTCGACTCACAGTTGGGTACCCACGAGGCAATTTATGGTGACACTAGTCAAGACGCAGGGGATGAAGTTCGCTTCTCGATCGAATTGACACGCATAGATCGTTTGAAAGACACGTACAGCCTTGATATTCGTCGCTTGAAAGGTAATCTTAGGAGCTACAAGTTCTTGTATGACACTATCAGAGAGTGCGTTCCGTCGCTTTAGTTGTCTTTTGAACTTTCACTGATCCAGGTCATAGGCGTGCCGATTTACAGCGATAATTTCAGGGCTGGAACCCTAAAGCCATCGACATGTGTCCATTCCCGCTGCTCGCCACTGATACCCTACTCGTGCTGTAATCTCCCTCTTCTGCCCTATGTATCCCTTACGTCGCTGTCTGGTCTAGTTTTCATTCAATTTTTCATTGCTATCGTAGCTCCTTGGTTTCTGCATAAAGTCTATCATCGCACCTTCTGAGCTTTCAGTCAGCGTCATAAAGTTCAATAAAATTTCTTCTTTTCCCCCTTTATTTCATCTTTGTCTTTGTTCCTTAGTTATAATTTGGCAAATCTCGATTCAAGTTTATGCTGTACCGTATATACGTATGTGTCACTCGGACCAGTCTTATTTACCCTCAAGGAATGGATAATGTACATAATTCATGTGACATACAAGCGTTGAAGTTCATTTACACCATCCTTCGATCCTTCGACTGCTTCTTGACGCTTATTTCACTTATCCATCCTCAGTAGGTGCGCACGAACGACTGTTGAATGACGTGTTTGGGAGTGAGGGTATGCGAGATGGATAGGGACCAGCGCTTGGCACGAATGCGTCGAGGCTGCAACTCGGCGAACTCGGGGGTGTCCAATCATTGTCAAGGCCACCGTGCGGCTCCACGGCAGTCGTGGAATACGACAACCCAAAGTTACTGTGGTAGAACTGCAACGTAAAAGCGAGATAGCTCGGTGGGTGTGGAAGGCAGTGGCAGGCCGGCAACAAGAACTGGATAGGTGGCTCATTGATGTAGCCCTCCGGTGAAAGGGGGACGTCGTCCGGCGGGGGCGCGAGGTAGCCCCGCGGCGAATAAGGTGGTATGGAAAATCCTCTGCCCATGCACTGGTTGTCTGTCTTAGCATCCTCAAACAGCAGATCTAGAGCGTTCTGGCTGTCTTGCAGAAGCTGAATACGAACTGAATGCGACAATTGAGATTCTTGGAGTGCAGGGGGGAGCGAGCCTGAGCTGTCCTCAGGCAACAAAGGAGTTGTTCTGTAACAGTCGTCTACTAAATCGCGCCAGGTCGCGTAGTATAGCACAGACAGCAGATCACCTGGCTCCGTACTGGAAGGCGAGGAAGTGGAAGTGCTCGCGGGGTCCAAGGGCAGGATATTATCCAAACTGGCGCGCATTTGTGAATCGTGTCCTTCAGACGATCAAACTTTTCTGACAACTGGGCGACTTTGCCAACTTGTACTAGTCAACAGATGAGTTTGACCACAGATAGTATGATAGACCCACTTATAGCCATCTGGGTGGCAATCGTCCGATCTACTTGGAAAGGTGATATTACAAGTCTGGGTTGGCCCGAACCAAATGTACCAGCGCTCCTTGCGCTACCTGTCGATTCAAAAGAGCCGTGGTAACCCCAGCCTGCCAGTGAGGTTATCATAAATCGCGCCAAGAAATGTTGTAGTAAGAAGAAAATGGACACCAACCTGATATCACAGTATCTATATAGAATAAACTATGTGTGAAGTATGTGGGTTTGGGGAGAAGTGGGAGGGAGGTTATGTTCTATAGTAATACGTAAGTCCGAGGCACAACTCCATAGAAGAAGTCGTACCACGACTCGCAAGGTCCATTCTGCTCGCCGAGTACACCAGTACTCTCGTTTCGCCGCACCCGCCCACCGCTCCCTTCAGCAGAATTCAATGCATCTCGCTCCAATAAGTGCAAGTTTTGTTAACCAAATTTCTATATTATTTAAATTTTCGCTCGACGCATCTCTTAACGGCAGATTTAGAACGACGTTCAATTCGTCCCATGAGCTGTTGTGGCCCACCTGCCCTCACAGCTCACTCCAGGGTTCTTTCTGCTAGGTTCGGGTCGATGTTTTGAGCTAAAACACCCTGCGGGTTTTTTGCCCAAGTAGCTTCAATCATTCATGTTCAGTCGCGATATACAAATCAGATCAGTATTGGATCTGTAATGTATTTAGTTTTCTTTCTGTCCACGAAAAGCTAACAGCAACGCATAGAGAACTTCTCGATTTGTAATAGTTTTGGGATGATCTCCTCAACTTGAACGTTGACGTGAGTTGCAATCACTTGCTACCACAAATAACGAACGGCTAACCACCATATGACGAATGACGCACCCCGAGTGTGAGCAAATGCCGTCGAAGACAGATAAGTAGCCTTACATAGCTCTAAGTTTCATCGTGGCCTGGTACTGCCGTCTGTGTAGTTGAAGAGCCTGGTGGCCTTTCTAACAATGCAGACGGTCCTACCAACCCAACACCATCCTAGCTTCCTCGGCGAACCTTCCTATTCTCTTGCATACTAGCTCAGCCAATCTCTAGTATTACTGCTCGTATTGGTGCTGATGTCCGCTCGACATCCCTCTCAACCACCGCGACCTCAGTTGTGGCAGTACTTTGATAATGTCACGTTCTACCACCTTACCCGACGGCGGCTGTCTTGGGTGATAAACATTCACGCTCCTCATATGCGTACTGAAAGAAAGGGCTGATACCTTGCCGCAGAGGTCGATTCTGAGGTTCGCGGCCTCGTAAGCACTAACACTAGTACGCGGATTATACCACAGCAACCGAGGAGGTGGTCTCCCAATCGTTATCTCAATACTTAGAGAATTGGAGCGCTGCGGGAGTAGCAATTTCAGTAACGTCTTCGAGGAAATCAGTATTGTGGTCATAGTGGCTTTCTTCAGATTATTTTGAAGATGCTCACTAGACTTGCCTTACTATGGAGGTACGAGCGAGTTGAGTCGCCTTGCACTGGCCAAACAAAGTTGATGCTTATGAACAAGTGACACGACTATTATTCAATGGACTTGTTGCATGCAACTAGCTGTTCAAGAGCCGAATGGTTAGCAAACCGAGGCCTGAGGCGTCGCGTCTACGCAAATTAAAGTACCGTACATGAGGCCCTGAGGGCGCAAAGGAGATACAGTGAGAACGACGGTAAGTCATTCAATGGCGGAAACTTGCACATCATTTTCAAATCGTTGTATGAGATCCAGCAAGAGGACACACAAATGACAACAGCTTCAAGGAGTGAAAACACACTCAGCACAGCGTTCGTTCAAGAATGTCACAAGCATCGACAAGAACCGAGTGCAGAATTTCTAGTGATGCATATATGCTACCAGAGGTCTACATTTTTTAATGTTTTTTTAAAATCCAATTATTGTCCATGTGGGGTACAATACCCTATGTAGGATATTACTATCTAGGAAAGGGGGACGCCTGTGTCCCGCCGCGTCTCCAACTTCGCAAATGCCCTGATGGAGGTGTGGCCTCCATCAGTCCGCCATTCTCGCCGGCCGTTTTAGGTGCGCAAGTCTTCCAATCTGCAGGGCCATTGCTATACAGTTCGTGAGATATTGGTCCCTGTCGAAGAGGTCTACATGAATGGGGCCGTCTTTATATCTACATATTGTAAGAACGGAGTAATTTCCAATAAGCATCGACGCCATGTGCGCGCTCCACCCGAACTCCTCTTCTGCGCCACTTTACAATTGGCTCAGGCATGTACTCCACCTTCGTACAGATGCATTTGCACACGGTCAACTGTACACAGCGCTGTCCAGGGTGCGGAATCGTCGCGACATTCGGGCGTTGTTTTCACGCACTAAATGAAAGAGAGATGGGGAACGTAGTTTACTCTTCATTACTGCTGTAAACGAATCCGACAGGATAACAATATACGATACGACTGAGCCGTCCACAGGCGAGCGGATTGTATATATATATACATTATCACAGGCTGTCATACAGTGAGAGTGGAGACACGGAGACACTTCTTGGAGACAGGAAATACATGATGCACAATTCAGAATCGGCTCAGGCCAAATGACAACATACTACCCGTCCTGGAGGGATGCGTTGATATTGATTCATTGGGGATTGTTTCTTTGTTCTCTCTCTGAGCCATCCAGACATCAAAGCCTCTCATGCAACTTCAGGATAACCCTGCATCATGCGCCTGAGCTCCTTTTCTGGAATCCTCTTCTCAAACTCAAATTCGCACGGTCGGGAATCTAGCATTGACCCGCCCATGAACCCCATGTCCTCTAATGGCTTCGTAGGATCCAGAATGAGCCTGAAGACCCAAAGAACAAGGAGAGCAGTTATGAACACCGATCTGTACCAACCGAAGTGAGTTTGGGAGACCGCGTGCGTATAAAATACCTTTGCCTGTTCGCGACATGTTGACCAGGGCATACGCTGAAAGGGATGTCATTTCCAAAAATAAAAAGCGAATATTTGAAAGATGATGCTTACCGCCGACCAAATCCGAAGACAAACAATTTTATATCGTCTCTCAGGTTACCTTGGCCATCAATCCAGCGCTGAGGTTTGAACGCGTCAGGCTCCGGGAAGACATCCGGATCTTGAGAGATGGACCTAAGGCAGTGGCCATTAGATCCTTGGCATCCTGAAGTACGATGCTCACCAAACATTGCCGTATACCGTGGTCCCAGCTGGAATACAATAGTTTTCCTGATTGGCAAGATCATAATTCGCGCGATAGTCGTTCAAAGATCACTTGCCCAAATCACGTCTTTGATTGTTCGGTGAGCCAATGCTGCAGCGTGAATGTTGTAGCACCTAGGTGTAAAACAAAAGCGAAGATGCCCACCGTCTGGAACTGGAGGTCTCCATCTCAAAGCCTCAGAGATGAATGCTTGCAAGCGAGGAAGGGAATTTTGGTCGGCGAAGGTCGGTGCTTTAGTACAGAAATTATTGAAACCATGGTGCTGCAATAGGGAATGAAGCTACCTCGGTGCCTTCCAATGATCGCGTCGAACTCAGCCTGAACTTTAGCTTGCTCCTCGGGAAACATGCGGCTGCCATGAGCACCGTGCATATGGTGTTAGAGGTCTTTTGCTTGTTTTCAGCCACATGTCTTCGGAGACAACAAGGTAACACCTCACCGTTTGTGATCCAGCTTGCAGAAAGACACCAGCAAGAAAGGCCATTTCAGTCTCTGTGAAACCATAGAGATGGCTATTTTCTAGCATATATTTCGTGAACGAAGGCCCAATGTCCTCGTTATTACGCTTTGCAACAGCTCAGTCACGAGGTAAAGATTGAAAGAGAAATGCATACCATTTGCTCTTTCACGCGGTTTAGATCACTAGTGTGGAGTTTCTTGCTCCTTTCGAAATTCAGTTTCAAGTCCGGGCCATACCAAGGAAAATATTTGAGCCACGGGATCGAATCCACCAGGTAAGCACCAGGACGCTGAAGTGCACGAGCCATCTTAAGGAATTGATTAACTTCAACCATTTCGGGATCAGTCGCAAATGTAGGCGTATTCTTCCCGTACGCAACTTTCATAATTGTCGTCGCAGCATAGCTTCAAAGCACCCGTAAGCAAAGTACTACTGATAATATCATGACCAGCAATGCTTACGTTACCACATGGCGCTGGAGGTTATGTGGATCATCGAGAATGCCAATAACTATGTTCTTCACGTGCGACATCTGCAGGGGCTGATAGGCCTCAGCTGCTTTAGGCTGGAGATGCGAATGAAGTGCTCTGCAACACGTTGGGAAGTAGGATAGATAAGGGGAAGTATAGTGGACTGCTGACCTACGCATCCGATTTAACCTGTCCCCAAAGGGTGCACTTCCGAAGCCCATTCCGCCGCTAGCTATCCCCAAGGAAATCCATGGAGGACGATCGGCTACTGATTTACCCTGATGCTCCATGATATCCACGGCGGCCTGTAAAAAAAATGTTGCTGACTCTAGATATGACAACGCAGGTGTGGGGACTGACTTTGTAACGCCCGATATAAACAATCTTCTCAAATCCTGATCGAATGGTGATCACAGGACCGTACTCATCAATCCATCTCGCTATGACGAGAAATGGTCTTGTCAGTGATAGGACACAGTTAGATTTCAAAAGTTAACGATTTGAATGCAAATTCTTACTTGCGATGTGGAAGGAAGTGTCCCCCAAGTCTCCAAGTAGGAGGGGAAGATGGGAGAGGAAGGTTGCTCGCTGATTTAAAAAGGTAGACCTGAGAGATTAATAGTATGACGCCAAGACAAGCCGCAGCACTGAGGAGGAGCTGTGTGTTGTCAGATATGCGCAGGTCAGGAAGTTGCAGTAGGATGAGCGCAAAGAAGGATTGGAAGGAACTCATCATAAGTCACAGTGCATCCAAGTGATGAATGGCTTTTTAAGCACCCCATACCAACTGATGCATCACAACTCACCATAGGCTGTACCCGGATATGAAGTGATGCTGGCATGCGAGTTCACGGGCCTTATGACTTTACATATATAATCAAGAGAAGTTGTTGGGCTCTGGAGATCCGAGTCTGGAGAGCCGCGCCTACTACGACAGTCATGCTGGCGGAAATCTGGACTGGGAATTGCAAATGATTCATTTGGCCAGCATACGTGATCCTATTGGTGCTATGTCTCGAAGGATTTCGATCTGGGGAATCAGCGACACATATGTCAGAGTGACCTACAAGATGAGTAAGGATTCATATCGGGGTCAAATATTCGTGGTACATACTGGTAACAACAACCGCGTCAGTCAGCGGTAGGACAAACGAGTACGTGAGCACGAATGCGTCAATCTCATCTTATGTGCCCATTCTGATCATTTCAGAATGGACCGAAAGATGAGCGTAAGTCCCAGTTTACAGTCGACGGATGAGTCGATCCAGCCTCTGGTCCCAAGCATTGGTATTGGTATCTGAAACGGGTAGTGCATCCACTTCGATTCGCTTCAGCCTTCAGTTCGCTTCGCGGCAACACTAGCTCGGGTCCCAAACGTACGACAACGATATTTCAGAACTTTGGGGTATGCTAGTTGGGGATGACAACAACGTGAGTAGTCCAGCCGGATGGTGCATGAATTGAACCACAGATCTAAGTTGCACAAAAATGTTCAATCCTTGATTTGGGAGAATGTCCGGGAAATGGACACTCTGGGGGTGTGTCTGGATCCTACTTTAGGCCCCTGCCGGCCGCTCGGCTGAATTCGGTCGGACGTTCAGGGAGAGGATTGTTTGTCTGACGTTTACAGCAACAGAAGACAGTCGCCGAAATAGCTCAACCTGCTGGGTGCAGTCAGCGAAATCTCTACAAAAATTTTAAATTTCACCGAGATTTTGAACAGAGGAGAAATCAAATTCGTTATCGTGGCGGGCCCTCGTATTCTCAACCAACAGGACCCCTCATTTATCACATCCATTCTTGATGACAACTCATCCCTATTCCTCGACGGAATTCAAGAGCAGCCGCTTGAAGCACGGGATGTTGAAGTCTCGATTGCCACACTCTCGCGCAGCCCTCGTCGACTCGCAATCATGCACGAACAGACATCGAAGGCAGCAGCAAATCGAAACAAGTTGATGCGTGCTATACCTCGGTCCGTGATTCTGCCGTCTCAATGCACTGCATCATTCAAGAATATAGCAGGAGCTACTAAACAAGTGTGTGGATTGAGGGTGATATTTTCGGCAAGGATTGTACAAGACAATAAGATTTGTTCTGGCCTATATTGTTGAGAGAAATTGGTGGAACTGGCCTTGTCAGCTGGTCGAACAAAAATGATATCGTACCTTGTTTATCTACATATTGTAAGCACGGGGCGATTTCCAATTGATGTCGACGCTATGTGCGCGCTCTACTGAGGGCCCTTTCATGCTCCACTGTGCGTGCATGACGCCACGACGATGTCCTACAGAGTCTATCTCTCAACGGACAGAAATGGATACAAAAAACGATGGAATGGAGATCCGTTGGAACGATGGTAAATATCAACGAGGAATAAGAAAGATGTCCAATATCCGGCCTGTATTACAGTGATATTACGTTGCGACGCCGTTCTATTAGCCAATGCGGTAGTTAGGACTGCGTCACTAATATTGACAATTTGTGTTCTGAATAGGCATACAACACAACCAGCCCACAAGGCGAGCGCGCCATCCAGCAACGGTGATATGAGGATGCGAGAGTGTTCCCGTTGTTCCCGCAGCACCAGTGACTGCGGAAAGTGTCGAAGTAGCGGTAGTGGAAGGTGGTTGCTGTGATGATGGTGTGCTTTGTGCTACACCGCTGGGTTGCTGCGTGATATGAGTATTGGGAGGTCGAGACGAGCTGGCAGCTGGCTTCTTCTTTCCAGCGTGGTAGTTTCTCTGCGCGAAAACGAGTCAACGATAAAGAAGAACCGCGAAAGAGAGAAAACGCACGGGCTTGCCCGCGGTGTGGGGAACCTCGACCTCTCGCAACTGGATGTCCGATCTATCTTGTCTCCGTAGCATACCGGATACCAGGTTTCGAGCCCGGCTGAAAGGTCGTGCTCGAGATTGCTCGCCCTCAGTTGCCCCATGTGGCTTGGAGGGGCGCCAGAAGGAGGAAAAGCGACTGAGAGTGCGTTGACGCGGTGCTGGAGTGGTATGGTTGTGCAACCCTTGGGATTGGGATAGACTAATACGCAACTGACAACATATTTGTCAAAGTATTAAATAATAGATGGAGGTTGCATACATTAGCCTCTCGCAATCCATCGTCGAAGAACCCTGGAGGAATTCGAGGAGCACCTTTCATCTTTAAGACTGGTCGCGATGTAACATCAACCTGGGGGAGCAGATCCGTTGTCAGTGTCATTGAGAATAAAATGTATCGAAGCATACAATATCTGATGGAAGGCCAGCTTCTTCGACGATAGCGGAAATGTCCCATGTGTATAGGTGGTCGAGGCAGCTAGTGATGAGGAACTTTCCATCTGCAGAAAAAGTCGCAGATTTCACGTCGCGTTCATGGCGAAGTGGTGTTCCGATGGGTTGATTGGTTTTGAGGTTCCATAGTCGCGCTGTCTTGTCCAGGTATTTTGTGCTCGCGAAGATGCGCTCATTGGGCGATAGTGAAATGGTATTGGAGATGTTTTTGCGCTTGACAAGAACTGTCCATGTGACTGTGTCAATCTTGGATTCCCCAGCAAAAAGTGTCTTTCCATCCGAGGTCCATGCCAGGCACATAGTATACATGGTAAGTCCAATCTCGAATGTTTTCAGCAATTCACCTGTGTTGGCATCCCAGATTTTCAGCCCCATTTTCCCGCCCGTGACAATCATCTTGGCATTGGGTGAGTAGCAAACCGCATCCACGTTGTCAATCCCCGCGTTGATTGGTCCAAGGATAGTTTCTCCGCTCTTGACATCCCACACTCTGAATGTCTCATCCCTGGATCCGCTCACCACTCGCCCTCCATCTGAACTCCAGTACACGGACCGCACTTCCCTCCTGTGTCCAGTCAATGTTTTGATGACCTTGCCCGTGTCGACGTTCCACAATTTCACTGTGAGATCCATATTCCCGCTTGCCATGGTCTTGCCGCCCGGCGATAATGCTATGCTACGCACTCCTCTTTCTTTGTCCTCCCATTCCTCCCCAACCTGCGTGCCCCTCTCCAAATCCCAGATTCGAAATGACTCATCCTGCGAATAGATAATAATCCGCTGTTCATCGGGCAGGCGTAGGATGTGCATGATGACCTTCTTTAGTTTGATCTTTTGGCAAGGTATTATCGCTGGTTTCTTGGGCTGCACAGGGGCTGGGTGCGGCATGATTTCGGTTTCGGGATTCACTTAATTAGTGGGCGATATTTCAGTTCTTGCCACAGGATTCCGTAAAGTCCGTCACTTACTCAGAATCCAAATGTAATCGACTCGTACACAAAAAGACAAATGTGGAATGAAAGCTGCGACGGAGTGGGCGTTTCGTCCGATGGAGATTCAGATCAGGAGGGAAGTCGTCGTTGAAGTCTTCTGCAGGTATCTTCCTTGCCTCGTGTTCGCTTCACAGCTTCAGTACTGGCTGTGCTTATTAAGCGCCCAACGCTTTTTTCCACTGCAATATGCCCACTTTCTTCATCTGCATTGACTCCTCGCCGCATCACGGTCTACAATCTTACAAGCCTGCCTGGGCCAATATGATTATGCAGTCTTCGTATCTATTTGCTCGCACCGAAATTCCTTTGAGAGTGCAACTTAACGCATCTTCTTTTCTTTGGACCTTCTTCTCGACGTCCAACATGAGTTGTTTGCATTCTTCGTCGCCATACTATCTAATTCGCAATCTGGCCATCCTGGTCACACATTTTCCTAGTTTTCTTTCAATCACTCATTTCCCATCTTTTCCAGATCTACGTCTACGTACTTGGAGCAACGTATCTGTGCAGTGCCGAACAAACAGATTCAACAGTCTCCCTCTATCGCCCGCTGAAACTTCATTACTCAAATGTCCATCACCTCGTCTAGGACGACATCATTATGCTCTTTGCGAGGTCTCACCAAACCGTCCCTACGTCTCTCCCTTGACTGAAAACAGTGTTTCGACAATCTTGCCATCAAGCGGGAGCGCATTAGTCTGACATATTTCTTCTTCTCAGGTATGTACTCACTATAAGGCTCAAGGTGCATCCCACCATAACATGCCGGATATGGACAAGAGTTCTAACTCTCGACTGCCAACCCGACTTCAGGAGATCTCCATACTCGAAAGCTTATTTACTGCTGAAGTGGATCTCCTTTCTATCCTCGTTTGTCACGTGAAACTGCGCTCCTTCTTGTGCAACGACTCGTGCTCCTGCCAGGGTCTACTTCACAGCCAAATATCACCAGGTCACCTGCCTTACATGTATCCACATCAACTTCCGAAGGTAAGACCTTTCAGTAACATTGGGTTGTGAGATGTGCTGAAAACTGCCGTCATTGAAACCGATTTCTCACTCTCGGCGGTTGGTGCTCAAGAAAGCGCATCGTTCAGACGATTTTCGTGGATGTGAGCATTCATTCCCTTGTCTTCAAATCTCAAAGTATGGCATCTGTATTCATGTCTTTCATACTCGAGGTTCCATCGACACTCTTCGTCTTTCAGAGAAATTCTCAAATCTGTCCATGACACTGGTAAGTACACCAACGATAAGTGACCTACATGTCGGCGCCCACGTCGATTTCTCAGATTGGATGCAGTGCTTGAAAGCTTGACGAGTGGTTTCGGTGAAGAGAAAGATGACCCCCCTCACTGGACCACTCAAGGACATAACCAAGCTACATCCGAGTCACGCAAGAACCTAGTTTGCGATCACCGTTCTGTACAAAGTGTTAAGCCTACGAAAATCGATGTCACGCTGGTAACGTTAGCATGTGCATCTGGGCAAACAAGAGAGTTTCATATGGACCTACGACTGATTGGCCTCGAATGTCATGTGCATTACGGATAGGTTTGAATATTCCCATGACTGAGTGGAACATGATCTAGAGTCACGTTTTACGTGCGTTCCGTCAATCCAGCATCACACTCTATTTTTTTTTCCAGTCCATCGTCATGTTTACTAGAATGGATATGAGTTTGTTTGCGGTGTTAAACATCAATGGGTCTCAGTTGATCGAGGTCATTGCTATTGTATCACCATCATCCCCACCACTGGTTCCTTCGTTGTTTTAATATAGCCGGTACGTCAAACAGCCAAAGCCAAAAATGTGGTAGTAGATCAGCAAAATCGCCCTATACTTACCTCTGCTGTGCTAACTATTCTGCGTCAGGGAGACTTCCTGCTCAGCATAGCGGGGTACGTTTTCGATGAGAAAGCACTTTCCACTGATTGATGTTCCCTGACCAGAGGCGGCCCCTAATGGCGGCTACCTCGCCCTCGACTTCGAATCATGACCCCGGAGGGCATACCTATACCCTTCATATCTTTTATCGCATGATCTTAAGTGATCATACAGAATTTCAGTTCCATGGAAGAATGCTCTGAACACTTCCTCGTGACGCTTTGCGATATACTCGGTGATCCCTTCTAGGTTATCGATTCCGGTTTCCACAAATGTCATGAAGTCCGGGAGAGTCATACTCTAGGACGATTCTTTGAATTTAGTATGCAAATGTACCCGTTGTCTTGCTGCATGTTTATATAGCTTCGTTTTCGCAGCATACTGTATGCGAAGTGGGTTGTGAGGATGTTCTTTGGGCGGATTTACGATGCTAATGTCCGCGATATATCCTGAATTTGGATCATAAGCATCTCGATGTCGAGCAGCGCCACTATCTCTCAGAGCCATGCATTTTGAGTCATTGGTTTCAGAATGAGCGTGGCGCTGGGATGCTACATGATGTGACGCATCGAAAGCCTTATGGATTGACATTATGGCGTCAGGAGACTCCGGAAGCTTAAAATAATATTTAGCATGAGGCATACACGCAGCATCACATACATATATGTGAAGCAGATCGCGGGCATGATCCTTGCGATCGGATGAGGACACAAATGAATGTGCGCGCATGATCTCGGCATGTTTGTTCTCGATTAAGAGTCACAAAATTGTCCACAAGCAACCCGAGATTAGGTACCACGACAGGCAATAACACACCCCAGGATATTCGTTACACATAGGTAACCGCTCGCGAGAGACCCAAAATGCTTGTGCAAGACACATGACGACACAACAGATGTCCCATCGTCTGCGGGTTCTCAATCCGAAATCACAAGTGACACAGGTCGCGGAAAGTTTGATTGGCAACTGGGGAAGAGTCAGAAGCTAATAGCAACGGAGACAACAGCCTGAGTCTCAGAGGAGAACGAGGCAAGAAGGGAACACAACAAAAAGACAAACCTCAAATCCAAATGAGGTTGTGGCTGACGGGCCAACGTTCGGAGCCGTGATGATCGGGACGACCGTGACAGAGATTTGTTTTCCCAGCCCGGTACTCTTTTAAATCTAGGGTACCGGAACTTTCATAGCACCACAACCAGTGACGACTGATAAAAGTGTGATGTATTTCAAAGCCTACCACTACTAGTACTCCTTTTCGGGATCCTTTGTCGCATCCTTCAACCATTCGTCCGTTTTTCGGTCTAGCCTGCCACCTTCTCCCAGACTCCGCTACAATAAATATGACAAGCAAGGTTTCAGCAGACGCAGGAGGCACTTCGCAAGTTCATTCGATGGGGGTAAATATCATTGGCTCCAAGGGCTGATCATTTAGGTCTGTTTCATTTAGCGCCAGATCAATCGATCACTAACAACGCCCAGTGCGTGATGTCTCGGGGATTTTGCCTGCCGGGCGCATGAATGGCAAAAACACCTCTTGGTAAAAACTAAAAATTTTAGGGTCTGGCAAGGCACGGTCGATGCATTGCCTTGAGGATAACATATGATAAATAACGAGAGGAAGCAAAGACCTTCAAGGAGGTTACTTTGATGTCAGAAACAACACCCTCTCCTAACTTACCCGGGTCCGGGAAAGACTATGGCATTCAAATCGCGTTTGTGTTCTACCTCCCGCACAGTATATCGCTGACCAAACAACGAACAGATACCGTACCTTATCAGTTCGCGTCGAAGAGAAACAGACTCGGACGATTTCAAAATCCCCGCCAGACCCAGCGGACGCAATTGCAAGCATAGATGCTCATTTACTGAGTGTCGACGAAGTATATACTCGGTATTCCAGTCATCCCACAGTCGGTTTGGAGCTTGCTGCTGTTCGTCGCAAGGAGCGTGATGGCAAGAATGTCATTAGTCCTCCACCCACAGTCTACTGGAAGAAATCGCTTAATTATATCTTCGGTGGTTTCAATTTTCTCATGTGGATCGCGTTCATCTTGAGTATCGTGAGTACCGTTGTTTACCTGCCATTGTGACCTTTCTAACATACATGTTAGCTCTCCTATAAACCACTCGGACCTCCTGAAGCTTTCACTCTTGGTGTTGCCGTGCTGTTGGTCCGTGATTTCAACTCTAATGCTCGATTTCCCCCTTCTCATCACCTACAGCTCCTGGTCATAATTGTTTCTGCTACATTCTATGCTTTGGTCGATTGGAACGCGAGCAGAATCATGAAGTCGATAAAGTCTCTAATTGCACATGAGGCTGCGGTCATTAGGGACGGAAACCAGCAAATAATCAAGGCTGCTGATATCGTAGTTGGTGATGTTGCAGTGCTCAACGCTGGCGACCGCGTCCCGGCCGACATGCGTGTCGTGCAGGCATCGTCCGACCTTCGCTTTGATCGCTCTCTCCTGACGGGTGAAAGGTCTGTTCCTTGTCCTGCGTGCTTGAATTCGGCTGAAGTTCATTTGCAGCGAAATGGTACCAGGAGCTCTTGAGGCAACATCTGAGAATGCCCTGGAGACTCGTAACCTCGCACTGACTTCCACTTTTGTCGTACAAGGGACTTGTCATGGAGTCGTGTTCGCCACTGGAGATAGGACCGTCATGGGACGCCTTGTTAAGATGTCGGGAGAAACAAAGTTCAAGCTTACCACTATCCAAAAAGAAGTGTGGTTTTTCACCAAAATCATTTCGTGTCTCGCACTCTTTTTCTTCTCCTTGTCGATTCTTCTATACGGCGTCTGGTTACGGACAACGTATCCTGGGTATGACACTGTGTCTTCAGCTATCGTAAATTCGATTGGCTGCTTAACTGCTTTCGTTCCCCAAGTAGGTGGCCAGCAGTGAAAGTTTATATTCTCTTCTTAGTTGACATCTTGCAGGGCCTCCCGATTTGCGTGGCACTCTCGTTGACTGTTGTTGCCCGTCGCATGGCTAAACGTCAGGTGTTGGTCAAGAACCTGGCGACCATCGAGACGTTAGGATGCATGTCTGTGTTATGTTCCGACAAGACAGGCACGTTGACTGCGGGAAAGATGGTAAATGAATAATGCATCTGCTCTTGTTACCAGCTTGCTGATGGACCCACAGATGGTAGAGAACATTGCCTTCCTCGATGACATATTTGGTGTCGAGGAAATCAATGAGAGAGTTACGAAGGCGTCAGACCCTGCCGTATTTTCTGCGTTCAAGGCGCTCCATCAGATCGCGAGGCTTTGCAATGGCGCGAAATTCGACGCAACGACCAACCATCTTCCTGTGCAGGATCGTGCGATCAAGGGCGATCCGACTGATACTGCTCTTTTACGTTTCTCCGAGGCCCTTACAATTCCGGAGCTTGGTGTGGATGCCAGTACTCTTCAGCAGGAATATGAGAAGAAGTTTGAGATCCCTTTCAATTCCCGCAACAAATGGATGCTTTCTGTGGTCTCCAAAGTCAACACCGCTGAGAAGAACGTAGAGTCGACATGGATGTTCGTCAAGGGAGCTCCCGATGTTTTGTTTCCTTCCTGCGGCAGTGTGCTACAGAGTGACGGGACGGTCGTAAAGTTAACGGGTAGGGCGAGGCAGACGTTCGCCACGCTTCAAGAGGACTGGTCAAGCCGAGGCCAACGAGTACTTGTGCTGTGAGTAAGAGCACTTTCGACTTAGCACCCTGACATCTAATCTCGATTGCTGAGGTAATAGATGTAGGAAAACCATAGAAGAAATCAAGACTGGACTTCAGCCGAATGACATGGAAGATCTCATGTACTCGGAAATGTGCGATTTAACCTTGGTTGGTCTAATTGGCATTTGCGATCCTCCTCGCCCGGATGTCTCGCCGTCGATTTCCATCATTCGACGAGCTGGAGTTCGAGTTTTTATGGTCACTGGTGATTTTAAGCTCACCGCTCTAGCTATTGCACGCCAGGTAATTTTTCTTTGTCTTCCGCCATTATAAAATCCTTAATAACCCCTTTTCCAGGTCGGTATCATTACTCAGCATGTTGTTGATACCATCCAGGATATCCGAGCCGCTGCATCTGAGAAGGTCTCGCCGAAAGATTATCATCTTATCAAGCCATCCGATGATGATCCTATCCGCTCCCTAGTACTTACAGGGGAAGACGTCGCATCTCTCACACCGTTTGATTGGAATGTCATCGTCGGGCAATACACTGAAATTGTGTTTGCCCGCACCACTCCTGATCAAAAGATGAAGATTGTCGAGGAAATCAAGGCCCGCGGCGACAATACTGTGGCTGTGACTGGTGACGGTGTCAACGATGCACCCGCTCTCAAAGCTGCTGATATTGGTGTCGCGATGGGTAGCGGCAGTGATGTGGCCAAGGAAGCCGGTATAGATTTTCCTAACGGTCTTTTCGACGATACTCATCTCGTCACTCTCAAGCCGCGTTGATTTTGTTGAAGAATGACTTTGCTTCCATCCCTGTCGCAATAGAGATGGGTCGGCTAGTCTTTGATAACCTGAAGAAAGTTACATTGTACCTCATGCCTGTGAGTTGCATTTGCAGAAGCAGTATAATCCCAGCGGGTTTGACACTCATGGTGTTGCAGGCTGGAAGTTATTCGGAGTTCATGGCGGTCCTCGCAAATGTATTACTAGGCATGCAGATTCCCATGAACTCGTATCAACAAGTCTGCTATTGCATCACCAACGATGTCATCATGTCCATCTCGCTAATGTATGAGCAGCCGGAGTGGGGTGGGTGTTCACGCATTCATCAGCTTTCCAGTGCTCACTTCCTGTTGTAGACTTGATGCGGCGCAAACCACGCAACGCCAGGACCGACAGGCTTACGGATTGGCGCCTTTTCTTCCATGTCTACTTGGTACGTTTCATGGCCTCGGTGACTCAAACGTGCTTATGTATACTTTCCCAGTTCTATGGACTGATGCTGTGGCCTTGCGCGATGGCGATGTGGTTCTTGTACATGAGCCAGCAGGGCCTCGGGTTCTATGATGTCATCTTGACTTTCAGCAAATGGGGGGAGGGCTGGCAAGGTTACACTTCCGGTCAACTAACCCACTTCGTCGATGTTGGTCAATGCATTTAGTGCGTCATCATTTTTTCCTCTCGCGATGCTGATTTTAAGAGTCACTAGCTATGTGACGGTGGCCATTGGACAGTATGGGACTCTTCTATCGGTTCGCAACCGCCGAGTATCAATACTGCAATCAAATCCTCTATGGGGCCCGCGTCGCAACCTGCTGGTACTTGTCGGCATGACGGGCACAATATTGATCTGTATCGTGAACCTATATGGACCTGGCTTCCAGCGGGTGTTTGGCACGGCGCCTATCCCTGGGATGTTCTGGGGTCTTCCATATACCTTTGCTTTGGGGATCCTGCTCGTGGACGAAACTCGTAAAGCAATTGTGAGGAAATACCCGAAAGTATGTTTTGAGTTATGCGACCGTACTGGAACTTTAATTCACACTTTTCTACAGTCTTTCATTGCGTGGCTGGCATGGTGAACTCGAAATCATATGAAGTTGGAATTTTTTGTCGGTACTGCCCGGTGTAAACTATTCAATGCGCAAATGTTATCCACTGCCGATCTAGCAAGAAGGTTATGTAGATTGCATTCACCTTCAGATCCATCATGTAAGTTTGGCAAATGACCAGGGTCTCCGCATCGCAAAGCATTCTAATGTCTGACACGGTCAGTTAAAATACATAGGGCAATAGAACAAGACTCGTTCAAAAACCAAAACCGTAGTGGAAATACAATACAACGAGGGAGTGCAGACGACCATGGAGATGATAGAAAATATCAATTCAGCAGACGCACAACAATCCAGAACACCCGTATCCGGCCTGTATTACAGTGATGTCATCGTGTCATGACGTTGTTCCAGTAGCTGATATAGTAGTCGCTACTACGTCTCTGATACTGGCCGCCCGTATGCTGAATAGGCACACAGCACACCCAGAGCATGAAACGGGCGCGCCATCCAGAAACTATGGTGATGTAAGGACGCGAGGTTGTCCCAGTGGCCCCAGCGACTGTAGATATTGTTGATGTAGTAGCAGTTGGAGGTGGTTGCTGTGATGATGGCGGGATGCTCTGTGCTGCTCCGCTGGATTGTTGCGTGGTATGAGTATTGGGAGGTCGAGAGAAGTTGGCAGCTGGCTTCTTCTTTCTAGCATGATAGCTTCTCTGCGCGAAAATGAGTCAGCAATAGAGAAGAACCGCGGAAGAGGAAAAAAACGCACAGGCTTTCCCGGTGCACAAGGGACTTCGACTTCTCACACCTGGATGTCTGATCTATCTTGCCTGCGCATTAGGCCAGACACTAGTAGGTTTCGAGTCCAGCTGAAACGTCGGGATCGTGACTGGGCGTCAGGCCCAGTTGCCATGTGTGGCTTCGAACGGCGCCAGAATGAGGAAAAGGGACTGAGGGTGCGTTGACGTGGTGCTGGAGTGGAATGGTTATGCAGCCCATGTAATTGGGATAGACGAGTGTGCAACTGACGATGTATTTGTCAAAGTATTGAATAATAGATGGAGATCACATACATTAGCCTCTCGCAGTGCATCGTCAAAAAACCCTGGAGGTATTTGAGGAGCACTTTTCATCTTTGGGACTGGTTGCGGTGTAGCGTCGACCTGGGGGAGCAGATCTATTGTCAGTGTCATTGAGAATGAAATGTATTCAAATTTATAATATCTGACGGAAGGCCAACTTCTTTGACGATAGCAGAAACATCCCATGTGTATAGGTGGCCGTAGAAGCAGCCAGTAACGAGGAACCTTCCATCTGCAGAAAAGGTCGCGGACCTCACATTGTCTTCATGGTGAAGTCGTGTTCCAATGGGCTGATTGGTTTCGAGGTTCCATAGTTGTGCCGTCTTGTCAGAGAATGATATGCTTGCGAGGATACGCTCATTGGGAGATAGTGAAAAGGTATTGACGCAGATTTCGCACAGGTCAAGAACAGTCCACGTGGTTGTGTCGATCTTGTATCGCCCGGCAATAAGCGCTTTGCCACCTGAGGTCTGCACAAGACTTGGCCACACTCGAGTGTTTTGAGCAATTCACCTGTGTTGGCATCCCAGATTTTGAGGCCGTCCGCAAGGCCAGTCGCAATCATCTTGGCATCGGGTGAGTAGCAAACTAGCAAACTGCCCACACCGCGTTCCTTGGGTTGATTGGTCCGACAGGTCATAGCTTCTCCACTCTTGACATTCCACACTCTGAATACGTTGTCGGCTGCGCTCACCACTTGCCCTCCATCAGGACTCCAGCACACAGACTTTACCCAACTTGTGTGCCCCGTCAATGTTTTGATAACCTTACCCGCGTCGACGTTCCATAAGTTCACTGCGCCATCCTCATTCCAGGTTGCTACGGTCTTGCCGCCCGGCGATAATGCTATGGTCTCCACGATTCTTTCTTTGTCCCTCCATTCCTCCCCAACCTGCGTGCCCCTCTCCAAATCCCAGACTAGAAATGACCCATCCCATGAAGGGATGATAATCCGCTGTCCACCGGGCAGGTATAGGATGTGACTGATACGGTCCTTCACTTTGATCTTTCGGTAAGGCATCGTCGCCAAGTTCTCGTGCCTCGCAGGGGCTGGATGCCCCATAATTTTGGTTTGGGGATTCACTTAATGGGTGCATGATAATTTCAGCTCTTGCCATCAAATCCCATACATGCCCACCACTCACTCAGAATCCAGGATGTATCTGACTTGTGCACAGAAAGACGAATACAGAACGAAAGCTGTGACGGAGTGGGTGTTTGTTCAATGAAAATTAGAGCGGGGTGGGAGGTTGTTGTTTAAACTTTCAACTGGTGTGTCTTCCTCGCTTCATCCTCATTCGCTTAACATCTTCAGCACTAGCTGTGCAGTTCAAGCGCCCAACTATGACAATTGACGCATTGACCCCTCGGCATCGTAGTCCTACAATCCTGCAAGTCTGCATTCCTGTATTTCCCTGAGCCAATATGGTTCTACCGTCTTATTATCTACTCTTGCACCGCATTTCCCTTGAGAATTCAACTCGATACATCATGATGATACTATTCTCTCCGGCCCTGGTTCTTAACGTTTATCGCCTCCTTTGTCACCATGCCAACCAATTTGAAATCTAGCCATCCTGCTCATATTTTTCTAGCCTTCGTGCAATCTATCATTTCCCTCGTCTTCCATATCTATATCTATGTACTGGGAGCAACGTATCTGTGCAGTACCGAACAAACAATTTCAATGGTCTCCTCCATCGTACGCCCGGACCTCATTCACTGAACCGTCTATTGCCTCATCTACTGGGACGTCATCATTGCGCGTTTGCACAGGATGCTTCGGTAAGCTGTCTCCACACATTTCCTTTGGCTGAAAGCAATGATTCGACCATCTTGCCATCAAGCGGGAGTGCATTGGTCTGACACATTTGTTCCTTTCACCAATCGTGTATGTACCCACTACTAGGCTCAATGTGCATCTCACCATAACAACCCAACTTCAGGGGATCTCCTTTTCCATCCTCTTGGCGCTTACTGATGACCAGCAATTGGGCACAGTTCTCAGCGACTGGATTCACTGAGACGAGCATGGACACCTTCCTTGGTGCAACACTCCTCGATGCAAACAAGGACATTACCGGGCTGCACGAGGCCACACGCATCATGCTCTCCCATCTGAACGTCGTTTTTGGTCTCTTAAATTAATTCTTAACCATTCGACCAATGCGTCATAATCTTCGCAGTCCTAGTCACATCCTCCCAGCTTCATGTGTTCCAGCTCTAGGTTCGCCTACGCACAAACAAAT
Source organism: Suillus subaureus (assembly GCF_016647635.1). NCBI lineage: Eukaryota > Fungi > Basidiomycota > Agaricomycetes > Boletales > Suillaceae > Suillus > Suillus subaureus. Next base: position 440,751 of record NW_024538571.1, read on the forward strand.
AAATTAGACAGTGTCTCCAAGTAATGGGTGGCACATGAACGCCTGGCCAAGAAATCTTTGTCGAGACTCGAGACGCACGGCTTCGTTTAGACCGAATTGTATGGTACGTTTGTAGACCGTTATTTATATCATGTTTCCGTCTTCCAATCATCAAGGGGCACAACCCTCTGGCTCAGCGCACGTAGACTGCTTGTCAAGGAAAATGCGAACGGAAAAGTGCGAGAGCGTCGCTGCACCTATCAACCTGAGCCACCCAGGATGGTGCATGCTTGTATGATCAAACTCAGGCTCGAATGTCAACGCTTCACCCTCTGAGCTTTGTACCTGTCAGTCTGTTTCTTCACGTCAAATTCATCCCTTCGCTCATTTCATGTACGTTATACAGTGCAAGTAAGACATCGTGTTCCAAGATGGTGTTCGTGGTAGAATCGACACGTATCCATCCCACTATTCCGAACACTTGCTATCTCCGATCTTCGTACTCAACGTCCTACGTGAGTTCTTCGTCACCCCATTGCCAAATCGTAATCTGCCATCCTGATCACACCCTCCTAGTTTTATTTTTCCAGCTCCAGGCCCCCATCTTCGGAGGAAGGTGTCTCCTGAACAGGTATACCTAGGGTTTTCATGAACTTATAACTCGGAGAGTCTCTCTCCCCCGCCAGGAATGCATCGTCTTTGAGACTCTTTCTGGTGGCGGTGACATCCCCGTGTATTTTCCTTATGTTTCTGTATACATTCCTAATAATGAAGGGAAAAGAGAAGAATGTATCCGTGTGACTGGGATGTGAAAAGTAACGCTTTTCGCATCAATGAGTTACATGGACGGCTTCGAACGCATGGACCAGTCCGAGCGTATTCATTTGAAGTCTTGGTCAGGGCGTAGAGGATATAGCATCCTTACAAATCCGTTGTCAGTAACATTGAGAATGAAATGTATACAGGCTTACAATCTAACAAACCTAGCAGGCCAGCTTTTTTGAGGATAGTATAAATATCCCATGTGAATATGTGGTCATCGTTGCAGATAGTTGCGAGGAACTTTCCATCTTCAGAAAAGGACGCGCAGTTCACGTACTCTTCATGGTGGAGTAGTGTTCCGATGGGTTGATTGGTTTCGAGGTTCCATAGTTGCACTGTCATCTTGTGTGATGTGCTTGCGAGAATGCGCTCATTGGGAGATAATGTAATGGTATGGGAATCTTTCAAGTCTTCGAGAATCGCTGTTTGTGACCAGGCGGCTGTGTCGAATTTCTTGATATCCGTTCCCCCTATGGTGATAAGCGTTTTTCCATCTGAGGTCCATGTCAGGGACATGAATCCTTCCTCCAGTGTTTTGAGCAATTTGCCTGTGTTGGCATCCCAGACTTTGAGCCCCATCGACCCACCCGTGGCAACCATCTTGCCATCGGGTGAGTAGCAAACTGCCCACAGATAATTCTGTGCGTTGATTGGTCCGATGATAGTTTCTTCGCTCTCGACATCCCATACTCTGAATGTATCATCTTCTGATCCGCTCACCACTCGCCCTCCGTCTGGGCTCCAGCACATGGAAAGCACTTCCTTTGTATGCCCCGTCCACTTTTTGACAACCTTGCCTTTGTCGATGCTCCACAATTTCACTGCGCCATTGTCATTCCCGGTTGCTACTGTCTTACCGTCCGGTGACAATGCTATGACAGATAATGCTCTTTCTTTGTCCTCCCATCCCTCTCCAACCTGCGTGCCCCTTTCCAAGTTCGAAATGAGACATCGCCTCTTGAATAGGTGATAATCCGCTGTCTACCAGGTAGGCGTAAAGTGTGTTCTATGCCGTCCTTTACTTTGATCTTTCGGTAAGGCATTGTTATTGAGGTTCCCTGCATCGCAGGGACTGGATGCTGCATGATTTCTGTTTCGGGATGCTCTTAATGGGTGCGCGATAATTTCAATTCTTACAGTCAGTCATATGCCGTACGAATCCCTCACTTACTCAGAATACAGATCTGCTTGACTTGTACACAGAAAGAAGATTGCGGGACGATAGCTAGTCGACAGAGTGGGCGTTTCGTTTGATTGAGATTCAAGCAGGAGGAAGGTGGTTGTTTAAGTCTACTTCAGGTGTCTTCCTTGCGGGATCCTCCGAGTCGTGTTAGCTTCAGTACCTGTGCAGATTAGGCGCTCAACACTCTTTTCTGACGATATGTCCACTTCCTTCAAATCTGCGTTGACCCTCGGCATTGCGGTCCTACTAGCACAATCCGCAAACCTGCATTCCTGGACCAATGCGATTCTGCATTTTTCATCGCGGACATACTCAATTTTAACGTTATCATATCCCAACTTTGCATACAAGATTCAAGAAGAACTGTGAAAGAGAAAAACGCACAGGTTTTCCCGCTGTATAAGGAACCTCGACCTCTCGCAACTGGATGTCCGATCTATCTCGTCTGCGTAGCATACCAGATAAGTTTCGAGTCCAGCTGAGAGATTGTGATCGCGATTGGGTGTCTGGCTCAGTTGCACTGTGTGACTTAAAGCGGTGCCAGAAGGAAGATAAGGGATTGAGGGTGCGTTGATGTGGTGCTGGAATGGGAAGGTTATGCGGCTCATGGGATCGGGATAGACGAGTGCGCGACTGACAACATGTTTGTCAAAGTGTTTAATCATAGATGGGGAACACGTACATTAGCCTCTCGCAGTGCATCGCCAAAAAACCCTGGAGGTACTCGACGAGCGCCTTTCATTTTTGGAATTGGTTGCGGTGTAGCATCAGCCTGGGGGGGGGGGGGCAGATCCGTTGTCAGTGTCATCGAAAATGGAATGCATCCAAGCTTACAATATCTGACAGAAGGCCGGCTTTTTTGACGATAGCGGAAACATCCCATGTATATATGTGGTCGTCGCGGCAGCTAGTGACAAGGAGCTTTCCATCTGCAGAAAAGGTCGCACAGCTCACATTTTCTTCATGGTAAAGTGGTGTTCCGATGGGTTGATTGGTTTCAATGTTCCATAGTTGCAGTGTCTTGTCCAGGACTGATGTGCTTGCGAGGATGCGCTCATTGGGAGATAGTAAAATGATGTCGGCGAGGATTATGCTGCGAGCATCAAGAACAGTCCATGTGGCTGTGTCGAATTTCGCGATCTCGATTCCACCAGCAATAAGCGTTTTTCCATCCGAGGTCCACGCCAAGCACATAAATCCTCCCTCCAGTGTTTTGAGCAATTCGCCTGTGTCGACGTCCCAGACTTTGAGGTCATCCGGACCGCCAGTGGCAATCATCTTGGCATCGGGTGAATAGCAAACCACAGATAAATCTGTGTTGATTGGTGCAAGGATAGTTTTTCCGCTCTCGACATCCTGCACTCTGAATATTTTGTTGGATCCGCTCACCACTCGCCCTCCGTCTGAACTCCAGCGCACAGACACCACTCTCTCTGTATGCCCTGTCCACTTTTTTACCACCTTGCCCGTTTTGATGTTCATAATCTCACTGCGCCGTCCGAACTCCCGCTTGCTATGGTCTTACCATCCGGCGACAATGCAATGGCCTCCACTCTATCTTTTTCCTCCCATTCCTCCCCGAACTGCATGCCTCTCTCCAAGTCCCTGACTTGAAATGAGCCATCCCATGAATTGGTGATAACCCGCTGTCCACCATGCAGGTGTAAGATGTGGCTGATGCCGTTCTGTACTTTGATCATTCGGTAAGGCATTGTCACTGAAATTTCTTGCTTCGCAGGGGCTGGATGTCCCCCGGTTGTGATTTTGGGATTCACTCAATAGGTGCATGATAATTTCAGTTCTTGCCATTACATCCCATCACTTACTTAGAATCCAGATGTTCTTGACTTGTACACAAAAAGACGAATGCAGAACGAAGGCTGCGACGGAGTGGGAGTTTCGTTCGATGGAAATTTAAGTCGTTGTTCAAGTCTTTTACTGGTGCATTTTCCTCGCCTCGTGTTCGCTCCACAGTTTTGGCCGTGCAGTTTAAGCGCCAAATCATGATAATACAATTAACACCTCGGTAATCCCTGTGTTTCTCCACTAGCCCAATACGATTCTGCAATTGTCGTATCCATCCTCTGCATTTCTGTGGCAAGTCTAACTAAGCTCATCCAACTCCTCTTTCGCCCTTGGTTCTCAACGTCCTACGTGAACTTTTTCAAAAGTTCTCCCTACTGGCTAGCTTACAGCATCATTATCTTCCTTACATTTTCCTATTGTTCGTCTATTCAGTCTCTTCCAGATCCATGTCCCCATACTTGAAGGAACATGTCATGCTAACACATTGGATAGGCTTTCTCCGTCACCAGTAAGGGATTACTCATACCTACTGAGTACAAACTATCATACATTTTTCCGTTCCTATCTTTCAACACATATCCTTCGGTTGGAGTTATACATTGGTATTGACGTTCCATCATCAAGCAGGGACGCGCTGTTCGGATCGTCAAGCATCTCTTCAACTTGCAAATCAGGTATATATGCACGATGCGCGTAGTGTTTATCTCACTATAGCTTAAGCAGGAAGTCTTCAACCCGCGATTGTGCATCTGACTTCGGGAGTGCATCCACATCAAAATACTCATGTGTCGGGCAAGAAGAATGCCTAAGTTCAAACGATGAGACAATTCATCTCACCTCTAAATCTACAAGTACGGCACCTGCACTCGCGTCTTTGATACCCGAGTTGCATCGCTGGGACTGACACTCTTTGCCTTTTGGTGGAATTCCTGAACGTAGCATGTCAAACGTTGCCAACTGCTCCGGTAAGCGTGTTAATGACAACCTACATCTCTGCGCCCACTTTGATCTTTCCGATTTGGTACAGTGCTTGGCGAGCGACTGCGGTGATACGAGCATGGATACCCCTCGCTGCAACGCTCCTCAATGCAAACATGACATTACCGAGATGCTCGTGTCCTCCAATTCGCGCAAGAAATAGTTCAACCTATTTTGCGATTGCCGTTGTGTACGACGCGGTAAGTCTACGACGATGGTCAGACTATCAGTGGTTGTCAGCAGGTGCATCTAGGCAGCCAGAGAGTTTGATCTGGTTTTCATTCCGCTCGAGTTTGTTTCTATCATAGCTCCTTGGTTTATACATAATGTCCACCATTGCACTTCCTGGGCTTTCAGTCAGCGTCATAATGTCCGAAAGTGTTTTTTTCATCTGTCTTCCTTAGTTATACTTGAAATTTGAAGTCTCAATTCAGGTTTATGCTGTACAGTATATACGTATGCCATCGCTCGGACCAGTCTTAGCTTAAGGAATGAACAATGTACATAATTCATACGACATACAATCATTGAAATCCCATCTCCCCATACACCATCTTTCGATTCTTCAATTGCTTCTCAATGCTCATTCTTCTTCTCCCTCCTCGATAAGCGTGCACAAACGCCTGATGAATGATGGGCTCGGGGATGAGGGCGTACGAGATTGATAGGGTCCGACCTGAGCGCTTGACACAGACGCGCTGGTGTCGCAGCCGGGGAAAAGGCCACCCTGTGACTCCACGGAAGTCGATCCATCATCATCCTCCTCCTCGATAAGTGTACACAAACTCCGGATGAATGATCTACTCGGGGATGAGGGTGTACGAGATGGAGAGGGCGCCCCGGCCTGAGCGCTCGGCACAGACGCGCTGGTGTCGCAGCACAGGAAAAGGCCACCCTGTGGCTCCACGGAAGTCGATTCTTCCTCTTCCTCCTCCTCGATAGGTGTGCACAAACGCCCGGTGAATGATGTGTTCGGGGATGAGGGTGTGCGAAATGGATGGGGTCTGGCCTGAGCGCTTGGCACAGACGCGCGGATGTCGCAACCCAGCAAACTCGGGAAAAGGCCGCTCTGTGGTTTCATGGAAGTCATGGAAGATGAAAACCCGGAACGGGGGGCAGCGTGTAGTAGTTATGGAGTGGGGTGTAGTCACTAGAGGGCTGGGCGGAGTAAACCTGCAGCGAATAGAAGCTGAGAAGCGCGATGGGGCCTTGAGATAAGGGGATACTGGGGAACCCAGTGGGTAAGCCCAGCGGCAACAAGGAAGGCTGGGGATGTAAAATGACTGGCGTGTTAAAAGCTAAGGATGGAGAAGATGCAGATGGGAGCTTTTTGTGGAGTCCCGGCAAATGCCCACATCCACAGCGCATCCACAGCTTGGTCAAGTGGCCCATTGTGGAATGTGGACTGATGACGGTGAAGCACCAGTCTTCATTGTCAGCAGAATTTGAACAGGGAAAGCGAACATGTACTTGCTTTACCTTCAAGTCGGGGTTTCCTTGTGGATAGAGGTTCACTGGCAGGTAAAAAATGTCTTTCTGGCTTGAACAGGTCCGTCTCATCATGGCTCTCCCGCGCTTGTTTCCGGGCACAGACGGGCAAGAATGTCACTCACCACATTTTATCTATTACAAGTGCTCCTGTGGGATCTGCCAGACCATACAGCCTGTCCTGTCGAATGATTCAGTCACCTGAAATTGTGTAGCTTTCCATTTTGTCCCGTTGCATCCTCCTGACTGGCCAACACTCTACCATGGCATGGGATAGTCAGTCAGTCGACAACATCAACTCAGAAACAATGTTGAACTTCTTCATGCTGAAATTTCCAGCGAACTGGATGAAACTCGAGTCATGCTAACGCAGGTCGCACCTCCATTATGAAAAAGTTATGCCTAGCAAGCTGTTCACCACTGGCACGTCTCGAGCGGACTACGAGTCGCAGTGATTTAAGAACTGACAAAGTGAGTATTGTGTTTCAAGCCGAAGTTTTGAAGCTTGATGGAGTCAAGACTGTCAAGAATTGGCGTGTGTCATTGAGACGGATTTTACCGTTGACCCAGGCTAATCTGGTATACGTAGAGCCACTACAGAAGTCGGGGCAGTGACAGAGAAGAACCAAGAAGGGAAAAAATGCATAGGCTGCTCCTTGTGCTCGGAACCTCGACTACGTGTGGCTCTCGCAACTGGATGTGAGAGATGAAGGTTTGAGCTAAGTTGGCCGGGGTCGAAATTAGGTGTTAGGCTCAGTTGCCTCATGTGGATCGGGGTGGCAGCGTCAGAAGTACAGTAAGCGACACTAACGTGCTGATACGGCGGGACCGTCGCGTCGCTCATGAAATGGGACTGTAAGAATTCATATTTTTGTCAAGCAGGACTCCGGCATTATAGATGAACCTCACATATATGTCGTATATATTGTCAAAGAATCCTCAGAATATTTGACAAGCGTCTCGCTGATCCTGGTGTTATCTCTTGTCAACTTTGCATGCGCACATAATTACTCAACACCTGGTGGATATTGCTACGCTACAATACTACACACCTGTGAAACACTAGACGACAACGGCACGAGAGTCGTGAAGAATTATCTATAGATGAGTCAACAACAAAGATGAATGGAACATAGAAATCGAAATATCGCTTCCCTAATGCTGATCGTCTGTTTTTTCAATAGGAACGCAACAAATCCAGAGGATGAAACGAGCGCGCCATCCAGAATCTCGTATAGTAATATGAGGACGTGAGCTTGTTCCAGTTCCCGTTGCCCCGGCAGTACCAGCGACAGCGGAAAGTGTCGAGGTAGTGGCGGCAGTGGGAGGTGGTAGTTGTAATGACGATAGTGCGCCTTGAGTTGCCGCGCTGGGTTGTTGCGTGGTGTGAGTTTTTAGAGGTCGAGACGAGCTGGCAGCTGGCTTCTTCTTTCTTGCGTGATAGTTCCTCTGCGCGAAAGGGAGTCAGAAATAAAGAAGGATTGAGGGAAGACACATACAGGCTTGCCCGCTGTGTACGGGACCTCAACTATTGGTGGTTCACGCAACTGGATATCTGATCGATGTCGTCTGCGCAGTATGCCAGAGACTACATTTCGAGTCCAGCTGAGTGGGTGGGATCGGGATCGGGTGTCGGACTCATTTGCCCTATGTAGCTTGAAGCGGTTCCAGAAGGAGGATAAGCGACTGCCGGTGCGTTGACGTGGTGCTGGGGTGGGACGGTCATGTTGCCCATATGGTTGAGTACGCGAGCTCGGCAACTAACAATATATCGGTCAAAGCATTTGATGAAAGATGAAGTTCACATACATCAACATCTCGTGCACTGTCAAAAAATCCTTGGGGTATTCGACGAGCACCTTTCGTCGTTGGGACTGGTCGAGGTGTAGCATCAACCTTGGGAGCAATCTATTGTCAGTGTGATGAAGAATGAAATGTATTCAAGCATACAAGATCTGACAGAAGGCCAGCTTCTTTCATGATAGCGGAAACGTCCCATGTGTACATGTGGTCGTCATCGCAGCCGGTAATGAGGAACTTTCCATCTGCAGAAAAGGTCGCGTATGTTACCGAATCTTCACAGTGGTGGAGTGGTGCTCCAATGGGCAGATTGGTTTCGAGGTTCCATAGCTGGACGGTATAGGTGTTGTGTGATGCGAGGATGTGCCCATCGAGAGATAATGAGATGGTATGGGTACCAGTATTATTGCCCGAGTCTTCAGTGAGAATTGTTGTTTGTGACCATGTGGCTGTGTCGAATTTCGTGATTTTGGATCCCCCAGCAACAAGCGTTTTTCCTTTCCATGCCAAGTACAAAAATGCAACTTCGAATGTTTTGAACAGTTCGCCTGTGTTGGCGTCCCAGATTTTTAGCGTGTCCCCGCTGGTAGCAATCATCTTGTCGTCGGGTGAGTAGCAAACCACGTTCACCAACTCTCCTGCCTTGATTGGTCCGATCATTATTGCACCGCCTTCAACATCCCGCACTCTGAATGTTCCATCGGAGGTTCCGCTCATCACTCGTTCTCCGTCTGAACTCCAGCACACAGAACGCACTCTCTCCATATACCCCGTCCATTCTTTGATGACCTTGCCCGTGTCGATGTTCCACAATCTCACTGCGCCATCCGAACTCCCGCTTGCTACCATCTTGCCATCCGGCGACAATGCCATGGCCTTCACACTTTCATCTTTATCCTCCCATTCCTCCCCAACCTGCGTGCCCCTCTCCAAGTCCCAGACTCGAAATGAGCCATCCCATGCATAGGTGATCATCTGCTGTTCACCGGGCAAGGGCAATATGCGTCTGATACTCGTATCTATCTTAATCTTTCGGTAAGGCGTTGTCGTCAAGTTCTTGTGATTAGCAGGGGCTGGTTTCTTCATTAATTTTGTTTCGGGATCCACTTGATAGGTGCGTGGTAACTTCAACTCTTACTATCAATTGCTGTACGAATTTATCACTTACTCAGAATCCAGATATTGCACTTGACCAGAGCGAAAGCTGCGATGGAGTGGGCGTTTTCTTCCCAGAATCGAGGAAGGGTGTCGAGCTATAAGGAGCTTGTTTTCTAAGCCCCGTACGAGGTGGGCCTGCCATGCTGTATCTTCGTGTTTTGCCTCACAGCTTCGGCATGGCTATGCAGATCAGGCGCCCAAGTCCCAGTCTTCAGTATGCGCAATAAGTTCTTCATTCCAACTGACCTCCCAGAATTGCGTTTCGTAGTCTTGTTATCGACCAAATCTCTTATATGTCTCGACTCGTGCAATGCGATTCTTGTTGTCTATCCCCTCATGTTGCAATTCTGGTCGCGTGGATTGCCTGACACATCATTCTATCCTCTCCGATCCTCGCCTTCAATGTCCTACATATGCTGTTAGTCGTCGTCACCGCGCCAGCCAAATGTCAATCTTGCTCTTACCTTCCTAGCCTTTTCCCGACTCTAACCCCCCATAATCTAACGAAGGTGTCTCCTGACTCAGTGATGGCGCGTTACCTAAGGCATCTTCCCTCTCCGCCACCAGCAAGATGATTTCTCAAACGTCTATTGCCCCGTCTGCTGGGGATGATTGTGCATCGGATGTATCCTGGCGCTGTGACTGTTGCTCACGCAAGTAGTCGATTCCTGTTCAATTCTATCACTGTGAATTAATAGAAGATTGTTCAACGACCGATAACACTAGGGCTAATGACGGCGGAAAGGACCAGTGTTGCGTCCTATGTCGCAAGTCTTCTATGGACATTGTTGTGCATAGCATGTACGGTGCCTTGTTTCGCACATCTAAGTTGCGCCTGAAATCTGACAGTGCGAGCTTACACTGGCACATGCGGACATAAATCCAATGCTCACATTTGACAGTGTCAGATAGCCTTCATAGAACGTACATAACGTCCTGCATCACATGGTAAGCTATTGCTGTAAGAGATGACAAACCACGATACTTACCTGCGGAAACTCCATTAGAAAATTGGGGACAATACCGATTAGAAGTTTGCACATGCATAGTCGTGTCCTAGTAATTAGAATTCTTGCCACGGCACCTTCCACCTCCGTCTACCCTCGCTCCACATCTTCGAATCAACTCCAAAGATGCGCAGCGAGGATAATGAAGCCCAACAGGACCTGGCCTGTGCTGACGCGAGTAAACTCGCGTCTTTCATATTTACCGACTTCAGCACAAGGCTGGCCCTCATAGAATTTGTGTCTTGCGGCACGCGATAAGTCAGTGGTTATACTTCAACGATATGATATATAACATTTCCTTCTGAGAATCCTAGAGAAACTCACACCATTCTTGGATGCGAGGTTGCAACGCAACCAGCGCGAAGTTGACCAAGTTTAAGACCCACCTGAAGGGCGCCTTAAACTCGATCACTCCCGCGTTGGCATACTATTTGGAGCGATACCCACCAGAAGCAGTTGGATTGACATATTCCGGGTACCAGACGAGGCTTGAAAGGACTGTCCTTGAGGGGGCTTGTGATGAATCGATGTCACAAGCTCCCACAAGGCCAATCATCCCTAACTCACTATGAGCAAATCAGTAGGTCGAATAGAGCAAGAGTGTTGTTGAGGAGTTGGAGGTGGGTTGGGTTCACAACTCATGCTGTTGGCGACCTTATATACGTATCGCAGGTGTTTGCATTGACCACGCTTGATTCACACCAGTGTGAGTGTATTTTTATTTATTCATTGTTAGCTGCAAGGCTTTGCCACGCCTCAGAGTGAGACATTTCTGCAACAGTGTTTGTGTCTAAAGCACAATGGCGGTGGCCCACTGGCAGCCCGGTAATTCGACAGAGGTTCCACATCGACAATAAAGCGTCATCCTTGTGTGTTTTGATCACAAGATCAATAAGCTGGCGATGTTTGACTGGTTGGAAATCCGGCAAGCCCACATCCAGCACAAGATCTTAACGGGTTTCGCGTATCTTTAGCTAGGTGTTGGAGTGGGCTATGCCCGAAGACTCTGCTATCGAATGACAACAAAAGACCTGCTCTCTGCTACTGCCTCCGACGACTCTGACTACGCTACGCTCGGCTAACTCCGACCCAAGCACCGCCAAACTCTCTCCTCCTCTCACCCTCTGCCTAGGGGTCCCCTACTCCAGTGTAGCATTGACCATCATACGATGATCAATGTCAAGTTACCGAGCCACGTGTTCATTTACAATATTATTGATAGAAATTATTCAAAATTCAATTAATTGTCAGGTGATAATAACACCAGACGATCGAGACGCAAAGTGACCTCGAACGAATTACATCCAGTATAAACCTCAAAATACGGGAACCGTATATTCGAGCTAGTGATGTGCACGGCCCGGCTTCAAGCCGTGGGCCGAGCCAAGCCGGGCCCAATTAGGCCGGGCCAAGTGACGCTTTGGCCCGGCCTGGAATTCTGGAAAGCCGAAGCCGGCGGCCTGAGCCGCGGCTCTAAGCTACCCTCTGTACTACTATCGACGATGACAAGAGACAAAAAGTGAGATGGAATGCCGCTCCTTTCTTCACTTTTTGAAGCAGGATCTTCCAACACTCTGGATTCACTCTTCCAATTTCAAACCCAAACCCCCAGAAGTGCTCAACAGCTTCACAGAAATATTGATTCAACAATCACGGGCGTCTTCTCAGGGCACGGTCAGTGCCACCCTTATTCGCTTCTGAGGTCTTGACATGTCTTGCTCGACATTGAGCTGACTTCTTAAACAGGTCTGTCAAAAACTCGAAGGGATGCGGTGCTTGGAATAAGCTGCGATATTTTACTAGAGGTTGATGGTGTTGAGCGTGGCCGAGGGATTGTGGACGCCTTTCTCTAAGCTGCAGAGGTGCGTGTATGGTGCATTTTTATGCTGCTAACTACTTCGTTTACATAGATACCCAAGACATAAACATTTCTCCCTCGTCCATTTCTTGCCCTCTTCCACTCCTTGTCTTATTCTGGTGCCTTCTGGTGTCGTTCCCATATGTCTGAGCCATGTCAGCATTCACTGATGTGCGCTGGGCATGTGCGCTAAGCACTAGCGGCTGTTGGAATCGGGTGGGGGTAGTAGATAGTAGTTTGGATGGTGCTGGTTGTGTTGTTGGTGTCTTGTCCTTCTTATGCTGACCATCTTTCTAGAAGATCCAGCGCCATACACTCTCATTCGCATTCCGACGGTTTCGGCGACGTTCTCGCATGTTTGCATTCATTTGCATATGTTTCTGCCACTGTGTTCAGTTTGGACGCATTCGCAGACGTTCTTATGCACTGGTATTCATTTGCAAATGCTTCCAGACATTTTTGCATATCTGTACTTGTTTTTACAACTACCTGCATGTATCTGCACATATTTGTGCAATATTTATTCAGTTCTCGGTTCTCGTCTAACCTCCTCTGAACCAGACTGAACTGGACTGCAGCAGTACTAACATTGTCATTGTCATTGAGTCACTCCTGGAGTCATGACCATCGCACTGCCTCGTGTCCTACCCGGCCAGCTCCCGCTGGCCCATCCCACCTCCCCTCCCATTGCACAGGTGAGTACTCCAAGTTCATACTTGCAGTTTTACATTTACAGTACTCGGGCCGCGGCTCAGGCCAGAGCCGAGCCAAAGCCAGCCGTCACTGGCGGCTTTGGCCCGGCCTGGATTTTTTGCAAGCCCAAGCCGTCTGAAGCCAGGCCGAAGCCGCGGCTTTCGAGTCAAGCCGGGCCGGAACATCACTAGCCGCCATTGTGCTTTAGACACAAACACTGTTGCGGAAATGTCTCACTCTGAGGCGTGGCAAAGCCTTGCAGCTAACAGTGAATAAATAAAAATACACTCACACTGGTGTAAATCAAGCGTGGTCAATGCAAACACCTGCGATACGTATATAAGGTCGCCAACAGTGTGAGTTGTAAACCCACCCACCTCCAACTCCTCAATACCACTCTTGCTCTATTCGACCTACTGATTTGCTCATAGCAAGTTAGGGATGATTGGCCTTGTGGGAGCTTGTGACATTGATTCATCACAAGCCCCCTCAAGGACAGTCCTCTCAAGCCTCGTCTGGTACCCGGAATATGTCAATGCAACTGCTTCTGGTGAGCATCGCTCCAAATTTGAGTTGACATGAGATACGACTGGCGTCGGACCGAAGGGTTAGTAGCGTAGACTTCAACCGTACTCGTCCGCAACATAGGGCGGTCCTTCGTCTCCACCGCGAGTTAGTGCACTCTGGTGGGCCCAATAAGGGGGCCAACATACTTGTGTACATGCAGCGTTGATCTGGACTAGTCTCCTTCAAGGGACGGATAATGTACATAATTTTTGCGACATAATCATTGAAATATCATCTACATCATCGTCAATATCCTCTCAGCAGTTCGTCTCCGAATTCTCCCTCTTCAGCAGGCGTAGGTGAAGCACTAATGAATGGCGTCAGGGGTGTCAATGGTGGCGAAAGGGTGACGGGCAAGGTATGGTATTGGGAGTCTGTCATTGACCTATTGTCCGTCGCAAAATTAAACGCTGGTGTCAGGTACGCTGACAGGTTGTCAGACCGCAATCGAGAAGGTGCTGGACTGATCCTCAGACTTGACGGTCTCCAATCTTCACACACGCTGTGATGCTGTTGCTCCTCGGGAGTCACGGGGGACGGCGGGAAGCGGAGGTTAGGCGACAAGCTGAAGCCCGACGGCGAATAAGGTGGTAAGGGAGACAGTTCTCCCATGCAGCCCTCTCTTTCCCTGTTATTTGTCTCCTCCCTTGTCAGCAAAGCAGGATCGATCTGGTTAATTTGTACGTTCTGAGTGCAGACTGGGCTCGACAGTTGAAGACGCTGTAGTTCAGGGGGGAGCGAATCCGAGATGTTTTCGGGCCACAGAGCGGGCAGCCTGTACTGGTCGTCCATCGTGTCGTCCCGGTATGCTTCTGCCAGACATGGTAAGTCACCTGGCTTCGCATCGGAATGACTGCACAGACTCGCAAGGTCCAAGGCCAGTGGATGCAAGCCAACGGGAATTTGCCTCAAATGTATGCCGTTGAGGTCTTCCAGCCGTGAATCAAGCAAGGGTGGTCGGGGACGCAAGAGTAGCTTAGAGCTTCGCAAGTACAAGGACGGTGAAGGGGTGGACGGAGAGCCGTTTGTAGTGTCAAGGGAACAGGAGACATCCCCAGTTTGATCGAGTGGGGATTGATCAAGTGGACCTCCGGAAAACTGCCAACCTGTTTCAGGGGAACCTGGCCGGCACAGCGAACCTTTGGTTTCCTCAACTTGCTCCTCATTCAGCTCGCGCGAGGACATCTTCCCCTGGACTAGTGCAATAAGTTCTGGGTTTCCGCTCCGTTTGAAGGTACATGTAGGACAAGCTTTGACGAACTGTGCAGTAAGCTCTTTTGGGACCCATGAGTAGTGCTGGCGGATTATAGCGCAGGTTTTGTCCCGACCGCCGTGGTTGGACTCTTCATGGCAGTAGCAGAAAAGTTCGTATAGCTGCTCCTGAACCGCGACCGGTCTGTTCTCATGGAGGATAACAACTGGTACTTCGTTGTCGCCATCCTCTGTGTCGGGCGTGCTGAGCGTGAACATCTTGCGGACCCAGAAGCGAAACTGTGGTGTCCCGATAGTACATGCGTCCGGTTGGTGTAGTACATCCCAGATCTTGTCGAACATGCACTGAGATATGAGGGCCTTGTCACGCTTCCGCGGGGACAGCGACTGTAGGTATGCCATCTCTATACGTTTGTACTGAGCGTATGTAGGAAATCCAGGTTTGTCCGCCGTAACTAAGATTGGTGAGGGAAGGCATTCGTCACCGTCCTGGTCATCGGAAAGTGCAGGACTGGAAGAATGCGGAAGCCGCTCGTATGGCTTTGATCCGGACCGAGCGCGAGATTTTCGCTTTCGTGAGACAGCGGGCATTACAAAAATGATTTCTTTTGTAGGTTAAAAGAACGTGAAGTAGCTGTGAGGGGATGGTGGTAAATGACACAGGACGATAAGGGTCGAATAAGCTAGCGGCTGACCGTGACGCGATTCCTCACGTGATTGAAAATCAACGAATCAAATATTGTGATTATAAGTATCTATACCAAAGGTAAGTAACAGTCGTGAATGTAATGAGGATATGTGCAAAATTATGACGTGCAAAGTCCATGTGCAAGAACCGTCAGTAAAATGTGTGTGGTGCAAGAATGATATGCAATGAAATAGCCCGAATCCCCATAAGCAAATGATGCTGTATGTCGTGAATGTACGGATGGCGTGGATAAGTGCTCAACACCCTCCGTTCAATCTGTTCTTAGGTACTGTCTGATTATAGTTCGGGAAGCTCCACCCAGTCAGATTAAAGTTGGTATAAGCTTCCTTGTATCTGAAAATGTTTAGCAAACCTCAAAAGTCTTGGTTGGGATCGGGACTTACGTCTCGATGTAAGTGGCGGTCGGGAATTCGGGGGGATCACACCCAATGTTGTGTGCATTTGAGGGTTGATAGACGCGAATATAGTCAATCAACATGGTCGTGGGGAACTGGAGGTTCTCGAAATCAATCCCCCCGAAATTGAGTGAGAATCCAAGGTTGGCAATGATATACTACATAGTGTGGTCAGTATTTTCATGCTCGCTGCGAGAAAAGTTGTTATGATACCATTGGCTCCTGAGGGATGATACGTGCACCAATCTCGGTCTCAGTATCAGGCCCAAGTCCACCAGAATAAATTGTCCAGACGGCCTGGCCGCTACTGATCCAAGTGATGTATCCAGCATCGAACCTGAAGATATATGTGAGCAGAGCGTAGATTGTGGTCGGACTTCTCCAAACCCTGGTTTGTATTCAAACCCATAGATGCTGTAGCAACCCTTATCTAGCTCGTAGCAGTCTTGGTCCGTGAGCGAGAGACCACTAGTAGTTTGTTGATACGCTCCTGCAATGCAACTGTTGGGTACAAATTGGGCATGAAGAATGAGCGCATACCCCCATGGTAAGGATTCAGGACAGTCATGTCTGAATTATAAATCTGTAGATTGTCGGAAGTGTTCAACCATTTGTATCCCGCCTGAGAGAGTCAATAACAACCCAAATAACCACAATCCAGACCTACATTGAAAGGAGCCCATTGTGCTGATTGGGAGACCTTCATGAATTTGTGAGTCAACGCTGATTGAAACTTGGAGTAAGCGAACCTTCCCAATCCCACCATCGACTGTCGCCTCGAAGATATCGATCTCCGGCGCGGAACGGCCGACATAGTCGCCGTTTGCACGGACTGGACCGGGATGTGATTCACCAGGGCAGGTACAAGCTGACAGTCGTTGACCAGGTAAAAATGACTGCAAAAGATAAATGAAGATCTAGGACGAAAATTCGTGCAGCGAACTAACTAAGACGTCACCATGGTTAGGATCGCCGTTCTGTACAGCAGCGAGCGGTTTGGATGTCCCAGGATAAGTTTGATTTGGTAACGTGCCAACGTCACAGCTGTCATATGAGTATGGCCACTGGAATAGTCTGATTAATATGACCTCTTCGATAGAGGTTTACACACCAATCCTTCTAAACTAGCACCGAAACCTGCACGACCTTTGGCAATGGTTGGTTTAAATACTCAAAGCGACGAGACAACAATGCACGAACCTAGATTTCCCATTGTCCAGCTTGATAGAAAACATTAATCACGTTCCCATATTGAAAAATCTAAACTCACACAGCAGGCCAAAGACCACTTTAATGGCAGGTGTTCAGCAGGACGCAATGATCTTAGAGCAGCTTACTTACTGGACATTGTTAGATCCCGGTAGGATAACGGAAGCTACATCTCAGTGATCAGCAGATATCGGCAGTAAACAACACATGTAGCTTACTCTCAATGAGGCCACCTGTGAAACAGAATTTATTCCTTTAGGCACTCGTTAGTGTCGAAGGTAACATAGAATCGAACTCGTTACCATGTTTGGACCTACAAGATACTACGTCCCTCAGTATGCCATGATGAGATGATCTTGGCTTACCATGCCTGACTTGTACGTAAGATTGTGGTTCGAAGCAGGATCAACCTTTGCCAACGTGATTTGCAATGCGCCCCCTTTCGTCGTTACTTGGCTTGGATCGTACCATTCCAAATCATCCTGTTCGATGTTTTCAGTCCCATACAATCTATCTGCGCGACCTTGACTGACCGTGCCCCAGTAGTGCAAGTTTGGAGCCTCCCAGTATGGATCGTCTCCAGGATAAAATGACCGTCCTTCAACTTGAAACTCGTCAGAGAAAACAAGGTCCCACATGTCGTTTTGGTTCATATACGATGCCTTCGTGTAGGCTTCCTTCGGAGTATCGACGTCTATGACGCCACGGTTGCCAGGCATCGATGGAATCTGCCCCGTTGCGTTGGTGCCACCGAGATTGAATCCATTCTGAGGAGTTGGCTTCTTCCTAGACAAGTGGCTGATTATTGGGAACACTTTGCCCAAGAATATCAGCTGCCGAATCCTACATGCATCTAATACTGAGATGCACTAACTTACCGAGGCTATTGGGGGAATGTCAGTACACGCATGTTTGTGTAGTAGGTGGCATAACTTACAATAACATAAGCATCGATGCGACTAAGAGAAACAGGCATCCCAGGTTTGCAATCCCTCGCGCAGTGAAAATGTGGCCTCCCTTATCACTTTTGAGATCACGCTTTGGGTCTGGAGTGTGAAGGTAATCGTCTGGTTCAGGTGTGCCTACATGCAGGGCACTCGTGCCCCAGTCTTCTGGATTGAGTTGCAAGGAATACTACAGACAGATGTCACAAATGGCACAGATTATAGGGAAGAGCATTGGCATACTTTGTCGGCGAGCGAATTCTATCCGCGAGTTTAATCGACCGAGGACATTAGGTATTATTTCTAAAACTTACTTCATACGTCGACGGACTTGGAGACCTGCTTGGTCCTGCAAATCCCATGTCATATTCGCTCGCTGTTGACGACGACCTGGAACGACCTTGTGCCCTGGGAGGTAGCAAGCTAGTCGACGAGGCGCCATATTCCTGTCGCAGTAGCGGAGAGTTCATGTCGTAACAGTGAAAGAACCAGCTTTGCGCTGCCGTTTAGGTTGTCTCAGGGTACGTAGAGTAAAGAACGTGGTGCAAAAGAACGTGTAGTTAGAAGATGGTCAGTGTGTCGGGTAGACTGGGCAAATTGTATTGAAATTGATGCCCGACAATTCGTAAGGTTTCTCATTCCGTAATGTCCATCAATTCCGTGTGATTGTGTGAAAAGTGAACGAAGCTCTGGCAGCGGCATATGTACTTAGCATGTTCTGCAGTAATGACAATTGATGAGAGGTATACATGGAATGTCGTATGGGACTGCATGTCATTGTGCCTCATCATGTTGAAGGACCGCATCAGCAAGATCATCTGCCTTGGGGTTTCTTGCGGTTACTGCCACCGATAACTTCAAAGTCTGTTGGAGAAAGGATTCCGTAGTAGGTCCTATCGCAGCAACTTTGACATGATGATGTTCTGAAAGTTTGGCGCAATCCTCCGTGCTCGGATTGACCGCAGGCAGAGCGAAATGATTCCGTAGGATTGGCGTCACGAATTCAGCTGCCGAAGGGGCGAAGTAGACGATCCATCCCCAGGATAATCCCTCCTCTGTATGGATTTCAAAAGTGCTGCGTATCTAAGGCTGAGAAATACTTTCCTTTGAGACGTTCTAAGGCAAGCGATAAATCGTGAGGAAACATGGATGAGCCTTTTGTGGCATAGACCTGGAGTGGGTCTAATGCAACACCAGCCGACTCCAAAATCCTCGGCAATGTGTCGCGATTTTTATCTCCAGTGAGGTAGAGAAGTTTTCTACTTGTTCCATCCGAGGGAAGATCTTTGAGTATGAATCCGGCAAGGCGTTCCGCAGTCCCCGTCTCTGAGCCGCCTCGAATATCTCTAGGTGTATACAGAGGTATCTTCTCACAAAGATCACGAAGCGCGACCGATGTAGCTTCTCCAACTGCATAGAACGGCACAGACCACCAGTCTGTTTGGTTGTGAGGTCCGATACGATGCGTTTATCCAATGAACCATACCAAATTCAGGCTTGAGAGGTGTGTTGTTATCAGCAATGATCAACGATCGAGCAGCTTCGGACCACGCCTCAACGGCTCGCTGGCTCGTGATTATGACTCCAGAAAGGCTCTGCTTCTCTGGACCGATGCTCAATCTGCGTGCTAGCTCCTCGCGGCAAACTATGACGGTTTCTAGCACCGGAACTGATATTGGATGGTATCCGCGAGATCTGAAAGCATTCTCATATCGATCCGGGCTGTCTTGATTGGCAGCTCTCAGAAGCAGGACATTCGACATTGGACCGTGCCAGTGTGTTGATAAAGGGTGTTTATGATGTGATATGAAGAATCTGTAGAATCTGTACTAATCATGAGAACATGCCCGATCAGTACTACTCAGTCGTCGTACGTCAGCACGAGATCAACTACCGCATGGAGTCTTCCCACTGCCAGCGGGCCGGCGCTACTACTTGTATATCACGACCCCTTATTTAACCCGAGTCTTCAGCAGGTTCGAATAGATTACGATGGCTAAGCCAGAACTCTGGTCGTCGACCGTGGTGCAAACCCTCTTCGCTCGTTCACCTCCCGCTCCGCTCTCGCCGAAGGGTATATGGCGCCAGGATCTAACAGCTCAGATCAACCAGCTGTCAGCTAATCTCAACGTCAGAGCAGGTAAGTATTCAACTCGTCAAGGTGATTAGAAACCTCTGTTCATGCCGATACCAGTTCTCCACCTGCTTAATGATGATTTCAATGGCTGCCACGAGCTTGTACAAACCCAAGAAGGCAATCCCTATTCTGATCACTTGCACTCGATCGCTCATAGGCGTGAGCCCGACTACGAGAACTCCAAGTGGGCTTGTCTGATATGTCCTATGCGCGGCTGACCACTATTGCCTCAGGTATTGGATTGCGAGCTTCTCTCATGAGCACTTGACGGAGATATACTCGCCTGGCGGCACCATTACTCAGGCCAAGCAGGAAATGACCAAGTTTGTAGATGCTTTACAATCTGTTGAGGCTTCCGGAAATGGGGTCGCGGACCACGAGAAGAGGCAGTGGGAAGAAATGACGAAGCTTGCGAGAATCCTGATTGACTCGGAATAAGAACCTCAGCTTTGAAATATAGACTTGTGATTGTGCGTGGAAGTTGGTGTGCTAGCACTCGCCACAACTTGTACCCTGTAATATCTGCTCATGAACCACTGTTAGTCGGGCTCTGAAAGATAAGGCTGATGTCGCGTGGAGGGCCGCCCGCAGGTTCATAATTACTTGTATCACGCTCTCGAGCAGTGCGTTAGGTGTATATTTGGTTCGGGAACATCCTGTGTGAACCGCTACTCCTGCTCCCGACCACCGATGATACTAATAATCTTCTCATAGGTCGTGAACACGATGCCTCCGCTCATCTATAGAAGTAAAATTTGAATAACCTCAGCGTCACATAATGAAAAACAACGCACAACTAATCTAGCCAGTCGCGGCGTTGTACCAGTCCAAAACCGGAAGATTCCCTCCTCAGTCAAGATCCTATATCCACAGTGGAATGAGTTACGGTACTGCTGGCGCGCTGATAGTGACTGCATCCGCGTCTTGATCACGCTATGATTATGAAAACGATGAGCTCTCATCAACACATACGGGGGCGGTGCTTACTCCAGCGGTTGTGTCATATAGACCGTCACCAAACCAGCTACTGCACCAATCCCAAACGTGATCCCTGGAGGCAACTGCCGGCCTGGTCGCGTTGTTCCCTGAACGAACTGTTTCAGAGTCGTGTATGTCGTAAAGCGTACTGCAGAGTTGGCTCCTTGACGCATCATCTAGGATTCACTATTGAGAAATACATATATTATATGCATCGAAATACTCACAACGGGAAAGAGCCCTCGATATATACCGAGTATGCCTTCCTGTCGAATGATAGACATCGTTCCATGAGCAAGACCACGATATTGCGGGTTTGTACGTTTGGCGTCATCAATCATTTTAGTTCTGAAATAAGGGACAAGAATGACAGATCGACAGAACAAAGAGAAGCATGCGCATACTTGATAGTCTCTGAAGGGGTAACAGCAATGACGGCCTCCGTCATACCAGCTCCGAGACCAGCTATTTTCATCATCAGAGAAATGCACTTACCACACCGAGCTCACATACCAAGTAGACTCTTAGGCGCACTGACGTTGCCCTTAAAATATGCTCAGCCAATGCCTTCTTCCCGGTAACAGACCAAGATCACCTCTGCGTCTGCCAGCATGCTCTTGAAGTGGTCATAGCTCACGAACCGAACACCAGCCTTGACTGAATTGCCTATCACGAGCGCCAAACAGCCCGAATACAGCCCTGTTACACCCTTTTCGCGCAAAGTCGAGCGGATGATAGTCAAAGGTGACTCTCGCTAGTCAAGAGATAACACACCAGTCAGTTATCATAACGGAAGAAAATAACCCCCCACCTGCCCACCAAACTGTGACCGGGTCTTCACAAATTCAGTAGGGTACGTCACGAATCTATCTTCTGGAGATGAGCAATGCTTCTGGTAGTGGGACATCCTCTCACTCACGCTTCTATTGCTCCAGCAGTCGTACCCGCAATCAGAGAGTGGATGGGCTTCTCTTTCTTCGAGCTCATTTTGTGGAAGTTGAAGATTCGGATCAAGGGAGGGACGACTGCCAAGATTTATGTGGTGTACCTCGGTTCGACTTCGGTTTCTTCAGTCTCAAGGCGAACACGCGTGACGCTCAATAAGGTGCCGCGGAGTTGGAAATTTACTGTGTTTTCGATAGGAAAGGCGAGTGCCAGAGCACTGCGGGTTTTTGCACAACCCACTCACTCATTTTGTGATACGGATGCAGCTGAATATAGGAGCAAAAAGGGCGAGGAGTCTATAAGGACAAGTACAATCTCAGTCTCTTGAAAAGAACTCTGTTAATGGTAGGTGTACCTATAAGGACAAGTACACTACTAGGGCATTAGAACATTGTGAATACAGGTGACTATCAGGACTTACATCTCAGTCTCTTGAAAAGAACTGAGATGTCTGGGCGCTACTGCTGGCCCTTTTAAGCTGGGTGGCTTGACTACTGTAGGATATAAATGTGAAACATAAAATAAAGGAAGGACACAAGCCGACGTCAATATGTCACTCGCCTTAGTCCGTTTTTGGCTTGCACTCGTACCTCACTCACTCACTCTCTGTACCTAGGTCGGAACCTTTGGTCTTCCTCGTCTTGGATCTCTCTGAGTCCAACAACAGAATCAGATAATTTATGGACTACAATCTATCAGTTATTGTTCACAAAATGTGTCTCACTACATGAACCCTTCATAGTCCCTGCTAAGGCTAAAATGTCCAAGTCACCATAGCCTATATCACTAACCCCAGTTTCACATCATCACGACTGTGGTCAACTTGACCAGAGAGGCTATCAGTGGAACTCCCCAACTCTTCTTGGTCAAATATGGAAAATGTCAATCATGCCTGCATGGCACAGGTGGGCCTCTGTTGGATGTTCCACATCTTCCATAACTTCATTGACAGAAGCTGATTGATGACCCAGCCACAAGAGTTGCAATGCACCTGTACTCTGGATGGCAGCCTGATTATTGCTGGATATGTTGCGTGCTCTTGTCATGAATAGAGCCAGTGCCATCATGATCACCAATGTAGATATCACAAAGGACAGCTGGAGTCACTCATCTTCAATAATTTGCCATGGAGTAGATGCTATCACGGACTTACAGGAATGATATTGATCTACCATATGGTTCATCAGTCAAATGGAAGGAGGTTCTGTACAGGTCACACTGACATTGAGGTGTAGGTGATTTATCTCCTTGTCGATATGGGTCATTCTGTTCTCAGGTTGAAGCCCTCCATTGGATGAGCCTATTTCCCCACTAGACATGTGGCACAGCATAAGCATAAGACAATGCTTGAGAAAGTTATGTCCACTTACCTATCCAGATAAGTTGTGCAGCTACTCATGTGATAGCAACTTCAAGTTGATCCAGGCTCAAAATGAAAGCAGCAACAGGAAGACCTAACAGCAAGGATTGTACATACTCTGTGGTGAGATTTAAGCCTACCAATGACATGATGTACCTATAAAATTGAACCAGAAGTAAGACATTGCAGCATAGGAATGAAGGCAAAGTTTTAACTCATCAGCCATCAAGGGTTTGTACTTGGAAGCTCTGGTCATACTAGTAAATGAATACCCACTACTGACTGATGAAACCAGAGCCAGATTACCAATCTTGGGCATGCAGTACATCATCAAACTGTCTTGACCCTTCAAAATGAGCTTCAACACACCACAAATTGCCAATTATTGGATATCCATTGGTTCATCTCCCACTGCCCAGATGATTGTGAAGCAGACACAGGATTCCAGTTCTGCAGACTGTTGGTTTGCATGTCAAGTACTGCTTGTGTGCACTCACGTCTGACAGTGAGCATTGTATAAAATAGACTTCAAGGACCCCTGCTGCAAAGTATCTGTATTATCATGGAAGTATTGGAAACAAGCCAATGCACAAGAATTTGACAATTCCCAAGGCACCAGTATGGTGAACATCCCTTGCACTGAGGGATTGATGTCTAATAGTGTAGAGACCATAAAGAAGATGCCAGTCTGGTTTATAAGATTCAAGACCTGATGTGAGATGACTGTCAGAGAGTATTTATGGTGCCTATAGATGATTTCAGAGAAGCCAGGCTACCATGTCATATTAATGCATTAATTGATGATAGTTACAAGACTGATGTAATGCATTAACTGTTGTAACTACCAGTACACCAAACCTGTAACCTAGGTTACCTTTTATTAAATTCTCCAAGACAGAATATAATCCTGGCTAATCCTGACTAACTACTAACCACTAACTACTAGCCACTGACCACTAACTCTCTAACCTCTAACTCTCTAACAAGCCCTCTAACATCTAACATCTAACCCTTTAACCAAAATTTATCATTATCACCAAGTATTAAAAGTAAATTAAAAGGAGATTAAAAGTAATGTATTATTGAACATACAATTATTAATGCATTACCTGTATCTTGTAATTACAATGAATAATGCATTATTCCCACAGGGACAGGTGGAGAAGCCTCACCTTGCTATTATGAGGACCTGTAGAATAAAGACCGGGGTGAATTACTTGTATTTGGTCTGACCCTATGAACATATCTAAACACAGAGGAAACCATTCAAAACTATGATGACATACAGGGAGGGTTTAAGGTGCCAAAATAGAGAAAAGCTCCATTGCCAACTGAAGAATTTGCTATGATCATGGGATAACCTGTAGTGTGATCCATAGAGTATGATACATTGGGAAGTAGTCCACAATGTGAGGTTATTGTCATTGCATTCACGGTTGCATTTCCTACTATAGGATTTGTGTTTGGGGTGTCATAGCTTGTAGTGTTAGATAATCCAGCAGAGGCCACTCCAGACAATCGATTGAGAACTTGTAAGGATGCAGTAATGGCTGCCCAGTTCATGGTATATACAGTGTAGTTGCCTATGCTGACAGTGGAATTTGGTAGGTTGTTTAGCCATGCTAGTGTTGTTGGCACAAAGGTCAACATAGAAGCATTGAATGGTTGCAATTGTAGGAGAGTGGAAGAGGTGACATGTAGCACAGAGATGCTTGCAAGGTAGACCATCACAGCAGAAGTCATCCACCATGAGGCAGGGATGTCAATTTGTTGCCAGACGCTACTGAGTGCAGAACCAAGGCCCATCCATGCACCAGAGATATCATGAATGGCAGTCAGCTTCTGACACTGTGCCAGTGTTCTTGACATCACAAGCCATTGGGTGAGGAAGAGTAGAACAGCCATGTAAATCTAGATGAAGTCCTTTGATTGGTATGCATCAGGAAATTCACACATTCCTTATTTTGCCCTTAAACAGACTTATTTGCACTTAACCACCTTGTTGAAAATGGATCTACTTGTCCAAAATTTCAACTTGAATGTATTCAGAAAAAAATGTTGAGGTGTATTAATATATATGTTTTATTGTGTTTCACACTCAAAAAATATAAGATATGCTAGGTAAATGATGTGAGAGAGAGCAAACAAGTTTTGATATAAGTGTGTTAAGCTGATTAAGGACATTAAGGAATGTGTGAATTTACTGATGTGCCTATCAGCTAGAGGAGGTCACATACCGTGTAAAACACTTGCAGTGAAGCATTCAGTACCACAGGCCAAAAATCGGTGTTCATCAGTGTGAATGGGAGAGTTGCACAATGTTCCCAATGGAAGATATAAAAGATAACAAGGACAACATGTATCACAACTAGTATGGCATGCAGTATGTAACATGTGCCAGCAGAGGATGATCCATTGAGTGCACTTCCTGAGAGCTTTTTCGAGTGAGATTTCCAGGACACTGTAAATGCAGCTGTTGCTATGCAACACAATTAACATGATGATAACATACAGAACTGAGTCCTTGGCAACTGAATAGCAGGATGATTGTTGTTTGTGGCTGACATGAACCACTTGCTGAAGGAATCTAGTAACACTACCAGGGAGGAAGACAGAGGAGGTGTCAGTGCTATTAGTATGAATAAACAGGTTGACATCTATATACATAGCTAAAAGAACATGCCTGGCATCACATTTTACAGAGATATGGGAACCACTGATCAGGATAAAAACTCAGGCAGTGGGAATGATCAAGTACCATATCAAGGGCGACTGAATTGACTACAACACTGAGTCAGGATAAAACTGCAGCAGTGGAGAAAAAGTATAACAAGTGGCCATATAAGGCACCATGATACACATATCAGAAAATCTAGAGTGAACTATTTTGAGTACTTCAGTTCAAACCCTTTAGTCAGAGGTCGTGGGTGTGAATCCCATAACAAGCCACCAGGGGGTTTGTCACTGATATGAATCAGGACCTAACAATCTGACCAGAGAGAGGAAGTCAGCATAATGCGGTGCTAGTCCATGCATGAACAAACAGCTTCTATTATATATAAAGACATTGCTCAGCCTCACCTTTTTACAAGGACACAGATACTACTAAGAATGTGAATAACTCAGGAATGGGCATAGCTATTTGACGCAGCACTGATGGGCTGTCCCAGGAAGCTGATCATCTTTGTAGCAGACCACCCAGCTGGGTGAGTAAAGACTGCAGTAGTATAACAAAAACCTGTTCAAGAGCACAAATCCACCATATGTGAGCGGCTTCTCAAGGCCGCTCCTATAGAAATAGTAATATCAGTATTGGTAAAATTTCCCCACAGAGATAGGCACAGCACATGGTCAATCAATCGCTCACTGGCACTGTATCCATGTGTGGTAGTGCCACTGGCACACCTTTGAACATAGTTGTCTGGAGTTGTCTCCACTTGAATCCTGTGGACTGACACATGTGGCATCATTCTCTCCAGTGGCCTTGATATATATCTCCATATATTGTAAGACAGGGTTGAACTCCTCTATTCAAGTCAACAATCACCATCCAATCACAACAAACCCATAATCGAGATCTGTACATCAGTCAACAGTCAACATGTCTAGCTCACAAAACAATACCAACAACATTGCATTGCACACCTCTCGTCCACAACATCAACTTCACAACTCTTCTTTGCCACTACCAGGTTCCAGATCGCATACTACCGTACAGACTCAGGACTATTCTTCATTGCAAGGATGCATCTATGGAATCAGGATGATGCTGGGCACAGAGGTCCAGACTTGTATTGGAGTCAGAGTGCTCATGGTAACACCACCTTCACCAGCAAGTGAGGCACTTGGTGTTCAACATATGCCACAAGGTATTAGACATTCAATCATCAGTGATAGCCAGTCACTGGCATAAGTATACTTACAGGTGGAATTGGGCAGCCTAACTGGCCTAAGGACCATGCTGGGTTTAGTGATGGAACAACACAAAAGGCAGGTCTCATGTGATAGACAATTAGCTTATTTCCTTTAGAGTATACTAAAATTGAGGAATTAAGGTGGGAAAGCAGTTGTCTTAGGGAACACACGAGCAGCTCATAATTGAGGAAAACTGATTGTTGCATGATGAGTAGAGCTGGACATGTGCATTATCCTGGATATGTATTATGTATGATTCAGTTGTGGCATAACAGAATCACAACTTGTGTAAGGGCCCATTTGGCAACTGCTCATTTGCATCTGTTTCATTTGTTTTCATCCATTTGCATCTATTTTTGTTTGAAATGGACAATCATGTTCAGCAAGGTGTTCATTTCCTGTCACACTGCATAATGCGGTGTCACACTAGTACTACTTTGCTTGCTCTTGTCAATTGAATATCCCACTGTCCCTACTCTGTTAACTGCTACCCACCATGCCACCTAAGAAAGAACACAGACTCTCATCTGATACCAAGGAGAATATTGATCTACTTCAGGAACCTCAAGAGCAGGCTGTCAGTACCAAGATTCCATGGAATGTGAGTGGAGTTCTAGGGACAATGCAACACTCCTTGACTCTCTCAAGACTTTTGCTGATAGAAACTTGGCTGATAATGGAACTTTCAAGTCTGCAGCATTTACAGCTGCTGCAAAGGTCCTCAAAGACAGTCACAAATCCAGTGGGGGTGCTCTGAAAACTGTGAAAAGCTGCTTGCATCATTGGAGCACTGTAAGTAGCATTTTTCACTGCAGCTCTCTTTCTGCAAGTGTGTGTTGCCTTAAGAGAGGTTTTGAGGGCCTTTCTCTTCTGTGATGATGAAGTGGTCATAGTTGTAGAGCTCAAGCAACAAACTGATGGTTATCATTCACTATCTGATGTAGTATCTACTGAGTTTATACGAATGTGACAACGTGTGACACCCGTGGGAGTGTCCGTTTCACTTTAACATCCGTCCGTTTCAAAACGAAACGGACCCAAACAAACGAAACGAGTGGTTGCCGAACGGGCCCTAAGGATTGTGACGTGACAGTCACTAGGGGAATATAGGCACTGACACTAGTTGGTCAACTGTCCATCACAAACAGCCCGAACGACCCCAGTCTCATACATGCATTTGATACAAAAACTACAGATGCAAGTAACAACAGCCAAAAACAAAATAAAGTTAGTACAGCTGATCGCTGTGCTCACAAGATGAATAGATAAAGTCAACACCTGCTGTAAACTTCCAACAGCCACTACTGCTGTTGTCCCTCGAGCTTCTTCTTGCCTGAAGCAGCTGTCAAACTCTTGTGGATAAATGGCAATACACCTCCTCCGGCGATTGTTGCGCGAACAAGGATATCGAGTTCTTCATCTCCTCGGATGGCAAGTTGTAAATGCCGGGGTGTTATACGCTTGACGCGCAAGTCCTTGGATGCATTTCCTGACAACGGGTGTAAGAACAAGCGTCTTCAATCCGGATTGACCTGCTCACCAGCGAGTTCAAGCACCTCAGCAGTGAGATACTCTAATATTGCACTGGTATAAACAGCGGCCTTCGCTCCAATACGCACATTGTGTTGCGTGCGTTGTTTCAGGTAACGATGGATACGACCGACGGGAAACTAAGAGGGTAAAGAAAAAAGGGGTTATATCAGGAAAATCGATCAATGGAGGATACACTCAGAACGGACCTGGAGGCCAGCTTTCTGACTACGAGTCTGTATCGTTCTTGGTGTCGTGGTCGTACCGGATCCTGCAACCCCTCCTACTGCTTGAGTGGGCGCGCCAGACTTAGACTTCCCTCCGGTAGATTTGGGTGCCATGTGTGAGAGTGTGTAGTATTTTACTCAAGAAAAATATTATATGCGCTACGAGCGGTCAATCAGGATTATGGCAGGGTAGTAACGAAAGATAGAGAGCTTACCAGAAAGTAGAATGGTGTACAAACACGTTGGTGTAGCACGGAGAGTTTGAGGGGTGCGATCACTCTGACTATTTGGGGTGAAAGACAAGCAAGCAGTGATCAGCAAATGTGAGAAATGCAGTCAACAAGGACGCGAAGGGTGTTATGATGGCAGTAAGAGGTAGAGTCGCGTCTTTGTTTAGGGTCGGCAATTCGGTGTTGTTGAGTGAGAACGAGAATTCTAATTTTGGCCTTATTTGTGACGCGTGTAGTCACGTGACTTGAGCCCACGATGAGGGAACTGACTGAAAGTTGGCTTAGCCTTAAGCAACTTGCGACTCTGCGTAGTGGCGTTGTGACTTTGTGGTACATCCTAGGTAGGAATTAACATCTAGCAGGTATGATCGCTAATCTATATCATCTATCTAGTTCGGTAAGAATCTCGTGATGAATTCGAGCACTCCATACTTGGATGCATTGTCCAAACACTTTCCATCAGAATGTTCGTCCATCATAGAATCTCTGAGTTCCGAGCATGCCCGCTCTGCTGTAGACACACTACTTGCATTTGCATCTGGCGGTGATTGTCCCACAGACATGTCGGCACTCGGTCAACTAGGGTGGGCACGAGATCAACCTGCCGCCATGAGGGCTATTCAAGACCTGGCTGTACAGAAAGGCACAAAACGCGGGCGAGAAGCCAGCACTGATGAAGAAGGCGTCGGGTCAAATTCCAAGCGCCCAAAAACTACGGATGTACCTGAGGACGACCGGCCCATTTTTACACTCCCTTCGATATCCACAACCTCGCCCGTTCGAAAAAAAGTTGATATCACAATTCACGAGAAAACGATACGCTTTGTAAATCCCTCATCTCATACGATGGAAGCTTCAATCCCAATTTCTAGTATTTCACGAATATTCCTAGTACCAACGCGCGGAAAAGCAAAGCAGCACTGGACAGTCGTCATGCTATCCAGCGACGTACCTGGAAAGGGTAGGGCCACAACTTCTAACCCACACCAAATAATATTTGGACTTGACGCTATAAGCGCCTCTAAATTCGACACTACCTCCTACTCTGCCTCGTCTATTCCATCCACGTCAACAGTTGCGAAAGGAGAAGAGACTCTCTCCGTCCTACGCGAGTTTCTGACACATCTCCCTATTTCTCTTCTCGAGGCCTCAGCAACTGTATTTCGCAGTGCATGTGCCACTTCTAAATCGGGACACTGCGCAGCGGGTATTGATGCTTACTTTGCCGCCAAACCTGGAACTCTATGGTTTTTTGATTCAGGAGTTCTCTGGGGAGAGAGTAAACCATGCGAGTTCTGGGCCGTTGGTGATCTCATCCCAAAAGATGGTGTTCGCCTGATCAGTGCCACGGGTCGCACGTGTTCCGTTATCCTAGGGAGAAAGATATCCTCGTCTGCTGAAGAGCACAACGACAAAGAGAATGCAGAGGGAGACATTGTCGAGACGGAGTTCTCCATGGTCGACGGTAGAGAGCAAGACCCCATCAACTGCGTGGGCAAGGCAGCGCAAACACCTATTTGGCAAAGGTTCCGCTCCACCTCCTCCCAAAGCCACAAGTGGTAAGAAGGCAACAACTGAGGAGAGACCATCTATTGGCGGCAATACTGCTACAAATGGTCCCGCGTGGGATGACTCGGACTCGGACGATGAGGACTACGAGATTGCATCTTCAGAAGATATTGATAATAGCAGCTCATCAGATTCAGAGGCGAGCGACATCAGGAGCGGTAGCCAACCTGATGACGGTTCGGATGAGGAAGACAACCGTGGAAGTGATGCCAATGGCGAAGAGAGTGGTGAGGAATCTGAGGAAGAACTCCAAGAAGCACATCATCCTCTCTTGCGACCGGGCGCTATGCCTAGGATGTCCAAAGCGACCATCAATGCAGTCATAGACATGGTGAATGAGGATTTAGTAGAGGGCAGCGAGGAAGAAGATGAGCTCGACGATTCATAGATAGAACACGACATCAATATGCTTCATTACCAGTGTGATAAGTATTGTGGCAAATCGTGGTTTCGAGTCTTGGGACTTGCCGGTAAATAAGCAGCGCATCCCATTCATGATTTCATACGTTGGCCAAAGCGGCAAAATATTACAATTTAACTCTAGTACTATGCGCGCGCACAATAATGGATACAATTGGTTCACCACCATACTGCACGCTGATGAACCAACCAAGAAATGTTACAAGATGACGAGAAGAGAGTCATGAAGAATTGAATGAGACAACAAAAGATACGAATAACACACGGAAACAAAATGTCGTTTTCCTAAGGTTGACCGCCTGTGTTCTGAATAGGTATGCAGCAAAGCCAGACCATGAAACGAGAACGCCATCCGGTAACTCTTATGGTGGTATGAGGACTGGCAGTGGCAGTGGGAGGTGGCAGCTGTGACGATGATGGTATGTTCTGCGTTGCTCCACTGTGTTGCTGGGTGGGATGAGTCTTGGGAGGTCGAGATGAACTGGTAGCTGGCTTCTTCTTTCTTGCGTGATAGTTCCTCTACACAAAGAGGAGTCAGCGATGAAGAACCACGAAAGAGAAAAAACGCACAGGCTTGCCTGCTGTGTAAGGGACCTCGACCTCTTGCAACTGGATGTCCGATCCATCTCGTCTGCGCATCATGCCAGAGACTATGTTTCGAGTCCAGCTGAGAGGGTGGGATCGGGGTTGGGTGTCGCGCTCAGTTGCACCATGTGGCTTAGAGCGGCGCCAGAAGGAGAAGCGACTGTTGGCGTGTTGACGTGGTGGTGAGGTGGAACAGTTACTTGGCCCATTAGATTGGGATAGACTGAGTACGCAACTGCCAACATATTTGTCAAAGCATTCAATCATGGATAGAAATCACGCACATGGGCATCTCGCAGTGTATCATCAAAAAACCCTGCAGGTATTTGACGAGAACCTTTCATTTTTGGAACTGACCGCGATGTAGCA
Organism: Suillus subaureus; assembly: GCF_016647635.1. NCBI lineage: Eukaryota > Fungi > Basidiomycota > Agaricomycetes > Boletales > Suillaceae > Suillus > Suillus subaureus. The sequence continues at coordinate 472,824 of NW_024538571.1, forward strand.
TCAGCCTGAGGGAGCTGTTGTCAGCATCATTGGGAACGAAACGTATCTACGCTTACGATATCTGACAGAAGACCAGCTTTTTCGACGATAGGCGGAAACATCTCATGTGTAATGGCCATCGGTGCAGCTAGTAGCGAGGAACTTTCCATCTGTAGAAAAGGTCGCGTTGATCACGTCCTCCTCATGGTAGAGTGGTGTTCCGATGGCTTGATTGGTTTCGAGGATCTATAGTTGCGCTGTCTTATTGAGTGATGCGCTTGCGAGGATGCGCTCATTGGGAGACTAGTAAGATGGTATCGGCGAAGTTTTCGTCCAGCTCAATGACAGCTATTTGTGACCAGGTGGCTGTGTTGAATTTCCTGATCTCTATTCCACCAGTAATGAGCGTTTTGCTATCCGAGGTCCATGCTAGGCATGTTGCTCCTCCCTCGACTAGTTTTGAGCAATTTGCCTGTATCAGCATCCCAGATTTTGAGGTCGTCCCCGCCTGTGGCAATAATCTTGCCATCAGGTGAGTAGCAAACCGCATGCAAGATATCCCCTGCCTTGATTGGTCCAAGGATAGTCTCTTCGCTTTTAGTGACATCCCACGCTATGAATGTTCCATCTTGCCATCCGCTCAATATCCGTCCTCCGTCTGGACTCCAGCACATAGACTCCACTCCCAATGTTGTGTGTCCCGTCCAATTTTTGATGACCTTGCCGGTGTTGATGTGCCACAATTTTACTGCACCATCCAAACTCCCGTTTGCTATGCTCTTGCTGTCCTGGCGACAATGCATATAGTCTCCACTCCAATATTTTTGTCTTCCCATTCCTGCCCAACCTGCGCACCCCTCTCTAAGTCCCAGATTCGAAATGACCCATCCCATGAGTAGGTGATGATCTGCTGTCCACCGGGTAGGTGTAGGATGTGTTTGGTGCTGGCATCTACTTTGATCTTTCGGTAAGGCTTCATTAATAAATTCTTTTGCTTCGCAGAGGCTGAATGCCCCATGATTTTGGTTCCGGGATCCACTTTATGAGTACGTCATAATTTCAGCTCTTACCATCAAGTACCGTATGAATCTATCACTTACTCAGAATCCAGATGTACTTGACTTGTACACAGAAAGACGAATGCGGAAAAAAGCTGCGACAGAGTGAGCGTTTCGTTCACTGGAGATTCAAGCCAAGAAGAGGCGGTTGCCCAAGTCGTATACAGATGTTCGCTCCACAGCTCCAGCAGTTTAAGCGCCCACGGCGTCACGGTCCCACTATTCCGTAAACCCGCATCCTTCTCCACTCGCTCATTGCGATTCTGCGATTGTTGTATTTATCTTTCTCTCAATATTTTCGTCGAGAATCTAACTGGACTCCTCTCCCCGACCTCGGTTCTCAATGTCCTACATGATCTTTTCTTCTTCTTCGTCTCCCTACTAAATCGCAATCTGGCCATAACGATTACGATTTTCGTGGATGAGGCTATTCATCCTCGTCAGTACGTTGTCTGCACTCATATTTTTAATACTCGAAATTGCATTGCCGGTGCACAAACGCTCTTTGCCATTCAGCAAAATCTCGAATGTGGAAGGGAAAAGGCTGTCAACAACACCATGAAGCGCGATACGACGACCCACGTCTTGGGACCTACCTCGCGCATGATCAGCGATTGGGAACAATTCTCCACAAGCGGTTTCGGTGAAACGAGCACAACTGCCCCGTCACTGCAACACTCCTTGACACCGACAGGGACGGTGAGATCTACTTATGCCATACACAAATTGGTGAAGGTCAAGGGCAACACGAGCTCGCGAGCATGCACATAACGCGGGTCGACGAGGCTTTCATTTGTGGCTGGTCTGATGCAGACCCAGTTCCGAGCCCTGGTCTGCCATATTTAGGCTGGATGCGCTGCCCGCGAACGAGGCTATCGATCGGCTCATCGTCGAGTAGACGTATACACGCCAGCAGTGCTACACGACGTCTCCCAGTGACTGCATATTACCCCGCCCCTAGTTTCTTGTGAACATTTGTCGTATTTTTGCAAGTCTGTGCAATTCAGCGACATCAATGAAGAGGGCCTGGTTCATATTCACTGCACCGGCTGCGGCATGCAGCCATCAACACAAGAACCGACTACTAACTACGTACCGAATTGCAATTAATATTATTATGAAGCGTGCTACATAAAAATGCCCGAGACGCACCTAATGTTGACCGTCTGTGTGTTGAAAAGGGACACAATCAATCCAGAGCAAGAACCGAGTCCAGCATCCAGCTAAAGAAGGAACGTAAGCGACCGAGGGAGGTGCATTGACGCGGTTCGACAGAGCGACAGTAATGCCACAAGAATTGGGGTGGTGAGTGCGCAATAACTAAAAACATATCAGCGAAAGGAACCGTTTAGTAATAGACGCAGATCACGTACGTCAACATGTAGTGGTGCTACATCGTCAATAATTTTTCGATAAGCATCTTCAATTTGCGGGACTTGTTGTTGTGTAGCAGTAACCTAGGATATATACTCAAAACTGAGGAAACCGTGAACAACATATAACATAGTAAATACGTCTAAGATTGACTTGTTGACAGAGTTCTGTGATGAACGAATATTAGTTCGAAAGGTATTTGAAGAGACCTGAAGCAACATACCACCTGAAACGAGGAGCGAAGCCGTCGTCAGTCTGAAGAAAGATTGAAAAATGCATTGAAGCTTACACTGTGTGACAGGAGGTTGTCAAGGCCAGCTTCTCTGACGATTGTACACATCCCACATGTATATGTGATGGTGGGCAACGTTCTATCCGCAGAAAAGGTCGCAAATCTTGGTATGTCTTCATGGTGGAGGGGTGGTCCAATGAGTTGACCAGTTTCTAAGCTCCATAGTCGCACCGTTTTATCGCACGATATGCTTGCGCATATGAAGTCATTTGGAGATAGCGAAACGCGAAAGACACTGGCTTCGTGCCCATCCAGAACAGCGATCTCTGTACAAGTGATGGTGTCCATTTTCCTGATTCTCCCATGTGATGCGGCGATGATGGTCTTCCCATCCGACGTCCATGCTAGGCACAACACTATCATGCGCAGTGTTTTAGGCAATTCGCTAGTGTCGGCACACCAGAATTCCATCGAGAACGTTCCGCCTGTGGCAATCATCTTGTCATAAGGCTAATAGCAAACCGTACAAATGATATTCCCTGCCTTCAATTGGCTGGGGGGGCTCTCTGCTCCCGATATTCTGCACTCTTGATGTCGAATCTTGGGACCCACTCACCACTCGTCCTCCGTCTGGGCTCCAGCAGACGGACACCACTTCACTTGTGCATTCCATCCATTTCTTGATGATCTTGCCCGTGTCGATGTCCCACAGTGTCACTGTACCGTCGCTGCTCCTGCTTGTTACTTTCATGCCGTCTGGCGACAGTACTATTGCATGCACCGCAACACTCCTTCGTCCTTCCGAGTCTCGCTTACCTGCGTTCTATCCAATGAGCAGGTAATGATTCGTTGTCCACTGGGGAGGTGTAGGACGCCATCAACGACATTGGTATGTCCTTCCGTCTTTTGAAGAAGCACCATAGGTGATGTTTCTTGCTTTGGAGGGCTCGGGAATGACATGGTTTTGATTCGGATTTGTCAGCTAACGGGCGCGGAATAGCATTAGCTCGTACATTCAAAGCTGAACGACTCCACCACTTATTGACAGGTACTCAGATTTGGCTTGCACACAGAAGCCGTGCATGCGAAGGAAAAGCTGCAACGGAGTAGACTCTGGTAGACTCAAGCGGGACCGGTACCCGCCGGAAACTCCCGAGAATGTCTCTCGCACAGACTGGCACTTTCTGAGAGTCGAACTCGAAGTACTACTCGACGATACCACATGACGGAAGTTTGAAGCTGCTTCATGAACATCGACGTCTCTGCATCCAAAATGCTTCAAAATGCGCATGCAAATTCGGATATCATTCATTTTTCGACTGAACACCATGCGCCAGTGCGGAGAGAGTCTGCTTGTTCCTGGGTTACTGCTCGTATAGGCACCGGTGTCTGCTCGACGTTCCCCTCAGCTCAGCCCTGGTGGGAGTCATGTTCTACCTCCCCTCCTTTCGTGCGTAATTCACATATCATTGTACCCGCACGCGCTAAAAACTGGATTTACTTCATGACGAGGCGCTAAACCAATCCGTGACTGCCCCACTTACCCACTTACCATGGTCTCTGCAACACCCATGTCCCTTGTGTTGGGGAGGGGCGTGCTGTGCTTGGCGGATTTGCTTTAGATGTCGACACGTACACAAATTGCACCCTCGCTCTCGAGATCCTTTTCTTTTCAGTGTCACTTGGCGCTGTGGTCTTGCCGAGGCTTATGACATGCCAGTGCAACAACACAGCGACGAGTTGACTGCTCGATGTTTCGGGCGATCATCGCCTGCCGCAAAGTGAGCACTGTGGATAGGCGAACATGAGTATTATCACCTTCTCCTGCGTTTTCAGAAACTTCAGTGTAGGGAGTTCCACACCAGTTTCGTCGGAGCACTCTTGTATGCAGCCACATCTCTGTTTTTATTGTTCACGCGCCACGGCGCATTGTCTTGGCTCGGTTTTGCGCTTGTTCCACTACGTTGTGACTACCATTCTTCTACCGGTGCTTAGACCTCCACACTCCCACCTTCCACACCTTGCCACTATACTTGTATCTTTCAGTCTCGTATAAAAGCTGTCATGTTTCATCCTCTCTCACTCATCGTCTCTCACCACTGAAAGCTTCCAGCTCAAAGTCCTCTTCTCATTACATCTTTCCTATCTACTCGAATCATGGAACAAGTGTGCTCAATGACCAACTGCTCTGCAGTCATCGTGATCCAAGAGGTATGCCCCCCTTGTTTTGTAGTCGTCTCAACTCACATTTCTTTGCGTTTAGGGTCAAGAAGCAGCGATGTTCAACGGCAGGCCAGTTTGCGAGAAGTGCAACCGTTTCTTGCATGTTAGTAGTTTCTCTTTCCCTCTTTGGACATTATGCTGATTTAGGCCTTCATCTGCAGAAGTCCCTCCCGGCCAGCACTAGAAAAATAGTGCCTGTGAAGGTTGACAGGTCCCCTTTCCTCTGTCGATATCGTGCTGATTTATGCCGTCCCCTGCAGAAGCCATACGAAGAACCAGAGGTTTACAAGCAAGAAGTCGTTCATGACGGACGAGCCTTTCAAGATGTAAGTCATCCTCAGCTCTCATTCACTTAATCCTCAATACGATTAAACAGTACCCAGCGCATCTGCCGCCCCCCGAACCGGGCTACGCGGTCAGGCGCGAACAAGTCCCCGACGGGAAGGGTGGTATGCGGTACAAGTACATCACCCGCCGCGTGCAATCCGAGAAGGAGGAGGAACCCGAAATGCCCGACACGCTCATGATGCGTGTCAAACATCTTGTTCCTTTTACGCGGCGCTGAGAAATAAGAGACGCAATGGTCTGCTGAGTGTTTACACCGACTTTGCTGGTCTTTAACGTGTAACGTTTATGGTCCCTATTTCATGTCTACTTATTATGTATGTATACCATCGAGTAACCTCATGTCTAATCAAAGCCCATTATGCACTGCAAGCTTGCGCGTATTGTCCAGTGAACCACGCTCTAATCTGCCAGTAGGGTTTTTCCTGCCTATGATAGAGAGAATACCGCAGAAGAAGATAGGTGAGTATATATGAATGACACCGTGACATTCACCATCGCATCACGCCCTGTGGAGTTGAGTGCAAACAGTGTGGGTTGCCGTGGAAGAGCCTCGAAAGAACAGGCGCAACTGACCCCTATCAATACTGACATTTAAACCCGCACGTATTTGCAAATTTATATTCTGAGATGGAGCCTGAAACGACGCATCAAAGACTAAGGCAGTGTGTGTATAATTTTAATCTGCAGACACTCCACGTACGAAGATTTGAGCATGCTGGAGATCACCTTAAGGTCGTCGTAGGGTCGGGCGAGAAGCATAATCCTTCTGCACGACTCCGACGACAGTAAGAGCACGACTTAGGGCGGCACTCGCTCGCAGGGATCGACACAAGACCCGAGTCCTAGATTCTTACATAGCGCATACACATATTGTAATACAATGGAAGTAGTGTAATGAAGTGTGCGGCAGTGCCTATACAGTACAATAGACAAGACCTTGTCAAAAGGAAATGGTATCGGAAGAAGTAGGAAATATGGTACAACGACAGAACGCAGGAGGGCAGTCGAGAACTAGATGAGAAGACGGAGAAATCCAATGAAGTACAAGAACAGCCTGATTTCTATCCTAATGTTGATCGTCCGCATACTCAACAAATGCACAACCAATCCAAAGCAAAAAACGAATCCAGCATCCGGCCTCAACTACGGTGATATTGCGTCGCGGCGTCGTTCCAGTCACCGATGTGGTAGTGGCAGCTGCGGGAAGTGCTTCGGATGTCAAAGCAATAGTAGGTTGTCTCTGCGATGAGGATGGTATATTCTGGGTTACTGTGCTAGGTTGCTGCATGGTATGAGGATTGAGAGGTTGGGACGAGTTGGCAGATGGCTTCTTCTTTCTTGCGTGATAGTTCCTCTGAGTGCAAATGAATCAGGGATAGAGCAGAGCCAAGAAGGAAAAAAACATACAGGCTTGCCACTTGCAGATGGAACCTCGACTACAGGTGTCTCTCGCAACTCAATATCCACTCCATTTCGTTTGCCTAACACGGCAGAGACGAAGTGTTGTGCCCAGCTGAGAGGATGGGTTCGAGATATGGGTTCGCACTCAGTTTCCTCACGCGAATCGGGGCGGTGCCATAAGGAGGTTAAGCGACCAAGTGTTGATAAGATGCGACGATCGTGTTGCCTGTGGGATGCGACGCTGTGTGATGTGTCGAACTAATGTATGTGTCAAGCGGGACTCTGCCATTATGGATGAAAAATCACATACATCTCGGGCATCATCAAAGAAACCTCGGGGTATTCGACGAGCGTCTTTGATTGGCGGATGTTGTCGCTGGGTAGCATCAGCCTAGGGTGTAAGATGTTCAAAAGCAAAACATTCTGAGAAACGTACAACATACATCTAATACAGGCTTTCTAACGGTATCCTGTGGTGAACGAGTCAGTATGCGAGGTTTTTGATGCAACATACATCCTAAGAATATGAGCGAACTCGTCGTCGATGCGATGATGACATTAGAGAAGAAACGTGTTAAAGCTCACACTATCTGACAGAAGGTCTTCGAGGCCAGCTTCTCTGACGATGGCGGAGACATCCCATGTGTATATTAGCATCTCCGACGGCAAGAAGTTCGGCCAGCAGCCAGTCACGAGTAACTTTCCATCTTCTGAAAAGGCCGCACATCTCACTGAGCTGTCATGGTGGAGGGGTGGTCCGACGGGTTGATTGTTTGCGAAGTTCCATAGTTGGGCTGTCTTGTTGGATGATACACTTGCGAGGATCCGTTCATTCAGAGATAGCGCAATGCCAGCAACACCATTAGTAGCAAATTTGCCTTGTTCGCCTTGAATCCATCTGCCTTCCAGAACAGCGATTTCAGTACTAATCCAAGTAGGGACGTCGAATTTCCTGATTTGACCCGAATCTCCGCCGATGATAAGTGCATCCGATTCAGAGGTCCACGCCAGGCAGCTAATGAATCCGATCTCGAATGTTTTGAGCAATTCGCCTGTTTTGGCATCCCAAACTTTCAGCCCATAGTTATCCCCGCACGTCGCAATCATATCGCCATTGGGTGAGTACTCGCAAACCGTCCGCACGAAGTCGTCCTCTTTCTTCCGCATTATCGGTGCGAGTATTAATATCGTCTCGCCGTTCTTGACATCCCACACTCTGAATGTCTCATCGTCAGACCCACTCACCACTCGCCCTCCGTCTGGACTCCAGCTCACAGACGAAACTCGCTTTGTATGTCCCGTGAATTTGTTGACGACCTTGCCCGTGACGATGTCCCACAACCTCACTGCACCATCATCACTCCCCATTGCTACTTTCTTGCCATCTGGTGACAACGCTATGGTGCGCATTCCCCCACACTCTTCGTCCTCCCAGGCTTCCCCTACTTGCGTTCCACTCTCCAAGTCCCAGACTCGAATTGAGTCATCAAGCGAACAGCTGATGATCCGCTGTCCACCAGATAGGCGTATGATCTTATTGACAGCACGGGTGTGTCCTTCCATCTTTTGGTGAGGCGCTACCACTGATGTTTTTTGCATTTCAGGTGCAGGGGAAGACATGATTTCTGCTCAGTGACTACACATGATGCGCGTGGGATGATAATGTCAACTCCCACCTTCAGAAGCTGTGTCGCTTACTCACCTGTACTTTACATGCGCTATATGAAAGCCGCTGCGACGGAGTGAATGTTTTCTTCGATGCCCAGTCTAGTCAGATGGAAGGTCGCTGTCAGAGTTACAGGTATATTCATGCTGTGTTCTTTTGTTTGCTTCACAGCTCGAACGTGGGCTATGCAGATCAAGCGCTCAGGGCCGGTTTTCTAAAATCATCTGCACATGCTTCATTTCTGTTGACCTGCATCATCGCATCTGGTGTCTTGCTGTCCACATGCCTTGCCCGGTTCAATATGGGCCTTGGTCTTTGTTCTCATGCTGCACGTTGCTCAAGATCACGCAATATTTTTGTTATGTAGGCCTAGATCTCACGTAGGATCTCCTCCGTCTTTCAAGTTACACCGCCTTCATCGTCAGTCTACCTTTTAGTTTAATCGACTCTGTCATTCCTCTGAATCCTTTGAAAACTTTCATACTCGTTCAAGCATGTGCTCAGGGCATCACCGAGCGAGGTAGGTCGTTAACGCAGTAAACCCATTCACCATCCTGATCGTCTTCAGGCCAGGAAGTTTGTAGAATCATGCACTCTCATTGTCACTCCATGTCACCTGGCATTTAATGAGAGGTGATATCGCTTTTCATCAAATTTTTTGATTCTCAAAAGCTGAATAACCACCAGCTCCGACACGCTCCGTGGCCTGCCCCTTGACCCCTGCGCTACCTTGTGCTTGAAAACAGCGCGTTCGGAAAGCCCAATAGGTATAGTACGTGTCATTTGATGCCGAAAAGAGGCGTCATACCCTGCACCCTCCCCTACTCCCCAAGCACACGTAGATTCGTTCTTGCAACGATTGACATCAGATCTGCACTAGTATCACACGCTAAAGGAAAACACACCTCTAGCAGGGTTGCTCACCGCGACAAGGGCCGATACAAACTGATCCATGTGTTCATCGAGACACTCTTGCAACGGTTGGTTTCCATCTCTGGTAGCACATTGTGTTCACTCTCATGAAGACTCAGATAACCGCAAGCTAGACTACGCCTTATTCTCAATGGTAGGGAAACGCGCTGATCGGACTTGTTCCTCTCGTAAGGATTCCTTCCCTCCCCAGCTCCACTTCTGCACGGGGAGCTACGGAGCATTGTTCGTGCATATGAATGGTGTCAGGGAGACTTCCTGTATAGTATGACAGGTGCGTTTTTTTTGGAGAAAGCCCTTGGGACGGTCAGCAGTCTGCCTTTCACGATGTTCATATGGGGTAGGTGGATTGATGCTTTCTGATTAGGGCGAATGGCGGTTATCCTGTCCTTGACGAGGATGAAGTACTCATAATCAATGCTATTGAACCACTACTACGTGCTCGAATATACGATGACAATCATGTTGGCGTCGGTGCGTGGTTGCGATGCTCGTATTGCAGTGCATTTGGGCAATGGGATCTTGTCCCAACCTTGCATACAATGTGAAAAGAAAGATCATCAGTTGAAATATTGATCTCAATTGTCCTTGTAAGATATGCGCAATGTGACTCGATGGATATTAGTCCCCAACTATGTTGTGTGCTGGTGAGCTAAACGAGAAATACTATACGGTGACGGCAGGAGAATCGTAGAGTATTAATGGAAAAGTGTGAATAAAACCCCAAGGTTGATTGTTTGAGAAAAGCGCTGACTATCTCCCAATGATGCTTGAGCACATTCTCGCAGGCACACCATCCAGACCTCGAAACCAATCAACCCATCGAAACACCACTTCACCATGAACACTAATGATTTACTGACTTTTTTTGCAAATGGAAAGTTTCTCGTCACCAGCTGCAGAGACTCCAACTACATATAAACATGGGATGTTTCTGCTGTCATCAAAGGAACTGGCCTTCTGTGAGATATTGTAAGCATATATGCATTTCGATTTCGACTGCAGTGACGAGTCGACGGATCCGCTCTCCCAGGTTAATGCTATGCGACGACCAGCCCAAAAGATCATCGATCAAAGCTGCTCGTGATTTTTTGACAGTATACCACATCAAATTGATGTACGTGATCTAAAGAAGCAGGAAATACGGTACAACGACGGAGCGCAGGAGGGCAGTCGAGATCTAGATGAGAAGACGGAAATATCAACATCACATAAGAACCGCGTAGTTTCTACCCCTAATGTAGACCGTCTGTGTACTCAACAGACGCACAACCAATCCAAAGCAAGAAACGAATCCAGTATCCAGCCTGGGTTACGGGGATATTGCGTCGTGACGTCGTTCCAGTCGCCAATATGGTGTAGGCCACGGGAGGTGCTTCGGATGTCGTGGCAATGGTAGATGGTCCCTGCGATGATGAGGTCTGGGTTGCTGTACCAGGTTGCTGTGTACTATGAGGATTGAGAGGTTGGGACGAGCTGGCAGATGGCTTCTTCTTTCTTGCGTGATAGTTCCTCTGAGTGAAAATGGATCAGGGATCGAGAAGCACCGAAAAGGAAAAAATGTACGGGCTTGCCCCTTGTGCATGGAACCTCGACTACGGGTGTCTCTCGCAATTCGATGTCTGTTCCATTTCGTTTGTGTAACATGCCAGAGACGAGGATTGAGCCCAATTGAGAGGATGGGGTCGAGATATGGTCTCGCGTTCAGTTTCCCCGCTTGAATCGGGGCGGCGCCATAAGGAGGTTAAGCGACCAAGGAGAAATTGGGGTGTTGATAAGGTGTGATGATCACGTCGCTCGTGATATGCGACGCCGTGTGATGTATCAAACTAATGTATATGTCAAGCGGGACTTTGCCATTACGGACAAAAAATCGCATACATCTCGGGCATCGTCAAAGAATCCTCGGGGTATTCGACGAGCGTCTTTGACTGGCGGGTCTCGTTGTCGGGTGGTATAAGCCTGGGGTGTAGATGTTCAAAAGCAAAAACATTCTAAGAAACATACAATATACCTCTAATGAAGGCTTTTTGACGGTATTCTGTAATGAGCGAATCAGTGTGCGAGGTTTCTGATGAGACAATACAACATACATCCTAAGAGTATGAGCGAACTCGTTGTCAATGCGATGCTGTTAGAGAAGAATTGTGTTCAAGCTCACGTTATCTGACAGGTCTTCGAGGCCAGCTTCTTTGATAATAATGGAGACATCCCATATGTATAAGTGCCACTTCTCCGGCAGCCAGCAGCTAGTAACGAGTAACTTGCCATCTGCAGAAAAGGTGGCACATCTTACTAGGCCATCATGGTGGAGGGGTGGTCCGATGCGTTGGTTATTTGCGATGTTCCATAGTTGCGCTAGTCTTGTTATATGATACACTTGCGAGGATCCGCTCATTCAGAGATAGCGCAATGCTAGTAAAACCATTAGGTTCGTCTCCAATACAATTTTGTTCCAGAACAGCAGTTTCAGTCCAGGCGGGGACGTCGAATTTCTTGAGCCGATTTGCAAAGGATCCGCAGCGAGCGATAAGCTTTGTATCCGAGGCCCATGCCAGACACCCTATAGCAATTCCGATCTGAAGTGTTTTAAGCAATTCGCCTGTGTTGGCATCCCAGACTTTCAGCCCATAGTCATGCCCGCCGCCTGTCACAATAATATTGTCATCGGGTGAGTACTCGCATACCGCCCACCAGAAGTTTTCCGACTCCTCCTCGTTGGTGCGAGTATCCATATTGTCTCGCCGGTCTCGACATCCCACACTCGGAATGTCTTATCATCAGATCCACTCACCACTCGCCCTCCGTCTAGACTCCAGCACACAGACCAAACTCGCTTTGTCTGTCCCGTGAATTTTTTTATGACTTTGCCCGTGTCGATGTCCCAGAATCTCACTGCACCATCCCAATTCCCACTTGCTATTTTCTGGCCGTCTGGTGACAATGCTATGGCGAGCACTGCGCCACTGTCTTCATCCCTCCAGGCTTCCCCGACCTGTGTTCTACACTCCAAGTCCCAGATTCGAATTGAGCCGTCATACGAACAGCTGATGATCCGCTGTCCACCAGGCAGGCGTAAGATGTTATTGACAACATGGGCTGCGTCCTTCTATCTTTTGGCGAGGTACTGTCACTGATATTGTTTGCATTTCAGGTGCAGGGGAAGACATGATTTCTGCTCGGAGACTTCACATGATGCGCGCGTGACAATGTCAGCTCCTACCTCCAGAAACTGCACAAACGGTATCACTTACTCAGCTGTGCTTTACATGCGCTATATGAAAGCCGCTGCGATGGACCGAACGTCTTCTTCGATGTCCAGTCTATGGAAGGTCGCTGTCGGAGTTACCTGTAAGGTACGTTCATGCTGTACGGTATTCTTGTGTTTCACCTGTTTGCTTCACAGCTCGAACGTGGGCTATGCAGATCGAGCGCCCAGGGCCAGTTTTCTGAAATCATCTGCACATTCTTCATTTCTGTTGACCTCCATCATCGCATCTGTCTTGCTACCGTGCGAGTTCACATTCCTTCTTCGGTTCAATATAGGCCCTGGTTTTGGTTCTCCCACACTGCACGTTTAAGGCAACACGAGATTTTTGTTATGTGGGTCGAGATCTCATATACGATCTCCTCTGTGACTTCGTCTTTACACAAACCATTCCCATTATCAGTCCGCCTTTCAGTTTAATAGTAAGTCCTAAACTTGGCAACTCTGACATTCTTCTGAACCCTTTGGAAGCTTTCATACTCATTCGATACTATGCTCAGGGCATCACTGAGCGAGGTAGGTCGTTAACGCAGTAAACCCATTCACCATCCTGATCGTCTTCAGGCCAGGAAGTTTGTAGAACCATGCATCTCTATTGTCAATCCATGTCACCCGGCGTTCAATGAGATGTGATCTGGTTTTCCATCAATTCTTTCACTTTCAAAAGCTAAATAACCACTAACTCCGACACGCTCCGTGGCTCGCCCGTTGACTCCTGCGCCACCTTGTGCTTGAAAACAACGCATTCGGAAAGCTCGATGGGTATTGCACGTGTGATTTTGATGCTGAAGTGAAGCGTCGTACCTTGCTCCCTCCCCTGCTCCCTCCAACGCACATATAGTCGTTCTTGTGATGGTTGACATCTCATCTGCACGGTGCACCAGCGTCATGCTAAAGAAATTAACACCTCTGGCAGGGTTGCTCACCGTGATAAGGACCGAGGACAAACCTGTCTATGTGTTCATCGAGACGCTCTTGTGACGGTTGATTTCCACTATCGCGAACGCCATCTCTGGTAGCACGTCGTTCACTCTGATGAGGACTCAGACAACCGAAAGTTGGACCACATTTTATTCTCAATGGTAGGGAAACGTGCCGATCGGATTTGTTCATCTCGCAAGGATTCCTTCTTTCCTCAACCTACTTCTGCACATGGAGCTGCGGAGCACTGTTCATGCACATGGACGATATCACGGAGACTTCTTAGTAAGCATAGATACATCTCATTTTCAATCGGACTGACAACGGAACCGCTCTCCCTAGGTTGATGCTACGCGACAACCAGCTCCAAAGATCAAAGCTGCCCGTCAAATTGAATACTACTGTAACCGAATGATGTTGTTACGAGTTCAAGTCTAGCTCGCATGCTCATACACCCCAACCTCTGTGGCAACTCACAACCCAGCTGTTGCAATCCTCTTTCCATTGGGCGAGTAGCAAACCGCGTTCGTGAATCTCCCTGCGTTGATTGGTCCGGTGATAGTTTCTCCACTCTCAACATCAACATCCCATACTCTGAATATTCCATCGAAGGATCCGCTCAACACTCGGCAAAACTCCGTCTGAACTCCAGCATACAGGCTCCAGACTCTGTATGCCCCATCCACTTTTTGATGACCTTGCCAGTGTCAATGTTCCATAATTTCACTGTGCCATCCTCACTCCCACTTGCCACTGCCTTACCATCCACATTCTACTTTCTTTGTCCTTCCATTCATCCCCGACCTGTGTGTCCCTCTCCAAGTCCCAGACTTGAAATGAACCATGATGCCCCACGATTTTGATTTCGGGATTCACTCAATGGGTGCGTGATAATTTTAGCTCTTGCCACCAAATCCCATACGAGTCCATCACTTACTCAGAATTCAAGTGGACTTGACATGTACACAGAAAGCTGAATGTGGGATGATAGCTGGTCGACGGAGTGTGCGTTGTGTTTGGTTGAGATTCAAGCACGAGGGAGGTGGTTGTTTAAATCATCTATAGGTGCGTCTTCCTTGCGTGTTCACCTCAGTTTCAGCACTGGCTGTGCAGACTAAGCGCCCGACTCTCTTTTCTGACAATATACCCAATTCTATTGACTCCTCAACGGGAAGGGTGGTATGCGGTACACGTACATCATCCGCTGCGTGGATTCCAAGAAACCCCAGAAGGAACACGAGATACCCCACACGCTCATGATGGGTGTCAAAAGGTTTGTCCCTCTTACCCAACACTGAGAAATAAGAGACGCGATTGTCTGCCGAGTGTTTACACCGACTTTGCTGGTCTTTAACATATAACTACATTTAACCTTTATGAACTCTATTCTCATGACATACTTATTATGGATTTTTTTTTTTTAATCATTGTTTATTGTCCGTTGGGGCCATGCCCTATGGTAGACAAAACATACAAGTATTTTACTGTTTTTATAAACTATTTACTTCTTTTGGTTGTGTGGTGTACAATTATTGGTCCAGGTGTAGTGTGAGAATGTTTAAGGCCAGCTAAAGGTGATATGGTATAGGGGGGCCTGGCATGGGTGCGCTTGTTCATTCTTCGTCTTCTTTATCATCTGCCAGTGGTGTTACATCACTGAATGTCTGCTCTAGCCTTTGTGTGCTTGCAATAAAGCATAGCAATGGTTTGATGCATTTCTTGTGGTTCAGGAGGTTCTTGAGATGACTTGCTAGGGGGCCTAACTTGTTGCGGAGCTGCTAGTCGTTGTCTCGTGTACTTTGGACATGCTGAGTATGAAGTGGTGGACGGTCTCTTCTCATTGGAGGCACTGTTGGCAGGTAGGGCTGGAGACTTTCAGTAATGCAGTGGAGGTGTTTGTTCAGTGGTGCATACCCTGTACGGAGTTGGAACAATAGAGAAGAGTGGTGTCTTGGCAGCTGTTCGACTAGCTTGGAGAAATGTTTTGATGGGGCTGTCATGTCGAGTTTGTGGAGGCGCTTGTATCTTGGTGAGTTCTTCATGATAGTTGCTGCTTCATCTTTGATCTTTTTCAAGAACCTTTGTTTCAAGGCCAATTTGCTGACTGGGAGGGTGGTGATTGCTCCGTTGCGTGACTTTAGGGACTTTGGGATGGCGTGGGGTTCACTGTTGTCTCCTTGCATGGCTAGCTTTGCCTGCTCGTCGGCCACCTCATTGCCAGGGATCCCCTGGTGTCCTGGTGTCCATCTTACTTTTAGTTTGCCATTGTCTTGTGCAGGGATCAGCTTGCGCAGGTCATCATGGAATATGTCCATAAGATAGTGGCCCAGTTTGGATATGAAGGCATTGGTGGCACTGATGGCTGCCTGGTTGTTGACCCTGAGGGCCATGGTTCCTCCTCCTTCCTCCCTCAGTAGCTCAACTGCTAGTATCATCCCCACTATTTCTCCCTCATAGACCATGTGCTCTTGGTCATTTCCCAGGTGAAACCATGTCTCCTTTACCACCTTGCCTCCTCTCATTAGGACTGCTGCTCCTCCTACCCCTCCATCCACTGCTGATCTGTCAGAGTAGGCCTGCAAGTCTTCATCTGCCTTAGGTGTCATTCGCAATGGCTGTTTCCAGGTCTCCTGTGATATCCATGGTGACGTCAGGTGCCCATTTAGGGTAGTGGCGGGTCGGTGCAATGATTTCTACTGTGTATGGGTTGATGTTGAATTCATTGAGTAGGTGATGTATAGGCGATGGGTGTCTTTTGCAGCTCTGGAAGTTTCTTCTGGTACACAAGTTGTACACTGTGTGGAGTCCCTTGTAGAGGGTGTGTGTGTGATGCAATGTGATCATCCACAGGATGGCCCTCTGGCAGATTTTGCATAGCAGCCATTGAAAAGGAAGGACATCAGCATGTGCATCAAGGAGATTGGTAGCGGTAGTTCTCATTCCCCCAGTTTCATGGTTGTTGCCATTCTCTGAACCCTTGCCATTTTCGAGGCGAAGCCTCTTGCACCTTATCCTGCTGCTTTGACTCCTCGTCCTTTTGCTATGAGGCCTGAGCACCACACATCAGTGGCATAGAGCATTTTAGGGATCACTACACCCTTGTATAACTTCTTCAGTAGGTGGCCATGAGCTCCTTTCGTTGTGTGTGACATTCTTTGACATGCCATGGTGTATTTGGTGCCCTTCACAAGTGCATATGTTGCATGCTCTTTGAACATGAGCTCTTCATCTACTATTACCCCTAGGAACTTGTGGGAGTGGGATGGTTCAATGATGTGTCCGCAGATGGTGATGGATGGTCAGGGGATGGGAATGCTCTTTTCTGTTCTGTTGGGGTCTGGCATTCATCTGTGAGATATGCATAGCAGAGCTGTTTTGTCTAGTTCAAAGTCAGCATTGTGGTCTCTACTCCAGTCTAAAGCACCCCCTTGTTTTTCCATCATGGTTTTGAGCTTCCCATCTGCTTCTTCATAGCTCTTGCCTCATGCAGCTATTGCTATATCATCTATAAAGCCCAGACTCAGTTCCCCTTGGCATGGGTTGGGGTCAGTGATACAAAGGATGGGAGAGTTATAAAATAGGAAACCTATTACCGACAAAGGGCATCCTTGGTCAACCCCATTTGAGACATTGAATTAGGCTGAGTGGTAGTTGTCGAAATGCAAGGTGGTCGTTCTATTGCTTAGTTGTCTTTTGTACCAGTTGATATATTTGAGCGGATGCCTGCTTGTCACATGTTGTGAAGCATTTGGTTGACTACTATGCTCGGGAATGCCACCTTGACATCTAGGAATAGGATTGATACAAAGTGGTCCATTAATGCCCAGGTGTCTGTTGCAAATTTTGTCAGTAGGTGAAGGGAGTCTACTGTTGATTTTCCCAGGCAGGCCTCTGAAGTGTGTAGGTGGGAGGAGGTTGTGGTGTTCAGCTATATAAACCAGGTCATCAGCAACACATGAAGATAGGATCTTACCCATTGTGTTGAGCAGTGTGATGGGCCTGTAGGCTTTCAGTAGGCTATAGTTTGGTCTTCCCAGTTTGCAGAGCACTATAGTAGATGAAAGTTTCCAGTCCTCTGGGTAGTAGTTGAGATTGAATGTTGCACAGAATATTGGCCCCATGTATGGAATAAGCAGGCCTTCACATTTCTTGTATACACAGTTGGGTACCCCATTTGGGCCAGGAGCTTTGAACAGTGAGAGTTTTGCTATTGCTTGGGAGATTTGGGCATCAGTTATAGGTGCAAACTCGCAAATGGGTGAGATATAATCAAAATTGGGCTCAACATGTTTGTCTTCTGGGGGAGGTTGGAAGAAGGTCTCGTAGAGTAGCTTACTCTTTCTCTCATTGTCCTGCATTACATTGTTGCCTCCCAGATCTTGCAGGTCTTGCAGGGTCTTGATTCTTGTGTGAACTTGGTCCGTAGGGTCACTGGCTGCATATCTGTGGAAGTCCCAGATGTTTGTTGGTGTTAGCACTTCGAGCCATTCTTCCCAGTGTTCCTTCTTCACCTTCTTGATGTTTTTGGAGAATTGGTTGCGGGCAATGCAGAACTCTTTGTGGATGGGGTCTTGTCTCCTGGCCAGTCAGGTCTCTAGTTTTCCATCTGAGCTTGTGTACTTGCTTTCATTCAATGTCTAGGTCTGATGACCACCATCATTTGACATATGGCGATTGCTTGGATTTCGGGACGTGCTCTTCCACTGTATTGGTGATTGCTTGGGTAAGGTGTGCGAATGTTTGCTGGAATTGATCTATGGTTTGGATGTCAGCATGTGGCAGAGATGTTTCTAGGTAAGTGTCATATCCCACAATCCAGACCCACATTCCATCATATTCCCATGCCTTCCAAGCCTACATCCAGACCCCACATCATATCCAGCTCATTGTTACAATCATGGTTACCCATATCTCATTTCTTTTCTTACTTGTGTATTACGTCATGACCGCACTTTACCGTGCCATCATTAGACCAACCAACCTCAGCTGTATTACATCACAACCGCCACGTGCCGTTGCTAGATGACTCATTCTCCTTATCTCTGACTCATCTCGATGACGTAGCTTTCCTTATCTCTGACTCGTCTCAATGACGTACACGTACCGGCCCTAAAGCCAGCCATATCTATATATACATGGTTATGTACTTAGCTAGATCTTCACTTTAATCTACTAGGTTTTACCCTGAACTATCCTTCGCTTAGGACCCCCAATCCTAAGTCATCTGATAACTGATATTCGAGCCAGAGACACTCTCTCTGACTTGTCTTAATCCTTCCAAGATCCCCTTCTAGCTGTGCTCCACACCTCAGCAGGATTGACTATGCTCCAGATTTACCCCTGAGCTCTGGACCATTGGATCCTCACTGCTAGCCTGATCCGTACAACCCTATCCTGTCCACCCTATGCACACTTCATCCAGCAAGACATCCAGACTTCACCTTGTCTCAGATTCCAGAACTATATCCACCTTCTTGTATTCCAGTCCTGTATCCACCTTGTCTTCCAGATCCCCAGATCTCCGGACCTCCGGATATTAGCTCCGGACCTATTCCCACCCTCTGTCTGATGTCCTGCACCTATCCCCATTTAGGCATTCTCTGCTTTCTGGCTTTTGGTTACCTCTTCTTCTGTCTTGCTTATTGATCCTTGTACAAGCCTTCATCTCTGAGTTCATTTACTTATGTTCCATCTTACTTACTAATGTGTTTCCACATGCTCGTACATAGCCTTGCTCCTTTGCTTACTGATCCCCTCAGATATTGTTCAGTATATAACCCCTGTAGATACTCCTGTAGTTCCCTAGTTTGAATTTCAACTTAGACTTGCCCAATCCTCTCTCGGACTTTGGTCCACCTAAGTCTGTCCTACCCATCAGGCCTAGGGATTGATTCCCTAGGCCAGAGCTCCGCCTTTCCGGCACTTACCCTCTTTCCGGACTTAGGTCCAATCCCTGTCTCTCCAACTCTACCTTAGGGTAGTCTACCTCTGTTTGTTTCTACATCAGACTCTGTCCGATGTAGCCCCTATTCCTTCCAGACCTCCGGACCTCCTGTCCCTCATACCTCTGGGCATCCTGTCCTTTGGACATTCTGCCCTCCGTACCTTCAGATGTTCCATCCTCCTAACCCTTGGACATCCTATCCTCCTGTCCTTTGGACATCCTGCCCTCTGTACCTTCAGACATCCTGTCCTTCTGTCCTCCATCATCCTGTCCTCCTGTCCTCCTGTCCTCCTGTCCTCCAGTCCTCCGGACCTTTGGACCTCCTATCCTTCCATCCTGTTTCCTGTAGAAGTATTACCTTGCAGTGGGAACTCTCCTGAGCACTTCCTGCATTCCTCTGGAACTCTCCTGTGCTCCTCTGGACATTTCCCATGCTCCTCTGGAAGTCCTCTAGTGCTCTCCAGCAGAGTAGCCAGCCTCCAGAAGTCCTCCGAACTTCATTGGACCATCATTGGACCTCATACAAAATGAAGGGCACATACTCAGGTAAGGGGCACAGCATACAAGCTGAGGCCAAGCCCCTCTGAGTCAGTCTCTCTCCCCCTTGAGCAACATGGTTCTTAACAGTAAGTAGATAGGGCTTCTCTGAATTCTTTCCAGTCAACTTTTCTGAAGTTCAATCGCAGTGATGGGTTGATGCGTTCTGGTTGTAGGTCTATGGTGCTAATGATTGGGAAATGGTCAGTGATAATGGGATGGAGTTGATATTCTACAGCGCATTGGGTGAAAGTATGTTCAATTTTGACAGAACAGAATACATTATCTGGGTGGGTGTGATTTTTTGTGTTTGATGCCTCAAGTGTTGCAATGCCTTGTGGGAGCACTTGAGTGAGATTATATTCAGCTAATAGATTAATTAGTACTTCTGTGGCATCTAGGTTTGCTGTGGTGAAGAGGTGGCTGTTGCTCGTCATCTCCCACATTGGGTGATGACAGTTGAAGTCTCCTAGCCAGATCATGTGCATGCTCATTTCTCTGGTCCTGCCTTGAGCAGGATTTGTTCAATTACAATTTGCTGTCTCTTCTGTTACTAAGTGTCGCTCCATAAATTGGAGGGTGCATGCATGGTCACAGGCATTGTAGATATTATAGATACATACCTTACCGAAGTCTCTGTGGAGCTCAATCGCTGTAATGTTGGGTGAGTTGAGCGGGATTATGTGCCAGTTATTTTTGGATAGTTTCTTGTTGACGAGGAGGATGGATTGAGATCGTTCCAGGTTGGTGTGGTGATTGGAGGGGTATATTACATCCCAGAGTTGTCTGAGGTTGGATGCATTAGCTAAGCCTACCGGGTTGAGGAATGGTTCCTGTATGCATGCTAGATCATAGGTGTTTGGGTTGAGGTTCTGGAGCATGTGTTCCCAGGTGCTGGATGATTTTCTTAAGTTTTGCTGCCATATTTTGAAGTCTGTTCTAGGAAGTTGTTGGTCATTGTGGTTGTGCTGCATTAGTCAAAGCCTGAGGTAGGGGTTCTTTCGGTTGGGTGGTTTGGGGGTGGGGATGGGGACCAGCGAGGCATGGATTGAGGGGGAGGAGAGAGAGAGGGGGAGGGAGGAGGAGGTTGGTGCGGTGACTTATTATGGATGTACACCATCGAGTAACCTTGTGTCTTATTTAACACTGCAATCTTGTGTGTATTGCCCAGTGAACCACGCTCTGATCTGTCAATTTGGTTTGCCTTCCATAGACAGAACACTGCAGAGGAAGACAGGTGAGTATGAACGAGGCTGGCTGACACCGTGGCATTCACCATCACACCACGCTCTGTCGAGTTGAGCGCAAACAGTGTGGGTTGCCATGGAAGATGGAGAACAGATGCAACTGACCCCTGTCGCTGTTCAAGCCCGCAAGCATCTGCAAGTTATTACTTGTAGTTTCTGAGATGGAGCCCTGGATTGAGGGCTGAAACGGTGCAACAAAGATCAAGGTAGTACCTTGTATAATCTGCAGACATTCCACGTACAAAGATTTGAGCATCATCTTAAGGTCGTCATAGGGTGGGGCGAGAAGCATAATCCTTCTGCACAAGCCCGACAACGGTAAGAGCACGACTCATGGCAGCACTTGTTTGCAGCGATCGACACAAGACCCAAATCCTAGGTTCCTACATAGCGCATACACATATTGTAATACAATGAAAGTAGCATAATCATGTCCCATGAAGCATGTTGCAATACCTATACAGGGCAATAAACAAGACTTTGTAAAAAAGAAATGGCATCAAAAGAAGCAGGAAATACGGTACAACGACGGAGCGCAGGAGGGCAGTTTTCTACCCTAATGTTGATCGTCTGTATACTCAACAGACGCACAACCAATCCAAAGCAAGAAACGAATCCAGCATCCGGCCTCGACTACGGTGATATTGCGTCGCGACATCATTTCAGTCGCCGATGTGGTAGTGGAAACTGCAGAAAGTGCTTCGGATGTTGTGGTAATGGCAGGTTGTCCCTGCGATGACGAGGGTGTGTTCTGGATTACTGTACTAGGTTGCTGCATGGTATGAGAATTGGGAGGTCGAGATGAACTGACAGATGGCTTCTTCTTTCTTGCGTGATAGTTCCTCTGAGTGAAATGGATCAGGGATAGAGAATAACCGAGAAGGAAAAAATGTACAGGCTTTGCTCCTTGTGTGTGGAACTTCGACTACGGGTGTCTCTCGCAACTCAGTGTCCGCATTTCGTTTGTGTAACATGCCAGAGATGAAAGATTGAGCCCAACTGAGAGGATGTGGTCGAGGGATGCTGTCGCGCTCAGCCGCCCCATGCGAATCGGGGTGGCGCCATAAGGAGGTTAAGCGACCAAGGAGAAGTTGGAGTGTTGATAAGGTGCGACGATCACATCGCCCGTGGTATGCGGCGCTGTGTGACGTGTCGAACTAATGTATGTGTCAAGCGGGACTCTGTATTACGAATGAAAAATCACATACATCTCGGGCATCGTCAAAGAAACCTTGGGGTATTCGACGAGCGTCTTTGATTGGCGGGTGCTCGTCGCCGGGTAGCATCAGCCTAGGGTGTAAGATGTCCAAAAGCAAAGACATTGTAAGCAATGTACAACATACATGTAATAAAGGCTTTTTAACAGTGCCCTGCGGTGAACGAATCAGTATGCGCGGTTTTCGATGAGACGTGATGCAACATACATCCTAAGAGTATGAGTGAACTCGTCATAAATGGGTTACCATTAGAGAAGAATTGCTATTCAAGCTCACGTTATCTGACAAAAGATCTTCGAGGCCAGCTTGTCTGACGATAGTGGAGACATCCCATATGTATAGGTGCCACTTCTCCGGCTGCCAGCAGCTAGTCACGAGTAACTTTCCATCTGCCGAAAAGGCCACACATCTCAATGGCCCGTCATGGTGGAGGGGTGGTCCGATGGGTTGATTATTTGCGATGTTCCATAGTTGCGCTGTCTTGTTGTATGATACACTTGCGAAGATCCGCTCATTCGGAGATAGCGCAACGCCAGTAAAACCATTAGGTTCGTCTTGAGTAAAATTTTGTTCCAGAAAAGCAACTTCAGTCCAGGTGGGGACGTCGAATTTCCTGATTCGACTCGCAAAGGATCCGCAGCGAGCGAAAAGCTTTGCATCTGAGGTCCATGCCAGACACCCTATAGCAATTCCAATCTGAAATATTTTAAGCAATTCGCCTGTGTTGGCATCCCAGACTTTCAGCCCATAATCATGCCCGCCACCTGTCGCAATCATATCGCCATCGGGTGAGTACTCGCACACCGCCCACCAGAAGTTTTCCTTAGACTCTTTCCTCGTTGGTGCGAGTATCAATATTATCCCGCCGTTCTCGACATCCCACACTCTGAATGTTTTGTCAGTTCCACTCACCACTCGTCCTCCGTCTGGACTCCAGCACACAGACCAAACTCGCTCTGTCTGTCCTATGAATTTTTTTACAACCTTGCCCGTCTCGATATCCCACAATCTCACTGCACCATCCCAATTCCCACTTGCTATTTTTTGGCCGTCTGGTGACAGTGCTATGGCAAGCACTGCCCCACCCTTTTCATCCCTCCAGGCCTCCCCAACCTGTGTTCCACTCTCCAAGTCCCAGATTCGAATTGAGCCGTCATACGAACAGCTGATGATCCGCTGTCCACCAGGCAGGCGTATGATGTTATTGACAACATGGGTGTGTCCTTCTATCTTTTGGCGAGGTGTTGTCATTGATATTGTTGGCATTTCAGGCGCAGGGGAAGACGTGATTTCTGCTCGGAGACTTCACATGATGTGCACGGGACAACGTCAGGACTCAGCTTCTACCTTCAGAAACTGCACAAATGGTGTCACTTGCCCACCTGTGCTTCGCATGCGCTATATGAAAGTTGCGATGGAATGAACGTCTTCTTCGATGCGCAGTCTAGTCAAATGGGAAGTCGTTGTCGGAGTTATAGGTGCACTCATGCTGTATTTTCGTGCTTGCTTCACAGCTTGAACGCGGGCTGCGCAGATCAAGGCCCAGGGCTGGTTTTCTAAAATCATCTGCACATTCTTCTTCATCATCGCATCTAGTGTCTTGCTATCGTGCGAGTCCACATCCCTTCTTCGGTTCAATATAAGCCTTGATTTGGTTCTCTCACGCTACGCGTTATGTAAGATTTAGACAACACGAGATTTTTGTTATGCGGGTTGAGATCTCAAGATCTCATGTAGGATCTCCTCTGTGACTCCGTCTTTACACAAACCGTTCCCATTATCAGTCCGCCATTCAGTTTAATAATAAGTCCTTAAACTTGGCAACTCTGACATTCTTCTGAATCCTTTGGAAGCTTTCATACTCGTTCAATAATGTGCTCAGGGCATCACCGAGCGAGGTTGGTCGTTAATGCAGTAAACCCATTCACCATCCTGATCGTCTTCTGGCAAGGAATTTTGTAGAACCATGCATCCTCATTGTCACTCCATGTCACCCGGCGTTCAACGAGATGTGATCTGGCTTTTCATCAATTCTTTCACTCTCAAAAGCTGAATAATCACTAGCTCCGTGGCTTGCCCGTTGACTCCTGCGCCACCTTGTGCTTGAAAACAACGTGTTCGGAAGGCTCAATAGCGTGTCATTTTGATGCCGAAAAGAGGCGTCATACCCTGCTCATTTCTCTGCTCCCTCAAGCGCACATAGAGTCGTCCTTGCGACGATTGACATCAAATCTGCACTAGCATCACATGCTGAAGCAAGCAACACCTCTGGCAGGGTGGCTCACTACGATAAGGACCAAGATAAACTGGACCACATTTCATTATTAATGGCAGGAGAACGCGCTGACCAGATTTGTTCATCTCGTAAGGATTTCTTACTTCCCCAACCTCACTTCTGCACGTGGAGCTACAGAGCACTGTCTGTGCATTTGGACAATGGTAGGGGAACTTCCTGTACAGTAAGCTTAATGATCCGCTGTCCTTCGGGCAGGTGTAGGATGTGTCTGATCCT
Source organism: Suillus subaureus (assembly GCF_016647635.1). Taxonomy (NCBI): domain Eukaryota; kingdom Fungi; phylum Basidiomycota; class Agaricomycetes; order Boletales; family Suillaceae; genus Suillus; species Suillus subaureus. Next base: position 497,681 of record NW_024538571.1, read on the forward strand.
ATTATCCCCTGCTGTGTCTTCAGATCTGAGTCTAACTGTTTCGATCTTTCGGTAAGGGATTAATATTGCTGAAGTTTCTTGATTTGTTGGGGCTGTGTGCGGCATGTTTTTGGTTCGGGGACTTCCCTAACGGGCAAGGGATAATTTCAGCTCTTAATATGATGTGCCGGACGAATCAATCACTTACTTGATCAGAATGCAGATGTACGCATGAATGGAGAATGTAAGCTGCGACAGAGTGGGGGTTTGTTCAATCCAGAGTCAATTCGGGAAGGAGGTCGTTGTTTAATTCCTCCACAGCAGTGCGTCTGAAGATCCTCTATTCGACAGCGTGAACACTGGCTGTGCAGATTAAGCGCCCAGTTATATTCATGCCCAGTATATTCATTTGCATCAATTTAGCCCCTCGGTATCGCGCCTAGTACTATTTTACAAGCCGGCATTCATGTGTTTCTCCACTGGTTCCATACAATTCTGCGGTCTTCAAATCTATCCCCTCACTCTGTACTTCAGTTGAGACCCCAGCAGGATGACCTGACGATCAAGCATGTCCTCTCAGACCTTTGTTCTCAATGTCCTCTGTAAGGTCTCAGTCGTCGCCGTCCCACTAGTCAATCACAATCCGATCGCCCTTGTCTATTTACTGCCTTTTCGATCTCTAGATCCCCATACAATTGAATGATCTTCATCACCAGTATAAGTTTATATATCGTATCGTCTACCAAATACAGAACATTGTGCGGTTTTCTAAAGCAGGTATCGGTAAGCCATTCCCGTATCTTTGCAAACATTCCTCGTTCAATCTTGTGTATTGATCGTTACGTAGGCATAGGCTACTCGGATATGCTCGAGAATATCATCATCTCGCAAATCAGGTATGTATATACGAACCATGAGCTTATGGTTTATCCTACCGTAGCACATGGAGGAGAGCTTCAATTCTCAATCGCGCACCCCACTTCCCAAAATTGATTCCCCATGCACATACGTTCTCCGCATGTTCAGCAAAATTCACGGATATACAGGGCCCTTGAAGGCTGCCAATGTCAAATCTTGGTGACTACCTTGTCGATCATCAGCGACTGCGCACAGCTCCTAATAAGCTGCTTCGGCTAGAGGGGCGCGGCTGCATCTATCGCTGGACTGCTCCTCAATGCATGCACGATACGAGTAGTCATTAGCAGCGAACTCGCAAGTGTATACAAGACGCAGGTCAACCCACCAGAAAATCCCGAGCGGGTGTGCCTTTTATTGACCTGGGTGTATCCGAATTCTGATTCCATTCCTTGTGACTTACCTCCTCGTGCTCAGCCTTCCAGCTGCGTCCGTGCCAGATACAGGTTTGGATCACGGATCTAGCTTTATTGAACGTACTTTAGAGAATCGATTGGAGAAGTGATGAATACTATCAGTGATAAAGCTTGAGGAACAACATCCCAAGGCACCCCCGGCCGCCGAGAGTTACAAACGAAAGAGAATTTGATGGGGAGGATGGATTACATTACAAATCTGCAGGCGGAGGCCAAGGACCCCAGTTGTGCATCAACTGAGAATGGTTCGCCGACTGAGAGGGTGATGTGACGTAGATATATTATTGTTACATATATGAAACTTCGAAGGACAACCATATTACAAAAGGTGATAACGATATTGCTTCCACTAGATGCGCGTAGAATAGATTCCATGTTCACGATATAATAAGAAATGCGGGTGAGAGTTTAGCTAGGTGTACGATCAAACATCGTCAAAGTATTGGGCATATGTTCGAGTTAGCGCCCTTCCAGGGCAGGAAGGCTTCACGTTGTTGCCCAGTTGATCGTCGCGCGCTGTGGAATACTTAGGCATTGGAGCCTGGTTTGTCCCCGGCTTGCCTGCTGGGTATTGTTGAGGCACTAGACGTTTTGCCCCCGGCTTGCCCACTGCGTATTGCTTAGGTGCAAGACGCCTTTCCTGCGGATTACCCGTTGCGTATTGCTTAGGTACCAGACGTCTTTCCTCCGGGTTACCTGTTGGGTATTGCTTAGGTACGAGACGCCTTTCCTCCAGGCCACCTGTTGCGCATTGCTTAGGTACCAGGGGCCTTTCTTCTGGGCTGCCCATTGCATATTGCTTAGGCACCAGGCGCCATTCCTCCGGGTTTCCCGTTGCGTATTGCTTAGGTACCAGGCGCATTTCCTCTGGGTTTCCCGTTGCGTATTGCCTTGGTACTAGACGTTTCTCCCCGGAGTTGCCAGCTGGGTATTCCTCCAGCATGGGAAGTCCTCGTCCACGACTGAACTTCTTCGCAGATTGTTCCTTTATAAATTCTCCGAGTCGGTCGAGTCTCGCCTTTTTTCTCGCGAAAGCATCTGGTGCTAAAAATTATTTATCAATATAGGCCTCCTGAATATTGTAAAAGGTTCACATACATAGCATGATATCGGACGCCACGTCTTCCTGTCTTTGTGCTGACGATACACCAGGAACTACAGGATGTATGGTGCTCTTCCAAGTGGCTGGAATGTCAGGAGGGGCTGGTAATCCCTTGATGCCCAGTTGGGCACGGGGGTCCACTCCGCCGTAGCATACGACAAACCGACTATATAGAGGATCCAAGAGCCGGGATATTCTTTCTATACGAGTGGTGAGAATGATTAAAAAAAATAACGAACGATACTTACTGTCCAGGTCAGAACCAAAGGCGTGCTTCCGGCGTTCGATGAAAAGAAGTAGTTTAAAATATGCCGATTTAAACGGCAGGAGAGCTACTGAACAAGCAACGAATAGGTATAATTCCACTTGTAAACGTTTAAGAGTGCTGCGTGCGACCTGGATTACCGATAGCATTATTGGAAGAGCCTGCGATGATTAAAATTATATTTACCTCAATCAGGGAGATGATCTGTACAGAAATCGTCGGTTGATTATAGAAGATGTTTGACAGAAAAGACAAGACCTTTCGACCGTATCGTTGTAATTCGTAGTCCTCCGAATGCTCGAACTTCATGATGTCGTCGATACCATGCAGGAGATGGTCTTTAGAGCAAAGACGTGTAGTCAGTTCACGAGTAACTCTTCGACTATCGAGTGCAGGGGGGACGACGTCATTCATGACTGGTAGAAGGTAAGTGGAAGGCATGATGGATAGAGGCGAAGAGAGAAGAGATACTGCCAAAGCCGAATATGTAGTGCTATGACACTCTTGGTCCACAAATATAAGAAAGCGCTGGTCAAAAGAACAAATATAAAAATGAGCATATAATTGTGGTCATTCCCAGAACAGTAGAATTCCACAGATGGTTGTGGGCTGTCTTGGAGGATAATTTCGCTGCATTATACCACAGTCACTTGAAGCACCCCGTTCGTGCCCTCCTATGAATGCTCGGGGCGGGTGTAGAAACGCGTGCACAACAATGTAAAATAACACGTCCACAAACCACAACATGATCCTCGCGCGATCTGAGTCGCCACAAATCTCAAAATGAAGCGTGCTTAAGCAACCACCGCGTCAATCAAGGTAAGTACGCAATCACGCAATGGAGTCGTCTATGCATAAAACAGATCTAGAGGAAGAAATACAGAGACAAGCTAGAATTCGGAGAAACTTGCAAGCTCAGGCTAAGTCTCAGTTAGCCCCTGACTGTTTCCTCTTGGAAGCTTACCACATTGTTAGCGGAGTCAGGAGTATTTGGCTGGTAGTCTGTAGAGTATGGACACATAGTATTAATCTCCGAGTGTGGGCGGGGAATATAACTGTTTTTCACGCGTTGCCGACGATTCATTCTACAATCTGCTTTCGCTCCCAAGTCACGCAGGTGCGATCTTCCCTACATAAATTTTACTCCGACGGTTCGCAAGCTACATTTGAGAAAGTACCAGAGTAATCTTTTGGATCATGTTACTGTAATCTAATACACAACTTACAATTCAAGTTCCACGAGCAGTCGAAACGTGGTATCGCAAGTGAAAAACACTAGATAGAAACTTTACCTCTGGGCTCATAGGGCAACAAGAGAGCCAGGCTACCAGCAAACATTATCAGAGCTCCAGCGATATATACGGGTACCGCCGTCGCGAGGTTAGCATATAGCGCAATGATGGGGGCCTGAGGTTCAGGTCACGGTAAGAACAAGTAGTATGAGAAGGCAAGTGAGCGCACCAAAACGCCAAACACCCTCGAGGCTGTGGACGTCAGACCATTCCCCGTTCCTCGATCTTTCGCAGGAAAGATCTCGGGAGAAATAGCATACAAGACGCCATACATCATCTGATCACATTTAATCTAGTCTCCTAGTCCGACACACTAATTGACTTACGTTGCTAAAGAACACATATCCGCAATTCCACCCTAGGAGTTGGTTGGATGTCTGGGAAGTGGTGGTCGCGAACAAAAACGCGCCAGTGAGCCCTTTATTTCGCAGGAGGTCGTTGAGTAATGGAATTACTTGGAAGCATCTTGTTACTTGCCTGAGGCAATGGCAAGAGTACCCTTGCGCCCAATGTATGGGAGTTCTACTGCCCAGCCGGCGAGCAAGGCAGCAGGGACACCGATGACACTCAAGATGACTTGCTGCACAGCGGCTTTAGCTAGAAAACACAGGACAAAGTATTATACGTACGTTGCGATAGGTTATGTACAGCGATCCATCCCCGAACACAGCACCACGGCTGGAAAGTCTACAAGGCATGAGACAAACAGACGGTATTTATCTAGGTTGAAGACCCACAAATATGGCAGGAAATTGTTATACAGCGTGGAGGCAAGTCCGATAACACCTATGTTTCGTTGGTCATTGTACACACAGCGATGACTACATCTTTACCCCAGATAGCAATCAAGAGACTAGTCGACCAAGCCATTTTTGGAGTGGCAAAGAGAGCTTTGATATGACCAGTGTCATATTTCGAGCTCTTGCTGAATATATTGTACCTTTCCCCGGAGGATAAATGTCCGCCCGACATTGCTCTGTCGGGAGCTTCAAGTTCTTCTATTGTGATGGGAGATGTCTTTCCGTTGAATTTCGCCAATTTGTGGATGACCTCGATGGCATCAGCGTCACGACCGATGCCAGATAGAAAACGCGGACTCTCCAATAACGTGAAGATGAAAAACCGAACGGCCCACAGTGAGAGGGTGATTCCGCCCAGGGTGAATAACAGGTAACGCCATCCCATATTATTGGATCTGGTGCAGTCCGAGGTACTCGCACAAGAATAATTAGCGATTAGAGGCCAAGCAACCTTGAAGTCTCATTAGTAATCGCGCGGACGAAGAGGGGTGTGATACGCACGAGACTGGACAGCAATTGTCCGAGACACCACCAAATGGAAAGGATGGTGAGCAAGTACTGATGGGAACCTGGGACGAAGTCTGGCAGAATTACAATGAGTTATCTGGCACGTCCAGATATAAATTACTAATCACCAAGAAAAACAGCAGAATCCACTGGCAAGTTGCCTGTGATATTGTCATAAAATGGGCTTTTGCAAGAAGGATGAAAACGGCAGACCTCCCACGCCGACACCAACCATAGCGATCAATGATGCTAGTGCAACGAAACTAGGAGCTCCACCTGATGCCAACCCGAATATTCCAGCGATAAACAATGTGATGTTGAAAGACCACCTAAGTATCGCATGAGGGGTGAATAGATCTAGATGCATTCTGTACATACCTCCTCCCCCAAATATCACATCCAAGACCCCAAAACACAGCACCGACGAGAAGGCCGATATTCGAAGCTAACGACAGGAAAGGCCCGTTGAAGTGGAATTCATTGACGACAGGTGTAAGGATAAGTCCGCTCAAAAGCTACAGCCAACCTCAGTCTGGTGAAAATACGCCAGAAACGGATGAACACACGGGCCAAACAGAGTCACTTTTTGACCGGATACATGTTTGCATCAGAAATCATGGAGGGAGTGGTCACAATACAACTCACGCAAACCAGCCAAAGCCAGTGACCACGAAGAGATACCACTATCTTTCGAGTTCTCGCGATTGAGATAGACGTTTATTATAGAATGCTACAGACCTGATATCTACCCATACCGATGTCTTGAATTGCACGATTCAAGATGCGAGCTTTCGCCTGATACACTGGATCATTGTAGCCATCTTCGTAAAGATCTATTGCAGGACCTGTGATTGGGCTGATATCTGGAAGTATGTCGGGCAATGGGGAAGACGTAGAATCTGCGGATTTGGGGCGCATTTTCGCACCTATCGTGTTGACAGACATGGTAGAGGAAGGAGGGGTATGATCTGCCAGTGTAAACAGTGGTGGGAGTGATAGGTGATATATATATATTGATCCACATAGACTAGTCTCTGTGCGCGCGCGAATCAGTAGGGATTTCAAATGATACTACGTGGCAACATACCCGTGGACAGACCCGGAGTCCTCGTGACGTTAACTTGTTATTATGCAATTTATCCGGGATCCAGCGTCCGCGTAACCGTAAGTCGATCATTCAGGTACCCCTGTTCGGTTAACATTCATGCAAACATTGTTCCAGCATAAGGACGGAATGTTTGATCCCGCGGATGCAATTCCATATGCGCCCTCCACCTGAAAAGCGGCGGTCGTATCGCTTGACCCCGGCTTCAAGATGGGTACATGCGAGATTATCGCTTGTATGACACCTTCAGAAATAAGACAATGTCAGACTGAGAGCTAGCGATAGTGCAGAGGCAGCAATCTCGCAATATCATTTGAACTCTGAGTCATTTCCCCACAGCTTGAAGTCCAAAGGCTGTTGAAAGCTCGAGCGGAGTGACCAATGGCCGCTGAGTTCGTGCATATGCAAGCCGAAAGTACATAGAATAAAGTTGATATCATAGCGCTAAAGTGCAACCGAAAAATTCTCAAGTGCAGTAATAACAAATGCTAGCCGCCCTTCTTTCCGTCGGCTTCTCCAGCCAGTCGACGCTCTCTTCTCCGCTTAACATCCCAATTATAGACTCTAGCAGTGTTCACTTCCATCACCGTCAGCTGCTCTCGCAGAAACTCCAAGTCTTCGATCGTAGCTTTTAAGCTGGCCTCTGCAAGATCCAATTTGGATCGCAGGAGCGACGTAGCCTCCGACAATTTGTACGATAGCATAACATTCGCCTTATATGAAACATCAGATGCCATCAGGAAACTAACGGAGGACAACTGAACTTACCCCTAGCCATAGATAGACAGTGTCAGTGTCCTCAAGTTCTGCTTCCGCGAAAAGCGTGTCGTTTAATTCGAACGTTGTGGTAAGCGGCTTTTTGGAATTGTCGGAGCTTTCCTCATCATTGAGATCATCCTCCAGATCGTCGTTCTTGTTCTTGCCTTCCTACATGATCATCAGATAAAGTTGACGTACGTGTTTACAGTGATGGACTCACTCTTCTTTCTTGCAGGAACTCCACCATATGCAAGGTCTTTCTGATGTCAGGGATCTTGTCCTCTAGACCTTTTCGTCGTTGCGTTAGGTTGGCATCCATATATCGGTACTTCCTGGACTTCCTTAGGTTCAAGATCATCATAGAGCATATATCAGTTCAAACATACGCGATAGCATCCTGGAAATTCTTCAGGGGAGTCTCGACCACGCCATCTGGGCCTCCCAGATATTCTTCGACATTCGCCTACATTATTAAGCATGAGCAGAAGACCACCGATCTACTGTTGTTGATACACACGATGAATGGAGCTTTGGGAATACCCCGTGGATTTTTCTCCTCTTGAAATACCGACTTGGCAGACATGGTCTACGGTAGATACTGCAGTCTTGAAAGCGCTTCCAGTTTGTGCAATGACGAGCACGGGTATATCCGGTCGGAGTTGGAATTGATGTGTATAGCTTGAGATTTTTCTTCTCGTCCTCGCGAATCTTTGCAACGATGTCCCGTTTGATTGTGAAAAATCTACCCGCGTACCTGACGCCAGATCGCCTCAGAAAGCACTTCGAACAACAAGGTGCTCCCTCTGGAACCATCACAGATGTGAAAATTTCACTCAAGCAGGATGGGACATCGCGTCGATTCGGTTTCGTTGGCTTCAAGACGGATCAAGAAGCAAATGCTGCAAGGGACTGGTTTGACCGCACGTTCATCGACTCGACGCGAATTAATGTCATGGTTGTCGCGGTAAGTTTTTTTTCTTCCCAGGTGTCGGCATTTGTTTTAAAAAATCTATTTGTAGGGTGCGAAAGATGCTCCAGCTCCTCGACCAAATAAGAGAAGACGTCTGGAAGATATCGCTGCAGACCCAGGACCATCATCACGACCACATGTTCATAAGGCGGACAAGAATGGTAAGACAACCGCCCTGGCCCCTTCGGCATCAGCGTCCCCACTAGATCAGTTCATGGATGTCATGCAACCTCGCACAAAAAAAGGTCCGTCGTGGGCAAATGAAGCTAAGGAATCTCATCCAGTACTGTCGACCGGCCCTTCCGAGACAATGACGACACCCGATGGACCAGATAATAGCGAGGCTGTCTCGGATCTCGAATGGATGCGACGACGTATGAACCTGGTGTCAGATTCATCACCCGACAAGCTCTTTGAGCAATCGGACGACGAGCACCAGGTTAGCGCCGTTCCTGAGGAACACCAGGACTCGACAACAAAGACGATTATGCAGACGTCTCGATTATTCCTTCGAAATCTTGCCTTCTCATGTACGGAAGCCGAGATCATGGAGCCATTTCAGCCGTTTGGAGAAGTTGCACAGGTGAATATCCCGCAGCCTTGTCGTGTATTCTCCATTTCTTTCGCTTTTTCTTTGATGATAAACACTTAGGGACATCTGATCCTCCAAGGATTTGCTGATCCTCGGGAACCAATAGTAGAAAAATTATCTGACTTTTATTCTCATTTTACAATTTGTGCGTCGTTGATCACTTTGCTGACTTATCTCTATCCTGGTAGGTCCATATACCCATCGACCGCTTGTCTAAGCAGTCGAAGGGTCTAGCCTACGTAACCTTTAAGCAGCCGACGTCTGCCCTCTCGGCGTACGAGGCTCTGGACAAGACGTCCTTCCAAGGTCGTCTTCTCCACATCATTCCTGCTGTTGACCGTAAAGGCAAGTTCGAAGTAGTAGAGGGCGAGGGGAAAAAACAAACTTTAAAAGATGAGAGGAATTCTCGGCGTAAAGCTACAGCTGGGCGGGAGTTCAATTGGAGTATGTTGTACATGAATGTTCGTCAAGCCTTTGTCATGTTACGCACTATATACCGAGATCTCATGCAATGCATGTGCAGAGTGATGCAGTGGCATCGTCTATTGCCGATCGGATGGGAATTGCCAAGGCAGACATTTTAAGTCCTGAGTCAGATAATGCGGCAGTCAAGCTTGCGCTCGCAGAAACACATGTTATCCAAGAGACGAAGTCATACCTGGAGTCCCAGGGGGTCATCTTATCGTCATTTTCTTCCCGAGCGCGGTCCGATACTACGATACTCGTTAAAAACATTCCCTATGGCACCACTGCAGAACAGATACGTGAGATGTTCGAGTTACACGGGGAACTCAGCCGCGTCATCGTACCACCAGCAGGTACCATGGCGGTGGTGGAATTCGAACAAGCAGATGAAGCTGCCAAGGCTTTTCGAGCTGTAGCTTACCGACGTCTCGGAAGTAGCGTTGTCTACTTGGAGAAGGGTCCGATGGGGATGTTCCAAGAGACTACGGATGCGGCAGGGAACTCTGACCGTACGCTAATAACTGCATTCAAGCCGATTACCATCGCCGAGCAGGAAGCTGGCAGTGGTGCTGATGCGGACGAGCCTGCTTTGTCTGCTGGGACGACTTTGTTCGTCAAGAATCTGGCTTTCAGTACCACTGCAGAGCGTCTGATACAGGTCTTTCGCGGTCTTTCTGGTTTCTCGTTCGCGCGAGTACAGACCAAGCCTGATCCCAAACGACCTGCTGTTCCTGGTGCTGAAGCCCCCCGGCTGAGTATGGGGTATGGCTTCGTGGGGTTCAAGACGACTGAAGATGCGAAGAAGGCTATGAAAAGTATGCAGGGCTTTATACTTGATGGACATTCATTGCACGTCAAGTTCGCTGGGCGCGGAACAGAAGACGAGCCCAAGGACAATACAGTCGCCAAGAGCACGTCGACGAAGATGATAGTGAAGAATATTCCATTCGAAGCTACGAAGAAGGATATCAGGGAGCTGTTTAGGTCAGTACAATCTACCGTCTATGTGCCTAATATCCCATTCAACCCGCATTTATGTAGTGCTCATGGTCATCTCAAATCCGTACGTCTTCCGAAGAAGTTCGACTCGCGTTCGCGTGGTTTCGCGTTCCTGGAGTTCCTCACCCGGCACGAAGCGGAGAATGCATATGCTGCACTAAAACACACCCATTTACTTGGGAGACATCTTGTACTTCAGTGGGCGGAAGAGGCTGAACAGGACATAGAGGTGCTACGGAAAAAGGCGGGTGTGGGGTATGGTGATGGTGCTGAACTCCCTGGGCGTAAACGGAAACTCGAAATTGCAGGAGACGATACTGGTGGTGATGTGGAATGATGACGTATATAGAATAATATCATTTGCTAGGACGTCCACGATTAGACGCGACGCGTCCATTTCCACGCCACAGACGTGAGGTCAATATGGCACTTCGCACAACTTAAACGTTTAAACTTCAAACTCATCACTCTTCAACGATGCACAGTGCCGACGAGGATATGCGGATATCGCCTCCCCCAGCGAAACGACAACGGACGGGCCACCGCAGAGCATCCGAATCATTGGTTGAGCAGTCGCAGTTTTGGTTTGCCGACGGGGATATCGTGATTGGTGTCGAAGGACAATCATGGAAGATTCACCGGAGCAAGCTCATGTGTTCTGTCATTTTTGCGGACATGCTCGAACTTCCGCAGCCGGTCGACATCGAGAGAATGTATGGGTGTCCTCTGGTCAGTTTGTCACAAGATTCCGTGAATGATTGGCTAGTCGTCCTGACATGGATGTACCAACGCGAGTGAGCCATCCCCTCATCCGTCAAACTATGATTGTATATGACCGTGTCTCTAGGAAGTTCAATAACCAAACTGTCGTCTTTGATATCATAGCTGGAGCCCTACGACTATCCAACAAATATGACATCGCAGACCTCCGTCAATGGAGCATACGTCAGCTATTTCTGCGCTGGCCCCAAGACCTCACCAAAATGACCTATGCCGCATTCCCTCATGCCGCTGGTGAGCTTCCCTTTTCTCCTGTAGACCGGTCTAAAATGTGCTCTAGAGGCCATATGCCTCGCACGGGAATGTAATGTTCCTGAGATCCTTCCCGCCTCATTCTATGCGCTTTCGATTCTCCGTTGGAGTCATCTGGCCGAGGGTGGCCAGAGCCACCTCCAATTATCCCCGTCAGACCTTCGGTGCTTCATAGTTGGACGCGAACACCTTCAAGATCATCTACACGCAATCTTGACTGGTGAAGACGAGCGGCCAGGTGGACACACCACATTTATTTGCGCTAGTTGCGAGAATACATCTCGGACATGGCTCAGCTCATCGTTGAAGCCGGATGCTTCCTCTCCGTATGGAGTCTGGCTTCTTCGTAACTTGCAACATTTTGCTGTGAACGGCTGTCCAGGCTTGAGTTTACATCACGCCCGCTGTGATGTGACCTTTCGTCTGCGAATCAGCGGGTTCGTCCAAGACCTTCACGAAGTGATTCCTAGATATTTTATGCTACGAGCATGATTGTGTTATTCACCTCTATAAGACAGGCATGCTCGAAGTTTGTTGCATGCCTTTCCAGTGCGCAAACAACTAAATTTTGGGAGCAACATTTTAGCTTCCGTTTTCTTCGCCTTTTTTGTCCCATCTATTATCTCGTTTTCATTCTCCTTGACTGTTATCATTATATAGTATTTCTTAGATACATCAGCGTATAATAATCTGTGGGCTGTTAGGGAACCTACTACCAGATGAGTCGAACTGTTATGTACGGAGAAGTCAAAGTTGTCTAGGAAACTCTTGTCGTCTCATGAACTTTAGGGAACGCCAAGGCGTGCTATGATACGACTCCTAGCAGATAATATGAGCTCAGCTAGTCGCTTGAAGATATCTAGCTCTTTTGCTGTCCAGATGAACCACACTATAAACATGGTAACCACCGCACATCCACTAACAACTGATGCCAGCATGACTATTGTCGTAGACTTGAACACGTTGTACAGCAGAGCGATTGAAAAGTAGATCATCCTGGTAAGGGGAAAGGTAACTGTCATTAGCCCTGGCCATAGAGCATCAATCCTACCCACCCCCACATGAGCATTGCGTAAGGGAGACTATTGACCGTCGCAAGGCCTTTATCCCCGAAAAACGTGTCAGTCATCTTGTACATGAAGTCTCCCTATGCAGACTGGTTAGCATAAGAGAGATGAACCTCAAGGCAACGGCTTACTGCTTTGTCCACTGATTCACAACCATATCTTTGGTTTTGGCGGACCAGCAGGACCGAGACGACCAAGGAGCCAGTTATCAAGATGATCGAGAGATAAGTAGCAATGATCCCGACCGACTGTGACGTGGAAATGTTCACGTTCGGCACTGCAAGAAAACTCACATCTACGGCTAACATGACGGTGGACTGGTAGGAACAAATTCGGGATAAAGTTATGAAGTGTGATGTTAAGTTGATGACACGCACGTAGATGGTGATTCCGGTCCACTCCGTCATGAGCTTTGCATTGTAGTCTTTCCACCGCGGTGCGTTGAGGCACTCATCTACCCACACCCTTCGAAGATCGTCCAAGTGTGCTTGTGGTGCCCAAAAAAGCATGGCGTCAAGGGCCAAAGAAAGACTACTGCTCAGTGGGTGAGAGCTAGCAATCTCGTTGTACACAGGTTTGTCGGCGTCGAGACGAGCCCAAGGTAGGCCACAGAAGTTGTAATACTTGGCTTTGCCTTGAAAATAAATGAGTTGAGTGAGGAAACGTGAAGACTGAAAACATACAGAAATAATGCATGAACCTCGCTATCGTCGAAAAAGTGAATCTCCGAAATATATTGCACCGTGTACATAGCTTCACGTACCAATGACACAAATGGGATGAGGGAAATCGGTTTCCTGGGCGTTCTCTGGAAATATATAATATTTTATATTTTACAAGATAAATAGTTCGAAGAGGACTTGTCACACCTTGAAGATGGTTGACCAGCTCCAGGATGCTGGAAAGTTCAACAGCACCAAAAGGCGACAAAGAAGTATCCGAAGTGATGATCTCTAAGTTTCGCGTTCAAAAAGGATGAAGGAATAATTACAGGAAATCGATTACCTGCACTCGCATGCACAACAACTGCCCTCAGTTCTTTCAGGAGTTTGACTCGATCTAGCTCGTGTTTCGGGTAGCGTTCGCAATGCATCCTACTCGTTTCAGTTGAAGATGGTCATATTGTATCTAAAACACATTGACAATCAAATTAGAATCGGTCCGACTAGAAGCTAGAAAAAGGTGAGACTCACGACCACAACCGACAAACCAGTATTGAGACTCCAAGGCGTATCCTGTTGGCTTGTTCATATCATGAGCGCCACAAGTTGCCATAACGTACGAATATGACTCAGATCACAGACGCCTGAAAACCCATCAAATATATTATTCTCCGTCTCTCGATCGTAATCGTGCAGCCAAAAGAGAGTTCGGGTTGCATGGTCAACGAAGTAGTACTGACACAAATCTGCTTGGTTCAGTACTACCTGCACGACGAGCTCGATATCATCAGCGTCAATGTTTGGTAATTTTGTGCGTGCCAGGTCGTATAGCTCATCCGCACATCTGTCCATCAAGCGGAACGAATATTCGTTAATGTGTGCTTCAGTGAACGTTCTCTGTAGGCGTCATTGTCGATGGCCAAAGATAAATGTGCATTGCTTACCTTGCGGTCATTGTACAAATACAGCGCGCCTTCGGGATGTACACACCGTTGCCAGTCACCGTTCAACCAAGGACATGATCTGCACTACTCGTAATCTGCTTTAACATAATGCCTGGCTAGGTGTACTCACTGGTTGGGGAAGGTCCTCGTGAATGCTGGAATTCCGCTAGAGCGAGATGTATCTCTGGAGGGCAACTTCTCAAGGCCATTCACTGTAATGAGCTGGTAACACATACACAAAAGGACGATTGTCATATCGTGATTTGTGATCTACAGCGGATGGCACAAAATGGAGAGTGATGGGGAGGCCATTGGCAGAGATTGCATTACCGACAGCTAGAGGCAAAGGTGGCTGTGGCGGATTAGCATGCTGGGGAACGCCTGAAACAGGCACAGCACACGGAGGTACTGAAGCCACGGGGTTCGCTACACTCGACGGAGTAGTATGAAGTGGCAATGGTAAGGTAGACTGGGAACATCGGGCACTAGAAGTCCCGGTCAAGACAGTACAACACGAGTCTACAGTGGTAAACTTGGAGTCAGTACCATGTGAGATTGGAGCATTAACCTTGGCCACAAAGCGTCGAAAGTATGGTACGAGAATGAGTAGTCGCCGTGCAGATGAAGTTGCGAGCGTCGCCAACACTTGAAACAGACGTTTCAAGAGCTTTCGAATCAACATCGTGTTCGACATCCGTCAATTCTTGTTCTTTGTTGTTCAGCAACTCTCAAACACGTTGCCTGGGGAAGATGGAAGATGGCTGGAGATGGACGTGATTGAAACTTGGCTGCACACCGTGACGGACACTACTTTCTCACATAAACTTATGCACGAATTTGATGATAAAAATACATGCATGGGACCTAGCTTGAATTTGAAGGCAGGAGACAAGTGTTAGCCGGAAGAAGGCTGGGATGTTTGGTTGATGTCAACCAGATAATCAGGCCTGTCCGATAACTAGGAGTCGGACTTGCACTAGTGTTGAAGCTTGAAGTCGTGAAGAAGTTAACGTCGGAGAGCGTTACATAATAATACGCGCGATCCTTTCGTTTTTCCTGCCAAGATCGATTCTCTTGCTGATGCGCATCATCTCTAGCCAGTGGTTCTGAAAACTTCAAGTGAGCATGTACATGGAGCGCTTGGGAGCTGGGGCTTTGACAGTATCCAAAGTTTACAAGTATGTGTTAGCTAATCCTTGTACTTGTACCTCGTCTGTCTCCTCTTAGATTGTGATGCATGCTTACTTCAAGTTGGACGTACATTTGCTTTTATCGTCGGGCCCATAGGATTTGCTTCACCTGCCTGGATCTCAAGCTTCACGGTTTGCGTTGCCCTTCTTACTAGGGATAGGCATGTTGGGAGATGGTTGTTGATGGAGTGCTGGTGTCAGTGTTGATTCCGAAGCCTGGTGAGACTCCTCGTTATCTTATTGACATCCGCGAGCTCATTCCGAATTGCATCGAACGTGATTCGGACCACAGAAGCCCCGGACCCATAAAACGTTCTGTCGCGACACACTTGATTCCACAGATCAACTTGCTCAAATGCTCCACCCGCAGAAGAATGCATCTAATAGCATGTGCACGAGTCATGCCCGGAGCTGCGGTGCAGGCTGATATTCGGTGTACGCGCAAGAAGAGAGCACTGTAATTCCACATGGACCGGAAAAACGAGAGTGCTAATAATATATGGGAACAAAACTGGCACTGCAATATGAGAGGACATCCGGACAATACTTGGACGTGTGATCTGTACAATCAGCTCAACTTGCTGTGAAGCGACGCCTCGCTCGACTATGCATTGAACAAAACGTCCACTGCGAGGCTCGAGCGCCTCAGTGTATGCAATGTCAAGTTATGCTGAATTTAGAGATCCGAACGTCAGTTGCAGACCTCTGATTCAGAGTTATTACAGCTCGCTTGTGCGTTTTCGTTTTTTGGTTTCTCATTTTCAGGCAGAGGAACTATTATGTGGGAGGGGAGATGGTTGCAAACTTCCTCAACGCTGGTCAGCTGGTGCGGCACTGTGCTCGCCGGGGCGTTTTTGTTTCCGTTCTAGGTTTTTTTTGCACTGTCTCATTTTCATGCAGAGGAACTATCATGCGAGAAAGAAGACGAGTGACCCTCAACACCCCAATCCTAATGCAATGTATCATGCGGTAAGGGAGATAGTTGCAAACCCTGACGCTAGTCGGCTGGTGGTTCAGCTGCAGTACGGTCAGATCTCGCCTGTACGTTTTCATTTCGATTCTGGGTTTTTTTGCACCGTCTCATTTTCATGCGGAGGACAAGCGACTCCCAACATCCTGACACCCATGCCATGTGGTATCAACCCAACAAAGAGCGACTCAGAGCATACTCCACCTTCATCACAGCGACCACCCGCCACTACCGTAATATCTGACGCACTTCCCGTAGTCGCTACTACCTCATTGGCAGCTAGAACGTCAGTGCACCTTGATATTACCCTAAAGCATGTCGGATGGTGGACTCGGTTCTTGCTCTGGATCGGCTGAGTGTCCATCCAATACACAGACAGTAAACGTTGAGGAAGACATGTGGTGTATTTTGTGCATCATTTTGATACTTTCTATCCTATTGCATCTAACACTCCCTCCTGCTTTTCTGGTTGTTCTGCTACCTTTTCCCTCTTGAACCATTTTTTTCGTCCTGCGTAACGGGCAGTATGTGCATGAATTTCGGCCAGAGCAGGCATAATATCATGTACACTTAAAGGTTGAATGCAATGGCCATTGTCTATATTATTTTGTGCACTCAATGATGCCACGTGGCTATCATCTTTGGCTTCGGACTGTGCCGTACGTATTTCTACCTAGGACCGAAGCTCAGCTCAGTTTTCGTGTCGGTTCATCTTTATTTTCTAGGACATATGGTTTATTGTCTGACAGGGCAATTCATGCACAATAAGGTTTACATCTCCTTCAGCTGTCTACATCTCATGTTGCAGGCTTTATGCAGTTCTCATGCCAGGGATAGGCGGTGATGTGGAGGATTGGATGGTCTATTAAGATCAGTGATGGTTCCGAAGTCTGGCGAGTCTTATCGCTACTTTACTCTCGTCTGTGAACTCTACATTGCACGTAGGGATCATATGTATACTTTTCGCTACAACACATCCCGCTCGATGTAACACTCACGGAATACAGATTATCTGACATATGTGTCCTCACAGAATGTGGGTTTCCGTCAGTGTTGATCTACAAACTAACTACAAAGCACTCTGACCAGTATTATAACGCCCCTCTAATCAATCCGACAATACCAAGAATTTATAGTAATGCTGCGCCCCAGCATTCTCAATCGACTCGATCTCTTCAGCTGTCAATTCTGGAACATTGGCGGTATCAAGATACTCTCTCATCCTATCCGCCTTGCTCGAAGTGCTGTTCGATACTATGTAAGCATCTACAACAACAAAGCATACCCAGGACAGAGGGAACTTACGTGACGACCAGGATACCGTACTCTGCAACCACTTGTTAAGTACCTGGCCGAGTGACACAGGTTGCCCTCGAGTGAACTCAAGGCGTGCCCGAATTTTCTCGATGACGGGATCCAGGGGTCCTCCGGGTGCGCGGAAGAGAGGCGTTAGGCCACCATAAGAGGACGTGATGATGCCGTGCTCTTTGTGCAACGCCATCACAGGCTGTAAAGACTTCCACACATACGGGTGGATCTCAATCTTTCATTGTGGTTGTTCAAAAGTAATACTAACACTGAAGTGATTTAACTCACCTGGTTGACTGAAGGCGGAAACTCGGCACCCTCCAAGATCTCTTGCAGATGCGCAACCCCGAAATTTGACACCCCAATGGACTTTGCTAGTCTTTCCCTCTTGCACTCCTCCATCATCTTCCACACCTCCTTCAGCTGGCCTGTATGGTGTCCGGGCGCGTGCACAAGATATAGATCTACGTACTCCAAGCCTAATTTCTTCAAAGACACCTGCAGCGCAGTCTTAGCAGTCTGATTTGGCTGCAGTTGATTGAGTTTAGTGGTAACGAAGAGCGCAGAGCGTGGTGTTCCAGAGGCCTTGATTGCAATGCCCAAGCTCTCTTCATTCTCGTACATCTGGGCACCATCGAGATGCGTGAAACCGTTGGCGATGGCGTTTTCGACAGGGCTCTGTGCATCTTGCTGGCGAAGCTTCGTGCCGGTGCCAAATGCGATCCAGGGGACTTGATTGCCATCATTGAGAGTGAGTGTGGATATCGTCATGTTGTACGTGTGAAGTTAACGAAGAAATCTAGATCATGGGGTAGTACTTATACCTGCAGCTATGTATTATCAATGTAGCTTGGGTGGAGATCAACCAACGAGGTCGCCAGTACCCAGGCTATGTCTTCTATCTGATACTTAGATTGCTTTTGGAACGGGCCGTCAGCGGGGTGATGCACAAAACTATATTTACACCTCAAACAGGATGCTATCAATTGACGTGGTTATATAAATACAGATCCATTTAACGCGGAAGGTGAAGGTAGAATTGTTTCAGGTACTTGTTTGTTTAGAAAGCTGAATTAGTGTATTGACGAGTAGACGACGACACAAAGGAATACAACAGTTTCTCCGCGTAAAGAATGAGACAGTGAAAAAACCTAGAAGGAAACGAATAACGCACAGGCTGGCCCTGGGATGAACAGTTTCTTCTTTTCCCGATAGTCATCACTTACAGGCACTTGACTTGTACAGAGAATGAACCCGTGCAGAATAAAGGTTGCAACGGAGTGGAGCCTAGGCGTTTTACTGAAAGAGTTGAATCAAGAATGAGATCGCTTATATGTAACTTCTGCACAGGTTTTCGGGTTTTTTCAAGGCTTGATCATGAGTGCAGCTGTGCGGATCGGACCTGAGGGACAATTTCAGCTCCTGCCCTCCAATTAGACCAATGAGCTTCTTGATACGCAGATTGAGAACTGCTGTGGAGTGAGCGCTGTGCTCGATATAGAGAGGGAGGCTACTGTTTATAAACTTACTATGAATATATGATGATAGCATCCTCGTGCTCGCTTCACAGCTTTACACAATGTAATAGTATGCTGTGGAGATCAATCTTCTGACGACATGCAAAGCTTTTCATCTGTCGACATCTCAGCATCAATATAGCGTCACTTGCTATCAAGTAAGTCCACACCTTCACTGGGCCAATGCAATTATTCGGTCTTGGGTTCTACCTTCTGCGCCAGACTTCCGGTCCTGAGCTAAACAGCGCCCTGCTTGCTGATTCAACCCTGCAACAAGAAAAGAAAGATTCCGTGTGAAGAAGCCACATAGTGGAGAAAGGGGTGGTCCCCTTGAGCGCCAGATAGTTCCTTCAAATATAGATAGTGTTTCACTCCTCAAATTGGGTGCGTAATGGAGAATCGAAACTCTCCTCACTAAGCTATGGTGAGACGACCCCCGAGTTCATGGTACATACATGTCTGATTCGCGAGATGAAGAAATACTTGAGGATCCGGGAAGCGCGTTCCTGCTTGAGGGTAGAATACCAATACCGACGAAATGCAAGACTGCGGGATAGCAGGACTGTGGTGCCGAGGGGTAATGCGCATATTGCCATAATTGGGCGCTCAACTGCAGTACTGAAGCTGTGAAGCGAAGTTCGAACCGATGATAAAGCGAGGAAAACGCAACTACAACCACGACCTCCCTCCTGATTTTAATCTCCATTGAACGAGACGCCCACTCCGTCTCAGCTTTCGTTCTGCATTCCTCCTTCAGTACGAATCGAGTAGCATCTGGATTGCGAGTAAGTGGTGGACTCGTATGTGATTTGATGGCAAGAGCTGAAATTATGACCCACACATCAAGTGAATCCCGAAACCAAAGTCATGAAGCATCCGACCCTCGCGAAGCACGAGAACTTAGCGACAATGCCTTACCGAAAGATCAAAGTGAAGAACGACATCACCCACATCCTACATCTGCTATGTGGACAGCGGATCCTCATCTATTCATCGGGTAATGGGTCATTTCGAGTCTGGGACTTAGAGAGGAACAGGCAGTTTGGGAAGGAATGGAAGGACAAAGAAAGAGAAGTGGAGATCATAGCATTATCGCTGGACGGCAAGAGAGTAGCAACCGGGAGTCCTAATGGTGCAGTGAAATTGTGGAGCATCGACACGGGCAAGGTTATCAAAACATTGACGGGGCACACAGAGAAAGTGGATTTTCTGTGCTGGAATCCAGATGGAGGACGAGTGGTGAGTGGAGAGTCCTGGAATGGAAATTTCAGAGTATGGGATGTCGAGAGTGAAGAAACTATCGTTGGACCAATCAAGACAGGCTTGAAATTCTTCGAAATGATGTACGCGGTTTGCTACTCACCGAATGGCAAGATGATTGTCACAGCTGGGTCGATGGGACTGAGAGTCTGGGATGCCAACACAGGCGAATTGCTCAAAACTCTCGATCGCGAGGATCAACGTTGGTGCCTGGCATGGACCTCAAATGGAAAAGCACTTTTCGGCGGGGAATCTGACTTCGTCAAGAAATTAGACACAGCCACGTGGACAGTCGAAACCATTTCGAATCGTTCGAAATATCCCAGTGATGAAGGCGAACACTTCGTCGAGACCATTTTAATATCTCCCAATCAGCGTATCCTCGCAAGCACATCATCCTTCGACAAAACTGCTGTGCAACTATCGAGCTTCGACACCAATCAACCCATCGGAACACTACTTCACCATGAAGACTTCGTGAACTCCGCCACCTTTGCTGCAAATGGAAAGTTCCTCGTCACTCACTGCGGCTACCATCATATATACATATGGGACGTTTCAGCTGTCCTCAAAGAAGCTGGCCTTCTATTGGATAATGCAGGCTTAGATCCATTTCTTTTTCAATGGATCACATTAACAACGAGCTTGTTCATCCTCCCAGGTGGTCTCGTGCACGATCCCGCCCTCTCATCTGGGCTCAAAACATGGTATCCGGAAAACGGGATTGGTCATAGAAGATCAATGTTTAATGGAGCCTGTACCTTTTCCCCACTCTCATCTATTCTTTATCACTGACTTTTGTACAGAGGAACTATCACGCAAGAAAGAAAGCTTCTGGCTCTTCTCGACCTCCCAATACTTATGTTATACCCACTGGGACATTACAAGGCACAGCATCATCATTGCAGCAACCTCTCGCCACTGCTACGGCAACTGGCACGTCGTCACATCCTGATATCATCATAACTCGGGCCGGATGGTGGACTCTCTTTTCAACACACAGACTCTCAAGTACGTTCTTGCTATTGGTGTCACTTCGTTTTTTTTCGACTTCGCGTTTCCAGTTCCCTTCACAAAGCGGCCCCCACTCCTCAGAACCGCAGACAAGGTCAGTTCTTCGTCGCTTATTCCACCGCAGCCCCTCCGATGCCCAAGATACGGTCAACGTTAGGTACATCTTGGACATTCCTGTATAGCACGATTCATGGTATATTCGTTGTGACTCAGTCCGTAGCCAGTAGTCAGTTCTTGTGTGGACGGCTGTATGCCGCAACCGGTGCAGTGAATATGAACCAAGCCTTCTTTACTGATATGTCGCTGAATTGCACAGACTGCGTTTGTTAGGGAAGGACACTGGGCATGTAGAGCATGTCCAGACAGCCCGCTCTTTTACTTTGGAGTATCATATGGAATACAGTCGACTCGTTTAAAATCCTAGGTAGATATCAGCGTACCTGAGGTATGATAATGATGTTCGGTTACTGTTCAGCGATGACACGAGAAAGTATGGCAAAACATCTATACATCTGGACTGCAGCCTGCCCCAACCAGAAAGTCCATCACATAGATTTCCCAGTGTACATGAATTGGGTTTGATCTTCGACAAATGTTCGCAAGAAATGAAGGGCGGGGCAATGTGCAGTCATTGGGAGACATTGCATAGCACTGCTGGCATGCATATGTCTGCTCGACAATGAAGCAATCAGTAGCTTCATTTGTGGACAGCGCATCCAGCCCAAATATGACAGACCACTGACTAGCCATACATGAAAGTCTCTTCGACCCGCGTCACGTGTATGCCTGTGAGATCGTATTGCTATTCACCTTCGCCAATTTGTGACTTGTATGATACAAGCAGATCTCACTGTCCTTGTTGGTGTTGAGGAGCGTTGCAATGACGGGGTAGCCGTGCTCATCTCACCGAATCCACTTGTGGAGAACCATACCCAATTGCTAATTGTCTGCAAGGTAGGTACCAATATGTTTGTTATCATATTGCACTTGATGGTGTTGTCAACAGCCTTTGCTCTGCCACATTTGAGATCTTTGCTGAAAGGTAAAGAACATTTGTGCACCGACAATGCAGCTTCGAGTGTTGAAGACATGAGCACAGACAATGTACTGACAAAGATGAATAGTCTCATCCATGAAAATCATAATTGTTATGACCAAATTGCGATTTAGCTAGTAGGGAGACGAAGAAGAAAAGTTCACATAGGACGTTGAGAACCAAGGTTGGGCAGAGGAGCAGGATGACTCTAATTAGACTCAACAAAAATTATGAAAAGAAAAGGTAGATACAATAATTGCAAAATTGCATTGGGCAAGTGGAGAAACACAGACATGCAGGCTTATGGGATAGTAGGACCATGATGCCAAGCCATCAATGTGCATAATTGTCATGATTGGGCACTTAAACTGCACAGCCATGTGCTGAAACCGCAAGGCAAACATGAGGATGAAGTGATGAAGGTGCACCTGCAGAAGACTTTAATGACCTCCTTCCTGGCCTGAATTTCTGTTGAACAAAACACCCACTCTATTGTGGCTTTTGTTCGACATTTGTCTTTCTGTGCACAAGTCAAGCAGATCTGGATCCTAAGTAAGTGATAGATTCATACGGCGATCAAAGGTAAAAGCTGAAATTATCATGCACCCATCAAGTGAATCCTGAAACCAAAATCATGGAGCATCCAGCATCTGTGAAGCACAAGAATTAAGCAACAATTCCTTACTGAAAGATCGATGTGAAGAACAACATCTGCTACATCATACATTTACCTGGTAGACAATGGATTATCACTTATTCATTGGATGGGTCATTTCAAGTCTGGGACTTGGAGAGGGGCACGCAGTTTTGGGAGGAATGGGAGGACAAAAAAAGAGGAGTGCACACCATAGCATTGTCACCAGATGGTAAGACCATAGCAAGCAGGAGCTCAGATGGTGCAGTGAATTTGTGGAATGTTGACACAGGCAAGGTCATCAAAGTATTGGCAGGGCACACAAACAGAGTGTGTTCTGTGTGCTGGAGTTCGAGTAGAGGGCAAGTGCTGAGCGGATCCTGGGATGAGACATTCAGAGTATGGGCTGTTGAGAGTGGAAAAACTGTCCTTGGACCAATCAAGGCAATGGGTGGCATGAATGTGGTTTGCTACTCACCTGATGCCAATATTATTGCCACAGGTGGGTACACAGTGCTGAAAATCTGGGATGCCAACTCAGGCAAATTACTCAAAACACTTGATGATGGAGTTAACATTACATGCCTGGCATGGACCTCAGATGGAAAAACACTTATCACAGGGGGAATGTTCAACATCATGAAATTTGACACAGCCACATGGACAGCTGTTGTTGGCATATCGAAAATGTTCATCAATACCATTTCACTATCTCTCAATGAGCACATCCTGGCATGCACAAGTGGAGCACCCTTGGACAAGAAAGTGGAACTATTGAACCTCGAAACCAATCAACCCATTGGAACACTACTTCACCATGAAGACAAGGTGAACTCTGTGACATTTTCTGCAGATGAAAAGTTCCTCATCACTAGCTGCTCCAACGGCCACATATACACATGGGACCTTTCCACCATCATCAAAAATGCTACACCAGGACCAGTTCCGGAGATGAAAGGTGCTTGTTGGATACCCACAGGGTTTTTTGATGATGCACTGCAAAATACCAATGTACATGATCCCCATCTATGATTGAATACCTTGATGAATATGTTGGCAGTTGTGCGCTCATCTGTCCCATGGGCCACTTAACTGCCCCACTCCAGCGCCAAGTCAAAGTGCCCTCAGTTGCTTTTCCTCCTGGCACCCCAAGCCACATGTGTTACAAACTAGGATAGTTCTAATGACAGACAACTTGATAAGAGTCAGGACCTCTGCCAAAATTCTATGCAAGATGATAAGTCAAGTGTTCAGTGTAAGTTAAGTCAGAAGGAGTGCTTCTAACTTAAAGTACAGTTCAGATGACAAGAGATTGGAGGTCTCAAGCAAAGGATGTTTCAGGTAAAACCTAGTAAGTGTTACAGTGCCCCACTCTTTTTCCCATCATCACTGTGGACTCCTATTTGGCTGTACTTCTAACGCTTCCTTTTCACTGCACTGTTTCCTCATGGTCTCCCTTATCTCTGACTCATACCTTGTTTTCCCATGAACCTTCCTTTCTTAGTAGTCATTACCCTTTGCCCAGCCTGGTCTGTGCACGATTCCCTTACGTATATAAACCCTAGTTACCACTTGTATTTCTCTAACTTGAATCTACTTGGTTCTCTTTGATACTTGAACTCTAGCTCCTTGGGAAGGAGGCTAGCCATTGTCCCATTTGAACTCTAGATCCTGCGGGAGTCTAGACAATCGCTCCTGAGGGAGGCACTTGACTTGATAAGGCTTAGTCCTTGATTGACCCTGATCCTTGATTCCTTTATTGGAATGATGCTCTATCCGAGTTCGTAACAAAAGATTCAAGTTACCTTTGAACCCCTCCATCTGTAGGGCTTTACTCTTTGAATCCACGAAACTGATTGATTGCCAAAGTGGCACCTTCCAAGAAAAGCAAGAAGGCTTTCTCTGAATGATCTGGGATCCCATACAGTCCCTATCTACCCAACTCCCCTAGATGAACCTCTTCGTCGCGAGGATCTTTTGACACTCCCCACACTCCTGTTCTCCCTACTCTTGCTGTCCCAGGCCCCTCTTCCATTACACACCGCACTATCGTTTCTCATTTTGAAACAAGTGCACCAGCACCTGTAGAAGACAGAGACGAAGAAATCCCTGATGCTCTGCCCATTGAACTGGTAGCACCACCTAGATTCCCTACCCCTGAACCAGACACAGACACAGATTCAGACACTGATGACGACATGCCTAAGCCAATTGAAAGAAAGATTTGCACCCCACCTGACTTTGATGGAAACTGAGACGGAACCTCAAGGTTCCTCTGTCTTGTCACACTCTATCTAGACACAAATGACGAATCTATGATACTGACACTAGAAAGATTGCCTTCACTCTCTCATTTATGAAAGAAGGCACAGCTGCAGCATGGATGGAAGATTTCATCGAACATGCCCAGCAACCTGACCCCACATCCACTCATGGAGAAAAGAACGGATATGAAACTTGGGATGAATTCGTCTCCCAGTTTGAAGAAACCTTTAACCTGATAGACTCAGCTGGTACTGCGCTCCATAAGCTCCATGCCCTTAAACAAGGCAATGACTTAAGTGAGTACATAGCCACATTCCGACAGCTCTGTAACTGAGCTGAGATCTACAGCTTCAATGCTCAGAAAGATTACTTCCTCTGAGGCCTTAAACAGCCACTTATCACGAAACTCTGCAACTCTGGAGAGATCCCTGACACCCTTGACGGAATAGTCAAGAAGGTGATATCCATTGAGAACTCCTATCAGCTTCTCCTTTCCCACAGACCCCAGAACAACAACAAGAACACTTGGTTCAATGATTGCCAATCCACCCCATGCTTCACCCCCAGAAACAACGATCCTAATGCCATGGATGTTGATCGCCTCTCTGAGAATGATAAGAGAGAGTATATGAAGCAAGGAAAATGCTTCTCCTGTGGAAAGGTCAGTCACAGATCTAACGATCAAGAATTCCACCCCCAAAATGGAGATGCCAGAAAGAATAACTATAAAGGAAAGCAAATGGTAAGGCATACAGCGCCTAAAGAAGAAGACACCAGCAAGATTGAAGATCTCGATGATGATGAAGATCTCAATGCCCGAAGAATGGATTTTTGAACCAGGAGCCTACCGCAATGTTAGCCACTCCTTGTATCAATGTATGTATTGCACACAATGTAGGAAAAACTAAAGAATTAAGGGTCCTGGCGACCATCTTTTCCTCCGTACACCCCAATAAATCATTGCAAACCACCGCTGTTGTCAACTGCGGCACAGCTGCCACATTCATCCACTGGATGTTTGTAAGAAAACATAGAATCAAGACACATTGTTTTGAAACTCCCTTCCCTATCTGAACTGCCGATGGAAAGATTTCCAAGGACCCCATCACCCACTATTGTCATCTTGCAATCAAAATCGATGATCAACTCATGATTGGGAAATTCAATGTCATGAACATGAGTGACAATGATATGATCCTCCTTGGGAAACCGTGGCTTTCCACTATGAACCCTGATATTGATTGGGCTAAAGATACCCTTTGACTTCCTTCTACTCCTAGATCACTTTGACTTGAAGAAGTATTCAAGAAGAAATGGGGCTTCTCCCCTGCACCCCGCAGAAAAGTCACAATCGAAGAAGAAGAAGATCTGGAACAATTTAAGCCTGCCTGTGCTCCACTTCCTGTAAATGGGAAAAGAACTCTTGAATGCTGAAAAGAAAAAAAGAAAGAAGAAGAACCACTTCCACCTCTTTGGCCAGATCCTGATGAAAATCCATTACCCCAATATGACACCAAGGACGATGTCTGGGATGACATTCCTACCGAACCAACTTTCCTTCGAAAGGTTGATGACCCTGTCACTTACCCCATCAGTGACGATGAAGTATTAATCGAATATGTCAAAGATGGCTCTTCTATTACCCTTTTCGAAAACCTCTCCTTTGACACACCTCTTACTTGTGATGGCACTTCTGCCTCTGAGATCCGACAAGCTGCAGCTCTATCCCCTTTAAGAAACTCCTGGATCTATGCACGAAAGACTGAAGAAGATGAAGAATACTTGAAAACTAGCAATAAAGCTCAAGAATTCGCTCTCAAAGATGCCCAAGAAAAGAAAAAGAAGACTTTTGAAGAACTCGTCCCTGACTATCTTCACGACTTCGCTGATGTTTTCACCAAAGACAGCTTAAATAAACTTCCTCCATCCCGACCAGGTGTTGATCATAGAATTGAAACCAAACCCAGATATATTCCGAAATCTGCAAAGACCTATCCCTTATCTCCAAAAGAAACCAACACCATAAAAGCTTTTCTTGATGAGCACATTGCTAAAGATTTTATTCAACCCTCGAAATCTCCACAAGCCAGTGGATTCTTCTTCGTAGGAAAGAAAGATGGATCTCTATGACCTTGCCAAGACTATCGTTACATCAATGAGTGGACAATAAAGAATGCTTATCCCCTTCCTCTGATTCCCCCTCTCATCGCCAAACTAAGGGACGCCAAGTATTTCACCAAGATGGATGTCCAATCTGGATACAATAATATCTTGATCCACCCTGATGATCGCTGGAAAGCGGCATTCACCACCTCCTTTGGACTCTTTGAACCAAAAGTCATGTTCTTTGGCTTATGCAACTCCCCTGCGACATTCCAAGCATACATGAACCAGACCTTCCAGAAAGAAATTGCTGAAGGATGGATGATCATTTATATGGACAACATCCTCATTTTCTCAAAAACTCTAGAAGAACACCAGAAACAAACATGCTGCATCCTTGATATCATTCAAAAAGAAACCCTCTTTCTGAAACCTGAGAAATGCACCTTTGACGCTCAAGAAGTCGACTATCTTGGCATGATAATTCACCCTGGACAAGTCGCAATGGATCCAGCCAAATTATCTGGTATCAGTCAATGGACAACTCCAACTTCAGTAAAAGAAGTCCGTTCATTCTTAGGATTTTGCAACTTCTATCGTCACTTCATCTCCCATTACTCCGACCTCGCACAACCCTTGATAGACCTGACCAAGAAAGATGCTGTCTTTGCATGGTCACAATCTTGCACCAACTCTTTTGAGAAACCAAAGCAATGTTTCTTATCAGAACCCATCCTCCGTAACCCTGATCCTTCTTGACAATTCGCCCTTGCAACTGATGCTTCACTCATTGCCACTGGAGCAGTCCTCCTCCAGACTGACGAAAATGGTGCATATCATCCATGCGGCTATCTCTCCCAATCCTTTAACCCTGCTGAATGAAACTACCAGATCCATGATCGTGAACTCCTCGCTATTATCCGTGCTTTGAAAGCATGGCAACACTACCTTGAAGGGAACCCTCACCCTGTCATCATTTTCACTGATCACAAGAATCTCCTCTACTTCCGCTCTGCACAGAATCTCACTCACTGACAAGCACATTGGCAGTTAACCCTGAATGAATTCAATCTTGAACTTCACCATGTCCCAGGAAGCAAACTCGCTGCTCCTGATGCTCTTTCACACCATCCTGATCACTCTTCTGATCCCTTGGATAACTCTGATGTCACACTTCTCCTGGACACCATGTTTTCCCATCTTATTGACAATGACCTCACCAATGCCCTGAAATCCATGGATCCTCTCTCTGATCCTGTCATCCTTGCTGCACAACAGGCCCTTGATGGGTTAAATGCACCCCCTATGAAATCTGCCCTCTCTGACTGGAAGTTCAATGATGGTACCTTGTTTTATAAAAACTGTGCCTATGTCCCCATTCATCTCTGACACTGCATTCTCCACCTTCACCATGATCACCCCACCACTGGACACCCAGGACGCTTTAAGACTGAAGAGTTAGTCAAACGAGATTATTGGTGGCCCGGAATGGGCACATTTATCCACAAATACGTTGAGGGTTGCACCCTATGTCAGCAAATGAAATCTGACACTCACCCTTCCACTCCACCCCTGAACCCTATCCCTTCCTCTGCGCTTCGCCCCTTCTTGCAGATCTCTGTAGATCTAATCACTGACTTGCCTGAATCAGGTGGTTTTGATTCGGTTATGGTCGTGGTAGACCATGGCCTTATGAAGGGGTTAATTCTCTCACCATGCAAGAAAACCATCATGTCAGAAGGAGTTGCCCAACTCTTTTTCAAGAAAGTCTTTCTCAGATTTGGACTCTATGACAAGATCATCTCCCCCAGTTCACCTCTAAATTCACCAAAGAACTTGGAAGACTCCTAGACTATGAAGTCGCACTTTCCACTGCCTACCACCTGCAAACTGATGGACAGACTGAATGTCTGAATCAGGAACTTGAAACCTACCTTCGTATCTATTGCCACTCCACTCCTCTTGATTGGGTAAAGCATCTACTCATGGCTGAATTTGTCCACAATCACCAAAAACATGATGCCCACAATGTCTCCCCTTTCCACCTCATGATGGGTTATGAACCCCAAGGAATTCCCTACATTCTCCCAAACTCCGCTGTCCCTGCAGCAGAAGATCAAGTCAAATATCTTCAGAAGATCTGAGAAGAAGCCATCTCTTGTCACAATCTTGCCATGCAATGCATGTCTGATCGGACCTTTGGAAAGAAGTTTGAACCCTGGAAGATTGGTGAGAAAGTTTGGTTATCAGCAAAGAACCTTATCACCGGACTACCCTCAAAGAAGCTGGCCCCTAAACACTATGGCCCTTTCACAGTAGAAGCCATTCTCTCCCCTATCACATTCAAGATCCAACTCCCTGCCTCCTGGAAATCACACCCTGTCTTTCACGCCTCTGAGTTATCCTCCTATCGGGAAACAGAAATCCATGGCCCGAACCACACTGAACCCCCTCCTGACATCATCAATGGACAAGAAGAATATGAAATAGAAGCCGTTCTCACCCATAAGGGAAATGTAAAAGGAAAACGATGCTTCCTTGTATCATGGAAGGGTTACCCTTCTTCAGATAACTCCTGGCTCCCTGAAAAGGAACTAGACAATGCCCAGGAAATCCTCAAGACCTATAAAGATCGCCTTCAACTCTCTCGACTCCTTACCTAGAAAACCTGATCCCAGAAACATGCCTTCTTCATGATCCTCGAACTCTTCTCTTGAACTCCACCACTCTCAGCTTGAACTCCACCACAAGTGAGCTCTTGTTGAATCAACCCTTTCTTCTCTTCCTTGCGTTTTACCTTTAGAACATTTCTTTTCAGAAGACATTGATTCCCTTTCTTTGATGACCATCCATCGCAGTGCAGACCTGGCGTCTAGCTATGCCCATACCATTGCAGCCCCTACTGAAGAAACCACCAAGCATTCCATTATTTATCACATGACCAAGATCAAAGCACTCGCCGCAGACAGACTTATAGAAAAAGGGTTCGAGCAAGCTCTCACCCCAGATATGGTCAAACTGGAACGCTCCATTTCCACTGAACCCCTTCATTTCACTACCCAAGAAGTCCCCAGATCTCCATCAGAATGTTCTGATGATGACACCCCTGTCCCTGCTCCTTCTCAGCTTGCAGTTCGCTCCACAGGAAACCCACGCCATGCTCATGGTAAGAAAAGAAACACTGTTGCCTTTGGAATAGGCCTCTCTCATCCCATGACACCATCCCCTGCTCCACCCATCATTGTTGATGAAGACAAACCCACTTCCTCCTCCAATTCTCATGCCCCATCTGAAGAAACTTTTCGATGTGACAGAAATGGTGTTGACTATTGTGACATCATTTGCCGATACTGCCAGCAGGAAGGACATCGTCAAATCCACTGCCCTCACTATTTCTGCCAAGAATGCCACCACCATGCTCCCAAACATCTTACCACCTATTGTCCTACCCTTTGTGGACATCATATCATCAACGCCAGACCTGGCTCGTGGGCCTTCCACCATCAGCTTAAGATCTACGAAGACAGAAAAGATCTTGAACAGGAGGAGCATGAGAAGCAGTTTGCGAAAGATGCTGACTTCAACCCTAACAACTATCAGAATCTCAGTAACTAAAGTCAGTGACTTTAGACATTGACAGGGGGGTAATGTTACAGTGCCCCACTCTTTTTCCCATCATCACTGTGGACTCCTATTTGGCTGTACTTCTAACGCTTCCTTTTCACTGCACTGTTTCCTCATGGTCTCCCTTATCTCTGACTCATACCTTGTTTTCCCATGAACCTTCCTTTCTTAGTAGTCATTACCCTTTGCCCAGCCTGGTCTGTGCACGATTCCCTTACGTATATAAACCCTAGTTACCACTTGTATTTCTCTAACTTGAATCTACTTGGTTCTCTTTGATACTTGAACTCTAGCTCCTTGGGAAGGAGGCTAGCCATTGTCCCATTTGAACTCTAGATCCTGCGGGAGTCTAGACAATCACTCCTGAGGGAGGCACTTGACTTGATAAGGCTTAGTCCTTGATTGACCCTGATCCTTGATTCCTTTATTGGAATGATGCTCTATCCGAGTTCATAACAGTAAGATTAAAGTAAAGAACTAAAGTGTACAAGAGGACTATTTATAGTGAGCTACAGGTGCTTTAGGGCAGATGTGAGAATGTATGTGAGTCAGAGATAAGGGATATGTAAGTGATAGCAAGAATAGGTTATCTAGTGATTGCAATGGTGATTGTGATGTAATACAAGGGAAAGATAAGTCTAGTGGTGGCATCATGTGGCTCATGATGTAATACACAGTAAGAGAGAAAATGAATAGGGGTGTACATGGTTGTAACATTACCCCTCATTTAGAGACAAAGTCACCAACTTTAGTTATCCTGGTTAGCCCAGTAGATTGGGTCAGTGTCATAGTTAGAGTCCAATAAATCATCCTGTTCTTCAATCACAGTAAACTGCAATCTATCGGCAATCCCAGTGGTGTGATAGATAGCATCCTGCTCTGTCTCCCAATGAGAGAGAGCTTTGTAGAAGCCTGGATCAGTCCAGATCAATGGGATCACTGCTTCACCTTTCAGATCTTTACAAAAGACTGACAAGTGCCCAGGTGCTTCAGCTTTACAAACCTGACAGTAGTATGATGGACAATTCTTGTGATGGTGTCCGGTAACATGGCAGTTGTGACATACAACATTATCAACGGTTTCCATTTTTACTGTAGCGACAGTGGAGGCTGATGGAACTGGTGGTGGCAATGGGGATCTGGAATGTTGTTTATGGTTTCTGGTGATGGTAGGGGAGATGGATGGTTCTCATTTACTGATTTGGGATGATCTTCATCTAGTAGGGTAGTGATGCATAGTGGGTGCGATGGGGGTAGGAGCAGGAGAAGCTGGTATGACAGGTACAGCAGCAGGATTGAGAACATTATCCATATGCTCAATGGTAGGTGATGGAAGAATCGGTGGTGGGATTGGAATGGCAATGTGTGGAGATGGGGGTCTTGCCACTGGGTTTGTAGTGATTCATTCTGTGATGATGTGAATAGCCTCTCTGATAGCTTCCTTAGTATCATCAGGCAACAGACAGATTGCAGTATTACAAATACATATATGAAGGTGGCAGAAGATGGTCTTGTGATGTTCATCATCAAGAAGGTTAGCAGTGCATTCGATAAGGCTAGCATCTCTGATGATTCAGATAATAAGCCTGCTAGAGATTGCTCCTCTTTCTCCTAGGAGATGATCTATCTCAATAGCATATTGCTGGGATGTGATGGCAGATTCAAATAAGGCACTGGTCTTGATTTGATCAATGATTGAGAAGTAATCAGTGAGGGTAGAGTTGCTGGATAAGGTAGTGTCAGTCAAAGGTGGGGAAGCAACTGGGGGAGGTGTATTTTCAGCGGCAGCAAGGTTGATAGCAGTGGCAAGTTGATAGCCTTTGAGGGATGATGGATGAGCAAGTCTTTTGAAGGCAGAGTTCATAGCAGTGGTAAGATATTGGATATGGAGTAGGCAGCATTGTAGGTGGTCAATGGACATTGTTCTAGGATTATAATCAGTGGGTCTTTTTATATGCAGAGAGGATGTCAAGGGCATTTCCCAGGTTCTCTTCTGGGATCCATTCATTGCTGGCAGAAGAATATCCTTTCCAGGACACTAGATAGCATCTTTGTTTACCTGTGCCTTTGTGCAATAAGATCGCATCAATTTCATATTCTTCTTCATTATCTATGACATCTGGGGGGGGATCATGGAAGTTTGGGCCATGAATCTCTGTTTCATGATAGGATGATAGTTTGGAAGCATGGAATGTGGGATGAACTCTCCACTGAGGTGGTAGTTGGAGTGTGAATGTGATGGGTGATAGTATGGCAATGATAGGGAAGGGGCCATATCATCTCAGCACAAGCTTTCATGATGGTAACTGCATGATCAGATTCTTTCCTGATAACCAAACCTTATCTCCTACTTTCCATGGGTGATACTTCTGTCCATGCATTCATTCTGCCATTCGTTGCATAACAAGATTGTGACAAGATAGTGCTTCTTCTCTAGATTTCTGGAGTAGATGGAGCCGTTCTTCTGTGGCAGGCACTGTAGAGTCAGGAAGGGTGTGTGGGAGAACCCGGGGTTCATATCCCATCATAAGGAAGAATGGAGATGCGTTTCATGAGTTGTGTTTTCGATGGTTATGGACAAATTTGGCCATAGGAAGGTGCTCTACCCAATCTTCAGGGTGATTGTGACAGTTGATGTGGAGATAAGTTTCAAGTTCCTGGTTGAGATGTTCAGTCTGTCCATCTGGGAATGATAAGCAGTCGAAGTGGCAATGTCGTATTTCAGAAGTTTAGCAAGGGCTTTGGAGAACTTCAATATGAACTGTAGTCCTTGATTGGATATAACTTTCTCATGGAGACCAAAATGGTGATAGACGTATTTGAAAAACTTCAAGGCAATGCCTTTGGAAGTGATGGTTTTCATACAAGGGATCAGAATTACCCCCTTCATAAGGCCATGGTCTACCATGACCATAACAGAGTCAAAACCCGCACACACAGGGAGGTCGGTAATGAGATCAATGAAGACTTGGGAAAAGGGCACAGAGGCAACAGAGGGAATGGGGACGAGCGGAGGAGTCACAGGGTGCATGTCAGATTTCATCTGCTGACAAAGAGCACAACTGTCAACATATTTCCGAATATAGGAGCCCATAGAAGGCCACCAAAAGTCACGCTTGACTAGCTCTTCAGTCTTAAAACAGCCAGGATGACTGGCGGAAGCATGGTCATGACAGTGTTTGAGAATCAGTCATCTTCCAGTGGGGCAGACATAGGCACGATCTTTGTAATACAAGATGTCTTCCTTAATCATCCAATCAGCAAGCACAGATTTCATGGGAGGAAGCAATAAGCCATCAAGGGCATCTGCAGCAGCTTGGAAGATTGGATCAGGATCAGTGGGGTCTGGGTTTGTGAGGGTGGTCATAAGTTCCACGTCAAGAAGCCATACAAACATAGAATTGGGGAGAAGGGTGATGTCATCATTGTTGTCCTGTCCAGTACTGTGATCAGGATGTTGGGAAAGTGTGTCAGGAGCAGCAAGCTTAGTCCCTGCAACATGGTGGAGTTCAATGTCATAACAAGAAAGGAGGAGTTGCCAGTGGGCTTGGTGACAAGTCAGTTTCTGTGCGGTACGGAAGTAGAGCAAGTTCTTGTGGTCTGTAAATACAATAATCAGATGGGGGTTTCCTTCAAGGTAATGATGCCATTCAGTGAGGGCGCAGATGATGGTGAGCAATTCTCGATCAAAGATCTGATAATCTCTTTTGGCTGGGTTTAAGGTCTGGGAAAGGTATCCACATGGATGATAGACTCCATTTTCATCAGTCTGTAGCAAAACTGCTCCAGTAGCAACAAGCAAGGTGTCAGTGGCAATGGTGAACTGCCAACTGGGATCAGGGTTCCATAATATGGGTTGCTTCAGGAAGCATTCTTTAAGTGTGATAAATGCGGAGGTACATGGGTTGGACCAATGGAATACCATGTCTTTCTTTGTGAGATTGATCAATGGTCTAGTGATGTTGGAGTAATGAGGGATGAAATTGTGATAGAAGTTGCAGAATCCAAGGAATTACCAAACTTCTTTCACTGTAGTAGGGACTGGCCAATTGTGAATACCATCGGTCTTGGTGATGTCCATAGCAACACAAC
Organism: Suillus subaureus; assembly: GCF_016647635.1. Classification (NCBI taxonomy): domain Eukaryota; kingdom Fungi; phylum Basidiomycota; class Agaricomycetes; order Boletales; family Suillaceae; genus Suillus; species Suillus subaureus. The sequence goes on from NW_024538571.1 coordinate 532,565, forward strand.
CAGGACAGATAATCATTCCCAAATATTCTACTTCCTGTGCATCAAAGGTACACTTCTCTGGTTTCAAGAATAGTTGTTCAGTGCAAATTCTTTCTAGGACACGACAAGTTTGAGCATGGTGGGAAGGGAGGTCATTTGAAAAGATAAGGATGTCATCCATATGAATGACCAACCATCCTTCATTTATTTCTTGCTGGAAGGTCTGATTCATGTATGCTTGAAAGGTAGTGGGCGAGTTGCAAAGACTGAAAAACATGACATTAGGTTCAAAGAGGCCATACTCTGTGGTAAACACCACTTTCCAATAATCATCAGGGTGAATTTGGATGTTATTATATCCAGAACAGATGACCATCTTCATGAAGTATTTAGCACTGTGCAACCTAGCAACCAGGGACAATTGGAGCAGGAGAGGGTAAGCATTTTTCACCATCCAGTCGTTGATATACCAATGGTCCTGGCAAGGATGTAGGTCACCACTTTTCTTTCCAACAAAGAAGAATCCACTTGCTTGTGGTGACTTCAATTCAGAAATGAAACCCTTCTGTACATTCTCATCAATGAACACTTTAATGGCAGTCCACTCTGCTTCTGATAATGGATAGACCTTTGACGTTTTTGGGACAATACCAGGTTTAGTGTCAATGCGATGGTCTATTCCAGGGCATTCTGGGGGTAGTTGATTAAGTCCATCTTTAGCAAAGATGTCAGCAAAGTCATGGAGATAAGAAGGGACAAGTTCTTTGAATGATTTCTTTTTCTATTCAAGCCCGGCTGCTAATGCAAACTGCTGGGCTTTGTTACTGGTTTTGATGTATTCAGTAGACTGTGACAAGGGTGTGACCATGGGTTTCTGTTCTGCAGCACTAGTACCATCTTTGGTTAATGGGGTGTCCATAGAAATATTAGTGATGACCCAGAGCTCAGTAGCATCAGCGGGATATTCAACCAAAAATTCATTGTTGTTGAGATGATACGTAGTGAGTTTGTGTACAGGTGGTGCATAATCTGAAGTCCATACATCATCTTTGGTGTCAAAAGAGTCATTATCGTCATCAGGGATGGAATCAAGGTTGGGTAGGGTTGGGGGTGCTTCATCGTCTGGGATTTCTTCTATTGTTGCTTGGGGGAGTGGTTCTGGTATAGGTTGCACAGGAGGCGCCTTCAGCAGCACTACAACTGGCATCTCTTCTTTCTTCAAATGGGAGTTCTTCCATGTTTTATCAATCAGGGTTTCGATGGTTTTCTGAAAGAGAGGAGGAAGTTTGTTCTTCCTTCATTCAACATTAACATCTTCTATTAGATCACTCTTCTTGGTTCGAGAGAGTTCTAAGGTTTTGGCTTTCCACTGAATGATTGGATCCATGGCACACAGCCAAGGGATTCCTAGCAAAATCTGGTCACAATGGCTAAGTTTTGTGATATTGAACTTTCCAAGCATGGATCATTCATTGATTTCCATGATGAGGATGCAGTAGTGGGTGATTGCACCTCCTTTTGCATAACTTCCATCCACTGTGGTAACTCAGAATGGTTTCATAAGTTTATGCGTTCAGATGTGGTGAAGCTTAACAAAATCTTTGGAGATAAAGGTTCCAGCAGCTCCAGAGTCAATGATGGTGGTCATTTTGATGGTTTTCAGACAGGTCTTGGAGATAAGGGAAATGGGAATGCGAAGTTCCTTTCTGATTCCTACACCTTGGACAAGTCTAATAGGTACATTGGAAGATACTGATGTCAATCCAGTCTTCCACATTAAAAATCCTCATTGATACGGTGGACTTCCTCTTCATCTTCTTCAGCTGGTTTGGTACGACGTACCGGGGCTTTGCTGTTCTTCTTCTTCAGGCAGTTATGGGAGATGTGGCCCTTCTGGTGACAATTGAAACACTTGCCATTCTGGTAGTGTTCAGTCTTCTCTTCTTCAGTGAGGCGGTCAACCTCCATAGCATTGGGGTCACGGTGATCAATAGAAGGTCTTGGAACATAATGTTGACCAGTAGGCTTTGTGGTTGTGTGATTGTTGTTATGGAATATTGCACCACATTGCCAGTTACCATCAAGTCTAATTGTGGCTTGGACATACTTGTCAAAGTCCATAGGGATGGTTTCCATTTGATAAATGGTGTTACCAATTCCCTTCTTGAGTCCATCATTGAAGAACATGATTAGGATGGTGTCTTGCTTTATGGAAGCTTGTGCAGCAAGGGTCCTAAAGCTAGCAATATAAGAAGTGAGGTCACCTGTTTGCTTCAGGGTTCAGAGCTTATTCATAGTGGTACCAATGGCATCTGCTGGTGCAAATGCTTCCTTGAACTTTGCTTCAAAGTTCGTGAAGGTTCCATAGGACTTGGTGGTGGAGTTGTCTACTTTGGTGTAAAATGTTAATGCCCAGCCCATGGCACTATCTTTAGTCATATATGCAAGTGTGGTAATAACTTTTTTCTCATCGGTGTTGTAAACCAATGCGTTAATGGTGAAGTATGCTTTCACTGAAAACAACCATCTCAATACCTAGTCAGGGCTCCTGTCATAGTTGTTGGGTGTTCCAGCTTTGAGCTCAGATGTGGATGTAGGAGCAGACATTCTGATACTGGGATGTGTGGAAAGGTTTCAGGGTGGCTGTTCTTCTGGGAATTCGTCTACTGATGTAGTTGAATAGTGATCAGGTTCTGTGGTTACAGGGGACGGTGTTCATCTCTCTCTGTCTTCTGTGATATCTGGACCTGCAGCCTTGTGATACTCTTCTTCTGGTTCTGTGGGGACATCATTTGGATTGCTCTCCCACCAATACTTTCTAACCCAAGGGGTCATCTTGCTTTTGAGCTACTGGGGCCTCCCTGGATGGAGAGGTTCAATAAGGACTTTAATCTTTTGTTACAAACTAAGATAGTTCTAACAACAGACAACTCGATAAGAGTCAGGACCTCTGCCAAGATTCTACACAAGATGATAAGTCAAGTGTTCAGTGTAAGCTAAGTCAGAAGGAGTGCTTCTAACTTAAAGTACAGTTCAGACAACAAGAGATTGGAGGTCTCAAGCAAAGGATGTTTCAGGTAAAACCTAGTAAGATTAAAGTAAAGAACTAAAGTGTACAAGAGGACTATTTATAGTGAGCTACAGGTGCTTTAGGGCAGATGTGAGAATGTATGTGAGTCAGAGATAAGGGATACATAAGTGATAGCAAGAATAGGTCATCTAGCAATGGCAATGGCGATCATGATGTAATACAAGGGAAAGATAAGTCTAGCAGCAGCATCATGCAGCTTGTGACGTAATACACAGTAAGAGAGAAAATGAATAGGGGCATACATGGTTATAACAACATGGAGCAACCAAACCAGACACCCAATCCTGATCCCAACCTCTCAGCTGGACTCAAAACCTAGTATCTGGTATAGTACACAGATGAAATGAATCGGACATCCAGTTGCAAGAAGTCAGTTTCCCTTACACAGTGGGCAAACCTGTGCATTTTTTGTCTTTCAGGTTCTTTGTCACTGACCCCTCATTGCACAGAGGAACTATCATGCAAGAAAGAAGAAGCCAGCTACCTGTTCATTTCAATCTCCCAATACTCACACTACATGACCCAACAGAGCAGTACAAAGCACACCATCATCATCACAGCTACCACCTCCAACTACTACTACCTCTACACTTTCCACTACCCCTGGTACTGTTCAGGCAATTGGAACAATTTCACCTTATATCGCCAGTGCTGGATGGTGCACTCATTTCATGGGGTGGGTTTGCTGCATACCTATTCAGAACATGGACAGTCACTATTAGAGGCACAGTTGCCATGGTACTGGCTCCTGGAACAACATCATGATCTAATACCACTCATACAGGCCATGACTCATTTCTTGCTCTGCATCAGCTGTGTATCTGTTTGAGTACACAGACAACGAACCTCAGGGAAGATCTTCATGGTTCTTATTCTTCATGAATATTTTCTGTCCTCTGCTCTAATTTCCCATGGCCATCCTGCATCATTGAACTGCTTCTTTGTCCACTGTTTTCTTTTTTGACAGAATCTTGATCATTGTCCTATGTAAACCCTGCAACACACTTTATGACATTGGACCCAAGTACACATTGTATTGTGGTATGTACATGCGGTTGGACTCGTTTCTTGCTCTGCATCAGTTGTGTATCTGTTTCAGTACACAGACAACAAACCTCAGGGAAGTTGTGAAGAAGTTAATGAAGATCAATATGAAGAAAGTTAGAGTGTGGCCCAGATGTCGAGAGCAGAGAAACTATCCTTGGACCAATCAACGCACAGAATAATTTGTGGGCAGTTTGCTACTCACCTGATGGCAGGATGATGGCCATCGGCTTATATATGGCGTTCAAAATCTTGGACGCCAGCGGACTGCTCAAAACAATAGAAGACCACCGCTTGCCAGTGAACATGGTGCCTTTGCATTAGTCAGCGGCTCTCGATGTGAAAATGTTTTCCGTTTGCTTATCTCTATCTATCCAGATTAGTAGAGAATGCCCCTCTTTTCCGCAAAAACAACCGTAGTCAACTTGATATGACGTCCTTCTATTCCCCCCATACTCCACTCAAAGTCGCGCTTGTTTCTTTCTCATCAACTACGATCGCCAGTATCGTTGGGACTAGACATGACGTCCGTGCTTGATACCACCGCCATCGGAAAGGTTCAACGCCCCCGCAGACATGTCAGGACGCTTACCGGTATGTCCAATCCGTCAGGTGTTTCCTCGACAAGATAGGTGATATATTTCAAACAGGATACCTACCAGAAAAGGACTCCGAAGGCAAGGAAAAGTGGCCTAGAGGCGAGGAGAAAGTGTGGAAGGATGGATTGAGAAGCCTTGATACAGGTAGCTTATCAGAACACCCAGTTCGTGTATCGCTCAACCACCTCCTACAGGCGTGTCATCCATTACCAAATCGATCGTCAACCATGTTCAAACGTCTCTGGCTCGCCAGCCACACGAGATCGACAATTTCGGAGCTTACCAGGCTGCAGCTCTCTCCGTCCGTGATAATCTGATCGTATGCCCCCTTATCTCATATCATTCCACCCACCCAACATCATCTCCGATGCACAGATCAACTGGAACGAAACACAACTGCACTACTCTCGCACCGCAGGAAAGCGGGCGTACTACTTATCTCTCGAATTTCTCATGGGCCGCGCGCTCGACAACGCCCTCCTCAATCTGGGCCTCAAGCAGCAATATACGGAGGGGGTCGACAAACTTGGCTTCAATATGGAAGATCTCCTAGCACAGGAACGTGACGCCGGGCTCGGCAATGGTGGCCTCGGGCGTCTTGCCGCATGCTACCTCGACTCTTCCGCATCCCAGGAGCTTCCTGTATGGGGTTACGGCCTGCGCTACAGGTATGGCATCTTCCAGCAGCTCATCTCTCCCGACGGACAGCAGCTGGAAGCGCCGGATCCTTGGCTGGAGAATTCGAACCCATGGGAGCTCCCTCGCATTGATGTTAGCTACGAGGTGCGGTTCCACGGCTTTGCAGAACGCTTGAACGATGGAAGCGGTCGCGCTATTTGGGAGGGTGGTCAAGAGGTTCTCGCGGTCGCTTATGATGTGCCCATTCCTGGCTGTAACACGCGCAATACGAATAATCTCCGTCTGTGGGAGAGTAAGCCGAAGAGGGGCTTTGATCTAAACAGTTTCAACGGTGCATTTACAGCGACATCGTTGCGTCCTTTACTCAAGTGATGAATCTTAATTGCAGCGGGAGATTACGAACGTGCCGTCGAGTCTTCGAATAGCGCAGCAGCGATCACATCCGTCTTGTACCCCAACGACCATACCACCTGTAAGTATCCCTAACAATATGAAAAGTGCGTTGTACTTAGAGGTCCGTTTCAAGTTGGAAAGGAACTTCGTTTGAAGCAGCAGTACTTCTGGACTGCAGCCAGTCTCGCGGACATTATGCGGAGGTTCAAGAACATCGGAAGGCCCATCACAGAGTTCCCTCAATGTATGCGATCTTGTTTCACTCCCAATTATCAAAGCTCATATTCCTTCTAGACGTCTCGATACAGTTGAACGACGTAAGGCCGATATATGCATATGCGCGTACTAAGACTAACTATACTTTACTGAAGACGCACCCGACCCTCGCCGTTCCGGAGCTCATGCGACTCCTCGTTGATGAAGAAGATGTTCCATGGAATGCTGCTTGGGACATCGTCACAGAAACTTTCTTCTTCACCAATCATACTGTCCTCCCGGTAGGTCGAGATAATGTCAAGTTTTCGTGATATAAGTGTTGACACAAGACATTGATGATAGGAGGCACTTGAGACATGGCCTGTACCCTTGATGGAACATCTCTTGCCCAGGTGAGTGTCATGTGTTGTAACGATATGGTGGCATTAAAGCTATCTGTAGGCACATGCAGATCATCTTTGATATTGTGAGTCTTGTGTTATACCACTGACCTCTTTACTGAATCACATTGGATTTCAGAATTTGTGAGCAGCGGAAAATGTTGTCTTGTACGCTGACCTAAATATCGGACCATAGGTTGTTCCTACAGTGTAAGAAAGACAGACTCAATTCCATATCGAGCGTCCGGCTGATCTTTTCAACAGCTGTCGAACGGAAGTTCCCTGGAGATAGGGAGCGGCTTGCACGAATGTCATTAATCGAAGGTATTGTGATGTTGTAACTAATGATTCACGACTTAAATGTTTCCTCAGAGAGCGTTCCTCAGAATGTTCGCATGGCTTACCTGGCATGCATCGGTGAGTTTCGCAGGACTCATTTCATATTCCTACTAATGTGCGTGTGCATAGGCAGTCGCAAAGTCAACGGCGTGGCCGAGGTAAGTCTTCATCGAGTATCCACCGTCCGTCTGAATATGTGGCATTATCGCTCCTCCAGCTGCACAGCGAACTGGTTCAGACGACTATTTTGAAGGATTTCGTAGAGTTCTATGGAGTTAGCAAGTATGTTCATTCAGCAAATGAATAGTCGCACACTGACTGTGGTTTGCGCGCAAGGTTTGGAAACGTGACCAACGGCAGTGAGTTCCATACCCTCGATGCATTTCTGCTTCTCATCATCTTGCAAAGTCACTCCTCGTCGGTGGCTGGACCAGGTATGTGGCTATCTTAAATAGGTGTGACATCGATGCTAAATCACACATACCAGTGTAACCCCGGACTCAGCAGGCTCATCACCACGACCCTGAATATAGAGAAGAGCGTGTGGCTCAAGGACCTCACCAAACTCGAGGGTCTTCTTGATTATGTCGAGGACGAGGACTTCAGGGAAGACTGGGCAGCTGTAAAGCAAGCTAACAAGGAGAGACTTGCTCATCACATGCAGGTTACTTTAGGTCTCAATGTCAATACTGAAGCCATGTTTGATGTCCAGATCAAGGTCAGTCGGACATATCATATTGCGGAACTTGAGGGCTGATTAGTGTTTCAGCGGTTGCACGAGTATAAGGTACGTAGACACCAATGTATGTCCTCTCGAAGTCCGATCCATTAGTCCTGTTAGCGCCAAACTCTCAATATTCTTGGTGTCATTCATGTGAGCATCATCAACAGTTTGATCGTTGAGTTTGCGCTCAGCTTTTTCTAGCGTTACCTTGCGCTGAAATCTATGACTCCCAAGGAGAGGAAGACAGTGACCCCACGGAATGTCTTCTTTGCAGGCAAAGCCGCCCCAGGGTGTAAGTAATTGCGCGCGTCTACGATTCCATCGAGCTAATCGGCATCTAGATTACATCGCCAAGCTGGTTCGTTCGACGAGCGAGACGCATAATCTTATGATGCTAACGAACTTCTAGACCATTCGCTTGATCGTCAACGTGGCTCGCGTGGTTAATTCTGATCCTGACATAAAGGACTGCTTGAACGTCTTCTTCTTACCAGACTACTCAGTCACCTTGGCAGAAGTCCTTATTCCAGCTTCGGACATCAGCCAGCACATCTCCACCGCAGGCACAGAAGCTTCTGGCACGTCCAACATGAAGTTCTGCTTGAACGGCGGGCTTTTACTGGGCACTGTTGGTGTGTACTAGTGTTATCCAGTGCAATAAAGATCTGACTGTTCGGATAGATGGTGCGAACATCGAGATCGCGGAGGAAGTTGGCCCTAGTAATGTTTGTATGTAGTCTCGCATTTATTACCTATGCTACGGACTTACTGTTCTCTCGTCGCAGTCTTCTTCGGTCACCTGACACCCGCAGTGGAAGACCTTCGTTACCAACACGTATACCACCCCGTTCCTGTCGAGCAGAAGTCACCTGCTCTTGCACGAGTTCTTAACGAAATCTCATCTGGGTTGTTTGGCGACAGCGTGTACGAACCGTAAGTAATGCTCCAGCAAATATATTATGAAGTTCACTAATTTCTTTGAACAGCCTGCTCAACACGATTCGTCAGGGAGATTATTATCTTATTACTGAAGATTTTGACTCCTGTGAGCATCTTATTGTGCGGGCGATAGCGTTCCTGATGAGCCCTTTTCAGACATCGAGGCTCTTCGTATGGTAGATGAAGCCTATAATGACCGAACGGAGTGGATTAAGAAGAGTATCAGGACCACTGCAAAGGTATGGTTTATCATTTTCAGTAAGAAACGGCAAACACCGAATAATCCACGATTTGGAACAGATGGGCAAGTTCAGCTCTGATCGTGCGATCCAAGATTACGCGCAGGAGTACTGGAACATTGAAAGCACCAAGGTCGAGTAAGCATCCGAGAAAGGCATATGGGATATCAAGGAAAAATGGTGGGGCCGTGTGCGGGCGAATGACGATCCAAATGACAGTTGTATGAATAAAGTGGAATAAGGTGATATCTGGAATCCTGGATATAACAGTAAATGTAGATTAGTTGAGGCTAGCGAAGGAGGTATGGGTGCAGATGGGGACCAGTAAATGACAAAGGACAGTTGGAGGTTTCGCAACCAATGATCAAACATGAAATGATAAAAAACAAACCAAGAACCAATCAAAAAGGTAATCACGATGGATCTTCAACACTGCCCTCAATATGATGGATACTCCTCCGAAGAGATGTCCGTATCGTCCTACGCATCGGAAGATGATGGCGGTTCCATGGACGCCGCACCACTGGTATATTCGATGGGTTTCGACCCAGCAGCGGGTAATATGGGTCCAACGGGGGGTTCCTCCGGAATTTGGGCCCCAGCAGCTACAGTAATCGAAGCGTGTGCAAGAGTAGCCTCGGTGCCTTCACTAGTGGGCACCTCAGAGGGCGTTTCCTCCACAATGGAGGTCTGTTCTTCTGGCCCGATGAGCGGCTCGTGTAAAGCGTCTACTATGGGGACTGCAGGGAGAGTATCATCCGATGCCGGCGTCTCTGGAGTTCCAACAACGGGCGCCTCTATATCATGTATAGGCTCAGGCACTGTGGAGACGACCTCTGGTTCTTCAACAACCGCTCGTTCGGGCTGCAAAATAGATTCCTCGACAAGCGTAGCCTCATATTCTGGAACAGATTCATCGGTGATGGCTACGAGCGCGACGGACTCGCCAGTCTCAGGGGTCTCCTTGTCGAGAACGTTGTTGGCTTCTTCGACCAAGGTTTGTTCATGTGGCGCTGCTACAGAATTGTCCTGCCGAGGCTGCAGGACATGTTCTGTGGGTGCGGCTACGGCAGGTGACTGAAAAATTTCCTCGGGGATAGATCCCTGTGATTGTGCAAGCGGTTGAACAGCCTCTGTGGCGACTGCACCAACTGTGGCAATAGCAGCGATGCCCAGTCCAAGTTCCTTACTTGTACTCGTCACAGCCGTCGGCGTCTCAGATCTATCTTCCTCAGGCAAGATCTCACCAAGCTCACCGACCTTGGGCGACTTTCCCATTATACCCTTCTTGCCCTGTCAAACCCGTCTTACTGGTCCCACCAAAAAAGCTGAATCGCTTCCTCGTAGCAGCAAGCGTGCCAGAAATATCTGAGCGGAACGAAGGGCGGGGCGACGTGCGACCACGGCGCTCGGGAGACGTCGTGCGAGGCTGCGGGGGCTGCTGGCGTACATACGTCTGCTCGACGATGAGCCAACTGACAGCTTCATTCGTAGGCAACGGCTTGAGCCCACAGATAACAAATGAGGGCCAGTTCTCCGTGATGGGGTCTGTAATGGCGTCAGACCAGAAATCAATGAAGGCCTCATCAACTTGTGTCATGTGGACACTCGCGAGTTTGGTGCTGAGGACTGCGGGCTCTTTGGTGCTCGTCTCGTATGGGGAGTCAGCGGAGCGTTGTCCCGAGCGTGACCTGCCCCATCTCTTACTCGACTTAGGGAACGCAAGCGGCTCTGTAATCTCAACATCTTTGTCTGTATCGAGGAGCGTTGCAGCGAGGGGTGTGACTGAACTTGTTTCACCGAAGCCGCTAGTGGAGAACTGTGCCCAGTCGCTGATAATTGGCGAGGAAACAGATGAGACGGGGGACGTTGCACTGTTCCCGTTACCGTTTCCATGGGCAGCATTGTCCTTACTACGATCGAAAATCTTGTTAAAGGGCGAAGAGCGTCTGGGCACGGGCGATGCCACTTCAATCGTTGGAGACATGATTGGAGAAGAGGCGTTACGAGATGTGGACGCGAGGAGGTGGATCGTCTCATCCACGAATACCCGACCGAACTGTGGGCCATCCTGAGCACCAGCTGCCGAGGATGTAGAGGTAATTTCGGTGGCGGTAGTCTTGAGCGCGTTCCACAACTCAACATGCTCAAAGGTTTTACCTTCAGAAGATAGGTTGAATGCATCCAAGAGAAGGCGAACGGGCGATGGTTTGGGTTGTGGTGCAGACTCTGACAGAAGGACTTCTATGCGCACGAAGAGGACACTGCAGCTCCGCGTAGAGAAGCGAGGATGGGGAAGAAGACCCTCTTCAATATCGCGTGAGCCCCTCGAATATGGATAGTGCTTGACAAGTTCCTGAAGTCGGGTGGGCAGTCGAGAGTTGAAGCTTTCCTCCCTGTGCTACGGTCAAACACGCCCTCAGCTTCATGAGGCGTACATACCTGATTCGTGCAAGGAACAAATGCTCCAAAATCCGGCCAGCGCGTTCCCATCGAGCATAAAAGGTAGTCCAGTTGTCGGTTTGCTCGGTCCTCGTCGCGGTGAGTAACCATAAGCCCAAAAACTTGGAAAGCTTGCTACCAGAGATGCTGTTCGCTTCAGCATGCGAAGCTAATGCGGATATGATGTCAACAGTCGCAAGAAGCAATTCGATGTGCGCTTGAGGGAGCTTGGGGAGGAGCAACTCCGTGAAACTCTTGGGTGGATACGATGCCCCTTTTTCAGCATCGAAAAAGGACTTGTACCACGCCCATTCAGGTGCAGAGACATCCTTGCCGAAGGAGTTATTTTCAAGCACAAGGTGACGAAGGCCCCAACGGAGGACAGCTGCAACATCATGAGGAGAGCGGGTGTACTCGAGCTCAGCCTCAAAGGCGGATATTGCCGCGACAGGCGTTGGAGAGAGTGCGGTTGTGCGGCTTTTGGGAGCCAAAGAATGGATAAAGAGCGAGATCAGCTTTCGTTGAATATCGGGTGACGCAGAGTGCCAACGAGGGTGCATGATTCCAAGAGTTTCCAAGCCTGAGACGATCACCAACGTTAGATGATTGTATGTTAATTAATTAGTAATAACTTACCTCGCTCAGTGATGGTCTGGGCACAGGCTCGAACAAGTATAAGAGCTTCCAAAGGATTCAGGAGCTTTGCACCGATGACAGAGTCATCGAGAATCCTTTGAGACTCGGGATCAACTTCGAAAACGCCAAGTTCAAGAGACTCTGCAGTGTCTTTCAGACTTGGAAGGTGGAGCGACAATTGGGGAAGGTTCTCCGTGCGTTTATGCGAAGAGTGAGGGGAAGTAAAACGAGATTTAGGCCTAAACAACGAGAATCCTGCATGATCTTTATCCGTCTGATGCTTTGACAAGGTGTTAATATTGGGAGCAGTAAAGTTCAGTGGAGAAACAGCCTCGTATTTTCCGTCCAGTAAGCCGTTGTCATTAGAGTCCTGAAAAGGCTTTGCTTGGATTCTGTCGTCACTTGTCTTTCTGCCAAAGACCTTGTTCAAGAACGAGGGCATGGTTTAACCTATCGCTTGGATCTCAGCGAGAGAACCGAATGAGCTGGATGGTTGCAAAAGCAGGCCATGATCAGGAACTTCAAGTTTAACAACAAATCAAAGAATGAAAACCTACAGATTTCGCGTTTTTGAGTGGCGCCAGAGTGATGGACGCTCGTTGTGCTAGACAGCGCGTATAATAGCTCCTCGGTGATCTCTCCTGCACTAAAACGCAAACTGTCCTATTCAAAATCTTCCACCACGAAACCACGTGGCTTGTGCGTGAACCGATCAACAACCGCAAACCTGGCAGGGCCGAACACCTGTTAAGTAGGACCCCGGCTCCGTAACGTTAGTACCAACCAGCTCAAGGAGAAAATCATTATCCATGACACATGTCTTGTCGACAGCGATGACGGTATGTTTTTCTCTTAAAGATACGATTGATTACAGGTCTGGGCTAAGTGTACCCTCAAATGATGACCTTGGATCTTCAAGCTTCAGGCTTCGACTTATGGAAATGATAAGCTTATCATCGACGTGGCTAGAACTAAATGGTCTGACCGGGGACTAGACGCTGACGAGTACTATCGCGCTACTAGGAGGCTGAACGACCACGATTCAAATTCCACGGTGACTAAACTTCGACTTCCCCCTTCTGCGGAGATTCATCTACCGTGACTCGTTAGTAACCGGTCAACTCATGGAGTCATCGCTGCTGGAAGAATAGTCATGGTGAAGTTTGGCGCTTCAACAAATTGACGGAACTTCCATACGCCAGTCAGCGCCAAAGAGCCTGCCACATTCTTGAATTATCAGCGCTTGGTGCCGCTGAGGGCTATATGCTCCGAAGCCGCGGGCTTTTGAAAGGTAATTTCTTATTCTGCCTGTCCTTGAAGTGTTGATCTCTGTTTATCTGCAGGTATGGAGCTCGAGACGGTAGCATTAAGTCGACTCGGTGCACGGTCCCGGAAGTGGCAGAATTGCAGGCCTGTCCTAATAAGTCAGTATATCAGGCCCGGCGAATTGTCATTGGGCGTGTTTTGAAATTCCCGGAAGAGGACTCCTGTCGTCGCGCTCCTCCATGTCACCTGTTCCCCGCAACCGGATCCAGTACTTGGCTTTTGGATGCGTTTGCGGATATTCGCCCACAGCGACAACCCGAGCACCTAATTAGTGATATTTCCACCACTGCGACCCCACAGCCTGTCACGGTGAAGTACCCCACCCGAATGTTAAACGGCTTTGAAAGCTTTCGTCAAACTTTGTATGCGCGAAGACCGAAGGACTTCCCTTCATTTCGCACTGTCGATCTCTCCGGCACTCACATGGTTTATAATAGATGTGCGCTTTCAAGAAGACCAGTAGTTCGGAAGCTCCTAACTCATTAGAGCAATCTTGTGTCGGGTACCGTTTGGTAGGTACCGAGTTCGTGCTAAAGCACAACCCTGCCTGCTCTTCGCACACTTATATGTCCAAGCTTGCATTATTACGGTCATCACAGATACAAGCGACCATGGAACATTCGACAACTCGCATACTAATAAGGAACCAAATCATTTCGTAAAATACCTGGGTTGGGTTGCTTCTTGAGCAATACAGGCTAGTAGCCACACACACTAGTAGCATCATGACATCCCCAGTGACACTTTGTCTGGGTGCAAACCTTATCAGACGTGAGCCGCTTCAGGTATTGACTATCAATGAACGGTGTACCAACTCGAATGATACAGTGTCCTCCCTGACTCTTTGCGGGGACAATTAATTACGGCATACCGGCTATCTGAATACACACCCAAGTATGTTGTACGACTGGGTCACTGCAGGGACAAAGCGGCGAGAAGCTAACCATGCTGCTTCTTCGAGGCCGATGTACCGCGTCCCTGACCCTTGCAATTTCAGTCACTCCTTGGCAAATCCGATGGGAAAGGGACTCTAAGTTAACCATTGACATGAGGTTTGTCTCAGGCAGGATACCGAGTCACAAGCTCACTGTATTACGTTACCTACATCATTATTGCGACTGGGCATCTGGAGTATATGTGTTATTCGTTTGTTCAGACTCGAGTGAATTGCTTGTTGAACGTTGACGTTGAGCGTTTAAGTAGTAAGATCAGGTTTAGGGCTGCTTGCAAGGGCAACTCCGCTTGTCAGACAACAGGCACACAGTCACAGAGGCTGTCCAGCAAGCAATTGCAAGCGAGCTGCAGGCGCCTACTGTCTATGTGACCTTTCGCTATCGCCAATATCTTCGGGAAGCATCATGTCGTCTCAAAACGGAGCGTACGACCAAAACCTACTTGATGAAGCTCCCGCAGCAACGAGGGCGCAGAGGCAGGTGTGCAGTACCAGTTGACTCACCTGTCCTATTTTGTCGTTAAAATATATCCAATTTCTAGGAAGGTTACAAGGTTGATTTACTCGATGACCGTCCTACCCGCCCCACATCTACCCAACCACTCAGACCTCCACACACAATTCCTAGTGATACAGACGTCGAGAGCAGCTCATTGACACGGGAAAAGATTGTTCCTGGAGCTGTTACATATACCTCGCACCCCACTCAATCTTTTTGGCGGACTCGCAATGGCAAAATCACCATCTTCGTTATTGCCATTGTCGTTATCGGTGCTGTTGTTGGTGGCGCCGTCGGTGGGACTGTCGGGAAAATCGGCTCAAATAACAACGCCCCTCCTCGGAATGTAACCTCAGGCAATTCTACATCCCCGTCTGATGTGCCGGGGACAGGTCAAACAAATGTTACCACTACTCCATCGCCGTCCTCCTCCACATCCTCCACATTCTCCATACTCCTCCCATCTTCCACAACCTCCACAACCTCCGCAACCTCCAGCGTCAGTATTTCTGAGACCTCGGCAGGGAGTCAGCCGACGGGAGGGAGTCAGCCAGCGGGAGGGTAATTGGGCAGAGGATGCAGGAAGCGATGACGGCACAATGGCGTTTTATCGACTTTGACAAGTAATTTCTCTTGCGGATCACTTTCGTTGGACAATCATTATACATATGTTGCTACCTTTTTACTATATGAACAGAATATATATGATACCAAATAACATTTCCTCATGCAGCTGTAGAATCCGCGTTACAGTCGTTGCAACTTAAGGCAATGTATACGCCAAGATTTGTCAGTTTCCTGTCCGAACGTTTATGAGAACCAGCCTTTGGGCTGATCCACTTCATCCTGTTTCACTTCCCTATCTCTCTGCTGCCTGATGGCTTCCAAGATTCCTTTCACGCCCTCGACATCCCCTATACTGGCACGTCCACCAATCCAGTCCACGACAACGGGCCATTTGAACGCATTCGGGTTTTGCTCCGCAAGACTCACGATACCTTTGACACTTTGCGGCTGTTCACCTAGGCCAGACGACGCCGGATGCGCAGATAAAAAGGTAGACAACGCAGGGGGTGCAGTAGATCTCGGCGGAGTGATATACGTAAGAATGGTCTTCAATTGATCGGCGGTCGGAGGTTTCGTTTCAATGACTTCTAGATCAAATTCGAGCGGGGACGCCGATTGCTTTCCAGGGGGATAAGGCGAGGAGAGGGCATTCCGCAGCAGTGCGAGGGCCTGAATTGATGGTGGCGATGATGGGTGGTGACTGTGTGGAAGATATATTCAGCTCTCATAAGATTTCCTCACGGATGACGGATGATGCACACAAGATGGAGATTTGAGGCTATGGTTGATGTTCAGCTCATCCCAGACAGCTTCAGGTAATTCCGGGCGCTCACCAGTGAGCGTTTGAATCCAGAGAACATATCGGAATATTTGTTGTGGTCGACGTTCGTAATCAAGAAGTTCCGTATATTAGTGGCGTATGTATTGGAGTTTGAATTAGTCAGCTGCGTCACGTACCAATTGTTCTCTTCGAAATGGGAGTGACGCCTCATCAAATGAGCCAGCTGCAGCGCCAGCGATAGGTGACAAACGCTTCATGAGCCTTATCGAGTTCCGAGCCGAAGGCATGGTCATTTGCGCTGACATAGATGTCGGAATCTCGATAATACAAGAAAAACTATGCGTAGCTCCATGCATATAGATCCCTGTCGGGATTGATGTACCACCGACACTTGAGCGTCGTCATAATGGAGTAGCGGTTCGTGATCAAAACAATGTGATATGTAATACAAGAAAATGGTACGTGAAGCTCGGTGTCGTAAGTGGGGGAGAACCCAAAAGTGACCTGCACGATAAGTTCGCAAGGCCCCAAAACAATCACTGGTGGTATAGTATGTACTAGGTGGTGGGTGATAAATAGATTATGGATACATTTATAGCTAGCAAGATGAACAAAAATGAATTATGATGACACGAGAGGTATACTCTATTCCGACTCGAATGGTTTAGATTGATAACGAATTTGATTCGTAGGTGGGGTATGCCTGTGAAAAATCGAATGCGCCGGGTTCTGAGAATAGCGTCATGTGGTTCGAGAAGATACCATCAAAATTGAGGCCGCCGATGTCGAGCGCTCCATGCATCTCTTGGCTAGTGCTGAAGGAAGGCGCTGAGAATGAACGCGGCTGTGATGCCCTCAAGGCCTCACGAGACATAGCATGTGATGAAACCGCTGAATTATCAAGAGAATGTGAAAGAGCGCTTGGGCTGGAGTGACTTGAACTGGGGCACGAATGAGAGGATGATGCATAGGGGTGGTAGTGTTGGCTAGAGCCGCTGGACACAGAATGCGAGCGTATGAGAGATGGAGTCGCGCTCCTGTGACGTCTGTGAGGTCCGACCTCTGAGGGTGCTACATGGAGAGACATATTGTCCAGGGCAAAATCTTGTCTATGAGACGGAGCTGAAAAAGACGTCATGGTCGATTCCCCGTTGCACGTCGAAGTCAACGACGGAGAATTCATGAAGGGCTTGGCCCAGGTCATCTCCGCTGACTCAACATACCCAGTGTGGTTCCTGGTGCCATTTTGCAAAAAATAGCTGTTACTGAGCCCACCGTCTGAGGTGGCGTCGGTATCCATGACAGGGGAGACGCCAGACAACGCAACTAGACCCTCTTCGTCGCCTTGCACATCTTGCACCTGGCCTTGTAGTTCCAAAACACACGTCTCCATGTCCTGTAAGCCACCCTCTGCAAAAGAGAGAGCGGCAGTAAAGGCAACGTCGCATTCGTCTGCTTCCTCGTTTTCCATGTCAATATCGCACGCATTTAGATCCACAGAAGCTGACTCAGCCCTTTCTACCCGTGCGTGTATGCGAAGATGCTGGTTAAGATTGTCCGACCGAGAGAACCGCTTCCTGCAAAGGTTACACGCGAATGGGCGTTCCATGGTGTGCGTCCGCACGTGCCTCTTTAGGTGCTCCATGCGCTTAAACAAGCGGCCACAGGAATAGAGGGGACAAGCAAACACCTTTGAAGTGAGCGTCATCCCGCTGGTGGCGTGATGGCCGTCAAAATCCGAAGGGAACGAAGGTGAGGAATCCTCCGCAAAAGGATGGAGATGAGATTGCGATGAAGGCTGCTTGATTGATGACCGTCCGAAGACTGATCCGTTTGGAAGGGTGGCAGAAGTCTGTCCTGGAGCGAGTTGCGGTGTAGCGGACCAAATTGTGTTATCGTGGGCTTGTAGCACAGCCTTTGCTCGTCTCACACTAGGCTCTTGTTCACCTCTCGCTTGAGAGGTGAACATATCAGAAGCTGTCATGCCGGAATCATTGAGTCCATAGCCAACGCCAATCTCGTATGCGTGAATGGGCATTTCTTCTGAGTCACTGCGCGTGACCGCATCGAGCCTGCTAACTGGCTTTTTACGACGTTGCTTGTAGGTGGGAGAACCTTCGAAAATAGAAGGAGGCAGGCATGCCATATAGGAACCATGCAGTGCTGAGGGAAGATGAGGGACACCTTCGCCATCAATACGACAGTTACTAAGATGCAACTCCCCCGAGTTAGAGTTGTGCATCGCCCCCGCACGTGAAACGGTTGGTGCTGATCCGTTTGTGTCATATTTCCCATTCATCTGGGTAACGTCAGAATTGCTGATGACGTCGCCATTGGCTTGTACGGTGCTCTGTCCCTTGCTGAATTGTTCATACAGGCTGCGCTGCGGCTCGTACGTAAACGAGAGTGCAGGTTCACCGACGATCTTGGTGGTCGGTTCCGATTTCATCTTCTCGCGTTTGAGATCGCGTTCGAGGGCATCTAAGAAAAGGCGATCGTGAGGAACCGAGTACCTTTCGAGGAAAGTGAGCCACAAATTTCAGGACAATGGAGAAGATACATACCAGTAGAACACCTTTTGCTTTTTCTGAGTACGTATGCACTGATATTTGAAAAGAAGATCCAGAAATGGTGACTGATGTACATGAGACGGAGTATCATGAGAAAATCTGGATGATACTAACTTTGGGTTCCTCCAAGCAAGCATCGACACCAGGCTTAAGATTTCGCAGATCGCTGAAAACACCTTCCTCGAATTTTTTCATGTTTCTGACGGGTCTTCCAAATGCCTCAAAGCGGAAAACGAGAGCACGGACAATATCGGTGCCCGTTATGTGATAGCGATTATTCCACGAGACACAGGTAATGTATTCCGAAGAAGGAAGAAGGAAGCGGTTCATGGAGGGATGTGAAGAGGCTGGGTGGCCAGAGGAATCCATGGGAAACGAATCATTTTGTGCTAAACCAGAAGCTGTCGAGGACCATCGCGATGGGGCAGTAGCGAGAAAATACTTGAGGCTGTCCAGTTGAATGAGATTTTCCTGTTCCTGCACGGTCAAAAGCCTTGTCAGACTTTTACATGCACTCAACCCAGTGGCTGAAGGGTTAAAGCGAGGAACAAAGGCAGATTGACTGCGATCAGTTATGTGAGGCTGGCGGGATTGAAATGAAGCTGTTGTCCGTTGGGGGGAACGATGGCTATACATTGGAGGTGATCCTCCTGATGTCAGAGCGATAGAATTCGTTACGCGCCGATCAGACGCTTGCGTGAGATGGGCATTGGGATGGTCATTCAGTAGAGAAGGGGAAGAAGATCCGGAGTTGGGTGGTGGAGTCAGCCCTGCAGCGCCTGTATCGAGTGAGGAATCAAACGATTGTAGATAAGGGTTCATGAGATCACTTGTTTCAGTGAGGTTGTCGTGAGCCGTAGAGAACAGTCAGACGCAGGGCTAACCTGGTATGATGGTGAGCTACAAAGGTTTGAATTCAAAGTGAGGATACGCACTACTTGAATCAAGAAGAGAAATTTGAAGACCTGGAGGAGGAAAGATGGATGCGATGACCGATTAGATGAAAAGTAGGATGATATATGTAGTTATAAAGGGAGTAGGGTGATCCAGTTGCGTGTGCGCCGGAAGAAATATATTATATACAAACCATATCATAGAAGTTATAAAAATAAGGAGATGGGCCGGGGCAATCCAGAAATGATCATGAAATCATTGGATGCTATAGTTTGGGCCGCATCCACCATTGGAAAGGGTGTTGTTGGCGCTGTACGGTATACTGATGGCATCTCTACTTGGTCAAGATACCGGGGCAAGGTGCTTACCAAATCAATCCATTTTTAGTTATCTTCTCCGACCCTGCACAGCCTCACCATCCTGCCTTAGTGCTCACATGGACATCCCAACGTACAGCACAGCACAGTAAAAATAGTACCTATACATCCCTCCATTCGGGCATTTTCTAAACACATCGACAGGCGCTTTTCATTGGTCTCACTCGGTACAACGTTAACATGGCTGTGTTCGAAATCTTAAGATCACGTCCCAATAGCACCGCGGAGCGATATCTCGTAACCCCCGAACTTGTCGTGTTACTTTGATAAGGTCGGCAAATGCAGTGGTTCATCTATACGCTAAGCTGATGGATGCGCTGATGTTGGACCTGAACCTTCGGTTATTATCCCCTTCACTAGTATGCACCATCCCTGCAGCCTTCGCGGGATGATCATGCTATGATGCGATCTACTGTTCCATGTGACTTGTTGTATTCATACTTCGAGTTACACATGCATTTACTGATCCTTTAGCACCGCAAATTAATTCATAACTTATCATCCGGACACCTTAGAGTGCCCCGGATCGAAGTCTCCCTATCAAGACACGAGTCTGACCCAAGACTATTAGCGATCCGATCACCTTGATCATCGCGCATCCTGAATTCTGTTACTCAGTTCAGAACAAATATTGCAGGTCCGCCACTGATCTTCGTCCCGGATGCCGTGTACAGCGTTTTACAGGATTTTTACCCATCTGCATCGCGAACTTAGTCCTCAAACACATCTCATCGTCGTATGGGAAACTTTAAGTACAACAGGATGTGTTCATCAAATTAACTTCGTCGAATATGATTATTGATACGCTCAAGTGGGTGGGCAACGTAAGTACTGCACACTACCATTATTGTTTCCCGACCCGGATGTTGACCCACACAGTGGCTGAATAGAGTAAACACCGAAGTGAGGATTTATTTTCGAGCTGAGGCTTCACCTCAATTCGCGGGGGCCAGCGGCAAGCCGACCCAAAGATGTTACGCCACTAGGCACTGATAGTTGCACACCATGCCCTCTTATCAACGAGCGTGAGTTCAAAACTGAGTTGTCGGTTGCTACAAACCTAAAAGAACTCGACAGTCGTGATGATCTTGACGTCATAGCATAATGAGAATCACATATATGCGATATCACTGGAGGAAGAGCGTACCTGAAGTATTCATACCTTGAAACTGTGGGTGTGCATTTCGTTAATATTCGTTCCGCCGGTTGAGTGAAGAATGGAGATCGTTAGAACATACGTACCGCTTTCAGCAATCACATACGCATTTACGTTGCCCGACGAGTATGACGATGGAGCTATTTTTTCAGGGATGATGCTACCTCCCTGTAATAGCCATAAGGATGGACCGATTCTGAGCACAAAAAGCCCACACACGTGTTGTCCCTACCAGTGAAATGGAATGTCGCTGCGGACTACGACAGATACAATTCAAGTAAGCATTTCTGCAGCGGTCCGAGCAGCCAGCCCAACGAATTCCGGAAGTGAACGAGGTACTATCTTGACAGTTTCTCCGTGCTACGAAAGTAGCGGGAAAGATATGTTGCCGAACGGTAATAGATTCTAGACCGATGTGCTCGGGATATTCACAATAAGAAACGTACCAATGAAGCGACAAGTCGGTGATGGAGAGCCGACAGCGCAATCTTGAATTTTAGTTCTCAGGTCATGACACCGGACGTTTCTGCTCTGTTGAGGCCTTGATTTACGGGATGACATCAATTTAGAAGCAAGCTCAGGGATTACATACACGTAAGCTGCGAGACAATCGGTCTCGAGGAGAATAGGTCTCATCGAGGTTTGCCTGTCCTGTAGTGCATGCTTCGCCACAACAACAGTTCTTTATCGAGTAGATATCACTGTGATGTTGAAGCGCCCAAAACAGGTAATAGGTCGATCGATCGGGCGTTTGTTTGGTTCTAAAGCTTTTGCTAAACACACCAGAACTGAAATTCATTAATGTATGCGAACCTGAAAGGCATTTGGACCAAAAGTCAGGTTCTTCGCTCATAAATCAAGCAACGTTATGGCTTCCATTGCTGACCGTTAGCAATCATCTGCTGACGGAGCTAGGTCGCACCGTTTGTCCAAGTACCCCGAGTTCCCCGAGTCATTTCTTGTAAGGGTCCGCAGTATCTACCAAACAACAGCCGTCAACAACTCGTCTGAGTTCCTATTGAGCGGTCCATACGGCTCTGGCCGCAAATTTTGTTGTAAGGGATCTTCACAACTGACCATCCCAAATATATTCCAGGAAAAGGTTCCTCGACCACCTAACTTCTGATGCAGTCCCACTTCCGCCCCCTTTGATCGCCGATCTTTCATCATCCCGGCAGATCACACCGTCAGCTTCAATAGCAGCAACCATTTCATCTGCAAGTCCAATCGTGATATTCTCCTCATGGGCAATTTGACTTGTCGTCATCATACCAGACATGGTAAGATAGCCCACTATGCGGGCTGTAAACGAAGCGTGGGTGTACGGCGGCATGTGGAGGACGGATAAACCTGATTTAAACACTCTGCTGCGGATAGGCGGTGACGTATATGCCGGGAGGTGGGGGAGTACTTGCAAAAAGGTGGATGGCGGAATTAAAGCTGCGTAAGACGTGTGTTCAGCAGCTCACTTGGGCAGTGTCAAAAAGGTTTCCTTACCTACGCCCCTCGCGCGGTTCCACCCGCCCCAAACCTCATCCAGTCCAACAATCCCCCGCTCTTTCATAACCCCGACCGATTTCTGACCGGGAATATCATCCGGCGACCCTTGCAATACCCTCGCCAATTCCCGCGCCAACTCTTCTATCCACCTTCTTTCGTCCCTGATCATATCCAGCGTGACGGGAGCATTAGACATTTGTAAACCTAGCTGCGCAAGTGAAGAACGTATAAATTTGGCTTCTTCAGGCTCCGTCGAGGGAACAAGCGTGGTCGTCGAAAATAGACTTGACAATTGGGTGCCTGGGGTTGATGGGGACGAAGTCGTGGTTGTTGTAGAGGATGCAGTAAGTTTCTCGTTCAGCTCCCCCGCAAGGTGAACAAGATCCTTTGCTTTCATCATTAAGCCCTCTAAGTCTTTCAGGGCATCGTTCAGATCTGTTTGTGTAACATGGGCCGAAGCTTCTACGTTACGCATGATTCCGTCTTAAGAACCAGTCATCAATGTCAGCGCCGACGGTACCAACAAAATAAATTTGTATTTCCTACCTATTCCAGAAGGACGCATGGCAACGGGTGTCGGACCATAATTAGGGCTTGTAATGGCGAAGCTAGAAGTCCCGCTTCTCGCACTATGACCAATCCGTTTTCCCTAAGTGTCGGGATATGTGATTAGTTATATCTTTCTCGAAATGATGGCACCATGCTTGCCTCCCAAGCCTGAGATCTAAGTGCACGCCTGAGCAAGTTGTAAAATGGTTTATCACCGCCTTTGCGGAAGCTTAATTTGATGAGGAGATTTGCAGGATCGATGCTGCCACCTACGGGCGATACTGGTCGAGTGGAGGGGGCGGATTTTGCCCTCATACTCCCAGCGTGTTCAACATTGGGAAGTGGCGTTGTGCATATTTCGCAGACACGCAAAGACGGGTGATTAAGGAAGGTACATGCAGGACACGCAATTCCATCAGAATCATCATTCGTTGATGGAGGAGATGGAGGTCCCGGAGAACTCGAGGAAGATAAAGAGGTGTGTGAAGACTCGGGAAGGGAGGAGAATAAGGATTGAATTTGAGATGATGCCTCCGACGTTGCTGACCCCGCAGATGCGCTGCGCGGAACGCCACATAGAGCACATATTCGAGCTGCAGCTGGACTCAAACCTGGAGGATTGCGATGGCTACAGACTTCGCATTCCCAGCTCTCGAATATTTCTGTTCGCTGCCCAGACGTTGTGGTCAAAGGTAAGGCAGTATCGGCGTCGAGGAAGAGTGAAACCTTCGGTGCAGATTTGAACAAACCAGCATAGTAATTCGTCCGTACCACATGAAGTAGACCCATAGTAAAAGAATGCGATGTAGGGTTCTGCGAATGAACGAAAAATAGGCGATGCGTAGAGACGTGAACAGAACCTGTCTGAAAGTCGGGAGCTTTCTGCAGACTGTTAATCGGTGACATGAACACAGAAGCCAGGCCAAAGACAGAAAGCACACGCACCCATCATATATGCCTACACCATCCTGGGATGCCAGGAGTTCTTCATCGTCATAGAGGAGTGCAGGGACTGGGATGGTACCATCGATTGATGCTGTATATCGCCGAAGTGCCATGAGCAATGCGATTTGGAGCAAGTATGAATCAGAAGACCAAGTAGCGGAACAATGACTGTTGGCGGGTATGGAGATGAAGGCATATCGGGATAGGAATACAATCACACGGCTTACCTTTCGCACTAAAGATAGAAGAAGTCGGTGCTCTTTATGAATGAGCTCGAAGTCCTCTCAATGCAATACATTCGACCAGCTATTGAAGTTGGGTATATATGTGGGGTGTTCCAAATAGTTTGAGACGTCCGCAATGCACATAGAATCGACGCAGATATGCAGCGTCGAATGCTTAGTATCTGGAATCGGATGTCGGTGCCAACGGCGGTGACAGATATTATTTATGTACGCGTGTTTATGCCCACTCGCCCAAGCTGGACCAATACAGCCGCCCTTCAATACACGAAACATACAGCAAGGGTAAAGCATGTGCAACTTAGCCATCTTTCTTTGCGCGATAATTGAATCGTTTCTAACATCCTACACCATTCGTAGACTCGTTATGCAAACGACACCCCAGGAGTGTTGTTGGTGACAGCAACTTCATGTCAAGTGACATACGTACATAAGTCCTTGGTTCCCAAGCCTCCTCTCCGAGGGCTGTTTGAAAGGCTGCCCACTTCCCCTCCTTCATTAACCCAGTCGATTAGTCGCAGCCCGCTGCGCTGGTATCTAGAACCAGGTGCAGGAGAGGCTAAATATTGTCACCTTACGATGGTGTCAGATCTGAGATCTGAGGATTGAGTCCTCAGGTCACTCCCGTGTTCTACACTATCTTTTTTTGCTCACTTTTTCAGGCCATCTTGCCGTCTCGTACCGGCTTTATCCTTGCCCGGCATTGCATCAGTTGCTGCTACCAAATAGGTCAGTTTCACAGAAAAACGCCTTTGTATCGACATTCACGTCTCGTTCAGTTCGATTCCTTTCCCGCTTTTTACAAGCTTCTACCACTATTGTACCATCCAGAAGAAATGCATCGGCTCGAACCCCACTGACTACGTATGACGGGATCCTTGGGACAATCTCCATGTCGACTTCCGCTGGAATCGTGGTATGTTCCGGGTTACTTGCGCAATTATGGCTCATCAAGTATCCTAGCCTATCCCGTCTTTGTGAACTTTGTTTCGCTTTTTGCCGTTCTCATTAACTGTCAATCAGTCTCTATTTTTAATGAACAAACTCCCGAATCCTATGTCTTGTCCTGTGCCTCCATGAGAAAGCTGTCCTCTCATCGGGTTGGTGAGTAGCAACCCCAAGTCGTCGCTGGGGCCAACCAGGCCCCATGTTTCTTTTGGCTACGCGATTTGTTCTCATATTGGTATGTACCTCAAGACACTGCACTCTTTCTATTAACGACAAAGAGTCGGATCCATAATCATATCGGATAATTACTCTCAAGCCGGACCCTGCGAATAGAACCCCCTAAGTCTTGACGGCGTATTCACTAGCAGTTCATTGATCTGTCACACTCATCGATCGAGTATGATAACCCCTCTTTTACTGGCATAGTGTCTTTCGGTACCGCATAGACCCGCGCCGGTCTTTCCCCGATCATCCCTCAGAATAGTCCCGGCCGCGGCTGCACCGGCTTGACGATCGGATGATTTAGAGGCTGACTTACACCCACATGTTAAGCTCTCGTCTGCCAGTCTTCCGCCTCCAGTGGACATTCGAGTTTATGATGAATGCCTGTGGCCCGGGCTCTGCATTACCCGTTGTCATTTAGGCTGTCATTCGGGTATCATCTTGTACCTCGATTGTCGAGTGCCAGTATCGTGGCTGCGCACGATCGCGTGCTCTGATCAGCCACATCCATCTCATCTAACACTATCCACAATCTGGTAGATCAGCACTGGGTACTCCAAGGCACCGTTGTTTGATTGGTAAGTTCCATGGTGCTAAGGAAGCCGTGCGAGACCGAAGCTAGACGTTGTATGTCTATTTCCATCGTCCCCATATGGATGGCGTAATGATTTTGCCTCTTGTATTAGAACAATATAGCGGTGATCAACGATTCATGATCGGTCGGGCACTGGGACTTCCGTCGCCCGAACGAACAACGGTGCATTGACAAATCAGATCTATAAACGTTGGTCTCGCTCTGGTAATCACTGTGCACATGCGCTCCACCCCATGAGATGATGCTATCACAAAGCCACTGAACGGAGATGTTTTCAGAGAAAGGTGGGATATCTGGGCCATTGCGGTAGACTTACCAGAAGTCGCATAGCAATGTTGCTCTTACTTTTTCTTCTTTGGCTTTTTCTTCTTAACACCTCCAGCTGCAGGACCCGCAGGTTGTGCAATGAATGGAGACGACGAGCGTGTCTGGTCTGCGTCTTTAGTAGTATCAGGCGCGCTTAGGGAGTGTACGATTGGTGTAGGGCGTTTATTCTGCATTTTCTGCATTAGTGATAGGTTCAAAGCTTCGAATCGATTGAGGAAGATTGAGGAGTAAGTTTTGAACTTTATGCACTGCAGAGATGTGTAAGATGTAAGCAAGGTGCAGATTCAGAAGTAGATAAGATAACGACACACTGTTGTGTCATCTGTAATCTTCAGGACGAGCTTGCCCTCTGATGATCTCCACTTCACACAGTATCGAGCCTATGGACATGTTATCGGTGTCAGACGGACGTAGATATCAGAAAGACAAACTTTATTGGGAGATTTTGTGTAGAGATTTTCAGCTGCTTCCTGATACTCCTGCCAGGAGGCGATGTATACCATGCTCGCATGAGTAACGCACACTCTAACAACTTGATGAAGTCCATTTGGTGCAAGGTTTGGTCACAGGTCACAGGATGTCACACTATCACACGTCGATGGTCACGAGCAGGAAGCGATTCTGAAAGAGTTAAACTGTAAAAAGCACTACTGGTCAGCGTTCACGCGTGCCGCATTCCGTCGCGTTTTACGTCCGACTCTTGTCCGACTCTGTGTCGCGGACTCTTGAACGGCTTTCTTTTCTTCCTCTTTGACTTCATCCTTCTCAACCACAACCATAATGACTACGGATCAGCGGAAACGTGAGTTAGGCAGCTTGCAGTGTGCACCATATCAGGCGCCTTCCTTGCTGACAGAATCAACTATAGCACTCCCTTTCATCGCGAATTTCGCCGCTGGCGCAATTGCTGGTGTCTCAGAGATTTTGACATTTTACCCTCTAGGTGAGTCGCATTCATCTAATAAGACGCACACTCACTCGTAGTTTAGATGTCGTAAGTACACATGTATACAGGATGCTCGGGTCGATGACGGAGTATGACTCAGGTGAAAACTCGTATGCAGCTTGAGACCGGAAAGGCCAAGCATGGAATGGTCGGCACTCTATCATCTATAGTGCGGGAAGAAGGGTAAAGTCATGGCATTACAATCTTCACGCGACCACGCTGCTGATATCCTCATAAGTTTCGGCCGACTTTACCGAGGTCAAGGGTGCTCTTACAGTCTTCGTTACGGGGCCTTGAATTTTGTTTACAGGCTTGGTCCCTCCTCTTCTTCTCGAGGCGCCAAAGCGCGCCGTTAAGTTGTGAGTCAGGCTCTCGCAGGTATTCCGATGTACTGTCTTACCGCCTCGCAGCGCTGCCAACGACTTCTGGGGGAAGACTTACATGGGCTTTTCCGGAGAGTCTAAGATGACACAGCAACTCTCTATTTTGACAGGGTGCAGTGCTGGTGCAACGGAGAGCTTCGTTGTCGTTCCATTTGAGCTTGTCAAGATCAAGTGGGACCATCACTATCATACGTCCTCTTTCTACTTCTAACCCGTGTCATTAGGCTGCAAGATAAATCTAGCACATTTGCTGGTCCCATTGATGTCGTCAAGCAGGTCATCAAGAAAGAAGGTCCTCTTGGTCTCTATGCTGGCATGGAGGCGACTTTCTGGAGGTCAATGGATTCACAGTCTAGCGTCCCTGATTACTGACCCAAGAGACTAGGCACCTCTGGTGGAATGGTGGATATTTTGGATGTATTCATCAAGTCCGCAGCATGTTGACACCAGCTGAGGCAAGTCTTCAGCAATACGTCGTGGTATTTTTCTCATCGCCTAGCTTAGACGCAGCAAGGGCAGCTGTTCAATAATTTCGTTTCTGGCAGTGTAGGTGGCTTCGTTGGAACTGCCATAAATACCCCGTGAGTGGCAATTCAGCAAAGTTAGTGAAATGAGACTGATGTACCTCTCAGCTTCGATGTATGCTTTCCTTTGTAGTCCCCCAGTCTGGTCAATGACACCGCCACTTGTAAATTTAGGTCGTGAAGTCTCGCATCCAAGGTACTGCTAAGGTCCCCGGAGTTGTGCCAAAGTACAATTGGACATATCCTGCGTACGTTTCTTCCTGCGCTGCGAGGGAGATACTAAACAACGTAACAGACTAATGACCATCATGCGCGAGGAAGGTCCTGCAGCTCTTTACAAGGGCTTTCTGCCAAAGGTCCTCCGTTTAGCGCCTGGAGGCGGCGTTTTACTTCTAGTGGTGGAGTTTACACTTGGAGTATTCCGGCAGGGTAAGTCTCTGCTCATTTTCATTCTCTGCCATAATTGACTCTGTTTCAAGCGCTTGGTTCACCTTACATATAGAATTTGAAGTTAGCGCTTAAACGCGGGAAGGCTGAAACACCAACGTAGCTAATAAGTTATACCACACTGGACCACTTTCGTGAACATCTTCACAAGAGGCTGTAGCATCAATCGGAACAAATCTTGATGCAGAAATGATTCTGATTTTGAGGTAGCTGACAACGGGCCACAGCCCATATGGCATAGCGATTGTAGTCGCCATGATCCGATGTCTCAACCGCACAATGTTCACACCACTGCAGAGCCCATTCAGACAATATCAATAGTCACCGGCAAACACAATACGCGACCGAAATTGACACATGCAAAAAGGCTGCTACTTCCTCCGCTGCAGGTCGAGAGCCGTCAATTACTCCCAGATATAACGGTATCTCAGTTTGGAACCCTCCTAGCGCAACCCCGGTACGACCATATACATGCGACCAAGGCCATTTAAATTTGATGGGCCCTCAGAGAACGACGAGCGGTATCAACAAATGTTTGGAAGGATGAATTAGTAATAAAAGATGAATGACGACATCTCATCTTGGTTGCCAGAATCAATGGCACTGATAATGAATAAGTTTCCAGAGCCAGTATATGCGTCTTTCGCCAGAGAATATATCATCGTGCCGCCATACTCAAGTAAAAGCAAGCAGGGGAATTGAATTCAAGTATTTGATTGATAACTTTGGACACATGATATTGTGGGAGTGTCAGTCTGCGTTAGCACGTTCGGGACAACGTTTATTTGAGGTTTGAATCGACCTTCACCACTCCAATCACACATATAAACATACGCATCCCTGCATACTTCGGGGCTAGGGCGAAAGGCTTATACTACAAACTTATATTTGGTTCTATTATTTTCAAAAGCTCTTGATAAATAAAACCAAATAAAAGCTCCGCAGAGTTTCATTTTGGTGCGGATGGTTGTGCGGATGTCTCAGACTCGCTGCAACTGAATTACATGACGCACTCATGAGACTCATCTACCCGCATTTATAGAGGAGAGTCCGCCATGGTATAAAAAGGTTAACGCCACAGGGGCTACGCCACCGGATCAATCCGAGTAACCCCGCTGCTGACAATGTCGACTTCAAATTGGACCTGTCCCCCTGCACATACATTCATCCCTGCTACTCCGGGCGATCGGCGTTCTCCTTGTCCAGCACTCAATGCACTAGCAAATCATGGGTACTTGTATGTTTTTCTTTGTTTCTGCGCAGGAGTTTCAAACCTAAACTTCATTATTACCAGGCCCCGCAATGGACAGAACATTGGACTTTGGCATCTGATACGCGCGGTCCAGGAAGTGTACAACCTGTCCTTTATATTTGCAGCCTTGCTCGCCTTGGCAGGAGTTCTACTTTGCGGTCACGCCTTTCATTTGGACCTTGATGCACTGGCGATACACAATAAAATTGAACACGACGCATCCCTCGTTCATGCCAACGCATTGGGTCAGCAACGTGCACCTACTGAGGTCGACCCGAAACTTCTGGAGTCATTTTTAAGCTATGCAGATCCTCGAAGAGGCATGAGTCTGTACGACCTCGCACAAGTGCGCATATCTCGTGAGGCCCAGCTGGCTCGTCCACTCGACTTCATTCATTCCCAGATCGGGGCTGGCGAGGCAGCCCTGTGTTGGTTGCTTCTCAAGCAAGACAGTGGTCGCATCCTGTCAAGCACGCTTTTACAGTGGTACGGGGAAGAACGTCTGCCCGACAACTGGGCACGACCACGTCATATTATAGGGTTGCTCAATGCACGTACAAAGGCGGTGGAAGTGGCAAACATCATGAGTAGTCTCAAAAAGTCTACTTGCCGTGGCCCACCAACGTCTTCCAACTTCAACGTCTCTTTTCTGGGCTTAAGGACAACACTTAAGTGTGATTCATAGAATGCCTGCAATATATTTACTATTAATGTAGAGCCTTCTACCTTCCATCGTGCATCCTGAGAGTGAAAGTGCATCGTGATGTTGAGAGCGTATTGATAGACAAGTGTTCCAAGAACCTACCAGCGATCCCTGCTTCTACCGAATTGCTTGTAGACTGCTCTGTCCCTATTACAAGGTACGACTGTCTTCCTTCTTTCGGAATCTTCTTAAGGCCTTTGTTTAACTAGTATAGGTTCAAGTTGCGGGGATATTGTCATTATGGATTCAACGCCTCAGGCTCATCTTACTGCTGTGCGTTGCAACCTAGTGACATTACCTATCTGCTGTAAGGCGTTCCACTGAGTACTCAAGGTGTGGAACATCGCGGGACACACCAGTTCATGGTAGTATGCTCACATCCTGGTCTGGCGGAGTCTTTAAGTATATAGACCCCATCTTTATCAAATCGAGTTTCTCGCTCATCACTGGTTATGAACCTGTAAGGCAAAACGTCTCGTCGTTTATCTTTCTCGCTGCAGAACCCTGCCAGCCAACAGCTCTCGGCCCTCCACGAGGGCAGTCACTTCTGAATTCAAACTTATCACTGTGTCTGGCGACACCAATTGGGATGGTTTTTTATTCTTCCTGCAGCTGAAAAAACAATCACAGGGAGCTGCCCCGAGTTACAATCATCCAATTATTCATATAGCAAGCGATGTGAAAAGATAATAAGAGGCGAGTTTAGGCATTGAAATATTGAGGGCAGGAAATCGTCTCATGAGTGGCTACGACAAGGCGTGAATGGTCGAGGACATGGCGGCACACAACGACGAATCGTGCATAGTTTGACGGCAAGTGTGAAAAGCAGGCGGGGTGCTAAATCTGTCGAACGTGGTGAGTGCAATTGAAGTGAAACAGAGTCGGTAAAAGGACTCCATGTCGTGATGAATCAAAGTAAATAGTTAGACGACCATAATGTCGACGTAGGAATATATTGGTCTAAATAGTACTTAGCGCTTACCCGTCCCTAATATCACGAAAACGGGTTTGTTCTGTAGCGGTAAGTACGAGAAAGTCGTTAATTGCGTGCCACTATTTTACGACTAGTGGGCAAGTGAGATTTCATGCATGAGATGTTACGCCATGGAGGTGCTTGGTTGGTTCTTGGACCATCAATATGTTGTTCATTCTAGCTTGCGACTGTCCGTCGATCTGTGGAACAGCAACGTATCTACCATGAGATACTCCCCAGCGGTGCAGATACCAGCCGACCAAACCAATAATAGAGAAGTTATGCAAAAGAAGCTGATCGATTGCCCAATCTCCAACCACGATCCTACGTCATATGTCAACTCAGCACAACTTGACCACCAACTAGCCCACTCACCAGTATCCGTGACGTTCAGGAAAAACGCCATTGTCATTCCTGATCCAGAAGTTAGCAATCAGTGTAGGCCAAAAAGAACAACCTACCATCAGTGAGCGTTAGGGCAACTAAAAATAGCGAGAAGGGCGGTAGGTGGAGTCTTGCATTCAAAGTGGCGAAAACAGCTGACAAGATTACATATGGAGCGACAATTTTGAATATCTGTGGCAATCCTTTCGAGCTCCCGGTATGCGAAGCAATGTTTGAAGAACTCACCAATAACGCTGCCATCAAGAATGGATTAAAAATTGGCACCAGACGGTAGACGGGTTCCAAGTAGAACGATCTGCAAGAGGTAAGCAGCAGAGCTGGATCGGCTCGTCGGGGAAACTCACGAAATCGAAGCAACGCTGGACATAGTCAATCATCAACATCGGCACTACGAGTGTCAGTCCTGTTCATCACTCACTTTCCAGTTCCAAAGAAAGCCACCTGAACGAAAAACAAGAAAAAGAGTGCTATTCTAATATCGTCAGTGTGAAACTCATATCCTTGATTCTGCGGAGCGGTCCCAGCTCGATTCGGCTGGACGGTCGCTTCAACTTCTATCCACAAAAGTAAATTGCATGTGAAGGCGGCATAGAATAGACCTTCAACACTGATCGAAAGAATGACGAAACAGACTCCGAAGCCCAAGAAAAGCGACAGGATTCTGGAGGTCGGAGTACTATGTTGTGCTTTAGAAATGAATGGATATATCGATGATACAGCTGAGAAGTATAAAATCAGATGAATAACTAATGTCAGTTGATTAGCAAAGGTACCAAGTATGACCCATGCTGAAGTCTGGTTAATGATGGGCAATCCCTGTTTCGCTTGTAAACTTTTCACCGAGCTTGCAGTAATCGTCATGGCGAGCAAGATAAATGACGCCTTGGATACGAATGGATTAATTACATAGCGCCCATTTATGGCTACCTACCTGGATGATCTCAGATAGTTTTGTGGCTTTCAGAGAACCGTTCAACGTCAAAAGCGTACAACCTGCGCCAACTGCGAGGATCATTGCCCCTCCACACATTCTAACACATAGGTGAGTACGAGCAATATGCACAAATCTGTCAGACTGCGCTCACATCATGTATAAATCCTCTCTTTTGTTAACACTGAGTAGGGGGAATATGCCGGTCACAACACAGCTACTCATCCAGTAAAGTAAGAGTCTCGGGTGCTGCGACCGAACATGACTTGGCCACGATGTATATGGCCATAAAATGCCCATAACCAAAAAACCAATGCTCCAGAGCGACCGGTGAGTGTAGGCAGCCTGGATTATTCGTAAGTCGAATGAGCTTCATGAAATGAACGAGGGTCGACGCACGACCATACACTGGAGCACAACCACCACGATAACCAAGTGGAATAACACTCTGCCTATAAAAGGTCCGCGTCTGTCGCTCAACTTGAATTGTTGCACAACGATTGGAACTCCACGCAGCGCGAATTGCTGCCAGAAGTAGCAGGGGAAAGTTACATAGACATAAAATGTCCACGGAGCTCTCTCTGCAGTAAACAGTGCCCAAAATACTGCTAATATAGTTGCGGTGGCAAGTCTGACCATGGTACGCTGCCTATCCGAAACCAAGGAAGCTGGCGGGGGAAGAATCGATAATGATGCATAAGCAGACCATCCCAGATATGCTATCATGACGATGATCCGTATAAGTACTCGATTGTAGCTGCATTCTCTCAGCAGTTGTTTCTAGTGGTAGTCGAGCAGCTTACGTTTCGAGATATCGAAGACCTTGTAGAGTGACCTTGATGAGTTCAGCTGTTTCTCGACGGGCTTCAAACCATCTTCCATCACTGATCAAACGTTCTATTTTGAATAACCAGTATACTCTTGAAGGCTTCCCATCTTGACCGACTTCTTCCAAAGGTTCAAAACCTTTGTATAGAATGGTTTGTGCAGCCTTCGATTCTGCCAGGCAATTGATTATGGACAGAAAAGCCGGATAGCGCATTTAGGACGCACCGTGTTTTACTCGGTAGTGTTCTAGAATACTTTCTGCATTTGCCAATGCAAGCCAGGCCAAGGCCGATTCTCCTTCTCGCGGTAGCAAGTAACCAGGTCGCGTAGGGTCTGCATCAGGGAGAATTCCCACTGAATTTACCGGGTAGTTAATACCAAGCAGCGCGGCCATCAGGGGCGCAAGATCCGCTTGTTCCACGTCTCGTCGCAGAAAGTCGTCAAGTTGCCAGGGCCGAGAGTAGTCATCGTGCGAAGAAGGAATGATGTCAGGAAGTGGGCCCCTAATGCCTCGCCCCCATGCTATTAATGGGGTACGCGTGTTGTCCGGGTCTGCAAACCCCTTCAGCACCTCATTGTTCAAGCTGATGTAGCGCAGACCTCACCACCATCGCCATGGTTACCGATCTCAGACATGCCATGATCAGCTGTAAATATAAAACTTGTTTCTTCATCGTGGTAGAAGCTGGAGAAAAGTTCTTCTGTTTGTCGGACGATGCTATCGACGACTTGGATATTGTTCATGTATTCCTGCAGCGGAGTAAATCAATAAAAGCACACTGATCGGGATGCTCACCTCGGAGTGTGGCCTGTACGAGTGTCCAGTGGTGTCCAGACCAAGGAGGTGCAGGAAGAACACTACTTTGTCAGCACGTAATTCTGAATCAAGCAAGTCATTCGATGATGCGTTCTGAAACAACGTCCGAAGTTGGTCCAAAACCCAGGTATCTAGAGCCGTGGCATCTATCCAGTTGGTCCGATTCAATAACATGACTGCAATAGTTGTGAACCTTCGTGCCTTTCGTAAAATCTTCGTCCTCCTCATCGTAGCTCCAAGTGTCGACTTTTCCGGGTGTTGCACCTTGGGCGAACATTGGTAATATGTCTGGGGAACCGAAGGAGAAAGTATGACTGGATTGATTGAAGACAGAGTCAAAGTGAACCTGGAGAAAGAATGAAACATTGCTCGCGGTGTCCTTTGTTGCAATACTGACCGGATTCGCTTTCCAACCCTGTCTCAAGAGTCTCGTCAATATAATAACAAGGAAGGAATTGACTATCTTTACCTTGGTCACAGCAGAGACATCCTCATACATACCCCCTTATGTTTTCTTAGCTCAGCCCAATATTACTGACGTATCAGGCAGCGGCGTACCAATGATTGCGACATGCCCAGGTCGACTTTCCGTTGGTACTCGAGTGTGCGATAATCCAAACGCCCCCCGTGTTTGAATGATATCGCGCAAATAAGGTGCTACAATTTTGGGTGAGGAAGGAACGAAAGAGAATGCGTTCACACTAAATAGGAGGTCTGCGCGTAGACCGTCTCCTGATAGAAATTGTCGGTTGAGCAGTTGGTGCTACGGAAGGTGGAGCTATACTTGCCCACAATGAGAACGACCCGTTTGGCTTCTCCAGGGCCAGCCCTGCGAGGAAGCATGCCATGGACGACTGGGCTAGTGAAGTAGCAGTCAAAAACAGAAGCAATGAATATGACGTGGAAGATGAGTCCCAGTGTTAGCAGTTTGAAAACATTTTTATGGGATGACACTGTCATTTGTATGCTTGAACAGAAGCCGCCGATCTGCAGGCTGGCCAGGTATGTCTGTAACACTAGGACTCGCGAAGTACAAAGCGTGTGAATAACGTGCCTTTTCCACATGGCACCTCGCCAATACTCCATGTCCTTGTTAACCTGTTAGAACCGATTGATATTCGCTAGACATGGGCTACACAACGTACGCATCGTTTGGGCTCCCGTCATTCCTTGTTATCATAGTTGCTTTGTATTTGCTATTCACTGGTGTGTCAAAGGTCGTCCTCTCCGTTCCGCAGCACTTATACACTTTTCGAATAGATTCTGGAGAAGCGTTCGATGTTGGTCGGTTTCTTGAGGAAACCAGCCCGTTCGTCTGGGGTTCACTCGGAATTGGACTTTGCATAGGCTTGAGTGTTCTCGGAGCAGGATGGTGGGTTCGCACAGTTCCACTCTTGTTCATCGGCATTGATGTTGCTTTGAAGGGGAATATTTTTGACCGGGGCATCAATACTGGGTGGAGGAGTAAGGACTCCAAGAATTAGTACCAAGAATCTGATCAGGTGCGTTGTTTTTTCACATACACAATGCACGGAAGTGGCTAAGCACTACTCACTGTCAGCATCATTTTCTGTGAGGTGGTTGCAATTTACGGAGTGGTGCGTAGTTGCTCCCTCGAGTTTCTGTGTTATACTTACCCCACTGTGGTAGATCATGGGTATCGTGTACTCATCCAAACTCCAAACGGTGCCCGAAGCGCAGCTCTACACCAGAGATAACTACTTTACGGGTACACCCTTTCCTCTTCGCATCTCCATCGAATGCTACTTATCAAGCTACAGGATATGCGCTATTCTTTGGTGGGCTCACCGTTGGATTCTGTAATCTTCTTTGCGGCCTTTGCGTCGGTATTGCCGGTAGCACTGCTGCCCTCGCTGACGCAGCTGATCCTACACTGTTTGTGAAGGTGCTCGTGGTAGAAGTGTTCGGAAGCGTTCTGGGACTTTTCGGACTGATAAGTGAGTGGAAGCATATGTTTCATGATGCAATGCACTGACCCTACCGAAGTTGGCCTTCTGATGATTGGGAACGCGAAGGAATTCTTACCAGGATCGCCTGCAGTGTCCGCCATACGTATATGATTGAAGGCTTGTCATGCATGACAAGCGTGCGCTTAATGTCATCCATGTTAATTCGCCAAGGTATAGCTGGTCAATGCACTGTCACCGACCATTTGTGTCCGTACACATAGCTACCATAGAAAAGGTATTTTGAGCGAGTACATCGCGTATTTTTTAATTATCGTCCTTCTGCATCATGCCTTCCGATATTGATGCGAAGTCTGATGACTCCAATATCTGGAGCAGACCGATACTAAATTCGAATGGAGAACGCCTGCACCTTTTGCAATTAAGCTCCCGACGATGTCTTTCCAGCGTTGATGCACAGCTGAGCTGAGGAAATGCTGAAAACGGCAACGATAGTTCCTCGCACAGGCAAGTCTCGGCAGCAGGCTTGTAAATGTATATAGGAATACTACAAACCGACGATGTAGTATTTAGTCTGGCCTGCTTTGTCTTCCTTCCTCAGTTTCTTCCATCACAACCAAGGTGAGTTCTAGATTCACGCTACTCAATAGACAAGTGCTAACGGCCACTTGTTACTTGGCGTACACTAGTAACTCGAACGCTGTGTCATACTACTTCACGAATCACGACGCAAACTAGCCTCGACCGTGCCTGAGCATTATGGGAGTAGCTATTGAAGATCGAAAAACCACTCCAAGGGAAATAGCGAGTGCAACGAATGTGGTTGACAACACCAAGTTGATGAGGATGTCCATAAATCTCAGCGTGTCGAAAAATTCGGCATTTCTGATTGAAGTACGGACTGGCAAAACCTCGGAGGTACGCCCCACGCCAGAGCCTTTGTGACTCCGTTGGGGACACTGGGGTCCCTTGTTCTACATAGATTACAACTCATAAAAAGCCCGCCCTGACTTGTCCTTGAAGCTTGAAGGCCGAAGAGACCAAGTAATATGGATGCTCATGTCGGATTTCGCGGTGTTAAAACAGCGATAAGTCTCAAGGGCAGCCTAGAAATTGTAGTTGGTAACTCGGAGGGTTGTCTGGGGATGGTATGTTATTCACACGACTTTGCCAACTCAAGTTGTTGGTCAAAGGCGAAGGTTCTTTGAAAATGTATATCGCTTCCATCGACTCTCACCCCGGTAGAATGGAATAATCAGATACGGTATGCATATTCCGGATCACTAGTACTGATGAGACACTATAGCTAATTCAACAGGAGGCTAATCGAGGTGACTTGTGTCGCCCGATTTCCCAAGGGCACTCGTTTTGCACATCTGAAACTCTCAGGGCAGGAATACCTATATAAACACTGAAGTCAATCATTTATTAGATTTCATCTTCAGACAGTTGCTCTCTTAGTGGCCCGTGGTTCTCCTTGCTGGTACGCCCATCTTGCGTCCACTTTCTGATCAGTCGGTCTTACGTGATGAATGGATTCCACAGCATAAAACTTCACTAGGCCAGATGACTTTATCAACCTCTGATGATTCCACTGCGCGCAACCCGCCCCCCTTTCCTCCCGAACTTTGGATTACAATATTTAGCCTCGCCACCAATGTCCCTGGTCTGCTGAGTTATGATGGCCCAACCCCATCTG
Organism: Suillus subaureus; assembly: GCF_016647635.1. Taxonomy (NCBI): domain Eukaryota; kingdom Fungi; phylum Basidiomycota; class Agaricomycetes; order Boletales; family Suillaceae; genus Suillus; species Suillus subaureus. Next base: position 570,511 of record NW_024538571.1, read on the forward strand.
ATCTTCCGCGTCCCCTCGTCAAAGAGCACGAGCACAAACAGTTAAAAGAGTCTTTTATCACAAAGAGGAATATTATCCTTGTCTGCAGGTCATGGCACGCTCTCGCCACCAAGTTCCTCTATCGGAGCGTTGTAGTCACTCGCCTAGCCACCCTGTCTTCTTTGCTTGTCGCCCTCGACAGGAGATCCTCTGGAGCAACCCACTCTGTTCACGTAGGGTGGTGGACGAAACGACTTGATGTCTTGATACAGGATGACCATTGTGAGGCATCTGATTACGCCCTCCTGGCCAACATCATTCGACGGTTCCCAAACTTGTCGATCGTCAATTTGTCTATGCCCATGCTTCCCGACAATGATTCTTGGCTTCGGCAACTACCCGAATCGGTCGTGATAGCGCTAGTTGAATCCTGCGGTCTATCATTGCGCGTATTTGATTGCTCCGAGTCCATTTTGCGCCCCTGCAGGTATTGGCTCAGCCCTATTGCGCATACGGCTTTTGCTGATTACATTTTAGAGAGGATCTGATGAAGTTAATGGCTGCAGCACCAAATTTAAGTGTGCTCCGCTGCCCAATTTGCTCGCCCAGTGCAAGGGACAAGTCTTCTTCTGCTAGACTCAATGTGCCCGTTATGACCAAGCTGCAAGCGGTGTCACTCACGTCGGTCTTTTTGCGGGATTACCTGCCAGACGATAGAGACGCCAACCACTTCCCAGCTCTCCGAAAACTTACTTACGACTGCACCCCTCCTCCGTTCCTTGACCATACTTGGAAACATTTTGTGAGGCTGAGCTGCGCGAATGTTACTACCGTACACCTCGACTATTCCCTTCAAGCCGACTGTCTTCAAAAAGAGCTAGATCTGCTCAGTGAATGTTGTTTGTCTTTGAACGACCTCGTCGTTTACATCCGTTCATGGACGGAGATCAGTCCGAATCTCACTCTCCCTCCTTCCGTTTCATATTTGGGACTACATTCCAAGTTACGCAAGGCGCCTGCGTTCCATTTTAAGCAGCTATTTGCTGCTCTTCGTACCATTTCGGGTTCGAAGCTCAAGATTGTTCGATTGCTGCACGCGGACGCCGTGGAAGATTTACAGGAGAACCACCAGGCTCTGTTGGAGAGTGAACTCGCTGATAGCACTTCTTGTATTACATTCCGCATCGAGGACAACGAGGGTCATCTTCTGATGGTTTGATACGCGGGTCTTGGGTACAGCACAACACATGTGGTTTAGATATTAGTGTATTCTTAGGTGAGAATATCTTCATTCACGCCACATATTTGCTCACGCTAATCTTCAGGGATTTATTTAGACCTATCATGGGTTCGTGATCTGTGTCCAATACGTGTACACTACAAACATCGCCCTTGCGTTGCTCCCGGCGTTCCGCCAGGAACGCCCTGATAATTTATCCTCTTCATCGCCTGACTCATCGACTACATCTGAAGGCGTCTTTTCAGTCGCTAACAATAGACACTGTCTAAGCGCCAATTACATTGCTAGCCAAGTATTGCTTACTAAGGAATGAGTGCTGCATCCTCGCCTTCATCCTCGCCATCGATCGAGCTGATCCTCACTATAGTCACCCATAGAGTCGCTCACTACACGCATTTAAATGGCCGATGTGTCGGATGATGGCGGATCTGTTGCTAATCAGATCGATCACTCTGAGGAAACCTCCCCAGAAGATTTGAACGCAGTCACCAGAGAGAACGCGCTGAGGGTTGAACGTAATTGCAGGCGTGCTGAGAGACGTGCTGATGCCGTCGACTTGGCAGCCGTATCTGACGACGAGCCACTGATTGAGGTGCCCTCTCGAACAACTTCTCCCGCTCCTTCTCCCCAAGAGACTCCATCTTCCGTTGGTTCGTCCCCATCTCTGGCGATGCACTCGGCCCTGCAAAACTTTGATATCATATGCACAATCTGCTCATACGTACATCGCGGGTCACTTCCTGCCCTTGCATCCACATGCCGCGTCTTCGAGCGTCCAGCGCTTGATGTACTTTGGAGGAATCTGCGGTCCGTAGAACCTCTTGTCAAATGTCTACCGAGTGACCTCTTTGGTATTGAGAAAGGACATATGGTAGGCGTCCCAATTTCATATGACCATCCGCTTCTAAGAGTTCACCAACGCAGGCATTACTAAAACCTCTCGACGCCAAGACATGGAATATTCTTTGCAAATACACGTCTCGCGTGCGCTCCATCACACAATTAGACCGCCTGGCGGTTATTAAGCCCCTCGCTTCGCTAATACTGTCTTGTCCTTTGACACCTGCGTCCATGTTTCCGAACCTTCGCGAATTAAAATGGCATGCAGATGAAACACACTGCGCTGCAGAATTCTTGCGCATGGCATTTGTGCCCACCCTGTTGTCCTTAGACGTGGTGATTTATTCAGCTTCTTCCATCTTTCTCTCGGTCCTTTCATCTCTTGGGACCCTGTGCCCTCAACTCCAGAGAATGTCTGTGGAATCTCGATCTCCAACAAACGACTCGGACATGGTCCTTAAGGCCTCACCTTTCATTGCCCAATCTATTTCACAACTCCACCATCTCCGGGAATTGTTTGTATGGGACCTAGGAAACCAAGGCAATGAGCACCTTGCGCAGCTGCGAGCTTTGCGTAAACTGTGGTTGGACTTGGAAACATCGTCAGTTTGGGAAAGACGGTTGCGCTTGCGATTCCCCGGCTTTCGCGATTTAGATTTCTTGATGTTTTTCATCACCAATCTCGAGCACGCCTTGGAATTCCTGAATTCGCTTCAGGTCATCGGAAGCAAAAGCGTCCAGATCTCCTTCATCCCCACTCTCCCCTTCACAAGTCCATCCACGACGCTATACCAGTTCTTCGCTACCCTCGGGGAGATATGCGATCACGACAATCTTGTATCGTTCAGTCTCGATCAATGTTCCGTAAAAGTTAATGCAAAACTGGACGTCTTCACGCCATTATATCCATGCCGCAATTTAACTCGGCTGCTCATTGAGAATGGCTGTGATATTTCCATGACTGACAAGGAGCTTCTCCAGCTGATGAGAGCCTGGCCTAAGCTTGAAGTGCTGGCTATCAGCCGCTTTGTCTCCATCAAGGGCACCACGATACCTACATTCCGCGGGCTAATCAGTTTCCCTCGGCTCTGCCCTGCTTTGACCTCACTCACTCTTGTCATCGATACTACGCTTTGGCATGGTATAGATCTCAAATCCCCCGGCGGTGGAATCCGCAATCAGAATCTCAAAAACCTCGTCCTCGGCAATTCGCCCGTTGGTTCCCCGGCACAAGTAGCTCTAATCCTCAACGGCCTCTTCCCAAACCTGAAGAAGATTAATCTTAATTGCTGGTATTCGGCTCCAAAGAAATTTTTGTCCCAGCAGCAGGCAGCGATGCCACAATGGGAGGCAGTTAATTTCTCTCTTTTGAGCTTCAGCATCGTAAAGGAGAGATGCGCGGAAACATGAAGATGTCGTCTGACTTTTAGGCTACGCTTTCAAGTATCACCATGTACACTTTCAAGTCTCTCTATGTCTGAATTTACATAGCACCCGCAGTACATATTATGCCACACACTTAGATTTCGCTTTAATAAAGTGCTCGCAAAACCAGTTGCTCATGCGGGTTCTATGATCCCTTTCTCTGGGTACATGAATACGCAAATGTAAGCGTCATGATAACACTCAGCTTACATATGCAGCTCGCTAAAATACAGTCATGCAGATGTCCGAACTTCTATGAAGTCTCGTACGTGACACAGTAACACAGGAATGACGCCACACCAGGTCACCAGAACTGCCGTAAACATATTCGTGGATGGGGGAGTGACATGATGAAAATGCAAATTATGATATATGTTGGGTATCACTGCGTGGATATGACCAATGTTCTAGATGAAGGGGCGTAAACATATGCGTGCAGATTCGTGGCAGGGACGTGATGATGCATAAAGGCTAGATCTTGAGCTCGCGGAACCCGCGCACGTCAAGCCGCCCGGTACCATTCTTCTGCCATTCCTCATCATCAGCCGGTTTGGAAGCTTTCTTGAATTTCCCGCCAGGAATGACAATCTTTCCTGCGCTCATATACGCAGTACGTGACTTTGGAAGCCCGAGAGCCTTACGCTGGCGTCGAGTAAGGGGCTTCTGGGTTTCAGGAGGCGGTGTGTTACATTCGGGAGGGGTGCTAGGAAGCGGAGATGAAACGGCAGATGATGAACGGCTGGATTCTGCGGAGGAGCCAGGGTTGGAGAGGTCAGGTGTTGAGTCATCCATATCATCATCTGCCCTGACTTGACTCAAGGGTGTGCGAGAGGGCGATCGTCGTGAGTTTCGCGTTCGCTTGGAGATCGTGTCAGATGTCGACGATCCAGACGATTCGTCGAAGGAACGCTTAGGTGACCGATGAGCTCTAATGCTCGATGTAAAAGGCCGATGGGGACCAGGCGGCTGACCGGGGACGGGAAGGAGCGAGTCCGCCTCAATGCCCAAGGAATCAGTAGAAGAAAGGGGTGATGGTGAGCGGGATATGGGGAGTGGAACATGGGCAGGTGTTAGTGGTGTATTTTCACTCGACCTAATACTGTCGATTGGGCCATTCTTGGGAAAAATCTTGGGATCAAATTTGGCTTTGCCCCGGGAGACTAGTTTCTTCTTGGCAGGTGAACCGGCAGGCGGTACTGCGTCGGCGGGTAGCTCGCAAACCTCGGGAAGACCAGCGTGCGGCCCTCTTAAATTCGTATCGAAGAAAAATGTTCCCAGTCATGATATCTAGAACGGCAGGTCAGCACGCGGCCTAGGTATGCTACGGAAAATGACTGACGCCACATATATCGTCCCCTCTGACTCATGGGAATCGTTCATCTCGTCGCGCTGCTGCTGCCTCCTTTTCCTCCGCGCGTCTCGTTCGTTATCTTGAGATGATGACTGGTCATCGTTCTCGGCTCCCGCCTTCCACTCGATGACGTATACCAATCCAGGCTGTATAACCTTGACATTCCTTCGCGCAAAGTGCGCAAATGCAGAAAGTTCAAGGTGCCCGCCATAAGTGCCTATAGCGTGTCACAACGCTGCACAGGAAGAAATCAGGAGGGCAAGCCCTGGCACACCTTGTTCTCGCATGCACCGCAGATGGGCGCTTAGTCCACGCTCATCCTCACAAAAGGGTTGATAGCGCTGCGCATGGCTCTCAATCCAGTCGCATATATCTTTGCGCAGTTGGAGGTGCTGCGATGGCGAGCCGTAGAATTGATCACAAAGAGCCCGAAATAGGCAATTGCCATCGCCCACTGTTTGAGCAGCGTAGAGACCCTGCGAGCGAAGTTGCTCCGTAAGAAGCTGAGTGTTCTGTTCTGGATCTGTTATGGGCTGTGTGGAATATAAGAACCAAATGACAAGACAAAACGTGAGTAGGGTGCATGGATGACATGCGTGACACTCACTCTCCCCTTGGATCTTGTTGTGCGAGACCTCACTAGGGTTAGCAACGTCAATAACTCATCAATTGTTGTTATCAAGATCGACGTACATGGCAATGGTGCTTTAGCACGTCTCTGGGATTTCTTCGATGGGCCCATTCTACTTGTAAAAAAATTCAACGAGTTCTGTATGTGAGATCGTGTTGGTTGTGAATAAAGCACAGGTGCCGCGTTTCGGGGTCCCGAGACCCGGAAACCATGAGCTGTGCCTCGCAGCACAGCATACTAGTCTAGTACTTATAGTTGCAGCAGGGGCCCGGGAATTCAATATCTTATCTAGACTGAACAAATGACACACGACGACACGCAAGCACATTTGTAAACTGTCAGAATCTGGGTGCTAAGCGCTAGGTACTGCCCACGTTTGGCGAATCTTCAAATTAGCCCTACTAGTACTCCTGAGTCCTAATGTAAAAGGAAACAACCGTTTTTATCTCAGGGTCTGCATACGAAAGACTCAGCCGGAGTTGGGTCTATGACTCTATGTCCCTCAAGACAATAACGCTTTTAATGTGGCCGTGGAACAATCTATTGCACTGAAGGTTGGGTATGTTTGGATCCTATGTTGGACACGAATTGCTACCAGGCAGAGGACTCGGGATACTTACATGCAGCCAAGTTCGCCACCTGAGTACACATTGCCTATCATCCCAGCGACGCTCGACTCCCCACCTCACTATCACCGCCCGGAGTTGGGAATGTTTTCTCGCCGCCACCTCGATCCGACACGAACTCCCGATAGCTAGTTTACCTATGATGAATAACCATCGACACTACATGGAAGAAAAAACGCTCACATTCTGCCCAGCCTCACCTGTTCCTCGCGCGAAACAGACGGCCTTGTCGTTTTAAGCACTTTCAATAGATGCTCTTGAGTGATCTCGTGCTGCAGAAAACGTCAGCTATCAGAGAGATCTATACAAGAAGAGCAAGAACACAGACCTTCTTTGGCGTCACAACAGCCTTGCTATCCGCCTCCGCCCCCCCAGATTTCGACGCCCTGATTTGTTGCAGCTAGAAACACATCAACCATAAAGACTTGCACCAACACGAGCACAGTTTCTTACTCGTTGCTTCATTTTCGTCTCGTCTGCTTTGGACGCCGCTTTTGCTGCATCCTTCCTAGCGCCCAGTACCATATACTTTACCGGGACCTCGTCACTTAGCCCCACGCCCACCCTCCTCCGGCCCGTCTCGACACCGCCTCCACCATCACCATCTACCTTCTCAGCATCTATAGCAGCATGCACCACCTCCAGATGCGCATTGTATACAAGGGCCTGCAGGTCCGCACCCGAGAAGCCCTCAGTAATACTTGCAAGTTTATCAAAGTCCACCGAGGGTGCGAGCGTTAGCTTCCGAGATACTGCAATCAAAATCTGAGCAGATGTACGAGACAATGTTAAGATTGTGATATATGAAGCACGGTGGGGCACTGACGTCTTTTCGGTCCTCAATACCAGGCAGGCCACATAGCAAAGATTTATCCAGCCGACCGGGACGAAGCAGTGCAGAATCGATGAGGTCTGGCCGACTTGCGGAAGATCAACAATCAAATGATGTGGTCAATGGAGATAACCCACCTCGTTGCAGCGAGGACATAGACTCCATCGAGCCCTTCGGCGCCATCCATCTGGGTAAGCATCTGATTTACCACGCGGTCTGTCACGCCTGTACTGTCATGTCCTCTGTACACAAACATTTTTAGTTATAGCAGATAGAACACATAACAATAAATTCACCTCTTTGGTGCAATCGAGTCAAACTCATCGAAAAAGAGCACGCAGGGTTTGGCAGCCGACGCACGATCGAAGATGTCTCTCACCTAAACAGAGTGAGCATTTCCTTGAAAAACCTCATATATACGTACTGATTTTTCACTCTGTCCGATATATTTATTCAATAGCTCTGGACCCTTGATACTGATGAAGTTCAACCCGCACTCTTTCGCGACGGCCGACGCAAGTAGCGTTTTTCCACAGCCAGGATAGCCGTACAAGAGTAACCTACATTCCTTCCATAAATCGCATCCACAACAAAGAGCAATATGGACGCACCCAGATCTCAGCCTCAACGGAGATTGCTTGAACAATTGAGCATACTTTGTCGGCCACTCCAGGGTTTCCCTCAACACGAGCTTGGTGTTCTTCAAGCCTACATTGCCACAGTTAATGAACCGACGATAGATATCCTCGAAGAGAAACATGCACCACCAATGTCAGCCCACTCTACGTCCGACTTTTGCAAGGGCACATCCCTCAGTGAGAGAGGCACAAATCCCTCTTGGGCCTCTACAAAATCTTTCGCTGAAAGTGTGACCTTCACAAACCATCGTCAAATAGTGAAACATACGCATCAGGTGGTGCTCACCTTCTCAACATCCACTCCCACTTCTGACACTGCCCGCCCAACAGCGACCTGTATCGTCCGCGTGACAAGGTCCCGCAGGTCTACAGGGGAATATCCCTCCGTCCCTACTGCGAGCCGAGTGTACTCAGGCGGGTCCGATTCATCGACAACAAATGACAGTGGTTCCTTAGCCATGGAAAGCCGGCGTGACACAAGATTGGCAAGAATCTGTTCAAGTTGGTTCGACTCAGAAGGTACTAGTAATCAAGGACAAACCCACCTCCTTACGCGCCTCCCTTCCCGGCGGAGGAATGGAAGCGACATCCTTGAAGATATGCAGCGTATGTAGTAGCGAGTGCACGCTAGTCTGGCTTTCTGCTGTGGCGAGGAGTACGATACCACGGAAGTTGGATGGTGCAAGACGTGCGTTGGAGCTATATTGCATGAGGAAGAGCTCCGTTATATGTCGCTGGCGGAAAGAATCCGCGTGCTCGACCTCTGCAGCACAGACTTTGTCGAGGTTGTCGAAGATGAGGACAGAAGGGCTGTGCCATCGTGCTAGCACAAAGAGGTGGCGAAAGAGTGTACCGAGGGTTTGAGCGGGCTTGGATGCGAGCGGGGAGAAGTCGATATAATGTATGGCTGATTGATATTTTTTGATATCGACGGTTTCAAGTAGCGACGAAAATGATTGAGCCAGAAAAGCATTAGAGCATAGAATATCCCACTCACAAGCATACACGCGCTCATCTGCTTCCAGTCTGCGCGCGATCTCCTTCGCAACTGATGTCTTGCCCATTCCCTGACGGCCAGTTATCAGGATTCCAGGAACTGTGGTATGTGTGGAAGCGTAAGGTTCAAAAATGCATCAGAATGCGCCAGAAACAAAGTCCGATACACATACCTCCCCGAATGACATCCTTGCGCGCATGTACGACGTAGTTCGCGATGCAAGTCTTTGTCGTGTCTTCGATAATATTGGAGACACCTGATAGGTGAAGCGATGATTCAGAGGGTGTCACTAATTCTGGTGAGATCGCTGTGGAAGCTGAAGGAGGGGATGATGGGGATGAAGGACTGACGGAATGATCAGCTTATGTCGCAGCCAAGGGAATGCACAAGCGTACTCGTCGAGGTTTCCATTGATTACGGGCCCTTGCTCACGGGCACCTGTGAGCGATATCCTACAAAGTCATTGTATTAACAATGGTGGTGGAACTACACACAAGAAAAGAAAGCGGCGCACCGAACGAGATCCCAGTCTTCGACCCCACCCTTCACTTCACCGACAAACATCACATGGGTCTCCAAAACGCGATCAGAGATTCCCAGCCACACTTCCCACACAGCCTTTCCGTCCCCTCCATCATGCTTTTCTCCCGACTCTCTTTTTGATCCCGAGTGCAATATCTTTGCATCGCCATCCTCCTGCTCAGTTTCAGCACCTGGGTTGATGTTGACGTTGTTGCCGGTACCGGAGTTCATGATATCCGTGGGATCCTTGGGTGGCTCCAGCCGACGTGCATGCGCACACCACCAACCCGAACGTGGAGGGTCAGGATTTGGGTCGAACGGGATGTACTGAGTCCCCGAAAGCAACGATAGAGTGTAAGGATGAATATATGCGCGCGTTTTGGCATCACGTAGAGTAGTCAGTTCAGGGACGTTAACAAGGCGCGCGGGGAGCGCTCGGAGGATTTCAGATGGATATGAGGGTTTGTCTTGCGTCGGCGCAACGGTTCCATGCTCTAAGCTTGTTGAAGATGAGGTTTTGGTTTCGGCTTTCGATTTCCTGTGCGACTTGGGGGCAATGCTAACCTCGGTATCGGTTGCGAGCAGCGCTGCGGTCACAGACGTATCGAGCGAGACTTGTGATTGAGGGAAGATCAGTAGGGGATATCAATGTGAATAAGATAGTATGATGGCACACACCAATTCTTAGCCGTACTCTCGTCCGCCCGAGCACCCAAACATTGATCTCTTGTCCAACATTCGCGACTCGCACTTGGGAGAGGAGAGTACCTTCAACGTGCGCTGCATGCAGTTCCTGGAATAAGTGGAGTTAAGCCAGCCAGGCAGCCAGGATCTGAAGACCTACTACTACGTCCCAGTCATCTGCACTGAGGGGCTCAGTGCTCACTGTCTTTGCGTATGGGAGGTCATATAATAAACCTAATTCCACCTGTCGATTCGAGCTACACCATCAGACGGAGGAAGGAACAGCTGTGCGCGGGAATAGAATGCGCACCACATCTCCTTCTTTGAAGCCCAAGCCTGCCGCGTACTGTGGATCTATCTCTAGCGTCTCTATTCCACGTTCGCCTGCGGTAGAGTTGAATGAGGCAAGGGAGGATGCAGAAGCCATGCCGGTCCAGCCAACATACGCCTCTCTTCCCTTGCCATCGGTAGGTTTTAAGTGGACAGCAAGGGTTTGCGGACGCTGAAACAGTAATCGGAATAGTTCCAATCGAAATCAGAGTCAAGGTACGAGACGGAGAAACAATGTAAACATACAATCTGTCTTTCGAGAAGGGGACCGTATACTGATATTGGGAGATTGACCAGGGATGATTTCAGTGATACAAAGTGTACTCTTGCGCGCCGGGGCATTTTGTAGACGATTAATTGACTCTCGAGTATTACTGTGTGTCTACAGTCACTTCTAGACTACAGACACGACAAATAAGTAGGTGCAGTAAGCTATAGCCTAGGACCAGTTTGGTCAATTTCTGGACGGACGTCGGGGTCCTACCGTACTTACACGATTGTCGGGTATGTCCCCTCTATCATATGTGTCTTGTCATCCTAGGGAATGCCATACTGCAAATTGCCCAGATCTATAGTAAAGCTGTTTTCAGTTCACTCATATATCACAATGCAACTTGATCAGCATCCTGTGAGGGTAGATATTTGTTGATTTCACTAAAAGCCATGATCACTTCTTTGGACCAGACTCGGGTTGTTCCCGTCAAACCAAAATTTGGCTACCGGAGATTGAACAGTATTGGACGCCACGCCAGAGCGCTCCATCCCTTACTGCCTACGAATGTGGGATTCCCCAATAGACCCCAAACCTCGAAAGATAGAGACGAAACAAGAAAAATTGCCAATTGGTGGCACATACTCAGGCTGGGTCGCTTAAGAGGGCAGAACGTACTCAGTGAGGTCATAATCAATCCAAAGCACTGTAGCTGAGCATCATGAGTCCATTTTCCTCTCCCACCACCGTGACTTAGCATCTTGGGCATCAATTCCAGCACTTGATACTTGCTTGATATTGTTGTTTATTGTCTATGGAGCAGTCCTACATTAATTATTTTACCCATGTTATGCCTTGTTCGCCCTTGCAGAAGGTACGTGTCAGTAACTAAGGCGTCCACATGCGAGACTAACTGGACACGATCTAGGGTAGGTTACACTTGTACACTATCATGCGTCCGAAGGTTGAATCTAGCACCGTACTATCAATAAACAGTGGAAGGAAGGAATCCGAAACTAAATGATGCCACTAGATCTTGAACCATCGCTAAGCCAAACCTTGAGTTGCCGTGCAAGTTTCTTCGCGGTGGCCTCTAGCTTCTCATCTCTCGTCCGTGCTACATCCACAATTGTCCGTTTCCTACCCGATGTCGTTAGTACGAGGCCGACCCGCCTCGGCGAGAACGAAATAGACAGTGCGCTGAATGGCACTGGTGTGGGGTCTGGTGTCCGCTTGCTTATGCTCGCAGATCCAGTTCTGCTGTCATTCACCCTGAAAATGCCGGACGATGAAGATGAGACATTCACTCCAGATGGGTTTGTATGCACAACACCCTCGCGGACGCCATAGTGTCGAACGAGGTCTTCTAGCCGGCTGCGCGGTTGCATGAGGTCGAAAAGGTCTTTGAACGAATCTTCTCGCTCGAGGTGAAGCGATGAGTCATCAACCATAACATCTTCGTGGACCTTGAGTGCGATGAAGAGATCGAGAACTTTGGTCTCCCGTTGCAGGGTATCACAAGAGGTAGTAGAAGCAGAGGAAGAAAATGGAAATGGATCGGATGAATACGGAGGGCGTATCATCGAATTGTATGCGGGCAAATATGTGGAGCGCAATACATGCTCACACGCTTCATTGACAATGTAAGTTCCGGCCGTCACAGTCAAAGGACTTGAACAGTACGCACCAACGTAAAATAAGCGATTAACCAGTCGCAGTTGTGTGGAGAGCCAACAAAGTGTCTTTCTCTGCCTTTCGATCTTTCCCTCGTCAATCCCAGGTGTTTGTGGAAATGTCATATACACGATCTTCAACAATAGGTGTGGAGGTAAGTCAGATGGCGTCGCTGCTCCACGATGTTCACCCGGGAAGGGGGGTGGGGGTAGAGAGCTGGCATTAGGGACGTAGGGAGGGGGTGGAACAGAATGCATGCACTTCTCTTCGACGATGACCATAATACGATCAATGTCTTCGGATGGCCTTTATAAACAAATGGAGTTACTCTGGTTTCTGGAAGCAGTACAGTCTGTCGTGGGGGCTGCGCAGTGATCAAGAGTGAGCAGTTCAAAACGCTGATGCGGTAAATTCAGGTTGATCTGGTTGAAGAGGTGATAGATGGTCGAAGAACAGCATCCTATCATATCTTCCCTAACCTGACCTCCTGGCATTGCTTTGCAGTGCACAGCATCACGTGACTAACAATCGAGCCAACTTAAAAGTCACGTGTTTTTCATTTTTCGCATCGAAAATTCAATGGAATAGTATCTCCCTTGTCCTGCCCCCTGCAGAGCCCCTCATGCACATGTTCAGCATATTCCAAGTGGGTACCTTATGGATAAAATAATCGTTCGTCAATCTCGTTATCTCCCAATATCAATGTACAGTTGAATTCTTCAATTGATACTATTCTAACTGCTGTCACAGTGTCTGCAAACTTTTGCTATCCACATCAAACCCATTGATGGTGAGAGAAGAGAGGCATACATTGGCAGACTGGAATGGCCTCTTTGTTATCTCTTGCCTCATTTAACTCTAATGTGGGTGAAAGTGAAATAGAGACTCTGGAGATGGATCCACAACATGTGACAGGCTTTTAGTAGCTTCAAAGAAGGAAACATGGTGTGCTTCTTGTCTCTGTGTGCAGTGCAAAGATACTTCACCTGGAGGCCAGGATCAAAAGAGATGCAGGGGATCCATATGATGTTCTCTCAATGAACTGATGGCCTGTGGGATGGAGGACTGTAATCTCATTTTGTGCACTGCTTTCTTTTCCTGTGTGACATCCAACATGACTAATAGTCTGGAATTTGCTGGTAGGTCTCACTCCCAGGTGTCTGATCAGGAAGAGCATGATAAATTGACGAGTAAGCTCCTATAATTTCTTAGCTACAACATACTCTGATCATCTTAATGTTAGTCCTGCATCTGCTTGTCATTCTCACCTTTGCCTTCCACAGATCTAGTGATACCCTCAGAGTCATCAATTCTTCTGCAAAGGATCTCTGACATCTTCAAGGCCATGACAAGACTTGTGTTGCCATCTATGCTGTATATGCAAGGATGTTGTTTGAGGAGAAATGCATGTCAGATTTTGATGATTCTGATGTGTTTACCTTGCAACCTAGACCTGTTCTATCAGCTCAACAGTGCCTTTATTGTGTGTCCGCAATCTACATATCACCCAAAGGTATGGGCAAGACATTGGTTGTGAAGAAGATCATGTGCAGGCTGAAAGCAGATGATCACATATGTGCTTGTGAATGGATAATTCTTTTCTTTTTGTGAACATGATGGCACAGCCTCTCCATACCCATATTTGATAATTTTGATGAGGTCTGCGCTGCAGAGGCTGAACTGCAGCACAGTTCCAACGCATGCATCATACCAAGGATGCATGCATTCAAAGATGTAATGTTCATTCCTTCACTTGGAAGGGAGGAGGTAGGTTTATTCTAGGATTACTGGTACCTTTTGAGTCGAAGCAGCTCAAACAGATTTTTGCCAGTCTTGTGTTGTGCAGCCTTTCCATGGCACCAAAGTCCTTGTGATAGAGACAAGGGCTACTCCCTGATGATACATTGGTGTGCTCATACTAGGACTGATGTTAACTTCTAGCCAAATACTATACAAAGTCTGAAGGAAATATAATATGGTATGTTGATTGAGCAGCCCTGATGGTAACACAGTAACAAAAATTGATGAAAGTCATGTAGTTTGGAAGATATGCATGACAGTTTCCTATTTCTAATCACTGAGTATCACTAAATGGTAGCTGCGCATGCGTCAATGAGTGCTTGCACACAGAAGAACTGTAACTTATGAATCAAGCTGTCTCTTGGAAGTCCTCACTTGTCAAGCATTGAGCATCCAATAGCTTCCCAATATGCGTAGGCAAGTACCCCATTCCCATGTGGCGGATACTGAAAAGTGCTTTTAACATGGGGATAGGTGATTGTTGGAAGGTGTTAAGAGAATCTGCAGCACGAGGCCAATGTTCTGGTGTGGGAAACACAACAAGAAGAGAACTGGAAAGTGTTACAAACTCAGATAGAGCGTCGTTCCAATAAAGGAATCAAGATCAGGGTCAATCAAGGACTAAGCCTTTATCAAGTCAATGCCTCCCTCAGGAGCAATCTCTTAGACTCCCGCAGGATCTAAGGTTCAAATGGGACAAATGGCTAGCCTCCTTCCCAAGGAGCTAGAGTTTGAGTATCAAGGAGAACCAAGTAGATTCAAGTTAGAGAAAATACAAGTGGTGACTAGGGTTTATATACGTAAAGGAATTGTGCACAGACCAGGCTGGGCAAAGGGTAACAGTTACTAAGAAAGGAAGGTTCATGGGAGAACAAGGTGTGAGTCAGAGATAAGGAAGACCATGAGGAAACAGTGCAGTGAAAAGGAAGCGTTAGAAGTACAGCCATATAGGGGTCCACAGTGATGATGGGAAAAAGAGTGGGGCACTGTAACATTACCCTCCTGTCAATGTCTAAAGTCACCGACTTTAGTCACTAAGATTCTGATAGTTGTTAGGGTCGAAGTCAGTGTCTTTTGCAAACTGCTTCTCATGCTCCTCTTGTTCAAGATCTTTTCTATCTTCGTAGATCTTAAGCTGATGATGGAAGGCCCATGAGCCAGGTTTGGCATTAATGATACAACATCCTTGAAGGGTAGGACAGTAGGCGGTAAGATGTTTGGGAGCATGGTGGTGGCATTCTCAGCAGAAATAGCGAGGGCAGTGGATTTGACGATGTCCTTCCTGCTGGCAGTATTGGCAAATGATGTCATAATAGTCAACACCGTTTGTGTCACATCAAAAAGTTTCTTCAGATGGAGCACGAGAATCAGAGGAAGAGGCAGGTTTATCTTCATCAACAATGATGGGTGGAGCAGGGGATGGTGTCATGGGACGAGAGAGGCCTATTCCAAAGGCAACAGTGTTTCTTTTCTTACCACGAGTGTGGCATGGGTTTCCTGTGGAGTGAACTGCGAGCTGAGAAGGAGCAGGGACAGGGGTGTCATCATCGGAAGATTCTGACAGGGATCTGGGGACTTCTTGGGTAGTGAAACAAAGGGGTTCAGTGGAAACAGAGCATTCCAGTTTGACCATATCTAGGGTGAGAGCTTGCTCGAACCCTTTTTCTATAAGTCTGTCTGTGGCAAGCGCTTTGATCTTGGTCATATGATAAATGATGGAACATTTGGTGGTTTCTTCAGCAGGGGCTGCGATGGTATGGGCATAGCTAGACGCCAGGTCTGCACTGCGGTGGATGGTCATCAAAGAAAGGGAATCAATGTCTTCAGAGAAGAAATGGTCTAAAGGTAAAACGCAAGGAAGAGAAGAAAGGGTCGATTCAACAAGAGCTCACTTGTGGTGAAGTTCGAGCTGAGAACGATGGAGTTCAAGGGAAGAGTTCGAAGATCATGAAGAAGGCATATTCTGGGATCAGGTTTCTAGGTAAGGAGTCGAGAGAGTCGAAGACAGTTTTTATAGGTTTTGAGGATTTCCTGGGCGTTGTCTAATTCCTTTTCAGGGAGCCAGGAGTTATCTGAAGAAGGGTAACCCTTCCATGATACAAGGAAGCATCGTTTTCCTTTTATGTTTCCCTTATGGGTGAGAATGGCTTCTATTTCATATTCTTCTTGTCCATTGATGATGTCAGGAGGGGGTTCAGTGTGGTTCGGGCTGTGAACTTCTGTTTCCCAATAGGAGGATAACTCAGAAGTGTGAAAGACAGGGTGTGATTTCCAGGAGGCAGGGAGTCGGATCTTGAATGTGATAGGGGAGAGAACAGCTTCTACCATGAAAGGGCCATAGTGTTTAGGGGCAAACTTCTTTGAGGGTAGTCCGGTGATAAGGTTCTTTGCTGATAACCAAACTTTCTCACTGATCTTCCAGGGTTCGAACTTCTTTCCAAAGGTCCGATCAGACATGCGTTGCATGGTGAGATTGTGACAAGAGATGGCTTCTTCTTGGATCTTCTGAAGATATTTGACTCGATCTTCTGCTGCAGGGACAGCGGAGTTTGGGAGAATGTAGGGGATTCCTTGGGGTTCATAACCCATCATGAGGTGGAAAGGGGAGACATTGCAGGCATCATGTTTTCAGTGATTGTGGACAAATTCGGCCATGGGTAGATGCTTTACCCAATCAAGAGGAGTGAAGTGGCAATAGATGCGAAGATAGGTTTCAAGTTCCTGATTCAGACATTCAGTCTGTCCATCAGTTTGTGGGTGGTAGGCGGTGGAAAGTGTGACTTCATAGTCAAGGAGTCTTCCAAGTTCTTTGGTGAATTTAGAGGTGAACTGGGGTCCTCTGTCAGAGATGATCTTGTCATAGAGTCCAAATCTGAGAAAGACTTTCTTGAAAAAGAGTTGGGCGACTTCTTCTGACGTGATGGTTTTCTTGCATGGTGAGAGAATTACCCCCTTCATAAGGCCATGGTCTACCACGACCATAACCAAATCAAAACTGCCTGATTCAGGCAAGTCAGTGATTAGATCTACAGAGATCTGCGAGAAGGGGCGAAGTGCAGAGGAAGGGATAGGGTTCAGGGGTGGAGTGGAAGGGTGAGTGTCAGATTTCATTTGCTGACATAGGGTGCAACCTTCGACGTATTTGTGGATAAATGTGCCCATTCCGGGCCACCAATAATCTCGCTTGACTAATTCTTCAGTCTTAAAGCATCCTGGGTGTCTGGCAGTGGGATGATCATGGTGAAGGTGGAGAATGTGGTGTCGGAGATGAATGGGGACATAAGCACGGTTTTTATAAAACAGAGTGCCATCATCAAACTTCCAATCAGAGAGGGCGGATTTCATAGGAGGTGCGTTCAGCCCATCAAGGGCTTGTTGTGCAGCAAGAATGACAGGATCAGAGAGGGGATTAGCGGTCTTCAGGGCATTGGCGAGGTCATTGTCAATAAGATGGGAGAACATGGTGTCCAGGAGAAGTGTGACATCAGAGTTATCTGAGGGGTCAGAAGAGTGGTCAGGACGGCGTGAAAGAGCATCAGGAGCAGCAAGTTTGCTTCCTGGGATGTGGTGAAGTTCAAGGTCGAATTCATTCAAGGTCAACTGCCAACGTGCTTGTCGGCAAGTGAGGTTCTGTGCAGAGTGGAAATAGAGGAGATTCTTGTGATCAGTGAAAACGATGACAGGATGAGGGTTCCCTTCAAGGTAGTGGCGCCATGCTTTCAAAGCACAGATGATGGTGAGGAGTTCACGATCATAGATCTGGTAGTTTTGTTTGGTGGGGTTAAAAGATTGAGAGAGATAGCCACATGGGTGGTAAGCACCATTCTCGTCAGTCTGAAGGAGGACTGCTCCAGTGGCAACAAGTGAAGCGTCAGTTGCAAGGGCGAATTGTCGGGAAGGATCGGGGTTTCAGAGGATGGGTTCTGATAAGAAGCACTGTTTTAGCTTTTCAAAGGAGTTGGTGCATGATTGCGACCATGTGAAGACAGCATCTTTCTTTGTCAGGTCTATCAAGGGTCATGCGAGGTTGGAGTAATGGGAGATGAAGTGGCAATAGAAGTTGCAAAACCCTAAGAATGAATGGACTTCTTTCACTGAAGTCGGAGTTGTCCATTGACTGATACCAGATAGTTTGGCTGGATCCATTGCAACTTGTCCTGGGCGAATGATCATTCCAAGATAGTCAACTTCTTGAGCATCAAAAGTGCACTTTTCAGGTTTCAGAAAAAGGGTCTCTTTTCGGATGATGTCAAGGACATGGCGTGTTCATTTCTGGTGTTCTTCTAGGGTTTTTGAGAAAATGAGGATGTTGTCCATATAAATGATCATCCAGCCTTCAGCGATTTCTTTCTGGAAAGTCTGATTCATATAGGCTTGGAATGTTGCAGAGGAGTTGCATAAGCCAAAGAACATAACTTTTGGTTTGAAGAGTCCGAAGGAAGTGGTGAACGCTGCTTTCCAGCGATCATCAGGGTGGATCAAGATATTATTATATCCAGATTGGACGTCCATCTTGGTGAAGTATTTGGCGTCCCTAAGCTTGGCAATGAGGGGAGGGATCAAAGGAAGGGGATAGGCGTTCTTTATCATCCATTCATTGATGTAACAATAGTCTTGACAAGGTCATAAAGATCCATCTTTCTTTCCTACAAAGAAGAATCCGCTGGCTTGCAGGGATTTTGAAGGTTGGATAAAATCTTTAGTGATGTGTTCATCAAGAAAAGCTTTTACAGCATTGGTTTCTTTTGGAGACAAGGGACAGGTTTTCACGGATTTCAGGATATATCCAGGTTTGGTTTCGATTCTGTGGTCAACACCTGGTCGGGATGGAGGAAGTTTGTTTAAGCTGTCTTTGGCAAAAACATTGGTGAAGTCATGAAGATAGTCAGGGACAAGTTCTTCAAAAGTCTTCTTTTTCTTTTCTTGGGCGTCTTTGAGAGGGAATTCTTGAGCTTTATTGCTAGTTTTCAAGTATTCTTCATCTTCTTCAGTCTTCCGTGCATAGATCCAGGAGTTTCTTAGGGGAGATAGAGCTGCAGCTTGTCAGATCTCAGAGGCAGAAGTGCCATCATGAGTGAGAGGTGTGTCGAAGGAAAGGTTTTCGAAAAGAGTAATAGAAGAGCCGTCTTTGGCATATTCGATTAATACTTCATCGTCATTGATGGGATAAGTGACAGGGTCATCAACTTTTTGAAGGAAGGTTGGTTCAGTGGGAATGTCATCCCAGACATCGTCTTTGGTGTCATATTGGGGTAGAGGATCTTCATCAGGATCTGGCCAAAGAGGTGGGAGTGGTTCTTCCTCTTTCTTCTTTTCTTTTTGTCGTTCAAGAGTTCTTTTCCCATTTACAGGAAGTGGAGCACAGGCAGGTTTAAATTGTTCTGGGTCTTCTTCTTCTTCGATTGTGACTTTTCTGCGGGGTGCAGGAGAGAAGCCCCATTTCTTCTTGAATACTTCCTCTAATCGAAGTGATCTGGGGGTAGAAGGAAGTCGAAGGGTGTCTTTAGCCCAGTCGATATCAGGGTTCATGGTGGAAAGCCAAGGTTTTCCAAGGAGGATCATGTTGTTATCACTCATGTTCATGACATTGAATTTTCCGATCATGAGTCAATCATCAATCTTGATTGCAAGGTGACAATAATGGGTGATGGGGTCCTTGGAAATCTTTCCATCAGTGGTTTGGATAGGGAAAGGAGTTTCAAAGCGATGCGTCTTGATTCTATGTTTTCTGACAAACATCCAATGGATGAATGTGGCAGCTGCGCCACAATCGACAACAGCGGTGGTTTGCAATGATTTATTGGGGTGTACGGAGGAAAAGATGGTCACCGGGACCCTTAATTCTTTAGTTTTTCCTACATTGTGTGCGATATGTACATCGATACAAGGAGTGGCTAACATTGCGGTAGGCTCCTGGTTCAAAAATCCATTCTTCGGGCATTGAGATCTTCATCGTCATCGAGATCTTCAATCTTGCTGGTGTCTTCTTCTTTAGGTGCTGTATGCCTTACCATTTGCTTTCCTTTATAGTTATTCTTTCTGGCATCTCCGTTTCGGGGGTGGAATTCTTGATCATTAGATCTATGACTGACTTTTCTACAGGAGAAGCATTTTCCTTGCTTCATATACTCTCTTTTATCATTCTCAGAGAGGTGATCAACGTCCATAGCATTAGGATTGCTGTTTCTAGGGGTGAAGCGTGGGGTGGATCGGCGATCATTGAATTGAGTGTTTTTGTTGTTCTGGGGTCTGTGGGAGAGGAGAAGCTGATAGGAGTTCTCGATGGATATCACCTTTTTGACTATTCCATCAAGGGTGTCAGGGATCTCTCCAGAGTTGCAGAGTTTTGTAATGAGTGGCTGTTTAAGGCCTCAGAGGAAGTAATCTTTCTGAGCGTTGAAGCTGTAGATCTCAGCTCAGTTACAGAGCTGTCAGAATGTGGCTATGTACTTGCTTAAGTCATTGCCTTGTTTAAGGGCATGGAGCTTATGGAGCGCAGTACCAGCTGAGTTGATTGGATTAAAGGTTTCTTCAAACTGGGAGATGAATTCGTCCCAAGTTCCATATCCATTCTTTTCTCCATGAGTGGATGTGGGATCAGGCTGTTGGGCATGTTCGATGAAGTCTTCCATCCATGCTGCAGCTGTACCTTCTTTCATAAAAGAAAGAGCGAAGGTGATCTTTCTGGTGTTGGTATCATAGATTTCATCATTTGTGTCAAGGTAGAGTGTGATAAGACAGAGGAACTTTGAGGTTCCATCTCAGTTTCCATCAAAGTCGGGTGGGGTGCAAATCTTTCTTTCAATTGGTTTAGGCATGTTGTCGTCAGTGTCTGAGTCTGTGTCTGTGTCTGGTTCAGGGGTAGGGAATCTGGGTGGTGCTATCGGTTCAACAGGTGGAGCATCAGGGATTTCTTCGTCTCTGTCTTCTACGGGTGCTGGTGCACTTGTTTCAAAATGAGAAATGATAGTGCGGTGTGTAATGGAAGATGGGCCTGGGACAGCAAGAGTAGGGAGAACAGGAGTGTGGGGAGTGTCAAAAGATCCTTGCAATGAAGAGGTTCGTCTAGGGGAGTTCGGTGGATAGGGACTATATGGGATCCTGGTTCATTCAGAGAAAGCCTTCTTGCTTTTCTTAGAGGGTGCCACTTTGGCAATCAATTGGTTTTGTGGGTTCAAAGAGTAAAGCCCTACAGATGGAGGGGTTCAAAGGTAACTTGAATCTTTTGTTACGAACTCGGATAGAGCGTCGTTCCAATAAAGGAATCAAGATCAGAGTTGATCAAGGACTAAGCCTTTATCGAGTCAACGCCTCCCTCAGGAGCAATCTCTTAGACTCCCGCAGGATCTAAGGTTCAAATGGGACAAATGGCTAGCCTCCTTCCCAAGGAGCTAGAGTTTGAGTATCAAGGAGAACCAAGTAGATTCAAGTTAGAGAAAATACAAGTGGTGACTAGGGTTTATATACGTAAAGGAATTGTGCACAGACCAGGCTGGGCAAAGGGTAACAGTTACTAAGAAAGGAAGGTTCATGGGAGAACAAGGTGAGTCAGAGATAAGGAAGACCATGAGGAAACAGTGCAGTGAAAAGGAAGCGTTAGAAGTACAGCCATATAGGGGTCCACAGTGATGATGGGAAAAAGAGTGGGGCACTGTAACAGAAAGTAGACTTCTAATGTTGGGCTAAATGTGCTATGCCTAGCTGCTATTCAACCCTAAAGGGTTTCTGGACTAAGCTCAGTGCTCAGAGAGAGTAGAAAATCATGCTATAAACTCTCAGTCTCAAACTGGTACTGGTAGGTGGTGAAAACTATGATGATTACATAAGCACCAAAAGTGCGGACATAACACTAAGCAATATCTGCCTATACAAGCCCACAGAATATGAAATCCCTACACTGGTTTGATAAATCCATCACTTTGAATCACAAAGGTACCCTGATATTTGAGATCTGCAGTGTAGATACCCAAAAGGCGACATAATTTCACATATGTGCGCTGGTGAGGAAAGTATAGTTGTTCAGCAAAGACATTGAGCTGGCAGATGGGGGTGTCATCTGGCATCCATTGCACAGAAATTGATGGGGTGATGTAAAGGTGCAAGTCGTCGCATGACTTTGTCATCTTGATGACATGAGGTGTATAAGCATGCAAGTGAACTTGCTTACTTGCCTGAATGTCAGGTAATAAGACGTTAGCCTTGAAGGGGCTGACAATGACTAGCACCTGCATGCCTGGGGATGCTGTACTTGAAAGAATCCAATTAACTGGGCATGTGTAGCTGTCTGTATTTTCTTCAGTCAGAACAGTTGTGGCAAAATCCCTTGAGGTAAACACGTCCTGTGACCATGGCTGGCGGCCAGAGAAAGCAGCTGAAGTTGTGGTGAGGGTGTCAAAAATGGCAATGAACACATGAGACCCATCCAGAATGGTGCCTGTTTGGATGAAGTACTGGATGTCTTCATCAATGCTATGGGTAGCAGCCAACATTGGTGGTGGTCTCTCCACCTTGCTCCTGCACTCAATCTCATGTACCACTTCTCTCTCTTGCTCTTCGTCCAGGCAGTGGTCAGTTGAAATGCCCAATCTGAGGCTGCTCCATCTCTTCATAAAATCTTCATTTAGCAATGTATGTGAAGCAGGTATGTCTGTCAGAGTTGGAGCATATAGCTCTTCCAAGTGCTTGGCCTCTGGCTATAGCCATGAATGGGCAAGTTCAGTGGGTGTAACATCGCCAAATAAGAATGACGACCATGCACTGTGGCAAGACTGGTAATCCACTCCATGCTGAAGCCATTGTGAAGCATGGCGTTAAATATCCGAGCATGTTTCAGTCATCGCCCAAATGAGGATATCCAATACATGAATGTCTTCATTATCATGCTTGTTGTTCACAGCTTGAATGCTGCAATCTATTTCTGGAGGTGCAAAAAACATGACTGAGTGACCATGGCCAAGCTTTCTCATATGCATGCAACCTGACAATATGTTACCAAATGTCATCAATGAACATATACTTTGCATCCTCACCTTGGACAAGGTGATCCTTGGTGACCTTTGGCCCTAATGTGACAGCTGTGTGGAATCCCTGAGGCAACTTCACGTCTATTCCTCTGGTGTGTTCATCATCCAGATACAATACACACTGGTCTAATTGCTGAGCAAAGGAAGATGCCAAGAATGGTTCTATAACATGATCCCGAGTGTGCACCACAAGCTCATCGTGCTTGTTGAAATAAATTGCCACTTGAGCATCTTGATTGATGTCCAGCCACATCTTTGCCACCTTGTCATTCTGCAAGTCAAGCACTTGTGCACCCACATCGAGCAAGACGTGTATTTCAGGCGACCGGCTCATGATGACATTAAGGAGCTCTTCAGAGCCTCCACTGGCAGCAATCGAATCATAATGATCATTCTCTTGTTGCAAAAAGTGACTGAGGACTCTGGCATTTGTACCACGCTGGTGGTCTAGTGGATGTTGCATTATGGTGGTGGATAGCAAGTAGCGAAAGTTGTTTGTTCCACTGAAGCCTGTGGTAGGCAATCCAGAAAACTTTTGCTCCACAAGATCCCAGGCAGAGCAAGATAACTTGTGTGGAAACTCCTTGGCTTCCTTTGGAAGGACAAACTGAGCTAAGAAGAAGTCTATGACGGCCTTGTTGCACCTGAAGAGAGGTACCAAACAATTGGTGAACTGTTCAGTAGACTCTATATTGATTCCACTGAGGCATTGCAGGTTATCTGGAAGTGAATCTGAAGACAGCCCCTTGATCCATATCTCATATTCCAATGCAGGATTGCCTTGCTTGAGTAGCTGGTGGAAGCAGAGGGCCACTTGTTTCTCAGTGAGGCCTCCATAGTAGTACAAAAGACATGTGAGTGCAACTGTGATGTCTGGATGTCCAAATTCCACTTGAGATGAGTGAACATCCTTAGCATGGTAAGGCACAGTGAGTATTGTGCATTGAGGATCCAGACTGTAATCTACGCACTATCGCTGGTCCTTCAGTGTGTATATCAGTATGCCATGTGCGAGGAGTCCTTGAATGAGCAGTAGTCCATGCCACAGACTGGATCCAGCGCAATAATTCCAGACATCACAAAGGAGCTGTGGTGTGGGAAACACAACAAGAAGAGAACTGGAAAGTAGACTTTTAATGTTGGGCTAAATGTGCTATGCCTAGCTGCTATTCAACCCTAAAGGATTTCTGGACTAAGCTCAGTGCTCAGAGAGAGTAGGAAATCATGCTAAAAACTGCTCAGTCTCAGACTGGTACTGGTAAGAGGTGAAAACTATGATGATTACATAAGCACCAAAAGTGCGAACATAACACTAAGTAATATCTGCCTATACAAGCCCACAGAATATGAAATCCCTACAGTGGGTCAATAGTTGAGAGGGTAAGATACTTGTGGATGGAATCTATCATATGACATGGCACATGTCCAAATGCGAAATTTGGAAGGTTACTGGCAAGAATGTCGTCACAAACTAGTTCAACCAGTCTTTCTCCTGCACGAACATCCAAGACTCTGAGTGGGAAGGTTCCGATAGCACCTAGCTGGAATTCCACTCCAAGAGGAAATTCTTGGTGAAGGAGGTGAGCATGCTTTACCACAAGGGTCATCACCTGTTGTGTTGTGGTCCATCAATCAGGATAACCTTCCAAGTGTTGTTGGTCACCCATAGTGTAGATGAGTTGGAATCAGACATGTAGCAGTTCATCACTCTCATCTAGTATGTCACAAGTGTGCATATCAAGCCACCACTGAGTATTCAGCAAGGGCATGGCCAGCCCTGCTGAGGATTGTCCAACTGCATTTGTGGGCAGAAGCTGCTGCTCTATGGTTATCAACTTAAAAGAGAGGATATGATCTGGTTAAGCAACAAGGATACTGCCAACAGCTTTGCACTCTTCAAAGAGTGATTGGATGATGTTTGCATCATCAGAAGTAATGGGCAATGAATGCAAGAATGGCAGATAGAAAATTTGCCTGTTGGTAAGGCCGCTGATCTGTTCTATGAGCAACTGAAACATCTGAACAGCCAAAGGTTTTAGCATGATGACCCATACCAAATTGCTGTGATCTGCCAGTGTAGCACAACAAACAGGTATGATCACGGAAGATTTTCCTTCCCCCATATGGAGCTGCAGCATGGTATTGTTGCCAGAGCTTGGGGAAATCATCTCCATTGCAATGCTGGCTTGCATGGGATGGATAAGAAATCAGTTCTCTGCCTAGTACTGTTAGTGATCAATTGTACCAACTGTTGCCAACCATTGAATACCTGAATTAGAAGCCAGTCCAGGTATTTCTGTGTATCATCCACTCCTAAGTGACTGTCATTCACCAGCTCCTTTAAAAACTCCCCATTGTCCCCACCAGCTGCCAACTTCAACTTCAGAAGTTGTTGTGATCTTTGTAATCAAAGAAGAATATGGGTGAAACTGGTCAAAGGGGCCATCCATGAGTCACAGAGAGGCATTTTTGATGTGGAAGTGAGAAGACCAAGAAGAAATGTGACAGTAATGCATGGCCATTGCCCAGAATTGAATAAACTCTCCTCCACCAAACCCATGGGAGCTAGATGATCTTCCAATCTGCGAAAAGCATTGTTATAGAGCCTATTGCACCACATATTATGATGTTGCAACATATTGACTGTCCAGTGGGTTGGGTCCAGTACAATGGGTGATTGTTTGTTCTCTAGGTCGGTTCTGCTATCATCTAGATGTTCAGCATAGTGGACACTGAATTTGTCTGATCAACATTGCGAGAACTTCAAGATAACATCCTCTAATGGAGATGAATCAAGCCCACCACCAAGGGATCTGTTGCTTAGCAATGTGCTACTTTGCTTGAGAGGGTCAGGAAGTAATTTGATGACTGGTGGAGGCTTTCTGAACAGGTCTTGGGTAAGAATGGCAGTAGTGACTGATATAATATCTGAATTGTTTGGAGTGAATGCATATGATTGCTTGATAGAGGGCATGAAAGTCTGCCTCGCTTCACCAAGCACATCCTGTACACAATCCAGGTATACCTTCAGACACCGGTTGCAGTAGCAGTTTGAGTATTGCTTTTCAAGGGCAGCTCTAAGGGCAAGCTTGTCATATCGGGAGTTGCTTAGACACTGCAGAGCATGTGCAGGGACAGAATCACAAGGCCAACAATCAAGAAGGATACCAACTGCTGCTTTCTGTTCATGTAGACACTCAGATTGGAAGTGCCTTTGTTGCTGAATATTAAAGTCACGGGATGACTCATTGTTGCAACTAGACCATGATGCCTCAGGACTTCTGTGGAAGGTAGTATGAGAAGAGATGTAGTGGCAGAGATCCTGTTCAAGTGGTTTAATCCCAAAAGAAAGATCATATATATCATATCTGGGGGAGCAGATCACATGGAACTTGGGATTAGCTGCAAATGCAAACATGGTTGTGGCAAGCCCCACATTTTCTGGGGAGGAGTAAGCCATGGCTGGTAAAGTGAAAGCAAGTTGAAATGTGTGAGTCTCCTGGTCTGCATCACAGCAAAGTTCATAGACAGACATCCATCTCTTGGCCAAATCAGGCTTCAACCACTCTTGGTCATATCAAAGGGATATGTTGTGAGTTTCCCCAGAAACTTCACTCCACTGAATGAAGACATCATAGAGTGCCTGGCAAGGTTCAAGTGTGACACTCCAGTCATGCACCATGTGTGCACAATCAAGCACTTTTTGATCATTGATTGAGGAGCAGTAAACATCCCTGGAAGTATATTCACTGCTTGATGATTTGCTGGGATAGAAGGCATTGACTGGATCATAGGAGTAAAGGAAAGTGGACTGCTGAGAGGCGCATTCCAGGAGGGACTCATTGCATGTTGGAAAATCTGGACAAACTGGAACTGGTATTTCACTGAGCACCTGCAGTTTCTGTGCATATCGGACTATGTTCCTAGCAGCATGGTAGAATGCGCAACTTTGGACATAAGATGATAAACCACATTGCCAGTGGACCTCCTGTGATCTGCTGCTGGACCATGTCCAATCAATGGTCAAGGAACCTATCTGAGCTAGAAGCTCACAGTCAAATGGGTCCAGCTTCATGAAGGAAAAACATGTGGCAGATTGCAGCAAATACATGGCTTCTTCCAAATCAGTATGTTGAGTCAATGGATCTGGAACATGGGTACTGCACATGGTATGCAAGTACGCCTTGTAAAGTTTATTCATAAGACCAACATTTCCCGTCAGGCAGCAGAGTTCTGTGTCAATGGTGTAACAGTGGTAGGGACAACGAACATGATTAGGACCAGCATGGATGGTGACCTGGATATGATGACCACTGGGCTCTACTATCACATTCCCCTGGGGGATGATGACACGACAATCACCATAAGTCTGTTGATCTTTTGGGTGCAAAATGAGCTGGTTAACAAGTCCAAGCATTGTACCAGTGGATTGATCTTTGTCGACAACCATGCCCCTCTGGTTCCATGAATGCAATTCTCCATCTTTGTCTATAAAGAAAGAGAGTCCAAACTGAGGGAGTTCAACCTTGACTTCATCCATGCTACTAGTGACAATTAGGTATTGGGAGTTTTCAAGTGGGCCTAGTGTATTTGCTATCATGCCAAAAGTGCAACTCTGAATGTCAAACAAAGTTGCTTGGCCCCGCTGTGCAGCTGACTGCCCATCCTCCATGAATTGCAATAGCCAGTTCTCACCAGAAGGCTCCCACAGTCTCTCTATTGGACGAAATTCAATCATATGAGTGCATAGGTTAAGCCAATGTACATGATCTTGGACTAGTAATGCAGGGATGTCCAGTTCAAGATTCCCTGGATGTTTCAGCTCAAGGAGGTCCCCATCCTCATGTTGTGACTGAATGACAATGTCCCTGCTGTGCATCTGAAAAAATATCTGTAGGAGAACAGCTAAATTTTGGCTCTTATCCTTCAAGTTGGACTGTATGAACTCACTTTAAAGTGATGTATAATGGCCTTAGCAACAAATTCCATGCCGGGAATCTTTGTGGGGAAAACATCAAACACTTGCTACTTGGTGATGTGAGACAACCAGTTGACAACCAAGGCAGAAACTCACATGACCAAAGAGGGTGATATAGCTAGGATGCTGCAAAAAGCGATCTGGCAGCCTGGTCAATGGCGAGCCATTAACCAATAGGCAAGCCATCAACATATAAAGATGAATGGTTTGGTGGGATGAATCATCAAGAGGCACTGTTTCACATCTACATAAGCCATTGAGAGTTTGGAGATTCAAGTACTTCCCAGCGCATGTGGCACTGGTATGCAGGCCAAAGATGCTCCATTGCTCGATCAAGACCTTCTTGGTCATCTCCCATGTAATTTCAGAAATAGGTCTCTAAGAAGTGTGACAACCAACAGTTGTGTTCAAGAAGTAATCTTGAAATGATTGGGAGAGAGTGGAGATCTAGAAGCACGTTATCCATCACTGTAACAGAGCAGTACACCAGGATCTCCAAGTCCTGTGGTGATTGGAGGAGTACTATGATGTTGTCCGGGCCAACATTGTAGGTGCTGAGACAAGTTGCTGCCATATCATGAATGCGGACTTGGTGTCTGTGACTGGACTTTTCATCTGGAGCATCAGCTTTGGATGGCTCTTGCACCCATCTGAAAGTTGTATTTTGGACATCTTGCAGTAACTTGTATGATCCCTTGATGACATGAAAATCCTCTGTTGATGAGAGAAGGCGGGACACCAGGATGGATATCATTGACATCATTGTGCCCTCCAGCCAATTGGCTTCCATGCTTACTTTTAAGCTTTGGAGCTCATCAATAAGGGCATGTCTGAATTCTGAGGCTTTCAGTTCGTTGTGCCATGCCCTAGACCCATCGGCTGAAAGCTTTCCTACCTCCAAACTAGCCTGGAGCAGTAGCAGGTGGACCACAGGATCACAAAATGTGAGTGTGCATGCTCGCAATTCACAGAGGATGTTGATCCATTGCAGGAAGCTGCCACTACAGAGGCCCCAAAAAGCGATGAATTCATGAAGTGTCAGCTCAGCATGACACGTGGCCTGGTTAGCCAAGCCCTCATTGGAGGTGTGCTGGGTATCCAACAGGTAGGATTGTAGTCCATGATATGGACCTTTTGGCAGCACATAGGTGCAAATATTGGATATGTCAGCCTGTCAAAAAGAACCAGAGGTCCAAACATCACAGGTCATATCATAAAGAAGGAAACATAGCTCATTAATATTGTTAATGAAGATGTCACTTTCAGTGCATGGGAGGGATTTGTGGGAAGTCTGGGGGAGCACTGTCATGGAGGCCAGTGTGATACATTGACTTGGATGTTCTGCATGATAATGTGTGAGTGGCCCATAATATGCGAGCAGGCTATACTGCCTCACACTTTGAATCTGTGGTGAAGTTGGGGTGCATATGTCATAAAGAAAGTGGAAGGTGAAAGATTGCCACATTTTGAAAGTGATTGGGGCACTGAGCTCGAATACTACTGCTGCTGCATCATAGACAGAGTTGGGAAGTGGCCATTCATGAACTTCAACAGAAAGGCTATCCCTCTCCTCCCACTTCTCGCACTGAGAGCAATTACAGTCATGTTGAAGCTGACCTCACCAGTTTGTGTAGTAGTCACATGTGAGAGCATCAATTTCATTTGTGAGACACCAGTATCTGTCACATTTGCTGTGAAGATCTGTGATT